>NW_028288830.1:0-614577 GCF_059628265.1 Tinamus guttatus
AGCCTTCACAGGAGGCTGGACAGGGAAGCTTGGAAAATGCCCCATCTGCTGATAAGGAACATGGATATAAGTGAGGAGAGGACCTGGGGGCTGCCCAGCTCAGTACCACTGTGGTGGGGCTGCAAGTGAGGGCAAATGGGACAACCAGGGAAGCCTTCTGCGTACTCAGAAGATGTGGTTGGGGCTAGAGAAGCTTGTAGCCCAACCTGAAACCCAGTTTTTCCTTCCGTTTGGCCTCAAACCACTCTCCTCTGCAGGTGCCAAGCTCTGGGAGGCCAGTGGGAGAAGGCAGGTCCAGAAGGGTCCTTTATCTTAGGTGCAATCCTCTTGTTGGGGTGACCATGAGCACCTGCTGGGATGTGCTCCTGTCTGGGTGTCTGGGTCCTACTCCCATCCCACCACCGAGACATGGAGAGGTCCCTATTCAGTCCCCTCTCTGAACCATGGCATCACCCCATGGTAGATAGCAACAATTCAGACTCCTTCCCGAGTATAAAACACTCATTTGACCGAATAGCTGCTTGGCAGCACGAATGCAACTTCCACTGCTTGACTGACAACATCCCCAGGCAATTTAATTAAAGAGACAAGAGTGCTCGAGAAAAATCATTAATTTCTCTTAAAGCAAAATCTTTGCTGAACACACCTGTCTGACGCTGGGCTGCGAGGAGCAGGGCTGCACTCCAGCAGTAATTGGCATGGGCACCCACACACGCGCTAATACAATCTTTTCATGTTTCATTCCTGCAAGCTCATTTTAATACCATCTGTCAGCAATCCGATTCTCTCTTATCACTACTCTTATACCATCCAGTCATTAGACAGGCAGAGATGATGGGGCCGGAGGGCACGTGCAGCCACCTTCGCACATGCTGCAAACCCCGCCGAGCCGTTGAGGAATCGCTGTGCCTGGGACAGCAGGAACTGGCCTAAGGAAATGCCAGCCTTTGAAATGGTAATGGCTCCGGCAGCGTCGTCACTGCTCTGCAGGAGCAAGGACAAATGAACTAATACATCCAGGAGAGTGAGAGGTAGATGGGATGCTGGTAGAGCTGGGGATGGTTACGGCTGGCTGGATTTTAGCCTTTCTGTACGTAGCACTCATGAGATGATGGTGTTTAGTGCTAAGTGGCAGTGCTCAAGTGTTGGCTGAAGGTGAGAGCAAGGAAGCTGGTGAGCCAGACCTTGGAGCATCTGGGTCTTAGGAGTCAGGGGGCCAGGGTGGGTGACCAGGGAGGACTCTGACTGTCTTCAGGCAAAGAGGAGAATGAGTAGAAGTAAGGAAACCTGTGATGGACCCAGATCTGGATAGATTCCAGATTGGGAACCCAAAGTAGAGATTCCTTTTGTCCAAGTGAGACAGCAGCCTGGGGACACAGTGCAGCACCATGGGTCTGGTACATCCTCTTGCTTTGGTGTAACTCAAACCCAGTCAGCAGGGACGGGCCGGATGGTTTGTGGGAATTAGCTGGGACTTTCCACGTGGTTTCGGTGGGCTGGAGCCGACGCCACCAAAACCACTACCACAGTCATCACAATTTGTCAGTCCTGCAGGTAGACACAGCAGTAGCCAAGGGTCAAACGAAAGCAAACAGATCGACCTTGGGTGCAGCTGCCCTAAGTGCAAGGCCATGGGTCCCAAGAGGGAGACATGGGTCCCTGGGTAGAGGCATGAAGGTATCCCCAAGGAGTCCATGGGTGCTTTCCCCTACAAACTCCACCCAGGCTTAATTAAATAACCACTAGTGCCTTAATTATCTCCACTAGCTAGTTCCAATGAGTTTAAACCATCCCTTTGCTGCTTCTGTGTCTTGCTCCCCTAGCTGTGTGCATGTCACAGAGCTATGTGTCCCATGAACCAAGTGGCTGCCAACCGTGTGTCCCACCTTGCTCATGTCCCATCCCAGGTTCTGAGGCTGCTCTCAGCATGCAATGGCCCCAGCAGGAACAGTCGGTGACAATGTCCCTCACGGGCTGGGAGACCTAACAGGTGGTGCAGGCCACTTGAGCCAGGCTGGGTGCTGGCACTGCAGGATTTTCAATGACAAATGTGTGTACCATGGCTAAACCAGACACACGAGTACCTGTGCATGCACAAAGAGCTGTCACAGTCCCCCTGTGACCACACGTCGTCCTGGACCTTGGCAGCTAGACACGTTCCTGGACAGCCCTAGCAGGATGCGCATGCACACACAGGCACAGACGTACATACCCTGCTGTTCATGCTAATCAGAGGCAGAAGATGGGGACCCACGGAAGAAAAGGGAGCCCATTAGCTGCTTCTCCTTCAGCCCCAGCTCCATGCACGCCAGAGGCACAGAGGGAGCAGGAGGTGGTGCTCAGCTGTGGGATTTTGCACTTTGCTCCATGGTGTAATGCACAGAGCAAAGCATGGGGTTTGTTACAGGTGAAAAGCAGGGGGCCAAAAAAGGAGTCAGGTTTAGCTGTGGGCCAGGGGGTCTTCGGAGGTCCTGGATTTGCAAAGCTGAGCAATGCACTGCTGATGGACATTGATGCTCTTGCACCTACAGCCCTCAGCAGGGCATGTGACCTTGCAACACTGCAATGTGCAAAGCTGCTGACACACTCAGGGCTTTCAGACTGCACTTTTTAGTTTCTGAGGCCTCACTGGCTCTAGCACAGCTCAGGTCTGGCGTGGTGAGATCTTAACCAATCTTGCAGCGTGTGCCACATTACAGAGCACGGGGCTTTTGAGCCAGGCCCTCTCTGTACTGCAATCTCTTTCTCTGTGCAGACATAAATTCAGCAGTTCAGTCCATGCCAGTGCAGAGCTCACTGCAGGACCATCCACCCTCCCTTCTTCACCCTCATGTAGCAATGGGGAGTGACTGAAGCTGGTATTTGCTTCTTTAGCCCCAAATGTGGGCCTCTGCTTGCTCCCCAGGACCAGGGATGGCTCATGCTGCTACTATGCTGAGCCCCTGCCTGCCCACCTCTGAAATCAGGGCTGGCTGTGAGTTTTGCTGGCTTCAGTTAGCAGCAGTCCAAAATGGGAAATGCAGACCCTTTTCACTCTGCTTTGCAGTCAGGAAAACTGAGCAGAGTTTTTGCCTTGGATGCTCTCAGGGCTGCCTTTGAGGAATAGCTCATGGGCCAGGAATGTGGCTCTTTGGAGCACAAGCAGGGATTGCTTCTATTTTCCCACTTAAAATCAGAGGGAAATAGCTCCAATGTTAATTAGCAACAGGGGAGCATGCTGCAGGTTTATAAGGATTTTCCCCTTCCCGTGGAGCTCCCTGATTAATGGGTGGACTACAAAACACGGCTATACTTTCAATGCTGCGCATTTGGAAAGAGCACGGCCAATGCACCAAAGATGAATAAGCCCAAATGGGTTTAAATAAGAGCAGAAAGGGAGAAAGAGGGTTTGCAAAAGAGATAATGAATCCCGAGCAGCATCCATTTTTCTGCCAGTGGCTAGCAATAGGATCCTAGCACAGCTACAAATCTTTGGCTTGAATCTTTATCCGTAAAATGACCTAACCTCGAGCTAGTTTAGGCAGTAATAAAAAGGCTAGTGGCTGGTGTGAGTTCTCACTGGTATCACAGCAACAGCGGGAACATTTCAGAGCCAGCTTGGTTTAGCTGCAGCCTCTGGGGTTCTGGGTAACAGTCCTTTAATGATTGCAAAAGTGCTTTGAAACCCTGGGATGAGAAATGTGTGAGAGGAAGGACGACGGTCATTACGGGTGCAGCAGATTGCGCTTCAAGCAGAGCTGAATGCAACAGCTCTGTGTAATCCTGCCTGCAACATGAAGGATGCCTTGGTGGAAAGGATCAGCTTTTTCCTGACTGAGATAGCTGGGGATATGCAAGGAGGCCCAGTGATCAGCGGGACTTAAAGGATGCTTCAGATGGGATAAAGCCATCAAAAAAAAACAACCAAAAAAAGCAAAAACGCAATTTTGGATGATCCGACAGTGCAGAAGCCGTCGGTGCAATGTGAGGACAGAAAAAAAAAAATCTCTTATTTATTCCTACGTGCTGGGCAAATAGGAGGTTAAGAACCAAAATGTGCTTTGGACCTTTCTCTCTCTCCCTTTTGGAACTGTCTGTGTGTCCCTCAGGATCATGGAAGGATCTTGGAGACTTCTGGGTTTTCTGGGCTTTTTCGCAACTTCTTCGATCAAAAAGTCTTCTACACACATAGAAATCACTCTCTGAATTTTTCCCCTAAGCCTTGGTGGAAAGGACAGTGGGTTTTGTGGCCATAACTTTAACCCCCAGGAAGAAACTAGGCTTCGACAAGGCAATTGCTCCCTCTTGCACATCCTTGGGAGGGAAGGCAGCGAGGGGAGAGCCCAGGTGATGCACCAGTAGGGTAGATGTGCTGCACCGGGGGGATGAGCTTTGCTCCCCTTGCGCGTCCTTTGGCCGTATGCCCGTCCACACTGACATCTACCCACGCTGCTTAATACGAACCCATAAGAGAAGAAGCAGCACTGCTATTTTTCCATTTCATCAGCTTGCTGGCCCATTTTGGAAACGGAGGCTGTCTAGAAAGGCTCCGAATGCCAAATCTCTTACTGGACAATGTCGCAAAAGGGCTAAAATGTTATAACGGGACCTCCAGTGTCCACGGGAGCAGTTTATAGGAGCGACTGTGGGATCTCTCAGCTTATCCTCTTTCCTGAAGCAGTACCCTTGGGTTATTGCACTTATTAAATTACGAGCTGTAAAACAACTGGGTAAATAATAAATTGCTGGAAGCAAATAAAAAATGCCACCCATTTAGGTTATTAGTCCAGATGAGTGAATTAGGTGTGGAAACAACACCTTTGAAGCTCTACTCATTAAATCACACACCAATTCAGTGCTTATTAGGTCTCCAGTCAGATATATAAAAGCACCAGGCAGATAGGTTTGCTGTTAGCAGTAGCCATTACTTTTTCTGCAGTCAGCAGCCTGTGAGCCTCATGCTGGTTGTTGGGTTGTGAGAGGAGAAGTTTAAAGCATCAGTTCCTGGTGCCATGTGAGACTTTAAGAATTATGGGGTTTGGTTCTAGAGAAGCCATTTCTAGACCTTCTTTCGGTAGAGCATGATAGGAAAATGAGCCTCCCTAGGTATTGCAAGAGCAGGTGATAAATACTGGAAAGCATCAACAATGTCTTTCTAGAGCAGCAACGACATCTTTCTGGAGCAGCATCAAGATTTTGCAAACCTCACTGCCAGTTTGGATGAAAATGTTCTTTGCATGAGGATATGGGGACTGAGTCTGTTAAATGTCAAGAGGATGGGGCTAAACTCTTCTCATTGGTGCCCAGAGATGGGATAAGAGGCAATAGGCACAAATCAAAACAGAGGAACTTGAACATAAGAAAGCACTTCTTTACTGTGAAAGGTAGTTGAACATTGGAAAAGAATGCCCAGAGAGGCTGTGGAATCTCCATCTTTGGAGATATTCAAAACCCAGCTGGACATGGACCTGGGAACCTGCTGTAAGTGACCCAAACTGAGCAGGGGGTTGGAGTAGACCCTCTCCATAGGTCCCTGCCAACTCCAACTATTCCGTGATTTTGTAGTATTGTCTGACTGACTGTCCAGCAGCCTGGATGCTCACGTGCTGCGTGATACATGGCACTCAAACTATAAAGGCATTTATACAGAGCTTATGAAAAAACATTAAATGACCTTCCTTTAGCATAATACATAGCACAAAAGAACGTCTGATTTTTATCTAACTTGATGTCCTTAATAAATTAATATCAGAATGTGCTACAGAGCTCTTACCACTGAAGATGTGCTTCACTGGAGCTGTGTTCAGACGTGGTATTGTTGGCACTGTGTACTCACGAGTCATATGAGTGAAGTTTCCAAAGTCATGAGGTTAGGTATACATTGGACTCTTCATACTTAACATGTTAGAAAATAGATAGGTCATGTTTTCCAGCTTCTTTTCACAGCTACAAAATTTAGAAATCTTTATTGCTAAATTTGGATGCTTGGTTAATAACATCATTCCAGGAACTAAGGCTCCATATGAAATACATTGAAAGACTAAATAATAAAGAACTAGCAGTGGTTCAGATGTACCTGGGACCTTCCCAGGGCTCACACGTTTATAGGACCAAAGATTTAGCTAAATGTGCTTACCACAGTTCCAACCCTGCTCTCTCAGGCAGTTGAGTGTTTCAATTCCTAGCCCATATATTTCAACCGGAACATTGCATTTCTTTAAATGAAGAAACAGGCCTGCTTGTGACCTAAGCTGGCTTTCAAGCTACTGTTGAAACTGAGGTAAGACCTTCTGAGGCAAATACATAGAATATGCTCTCATTCACCACCCCTCCTTGCTGAAATTCTTTCTCTTACATAGTCCCCTTGAAGAAGAATAGAGCTGACTCATCTCACAGGAGGGCTTTTTTGAGGTTTTTAAGCTGGTTATCTGGCCCTAGGTGCAACATAAGTGCAAGTTACGAGGGGCCTTTTAATGCCATGGCTTGCAGAGGCCAGAGACAGTAGGATTTGATTGACTCAAGTCCCCCACACTCCTGGATACAGGGACATGAGTGCTGTATCTGGCAAGTCTTGAGCTCACTATAGTTCCTGTGTACCTGAAAGTCCTTAATCTAGTCCTTATGCATTAATGTACACACTGATCACAGGATAACTGGGGTTGGATGGGGCCTCAGGAGGTCTCACATTCAGAACAGGGTCAGCTATGAGGACAGACCAGGTTACTCAAAGCTTTATCCAGCTTGGTCTTGAAAAACTTGAGTATGCTCTGTTTAGAGGAGTCAAAACAACACTACTGTGGGACATATCCCAGCTCTCCCTGGAAGACAAGAGCAGAATCATACATTTAGCCCATGTATTCATCCTCTCGGCAAGCTCCAGGGAACAGAGTTCCAAGTTTTTTCTCTATAACTCAGAGGACAGAGCTGTTTACATCTTTTTTTTTAACTGAAGAAAGCCAAGGTTTTCACTTAACCATCTGCATCCAGGAATTGTGACTTTATAAAGAAGTGCCTATGATGAGACAACTGATGAAAATGAAAAGCAAAAGCTGATGCTTTTGGAATTAACCTTACAGCTTCCTGCATCCCTTGATTTTATGTTGACCCCGTTTTCAGCCTGAAAGGCTGCAAGTAGACAATGGTGACTCCATCTGGCCACAAATGTTGTTATTAGGTGATTTTTTTTTTATTTGCCTTTCCACCCGTCCAAGAAATATCTGAAGGGAGAATGAAGTCATGCTTTGCCTGCCAGCACTCCTCACTAGTGGTCTTGCAGCATTTATCTGCAGGCTGATAAAAGGTGCATGACTTTCTCACTGCAGCTTGTGCCCACCGTGCAGATCTTGGTAGATATGTGCACGATGTCTGTAGGTTTTGCTTCCAAAATGCAAGCACTGTCCCCCTTTTTTTTTTTGTACACCAGCATCACTAGCCATGGGAGAAGGTCCGTCCACCCCCAAAACCTGTCCGCTGCTGATGCCTTTTCAATGGCCATGGAGACCTCGGGGGACTGCTCTTTGCACGCTAATCCCACGCTGCCGTTGACCCCTGCGTGGCTAAGCCCTTCTCCACCGCCTTTCCTTCTCCTTCCCTTCCTCCCCTTTTCCGCTCTCAGTAGCCCCATCCCGTTGTCATAACAACAAGCAGCAGCCCGTGGCCGCCTTTCCCATCAAAATCACCTCCTCCTGGGAGAAAACACTGCTCCAGGCCCCGGACCATCTGGCTGCAGAGGGAAGGAGGCCGAGTTCACCCCGAGGGGCAGAGGAAGGGGGCGGCTGCCTCCCCCACCCCATGTCACATGCAGTCGTTTTGCCTCTGCTCGGTCCCAGACGCACTCATGTAATGAGCTGTCCCCAGGGCCGGTCTTTGCAGGCAGGCTGCAGTTTGTGCATTCATCTGCTTTTACCCACCCCATCCTGTCTACCCTGCCTGCATCCTTCTCCTCCTGACCAAGCATGGTGGTGGTGCAGGGGCTGTAGAAGGCCCCAGCCCGGGTGCATTTACACATTTACAGCTTCTCAACAGCCAGAGGCAACTCCTTATCTGGGCATCCCACCTCCCTGCCAGAGCTAGAGACCCCTGGGGACCCCAAGACTCAGGTCCCCATGGCCTCGCCAGGCTGGAAATCTTCAGTCCCTTCTCCCTGAGAGGCCACCCCAGCATGCAGCACCCCAAGGCATGGGCAAAGGGCATGGCATCAAGAGAAGGTGCCTATCGTGCAAGGACGACATCTTGTTTCCCAGAAAGAAAAAAGAAAAAAAAAAAAAGGTAAAATATTCACAAGCCAGTGCTTGTGGGTGTACGTAAGGAGAGGCCAGCTTGGTCACTCAGTTTGTAAATCTCTCCTGCCTGTGCAGGTTAAGGAGCCCCTAAGCTCCCTGGGCCTTGGTGAACGCCATCCTTGTGGGGAGCAGGACCACAGAGGTGTGCCTGAAGCCAAATGAGAAACGGAGCACCCATCAGGAAACCATTCAGGAAAAATGCAAGGAGTCCAAAGGCCAGGCTTTGAATTCCGACTCCCCTTGGTAGCCCCGTGCTTTCAACTGGAAAATGGCATGTCCTGCTGCTGTGTTTTTCCAGAGGCTTTGCCTCCCATGTGAGCAGTTGGATGGAGGCTCTCAGCATGCATCAGTGCATCTCCTGGGGTCTAAGGCACAGAGCCAGGGTTGTAACAGGTTTGCACGGTGCCAATGGTCCTGTCCCAGTCCTGATGCTATTTCCTCCCCTAGCAATGCTTCCCTTTGCCCTGAGAGGCTCTGCAAGCTTCAGCTGTCCCTGCTCACAGCCTTGTCACCCTTCGGTGGCTGTCCCTGCCCCACAGCCCCTGTGCTCACCTACCCTATAAGCTCTTGGCCAGCCGCTTTTGCACCTCAAAGACATTTTTCTTTCTGGCAGCCAGTTAAAGCAACCAAAGAGCAGCCGTTTCAAGACAGGGTGATGCTTCGGCACCCAGAGGCATGCAGAACAGAGAGCCAAGATAAAGCAACAAAACCCCAGGGTCTTCCACATCCCATTGCACTGATGCCCAAACGAATAAACAACCAGAAAACAACTGAAAACTTGCTGGCATGGTTGGATGCTGTTGTGGACCTGCCTATCCCGGCTGCAGCCTGGTCACTTTTCCTTGGAGCCCCTGCTACCCTCTCTGCCCCCAGTTCTTCTCTGTTATGCTAGTTCTCCCATGACAACCCCATCCTTTGGAGTAACACTGTGCAGTAAGACCGAGCTTTTCAAAATAGGTGAATAGGTGACATTTTTGTTAAAGTCTGATCATTCTCTACGTGTTTTCTCTCTCATCGGCTCTTCTCAGTACAACAACTGACCCACACCTTTAAACGCAGGCACAACTAAAGTCCAAACCATTCCCATGTCAGCCTGGTCCAGAGTCGTACACGACATCCTGGAGTGAAGGGGGACAGATTTCTCGGGGTGTCCCTGGTGCACCTAAAGGCCTTCTGAATAGGAATAAACCTTTTTAGGCTCTTGAGTCATGGATTTGCAGGTTGCTAAGACTGACCCTGAGCCATGCTTTCCTGAAGTAATGAAACTTGAGTATTGTTTTTCCTTAATGCTCCAGAATAGAAGGACTCACAGGTCATTCTCACTAAAAGGCATCACTCAAACCTAACCTTTGCTGAGAACTTTAGTCTAAAGATAAATCGGTGGTTTCAGAGATGATCATAGTGGGGGGCCTCCTCTTGGGTCCAAGCAGCTTGGAGACTTAAACTGAGACAGTGGAGAAGAAAAGACCATTGAGTCTCAATCATGACTCGAGTATTTTAAAAGAACCAGGGAAATTTTAGACTCTCAGAGGGAGCTTCAGGGTTTGGAGCTTCCTTCCAAAGGGTTCTCACAGCCCTCCCTCCTCCTCATGGCAATTGGTAACCGCCTGTCCCAGGAGGAACCGAGCCATAAGATCAGCCCAAGGATGCCTCATATTTTGATGATACATTTGGCCTCACGGGAGAGGAAATATCTCATCTCTGAGTCTAGAAACAAAGAAGCTATAGGGAGACTGTGTTTTTTGGGACACCTGATTAATTGGAGCCACTCTGGAGGTTCGTGTAAACCAAATTGGTCCCAGGTTTTGGAGATTAGCGGGGTTTAGCTGCAGCATTCTCCAGACAGCTCTGGCTGCCTTTAAAGTGTCTCTGGTTTTAAGCATTGGTGCAACTTTTATTTTTTTAAGAGGAAAAATGATTCCTCCATTCAGCAGCTAAAGCACACACCAGGAGGGACTGGCAGTGTGTCTGGAACAAACGTCACCATCCCTGGCCTGCAGCCAATGTTCCTTGCCTTCAACTACTATAAAGGGAAATACAAGGTGTTATTAGAGTAATAAATGACCCCAATCTTCCTGAAGCCCTGACTGTCACACATTACCCTAGGTCCCCAGAGTCCTTGCATGTATGGATCCAAGTGCTGCATCCACCTCCATGGCACCCCAAACTGCTGTGCAGGGCACTGGGGACAGCGGGAGGAGGCAAACACAGGCTTGAGCTGTGCCCACCAGCCAAAGCCTTTCCAGGCATGGGAGAGTCCCTGTGGGGTGACAGCGAACCACGCTGCCCATCTTCAGGTATCGTTGTTGCTTTATCTTTCAGCACTGCAGTTTTCTCATGGCCTTTTGAAGAGGCTGGTATTGCTATCTGCGGGATGGAAACTGAGGCACGGAGCAGGAACCTGCCAATGGTGCTGGGAACAGTCCCCCTCCTCCATCTGTAGTCAGACCCACTGCTTTGCACAGTGAGCTGTAAGTGGAAGAGCAGCGATTGCCGCGGGCCGTCTGCCTGCGAGGAGGAACGTGGAGGATGAAGACACCACCAGCAGCAGCTCTCCAGCCTGGTCACGAAGAAGTGCTGCTCTCACGAGGCTGAACAAGGACCTCATGAGCTCCCGCACCCCATCCCTCACCTCCCTCATCCGCTCACCATGGGCAGAACCCAAGGCTGGAGGGGCCAACCAAGGCTGCAGGCTCTGAGGCTGGGACGCAGAGCAGCTGGCTCTGCTGGCCACCACGGCCACCGCTGCGTGGGCATCAAATAGCAACTCCTTCCTTGACCCGGTTTGCAGATGTCCTCCCTGTAGCATGATGAACAGCAGCAGGGCAAGGAGGAGTAAGTGGGAAGGTTCCCTGAAGGGTTTGCTGGAGCCTGATGGGAAAGGAAGGGCTGGAGGCAGCAAGGACAGTCAGCAGCAGGGGGCAATTACAGTCTTTCAATTTTAAAATTATTTTAAAAATTATATATAAATTTTTTTTTGATTATTATTTTAAAAGGTGGCACTCATTTCACGAAGGGCAGTGGGCACACTGGGACAGAGCCGGGGCCAGCGGCTCGTCTTGGGAATCTTTGCACCAAAAAAGCAACCAAAACGCCCCAAACCTTGGAGAGCTTTGAGCCCTGCTTGAACACTGCGGCCAGGGCTGGTGCACATTTGTGCACCGAGTTGTGTCAGGACTCTGCAGATGCAGTGGCGGGGTCATCCGAGCATCCGCTGCGCCTAGGACTTCCACAGTGCTATGTTCCAAGGAAAAAACATCTCCAAAATGATGTTATTGAGGGCACTTCTGCAAGGGGCGGCTCTTGGCCATCGTGGGGACACTGTGGCAGCAACGGCAGCAGCTCAGCAGGGATCGGCCTGTGGTTTTGCACCCATTTGGCCCAATTTTATTCCTTGATTTTGGAAGGGCTATGTCTGCACTGGAAAAATTAAAGACTGCCAGTCATGCGCATCGTAATATGTTGGGACTTTAAAATTTATTCCAACATGCTGTTTTTTTAAAAATATGCCCAGGCTGAGCAGACAGGCTGAGCTGTAGTAAAGGCAATATTATACTTGTAAAAACTTCTCATTCACAGTACAGATGTCATTTACAATTAGGGTCACAAACATCAAATACTGAGTACTTTTTTTCTTCTCCTTTTTTTTTTTGTGTGTGTGTTTTTTTGTGTTTTTTTTTGTTTTGTTTTGTTTTTACATCAGACTGTGCTTTTTACCTGCATTTTTTTTTGCACTGATATAACCATACAGACATTGCAAGATGCAAGTGTAGAAACTGGAGTTAAAATAAAATTACAGGCAAAACTACCAAATTACATTGTATGCTGTACATATTTACAGTACCTTTTTTGGAATGTATTGCCATTTTAAGAACATATAGAAACTTTCTACAGACTATTCCACTTACAGAATACATACACCTTTTAGAAAAAAAGGCAAATATTTATCTTACATGAGACCATGTATATTAAATTTGCGTACACATTATTATTATTATTATTTTTACATTACATTTACTAAAGTGATCGTAAGTGCCATCATATCTCAGAAATGAAAACAGATTGGTTTTATGCCACCAGGACTGATTTTTTTTAATTCTTTTTTATTTTTTATTTTTTGCAAATAATTTACAATATGCTTTTATTCGTAAATACTGTGCAATAGATGGAGATATTAAAAAAAAAAAAAAGCATATGATGAAACCAAATCAGTGAAAGGAGAAAACAAAAACAAAACAAAACAAAAAACTATTGCCAGAACACCAGAAAAGGGCTAGATCAAACTGTTTAGGATTTGGCATAAAACATTGGAGTAATTTTAATGAAATCCGTGTGACCGAGTATATTGCTTTTTCAGATGCTAGTTTGGTAGATTTAAAAGGAAAGAAAAAAAGGGTTAAGTGCAAAATGTCTTAAGGTAAAATCAACTATTTTGTGGATTTTTAATCACTGTTTTGGTGGGAGTTGATTTGAAAATGCGGGGAGAAGTGGTGGTCCGTGCCCATGGTCGGGCTCTGGTGGTGGCTCCAGCAGGACCTGGACACCAGCAGCTCTTGTGACAAACCCTCTGCTTCTACCTGCAAGGCCCCAAGCCCCGATAGAGGAGCACGACTTGAGCGGCTGGAAAACGTCACCCCTGAGGACCAGGTGCAGAAATACATTCTCCAGTCCTCGGCTGCAAAGTCGCAGCTACTTCATCAAGGGTTTTTTTTAAGAGTTTCCTGTAGCGATCCTTGGGTATCCAGCCAACAACCTGTGAGTAATTAGAGTTGACGGAGATCTGTGTCAAGGCACTGGGGCGAGTTTGGGAGCCAGCTACTCCCTTCCTCCTCCTCCTCTTTTTCCTTCTCCCCCTCCTTCTCCTTCTCCTCCTTCTCCTGCTCTCATCCTCCTCCTCCTCCTCTTCCTCCTCCCAGGGTCTGCTCAGTCCTGCAAAGCGCTGAACTCCATAACCTTGACAAAAAAAAAAAAAAAAAAGCAGCTAAATTCATACTCAAAGCACGAAATAAATCACTGAAGCTCCTGAAATGCTTAAGTTTAAACCCACATAAGTGCTGTGTTAGCTCGGGGTACAAGGCTTGGTCCTTAATGCAATGGCTCCACAGATTTAACCGTGAGGGCCAAGTCCTGCTTGCAAAAAGGCTTCTGGGGTCCTTGAACATCTGCTTGCCATGAAGGACCTGCACTCATGGGGAGCTGCTCATGCAGCTTACTGGGGATGGGGAATATCGGAAGGTTTTGCCTGATTAACCAGTTACATAACCAAAAATCAAGGCGCAGCCATGTGCCTTCAGGAATGCTAAACCTCCCTCAGAAGAAAAGAAGATTCACCTGCCAATGCACAGCAAGGACTGAGCTTTGGTTTTCCATTTTGCCCCTTTCATGCATTCTCTTGCAAAATAGCACTGCCAAGTGCCACTGCAAAGTGTCAAACTCGCTTGCCCCTGCAGCACCCATGTAAAATTAGGTAAATCAGGCTGTAGCATCTCTGTTTTCCAGCTGGAACAGGCACTCAGAGTGATATTACAGAAGCCGTGCCGTTTAAGTGGCTCATGCCAAGTGCTTGCTCCTCTAAAGTAGCTTCGGGGACTATAAAAGGGAAAAGCCACCAGGATTTTGGGGCAAGAGCTAGGAAATCGGTGCCCCCTTCCCTGGGGGCCCTGGGCTCAAGGTGATGCTGCGGTTTCCAGCGGGGCTGGGAGGGCACCTCGAGGGGCAGCGGGAGAGGATACTCGTCCTCGGGAGCTCCGAGCTGCCAGTGTGATAATTAGCCCTTATGGATCACTCCCGTATTTGGGATCCCCTCTGCCTTGGCCGTAGGCAGAGTATTGCCCCCGGAACAGCATGAAGCACCATTGCGCCCCAGCCAGAGCTTCTCCCCGCCGCGCCAACAGCCACTCCACCGGGAACGGGGTCAAAACCGGGATATTGGGGTTGGGACGCGCTGGGAGCAGGCCCAGCACCAGGAGCACTGCACGACCTTCCCCGTGGGGGTGGAAACCTCGGCTCAGCTTGAGCTGCTGGGGAAAAAAACGAAAAACCCCCAAACAGGGAAAATAACAATAATAAAACCACAACCAGGCCAAGTATCGGCAGGTCAAGGATGAAAACAGAGTTACGGAAGGGAGTTGAGCAGATTTGATCTAGCCCAAAGCTAATGTCGAACACATCTAATAAAAGCAGGACACTGAGTGCACAACTGCTGCATTACTTTATGTACAGGACCTATATATATATATAAAATATATATATATGTATAATATATATTTCATATATATATATGCTTTTATATATATATATATATGTAAATTAAACACAAAAGCTACCTTGGAATAATGTTAAGAGTGTGACAAAGGGCAGAAAAGCGGCAGAAAGCAGCAATTTCACACCTGGCACCATAGTTGGAGAGGCAGATGGTTTCTGAGGATGCTCCCCAGAACAGTCATTGCTATAGTTAAGCATACACTTAAATCCTATCAAAGGAGTAGGATTTAACCTAGTGCTTGTGAATTTTACCAAATGGAGCTTTTAGATGAAATCGAACTTGCAGACCCTGCTCCTGCCACAGGATCTGGCTGGGTTTGAAGGCAGGACCTGCTTGCAAGCTTGGAGCCAAAACAGGGAGAAATGAGAAGAGAGGGAACTTGATAAAAGTGCTAATTATGGGAGCAAATGGGTTCTGGATATTGTTTTGGTCAGTGTCACAACCTTAATGTTATTTCCATGATATCTTCTTTTGCACTTAATTCCCTTTACAAGAAATGAACAACAACAAAAGAAAAAAAATCACAGATTATTAAAAAATCTATATTATTTGCCCGTGAAACGGGAACAGTTCATAGCTCATCAAGTCTGCCAAGGAAATATGTTCTCATTCAGGGTTTTATCTGATTTCTTTTATTTTTTTATTTTTTCTTTTATTTTTTTTAAAAAGTTTATTACGTACCCGATAAACTGGAACAGCTCTGAAAGAAGAAAGAACTGGTCCACTGGTTAAATATTTATAATCTTTTTTTCTTCTTTTTTTTTGTTAAAATAAAAAAGTATTTGTACAGATTCTATAGACCAGAAAACCCTCTGAAATAGTAAAGAGCCTGCTGTCTAATAGGGCAAACACGTAATGAACATCTGTGTTTTAAAAAGTGTGTTAACGTGACAGAGAGGAATGACTCCACTGAGTCTCTCTGTATTTGGTACCGTATCTATTGGCAGTAGAGGCCATTGCTCCGCTTAAGGATGGTCGTACTTAAAAAATCTGCTCTGGAAAAAGTTACTGTGCATGCAGAACAAGCCGATTTCAAACACTAAGCACTCAGCATTGTAACTTTTTCACCTCAAAACATAAAAAAAAACCCAAAAAAAAGGCCCTCCTGCACAATAAGGACTATGTTTGCAACATTGCATTTTAAATAAATAAATAAGAATAAAATAAAGACACGGAGACCCTTGCGCATTACAGAGCCGCAGGTGTGCATTGCTCACCCAAAGCAACGCGGGGATGCGCTGGGGGGCAGCTTGTCCAAAACTCAAAAAAAATAAGAATATGGAGAAAAAACGTTTGAAAGGCTGGGGATGGGGGGTCTATTTGCACCAAGGGAGGGTGTTTGCAGAGGGCTTCTGAACCCCAGAAAACAGGGGCTCGCAGGCACAGGCATGACTCCACAGGGCGATGCGCGGCACGCCGTGCGCCCGGGTTAAAGCAAGCGCCAGGACGGCTCTTCCAGCGAGGCACCGCTCCCAGCGCTGGGTCTACATTCGATACATTCCTACGTTCTCGCAGGCAAATCTTTGAAGAAGAACCATCTTTGTCCCCCTTTTTTTTTTTTTAATCCTTTTTAATATTAAAAAAAAAAAGTGCTGCAATGGGTTCTGCAGGCGGGAGGGATGCTCGAGATCCGCTTGCTCACGTTGCAATTTCTCTGGCAGGCGAACAAACCTCCCCTCCTAAAGGAAGTGCTAGTTTCATTTACAAATTCAGGATAAACACATTTTTGTTTTCTTTTCTTTCAAATGTAAAGCAGTCTCAACTGTTTAAAGCACAAGGATAGGCAATCAGAGGGATGCGAGAAAAAAAAAAACAAGCACTTTGCGAGAATTAAATAAAGCATGTAATAAATATGAATCATAAACTTCTGTACACAGGAGCAAGGGTTTGGTTTCTTTTTTTTAATCATTTAATCAATATAAAAAAAAGTTTTTTTCTCTGTTTTTGTTTTCAGTGCATCTTCTTCCTCTTAAAATGCTTTACCCTTTCCTTTCCGCATCTCTCAGGCCCATAATAACGCACACCTAAATGGCAAAAAAGACAAGGTCTAACAAACCCCCTTTCCAAAAAACTCTAAAAAAATATTCACAGCCTCAAACATTTTTGTACATTTCAAGCAACAAAAGGTATAGAAAAAGGCACAAGTAACTGCATACATGTGGAGATAATACCAGACTGGGACAAAGAAAACCAGGAATCTTCCATGGGTTTGGTCATTCACTAGAGTGCTTCTTTATAGCGATGATTATACTAAAGGAAATAGTGTTGAAAATGTCTGTTGATTTTACATAGGAAGCCTAAAGGTGGAACTGATGGTGGAGGCTTAAGTACTTCCCATTTTTTCATCCACCTGTCTTTGAGTTTGACCTAAATCTGCGTGCTCGACGTGCGGGCTGCTCTTCCCGCGGGTTCCTCCTTGGGGACGGGGCTCTCCGGAGAGGCTTCTCCTCCTGCCGGAGAAGGGCTGGGAGTGCGGATGGCTCGAGGAGGGCTCCGGGAGGCGGCCGGCACTGCTGCTCCTGTCCAGCGCCTGGGAGGGGACATCTGAGATGAAAGTGCGGGATGATTCCAAAGAAGTGCTCGAGCTGCCACATTGCTTCTGGACCGTTTTCTTCACGGCTTCTTCCCCGCTCGTGGAAGGCTTTGGAGAGGGCTCGTAATCCGTGCTGGGGCCCTCCGGGGGAGCCTGCTTCACGTGGCTAGACTCAGCGAACATTTTTACCCTGTATTCCTCCTCATCTGTCTTTTGCTGAAGCTCACTAGTCCTCGTTTTCTCCTCCAAGTAACCGCTGCTCGTGCGCTCCGGGGACAACGCGTATTTGGAAACCTTTGCGACCGGGGAGACGGATGCCGGTGAAGACGCTCGCCGGACCGGCGCTTCCTCATCCCTTCCATGCGTCTGGCCCAGCTCCGCGAAGCTGCTGCCACCAGCTGCAAAATATCCCGCTTGCAGGGACACGACCGAACCGGGCACCAAGCTGGGATGGCTGCTTGGCCTCGCCTGGACCATCTGGATGCCCCCAATGGGAATCATCGGGTACGGGGTCCTTGCTAGCTGCTGCGAATGCAACGGGAGATGGCTGAAGACGTTCTCCTCCCCGCGGCTGGGAGCATGGAGGTGGATTTCGTGAGGTGCCTGCAAGGGTCTGGAGCAGACGGGCTGCGTGACGCCAGGTGAGCATGTTGGGCTTCTGGGTTCTATCTTCTGCATCAGACAGGGAAAGAAAACAGCCACATCAGGACGATGCACGAATTACAGCATGATTATCAATGCACATTATGAAGAACTGCCGATGGGTTTCACTGGCACTTTATTCTAATTTGAAGGGAGACCGACCAACTGGGGAGGATTTGGACCCCCACCCCTTTAGGGTAAGGAGTGACACCACCCACAAGATTTGGCTTCTAAGTGCAATTAGGCACAAGATCTATTTGGGAATGAGATCCAGAGTTTTGATTTGGGCTTGGCTCATTATCAGAGTCGCTCTGAACCTCCTGCAGAGAACCCCAGTATCTCCTGTGATCAGAACCACTTCAGATCTGCTTCAGTATATCGTTATTTTTTAGAGTCTAGAACAACGCTATTTATTCTTACTGTCTTTCCTTAAGGCAGCATTACAGCTGCTCATTGCAAAGACGTTTTGAACTGAGCCTGTGGTCCCAGTGATAGATAATATTAATTTTCCACACAGCACACTCACTGCTGCGGCACCCACCACCACCCTCAGGGTGTGGGCTCCAAAAATCAAGGGTTAAAGACCCAATCTTTTTTACCTTTTCCTCTTTCTCTCTCGGTGCATCACAAAGTTTCCTACTGTGCATCATGGAGAGATATGTGGCTAAACAGAAACGGATTCATTAGTGAGGAGGGTTTATCTAAGCCTCTACACAGGACTCCAAGAAGAGGAAGCAACAGGAACTGAAAGAAACTTTCCATTAAGATGGGGTTCACTATAGTGTTTGGAGATCGACTTGGGAACATATTTCTGTAGGGTACAGTGGACAACCAGCTGACCTGGCAGCTGGGTCTCAATGGAGAGGTGGCAGAGGGAGGCAGCACAAGAGAAGTGCAGAGGGAGAAAGCAGCAGAGCCACCAAACACAGTGTTTAATTGGGGAGCACCTACAAGCTCCAACGAATGCTAAATCTCACTCATCCACATGAACTCTTACAAAGTCACCACAAGGATGCCAGGAAGACATGTACGGATCACCTCAACTGTGCAACAGACAGCAAGAGGAGAGACAACCTACTGCAGGGAAGAGAGATGGGGAGAGTGAGGCCTGATGCACAGACCTAGCAGAAGACCTTATACTACAGCTAGGATTATATAAGCATTGAAATAATGTACAGGGCACCAGATGTGACCAGGGAGCTTCATTTAGGGATCTGATACACCCCTGTTATCTTCTATCCTCACCAAGAACATAATTTTGCAGTGAAACTCCAGAGATCCATCTGGCTGCTGAATGGAAAGTTTCCCGTTCAGATCTTTATTGCTGCTTTGGAAGTACATTAGAAAAGGAACAGAGGGGTCTTGGACTGCGCAAAAAAGAGCAGAAAAATGGAGCAAAAAGGTATGTGCGTGAAAGTGTAAGTATAAACACATGGATGGGCAGATAAGCAGGGGTGGAAAATACTGTCTCCTCATGTGGTTTAGGGAGTTTAGGGGACTATCTACAAGTAGTAGCATTCTACTTGTAGCATTTCTAATATAATTTTTTTGGAGCTAAAGGACCAGAAGTAACAACTTGATTTTATACCTTCTACAGCCCTGAGATTCACCAAAGGAAATCAATCCATAGGAAAGGAAGATAGCACTAAGATAGGCAAAAGTGTTGACCTAGGATAACTGATGGTTTCTGAAAAGGTAAGACTAGCACACATACTGCAAAGCAGAAGGAAGGCAGCACCAAAAGGAGGCACATCACCACGGACACAGACGGGATACACACTGGGCAGCGTGGCTTTTCTGGAAAGACCTGGCTCAGCATCTGCCATTACGGGTCTTCCAGAGGTTGCACAAAGACCTCTCTCTTCCCAGTGTAGTCCCTAATGGTTCGAGTCTCTCCTCACACCAGTTTCATAGCAGAGCAACTCCCGCAACTGAACTGCAGGTTGTTATTTCTGAATGATATCGGTGGAAATTACAGGAGAGTCAGTTGGTAGAAATGGAAGTGGGAGATCTCTTAATGTTCCACAAAACACAACAGCTAATTTGCCTGTAGCTGAGAGGAACACAAAATTTTCCTTTACCCATAGGATTTGATATGTCCAGCAGAGAGATTAAATAATTTTCTGGACCCAGTGGGAAACATCTCTCCATGCTGAAGAGAGAAGTGAGATGAAATCAGAGATGTCCAAACAAACATTTCTCAGTAGTTAATCTAACAAAGTTGACTGCATGTGTAGGCAGCACAGGGGTCAGCAATAGGGTACAAGACCTTTCATCTTGACTAGTTCAGATCTGGTTCAGGTCAATGATCACTGATTGTGGTTAGAGGTCCATGCCAGCTAAGAAACTCTAAGAAATGAGTCAGAATTTTGCAGGGGAAAGACTCTTTAGCACAGCTACAGTCATTATTAAGAGATTATCCTTACTGCTTGTCTCAGCAGGAAGACTGAGAACTGATTTGATCAGGGAGAGTAAACAATCCCTCAGGAAAGGGACAACTTTACTTCTCCTCAGCTGAGAAGGGCAAGGACAGCAAACGTAAAATCTCTTGCTGTTTGCTGTCACTTTCCTCTGGGTCAACTGTGATGTCAATCACAGTTAGATTACTATGACAGCTTTTGCATTGCAACATTCATTTAAAAAACACCAGAGAAGGTAGTACCATGACTAGAGGGCAAGAGGGGCTGGAACTTACCAGCTTGGACTCATAGAGCTGTATGTTTTTGCCAAAGAACCTATGAGGTAGAGGCATTGAAGATAATATTCCATGCTGGGCTTTATATGAGCTTTGAACTTTGTCATCTGCTGCTGATTTGCTAGTACCAGGCAAGTCCTCTTTCCCAGGGGATGGATACCTAGGTGACTCTGAACGGCCTGGAGACAACATTTTCTTCAGAGATACATATCTGACTGATGACATCTCTCTGTTCGGAGAAGAGTGCCTCACCGGGGAGACTTCTCCTTCTGGTGGAAGGTATGTTATTGGGGACAACTCTCTTCTTGGGGAAAGATGCCTGCTGGGCGACAGCTCAAGTCTTGGTGATACACATCTCAGTGGAGATGCCTCCCTCCTGGGAGAGACGTGCTGGCAAGGAGACAACCCTCTCCCTGGAGACAGGCACCTTAGAGAAGACAGTTCTCCAGTTGGTGAAAATCGTTTCGGCGAAGTTTCATTTTTGGTTAATAGGTGCTTTCTTGATAGCATTGGTCTGCTGCTGCCACCAGCTCTGCCAGAGTCCTGGCTCGGAGACCACCTTTTTCTTGGGGAGGTGTCTTTTGAGGTTGACAAGTCCATAGCTAAGGACATCTGTGGTCTTGTGACAGACTCCCTTTCAGCTGAAGCCAATTGTTCCGTGGAGGTCAAAGCTGGTCTGCGGAGACTCAAGAAGCTATGGCACACAGCAATGTCACTGCTGTCTGCTGACCACTTTGTTTCAAGCCCTGAGGAGGAGGCCTGGTGGCCTTCACCTGCTTGTTGGCTACTGGAAACAGTTTCTTGGGCTGAGGACAATGCTGCTTCAGTGCTTTCCTCTTGAGAGGACAGAGAGCCAACTGAAGAGAGCTTTGGGAGGGCGGTATGTGTGACTTCTGGCAACTTTAAAGATGGCTCATCTTGGCTCTCCTCTTCCTCCTCATCTTCATCATCTTCATTGTCATCATCATCGTCAGATCCCTCGAGGTCTGAAAACTGGTGTTCCTCAATTGGCTCAGATCCCTCCCGCCCCTCAGAGTCCTGGAATAGGTCTTCACTGGTTCCTGAAGGAATGAGGAAATAGAAAACAGAGTGAGTTAAACACACGGACTAATTTTGTGCTAAATCACAACTACTTAAGAGTTCTAAGGGGACAAGGGGCAAGAGGGCACAGCTATAACCTAGATCCCGCCACCTCCTGCTATGAATCCCACAATCTCAACCTCTGTTCAAGCTCTGCTCCTGATGATCCTAGTTCTGATTCATTGCCTTGACCTCAGTGAGTCCCACCAGCCTAATCTACATTCCAGCCACTGCTCTGTCAACGTACTCAGCCATCAGTCCTTCTTTCTCATGTACAGCTTCACACGCCACGCCTGCCTTTCTCTAGGAATAAAATAAATTAATAAATAAAGCTTTCTTATTGGATTACCAGAACAGCAGCACTATCATCCTTTGAAACGCATTTTTATGACTATTCATTGCAAAGGTGCCAATTGCACATCTGTATCTGCCACCGTATAGGAAGCTTGCTGGGGTTACTGCTCCCATTCTCCACATGTTGAGATTTGTCCTACCTAGATTATGTGACATTTGAACAGAGCAACACGGGACTGCTACTAAAAAACAAGCAATAAGGTTGAAAGAACCTCTGTGGATTTTCCCCACCCTACGTTTTCATCAGTCCTAACTATTCTGAGGACAGTTCTTTGGGACAGAGGCTTTTGCTGTGTATCTGTGGAATGCCTCACATAGTGATGCTTTTGCAGTAAATCATTGTTAATGGGATCTTGCATGTGGTTTACATTCTCGTGGGATAAACAGAAATAATTCTAAAGGATTTGAAATAAGCACAATCGGCAGTTACAAATGCAGGATCTCTCGCCTACTTTAAGAACCAGAAGCTTTCTGAGGTCAGTACCAAGCTCCCAAGCAGTTCTACGCCGCCTAACCACCAAACCAGAAAATCTGCATCTGCCCATGCCAGATGTGCAGTGGTATGGGCAGAAATCCTGTCTAAAGAGGTCCATCGGGAACAGCCACTGGATGTCACTGTAGCTCAACGGAATTGCAGTGTCAGGAGGGTTTCCTTCAAGTTCCCACTGTTAAGGAGGGGCTAAGAAAACACCAATTTCTCAGTATTTCTGCCATGTGCTTGCTCTTCAGCTTTGGGGAGGGAGCGCTGGATGCAGGTTCAACACCTGCATGAAGCACGATAAATAATTGCAGCACTGCTGGCCTCTTTTCCTCGTCGGTTCAGCCTAGGACACTTTCTTATAGGATGAACGTAGCATTCACTGAAACAGTTTTCCATTTAGGGCTGCCATCCATCAGCAGGACAAGCCGGAAGGGAAACTAAACGGAATTAAAGTTGAGGCTGGACCACACCTGCCTGCAGCAGCCTATTTTTTTCAGAGCAGGACTTGGCCACACAGTGAGAAGTCACCGTGATCTATGGATAAAAAGCCTAATTCAGTTTACTTTGAATAATGGGGCCTTGCTATTAAATGTTCATGAAGTATTTGGCAGCTCAGATGATACCAGCAAAACAAGACGTGTATTTTAAGCATGGCTGATTATTCATCCAAGAGTCAGACTGAAATGTACCTCTTCTGCTACCCCTGTTTAGAAAATATCTGTTAGCTGGTCAGTGAGGCAAGATCAGACCTACCACAGAAATCACACGGCGTCTCGCTGAAGCCAGCAGCCTTCCACCAAGGGGCTGGCTTGTGTTGTGAAATTACTGTATAATGATGGTGTTTGCTGGACCCAGAATCCAGTGACGGATTATTTGCAAACTCCCGAAGGAACTGAGTTCAGAACAAATATTTTTCCAAACGACTGGTTCTCCCAGACCAACTCTGCATATTTCTTGCCTAGAATGGGAATGATTTTCGCTACCAGACCTGGGAGCCTAGTTACCATCTCTGGTTTTGGGTTTTGACATCTTTGGGCATAGGGACAGACAGACAGCCATGGCCTCAGCCGGAGCCTCTGCTCCTTCATTTCAGGCCCCAGAGCCTTGTCCTGTGTGGGCTGTTTCTGGGCACCGATCACCCACAGATGGGCACAGGCATGGCACACAGCAAGGTCAGAAGTACAGAGCAAAGGAAACATGAGGGCAGCTCCACACAGGGAACTTGTCCGGGTTTGCCACAGAGGAAAATAACTCAGTGAGCCCTGGGACTGCCTAGATAATTTTCTTTGGCCTCCTAGAATGGTCCTGGTAGAGAAAAAAGAAAGTTCAGACCTGAACCATGAGTCCTGGCCTTTTGCAACAGAAATACATTTTGCTGAGCTAATAGTGAGAGAGAGGGCAAATAAGGAGAAGAGAGAGGGAGGACGGAAAGAAGAAAGGAAGGGAGGGCGGAATGAGGGAAAACGTGCCTGGTCAATGACATGATGTGAGGGCTCTTGCTCCATTTCATTACCTTCATTTTATGCTAACATTATTCCAACAAACTGTAAGGAAAACCCTTGCAGGAGTGAAAAATTATGCCCAAACCTCCTTCAAAGAAACAGCCCCTTCTACTTGTACCTTAAATATAAATACAAGCCAATCACAAGAAATGTAGTCCTAGCTTAAAATAATCCTGAGAGTTTCAGGAACTACTTTTCCCTCCCCATTTGCCTCAGGGCCCGAAGGAAAATTCAAAACTTTCTGCAGTAGTTTGTCTCACACGGCCACTCTTCTATTAAAATAGATTGATCTGATCCTTTTTCTTCAATCCTCTTCTCCAGAGAGGACACTGTCTCTGATCACACAGGGGAATATCCTTTCCAATCTGCTAATCTGAGAGCAGGGGAAGTGCAATGCAGCTACCTTTCTGGTATTTCTACCTTCTTTTCTCATCCATCCACACATTCCCAAACACTACAGCACAGAATATGATTTTCTAACCTTGCTTTTGACTGCTTTGTTTAATATTTACTTGGCATTTATGAGCAATGGGCCTCCTTACTCACAGAGCAAAATATCAGAAAATTCAGCAAAAGTCCAGTGTTATCTTTCACCAGGTAAAACAGAAGATGGATAGAAGGGAAGGAAATGCTACTCTGACACCACGCTTTCCTATTTTCACCTTTCTGCATTCCTTCCTGGCAGACTGTCCCCACTATACAAACACAAATGGTCTTCATCAATGGGAGGAAATGGGGACTGTATATTTTTTTGTAATTCTAAAATTACACAGATTGCTTGCATAATGCAACAAAGTCCAGACAGCTAAACACATTCCAGCAAGCAGCTGTGCGGCCAAGAGCAACAAGAAGAGAGGATTCCTTTCCGAGAGCTGATGGGATCCTGCCCCTCTGGAGCGTAGGCAGGTCCTTTCCTTGCTGGGCTTCGCAGGGGTCCGAACTCCGCATGTCCCTTCACAATTAGTCGAGGACTGATGATTTAAGGAGAGGTCTTCCAGCTGACAGTGCTGCCCGGCTGACCCAGGGCTGAAAGGCAGATTTGATGGGGCTTTTGTTTTAGAATTATTCTTTTAATGAGCCCAAAGGCTGAGCCCAAGCTCAGTCTTCTCACCTGCTAGCTCTCCATTGCAGTGCACAGAATGTCCCTGTCAGCCTACAGCCTCGAAAGGGCCTTCAAGCAGCTCACACAGCATGCTGCTTATAATGCACTGCTCTTAACCCTGTCCAGACCTGGGAATGAATGACTGCACGGAATAATTAATGGAAACATTCCCTTGGACTCGTGGAGCGAGCCCATGCCGCTCCGTCCGCAGCAGCCTGCAATTACGCGCAACAGAAATAGGATTTCTGATCTGCAGGTTTTCAAAAGTGACACTCAATTAATGTGATTCATTAATGGTAATTGACTGTAATGGCAAGGTTTAAGATAATAGTTATTCTTTTCAGCATCGTGCAGCCTGCATTTCAGTATTCCCCTTCCCTATCCATGGAAGAATCCCCTGCAGGTAGCATCAATAGCAGGGAGAGGTTTTCAGAGGGCACTGGCTAATCTCTTATTCCAAGGGAGTCCAAAGGAGTGTCCAGCAACCTGACACTGGAGCAGCTTTCCACTGCCTCGCGCCACACGGTGCCTTTTCCCCTGCGGTGGTTGCTGCAAAACCCTCATTTTTTTGCTTTTGTCCATGCCCTCCTCCCTCCACAATAAACTTCTGGCAGGGCCGCTGCCAAATACAGAGTGGCTCTGCCTGATCAAAAGGCTGGTTGGAGAAGTAGAACAGGAGTCAAGAGCACAGTCAGATGTGAAGGGAAGAAAACCACCCCTTGGGTATCCTTAACCCTGTGGTAGCCTTGAACAGCTCTCAGTCCACCCCTCTCCCAAGCTGCTGTAAAGCGCATTGTGTTGGCATGTGTACATAGACACATGTTACATATGGTCACATATAGACTGATGTTTTTTGCCTAAAGTCTCTGCCACGCAAAAGCTTCTCTAAAATGAAGTTCTGATAACCCTGGGTTATCATATCATATCATATCAGCCCCTGGGTCCATGTGAGAACAGGACAGCGCCTTTGTAAATCATAGAATCATAGAATGCTTGAGGTTGGAAGGGACCTTTAGAGATCATCTAGTCCAACCCCCTGCACACGCAGGGTCACCTAGAGCACATGGCACAGGACTGCGTCCAAGTGGGTTTGGAAGATCTCCAGAGAAGGAGACTCCACAACCTCTCTGGGCAGCCTGTTCCAGTGCTCTGGCACCCTCGCTGTTAAAAAATTTTTCCTTAAGTTCATGTGGACCTTTTGGTGTTTCAGTTTCTGGCCATTACTTCTAGTTCTGTCAGTGGCCACCAGTGAAAAGAGGCCGGCCCCATCCTCCTCACTGCCTCCCTTGAGGTACTTCTAGACACTGCTCAGGTCCCCTCTCAGTCTTCTCTTCTCCAGCTGAACAGGCCCAGCTCCCTCAGCCTCTCCTCATAGGGCAGATGTTCCAGGCCCCTGATCATCAAGAGAGGGTTTTCTGAACTGAGATGGTTTTAGGAAAGTGAGAGACATCTCAGGAAAGGCACGGGAGAAGTGCGCAGGGGTTACCCATAACGGCAGTGGAAGTGCTGTTGGGCTATACTTCTTTCTCCCACTTCCTTGTTCTCTACCCAAGTGACTATACCTGGTCCAAACTTGAACTTGCCTCCAGGATCACTATGGAAAAACAGGGTATTGCTACAGTGAGAGATGACTGGAGGGTTGGGACTCATTAACCCAAAGGGCCTTCCTAGATGTTTTCTACAGGGTCACTGCTGCCAAGTGACAGAGAGAACATCGAGAACACTCCTACCAGCCCTCCAAGCCCTCCATTTATCCCACAATAGAGACACAGGCCCTGCAGTCAACTGACGCAGAAGAGCCCGTACCTGCACCTCTTTGCCTCCAAACCAGGGTGGCCTTTGGGGAATGGTCCTTTCCCCTTTCCCAGTAAAGTCCTCATGGACTTGAGCTCTGCAAGGGGCTGGGGTGATAAGTGCTGTCTGCTGTTCCCCAGCTCACAGCGACGACTCCAGAACTTGCTCGGATGATGCTCACTTTATAAAAATAACCATGGTGCCATGTGTTTCGCGAAGTTCATGTTAACCCATCGTCAACAAACCCTTGTGGGCTGCGGCAAAATGAACCCTGGGGAATCAAAATTGTTTGGGGCGAGACGGAGGAACGGAACGGGAAATGGGAAGGAACAACACTAAATGCAGCCACAAGAGCTGCTTTCATACCGGGATTTCTGGGGTGGTAGCCAGGAGGGGTCAACAGTGTCATGCCCAGACCATAGGACGCTGCAAACAGAGAACTGCAGTGCTCTGTGGCACCAAGTATTTTATCCAGGAATAAACACTACTTTGACAGAGACAGACCTGTCCTCTTACAGCCTCTCTTCCCTCTAGAGGTGGTATGTAAAATGTTTTCTATAAATGCAAATGACCTCCCAAACAGAATGCAAATGACCCAAAATTTCATGATAACTCGAGATCTGCTACCCCTAAGGCTTCTTCCCAGTCATCCCCGCCCTAAGGCTCCAGCCCAGAATATCCAGGGCCTTGCTAAAGGAAACAGAATAACAATCATAAAAACATCTAACTGTTCCCAAGAGACTCATAACCTAACCCTTTGCAGCTGTCAGAGCGCAGGCTCCAATAATTTGGATAAAATATCTGTTTCTAGCTCAAACAGTTAAGCATGCATTAGATTTCTCCATGTTCCTTTAGCTCCTAGTTTGGAGATCTTTCTTCTTTCCCTCAACATTTACAACCAAGACAAGAGGCAGAAGATTTCACGGTTGCCTCATTCCTGCCAGCTTCTACCCAGCCTCCCAGGAAGAGATCTGCTTCTTGGGATGATTTTAGCGAAATTCAGCTACAGATACTAGAAACCAGGGCAGAAATGATCGAGCCTCTAGAGTACTTGCCCCAAAAGATTGCACCTGTGGCAGCAAAAGGGCATCCACAGGCCCACGTGAGGTATCTTGCGGAGGGGTCTCAGTTTTGTGGTGTCTCTACAGTCATGAGAGAGACAGGCCCTTGCAGAGGGCTCAAATTCTGCATCCCATGGGAACAGTCACCCAGAACAGCGCTATAACCAAATCAAGCAGATACCCCTGTTCAGGGGGCTGGAAGGAGCCTGGGATAGACAAAACCAGTGTGCATTGGCATGGCAGGAGCAATGAGAGGGTGCAGAACATTTAATTTTACCTTCTTCGGCTTCCAGATCCACCAGTGAAGATACCAACACGCCCATCTCCTGACATTTTTTGCTGTGGGCCTTTGACTTCATATGCTTAGTCAGATTCCCTGCAAGGAAACACAATGCACATTTTGGTTAACATGGCTTTTTTTCCTTTTCCTTTTCCTTTTTTTTTTTCTAATTTTGCAAGCATGGCAGCAACAAGCTAACAATCTGTCTCGGAACTCAATGGAGGAGGTTTCGTCTGACTCTCCCAAAGGCACCATCCACCATCTTCAGATAACCCATGGCCGGAGGCTAAATCCTCCTTTTCACTCCTTTGCTGCAGAAATGGAGAGGAAGAGAGGAGGCCCTGGCATGGGAAAAGGGCTGTCATGCAAACGGAAAAAGAAAAGCAGCAGCTGGGAGATGCATGTCAGAAAAGTCCTGGATTGCACTGACTGCAGTGCTGTGGCAGAGGAGGAGGGGGAAATCAGGGAATTAAGGCAAGCTCCTCAAGACAACTCTTGCAATACCTCCAACAAGGCCCAGCACAAGAGGTCACCTGCCTGGACGTGAGGAGCTCCTTAGCACCAGGGACTGAGGGCAGACGGGTAATTCCAGAGGGAATGTTGGAGCTGAGGGCACCGGGGGGGAAGGAAACAGCCCAGGCTGAGTTGGGCTTTGTCGGCCTCTGCCTCAGCAGTTGGATACAACTGGAGATAAAAGTAATTAGCAGGCCATTTCCTGATGGAATAACGCATTAAGAGGGAAGGCCGGGGAATGGGGAAGCCCAGGAAGGCTGCAGAGAGCCAGGGGGCAGCCCCGGGAGCTGGTGGGGGACCAGCCCACTGCACACCTGGTTCTGCTGACAGCTTTGAGTGGGGCATTGTTGAAAAATCAGCATTTTTCTGGAAAAATGTTCCTCCTTGGAAGTTTTTAAATCAGAGCTTGTTGGTTAAACCAATGCTAGTCTAACTCAAGCATATGGGAATGTGGAGCTGGGACCATGTAGACGGGCACCTCTGCAGCATACTCCATCTGCTTGGATGGCAGGAGGGCTCGGATGTCCCAGCACGTCCTGAAGATCCAGGCAAGAGGACTCAGCTCCCTGGAACAAGGGGAGTCACAGATATTCTCGCTACGCACCAGGATCTAAGGAAATGTGCTGGAGGCTAATGAGGAGTCCTTGGGGCTGGGATGGGAGGAGCGGGCCCTGCAAGGGGGAATGGTTGCAGTCTGGGACATTCGGATATTCGTTATTGCATGAGACAGTGTGATGTGACAACCTGTGGGCTTGCTGGCCTCAGAGGGACTAGCTGGCTCTAATCTCTTTAATTCTTCTAACTCCCAAATTGCAGGTGGGTTAATTAAGCAGTCATTAACCCTATTATAGATAAGGGAAGCTTTGGAGTGAGGGGGGAATACAGGTAGGTGAGAAGAGAAGAGAGAAAGACGCCTAGGAGAAATAAAGGGGAAAAACAGTCCTTTTTTTCCCCTCATCTTCCCCTTTCCTCTCTGACACCTCTTTACGGGATGAGTTGACTGTTAATAAGAAGAAATCTGGGCCCTTGCTAAAACTCCTTCCAATGGCTGGAAGAATAACCCAGCAGCTAGCCAGGCACCCCACATTCACTGCGGTGAATTCAATATGATGTGGAATCAGCCTTTCTGTCAGCTACCACTTGCAAGTAGCACTGAACATGAGGCTTGTTTTTCTCACAAAAATTTGAGGAAAAAAAAAAGTATTTTCACACTTCATTATAAGCTTCAGCTAGGGACTGAGGTCCCTCATCTGAACTCCTGCAATCCAGAGAGTCCCCTGGTCCCTGAGCTGGGTGGGAGCATAGAGGGCCTCTATCAATCTGTCCCACTGCTGCTTCAGTTAGTATAAATAAATAAACAACTATTCATTGGAGCAGAGAATTACCCGTGATGCCCTCACAGCTCAGAAGAGTGCCATAACCATCTAGGTACCACGTTAGTCTCTCTTTAGCCCATGAATTATTTATTTAGCCCATTTTATACAAAATGGAACGGCTCCAACAGGAAAGACCAAGCAAGAGAGACAAAGGTTGACTATACACCCTTGTGTATCTGGCAGCCTTCTAGGATGTGGCACATGTGGATTCAAGTCCTTGCTCCAATGGATATTTAATATTTTTTTAGCCAGGGTAGCAGCTTCAGTAGGGGGGATTTATTATTTTTAAATTTCATGTCTAAATACCCTTAGCCTCGTGGTTAGACACTTGAACAGGAGGATGGGGCCAGCTTGACTCAGGTTCTTGTTCCAATTCAGACCACTCTGCTGTGAATGCAAAGTAACATAGTCTGACAAAAGTATGTTCTTATGTGGGCTGCTTTAGTTCTAGTGAACCAGCATTGACAAAAAAAAAAAAAGAGAGAGAGAAGAAAGGGAAAAAAAAGCGTGTTTTATCAAAAAGTGTCAATGAGTTCAGTTTGCAGTCTTTTAGAACTGGCATTTAATTCTGGACCTACAAGAGGAACTGACTCAGTTTGATGAAACCAAGCCTTGCTGCTACTGTCCATCATGGTACATGGCACCTAACTGACAAAGATGACCCAGCTTTGCTCAGTTCCCACAGCAAAACCCCCAACTTGGATACGCAGTACGGATGATACACACAGCAAACCAACCTACAGAAATGCCCGGTGTGAGCAGGGTTTATTTGTGTTCCGTGGTGCCATGGGAATCCATCTGCAAACCCCATGGCGGGATGAGTGGTGACGGGAGGTCCCCTGAGCCTTTTGGTGCCACCCCATCCCAAAACAAACACACCCATTCGCTGTGGTACATGCTTCGGTTCAATCAGAAAATCTGATGCTAATTAGTCAAGGGGCTGTTAAATGCAATCATCCATTTGGGGCAAGACAGCAGCCACCCCATACTCAAGGGCAGGACTCTTGTCCTCAGAGACACTCGGTGTTCAGCTTTGGCCGCTTCGTCTCAAGGCTGGGTCTCCACAGAAGTCCTCCCCTGCCCTCAATGAAGATGCTGCCGGAGCTCTGGGGCGGTTTGTGCTGAAGAGACCCTCTTCTTTCTGCTATTGCAGGACCAGGGCAGACACAGAGCCTCAGATGGCTGCTTCAACAGCCTGCAGCTCTCAGTCCATCGCTTAATTTTACCTCTGCTTTCGACTTAGTTCCACCTTGAGCAAAGATTTGGCTCGACAAGTTCTGTCAGAAGCTATCAGTGTCATCTCTTGAAATATATAAATATATATATATATTTTTACTCTACGTAATTGTCCTTGCACAAAGCAACACCACTGTTTCTTCTCTTCCTTCCCCATCCAGCCTGCCTGAACAGACACGAGCTGGTGGGCACTGCAGAGGCAACTCTAAAAACTTCTGTATGAGTGAGCTGATGCCAAATATCAGAGGCAATTCATAGCAAGCCTTACTTTCTTTCTGCTTCTACTCCATTTTTCACCCTTGTTTGGTTAGATAAGGTATTATCCACTCATGCCGATGAACATGATGCACCTGCAGATCTATAGGTGCAAATCCCTTTGGTGCACACAAAAACTGCAGTATATCCATGCCCGGTTCCCTGCATGGACACAGGGCAGAAGTCTGCTTGCTTCACAGAGCTTAAAAAAATGGGAATGCCACTATCCTGTCAGAAATGGCAGACCCAGTGGAGCTGAATCTCATGTGATGCAAGTTTACATCATTTCAAGGAAGAACTCAGGGCTTACTTACATCAGCTGAAAATCTGAGTTATCAGATGGACAGCAATTTGGAGGACAATGACATTTATCTTCTTAAGGTTCTTCTTACAGTTTGTGGATTTAGACCTCTTAATTAATGTTGGCTGGATTAAATGCTCAAGTTCTTCAGCACAATTCCAGCGAAATCAACACTACTTTGCCTAAATAAAACTGAATATGAATCCTGGCAGGAAGGACTCAGAGGAACTTGTTGCTTTAGAGACTTGGCTTCTGCATTAAAAAAATGCAAAACAAAACAGACCAAAAAAAACATTGCTTCCTTGGAAACAGTGCAAAAATATATATGGAGGAGCAAGACACTAGTAGGCAGATAGGCTGGATTGAAGTAGTATAAGACCTATACTGAATTCTGGGCAGGTAAGCCCTTACTGAAGATTATTCACCAGAAAGTTCCCAGATTTTAAATATATTGGCTATATGTGCACACACTCAGGAATGACTGGAAACGGTGAAACCCTCCCAGTTACTGCTACCCATCAGAGCAGGACACGCAGTAACAGCTCCGAGACGTTCTCTCGCTGTGCCTGCGTATAGCTGTGTATTATTGACTGCTTAAGCTCTTCAGGTCTTATAGCAGCTTATATACTCATGTTGTTTTGAGAATCCTAAAACTCTAGTGTCCCACAAGCATTTAAAGCCGCTTAATAGGGGCTAGAAGCAGTTGCCTATTTAAATTACAAGAGGAAAATTAATTTCTCAGAATATCTGGTTACTGTAATTTAAGGGTTGCAGAGGTAAAATGAAAAGCAGGGATTGAAAAAGTTAAGTTCCTGGAACAATTATCTTGCCCATACTGGATCTATACCATATTTGCTATTTCTCCTATTAAAAGCAAACGATTTAGCAACAGCAACAAGAAAAAAAACCAGCAAGCAACCAATTGCATGGTCCAAGGTGACATTACAATACAAATCTTTATGGCTTTCCCGGACTTAGTTATTTTCATATTCTTCTATTAAAGCATTGCTTAAGTTTTACTATTATATACTTATTGACTTTAAGATTAAAGGAGAGACTTTGAACATCTAGTCTGTTTGCCTGATTTGACACAGGCTATAAAAAATTAACCATCTTCTGGATTAAGCCCATCAGCTTGTGTTAGACCAAAACTAATTTTCCAGAAAGGTGCCCAGCCTGGATTTCCAGATTTCAAAATACAGAGAATTAGCACATTTCCCACTGAGGCTTGTTCTAAGGCTTAATAGCTGCACTGTATGAAAAAAAAAAAAAAAAACAGCTAATATTTCATTTGAAATTGCCAATCTTTGACTTCCAGCCCTCATTCCTGTTCTACCTTTCCCTGCTAAGTTCAAGAGCCCTTTTGCTCCAGTTTTCTTCTCGCGCCCGGAGTGCAGGGCCGAGCGCTGCTCCCAGCGCCACGTCTCGCGCCACGTTATGCAAGGGAGCACGCGGCGAATTCCTGAGGATAACGGAATTCCCGCCCTGCATCTCAGCCCCACGAAACCCCTCGGGAAGCAGGGGATGCAGGCACGTTCCAGAAGCGGCTCCTCAGGATCCGCTCGGATCCTCTCCCCAGCGCGCACAGGGTGCAGGGATATTTTGCAAACCTATATATCAATGTGCCTGCTGGAACGGCCCTTAATTCTGCCAGAGCTCCCAGCCAGTTGGAGCTGCTCCGGAGTTTCCAGAGGAGGCTTAGCAGAGCGCTGAGTCTGCTCGAGCAGTAATAACAATAAACTGTGCAGCCATAACCTTGCCTTTAAGGGCTGCGGGGGTAATGCATTTAATATATTAACATGTTCAATAACCTCAGCGCCTGTCATGTACTGATTTAAAGAACTGCAAACTAATTTATTAAAGGAGACTGAGGACATGAAGAAGACTGGTGTCTGGAAATGGTGAGTGGAGCGGACTATCAAATGGGTGTCTTCAGCCAACAAGCACTGGTGTCCTCTACACGAGCATCTTTTAAAGGAATGCAAAGCTCCTTGTCCCTTCTGGCCTCACGCATAGGCAGGGCATGGACACAGCAGGCTGCTCCACACGGTTTGTCCGCAAAGGCAAGAAATCACAAGCAATGAGAACGGGAGCACCTGATGCGAGCCTGAATCAGAGCAGAAAAGAGCTGCAGACGAGGGCTACATCTGCACAGGGGCTGCACGGGGACTGGAAGTGCTGCACATCCCTACACGGAGCAAGGGGGAAAGGGGCTGCACTTCCCGAAGGGGTCAGATCCGAGGGACGAGAAGGAAAGCCTTGGAATTCCTGCGCTCCCCCCTGGGACACAGGTCAAGGCAAAAGCTCTCGCTGACCTTCCTGTGGGAGAAATGGTCAGATAGCCGCTTCTTCTCCATTTCCTTCCTGGTGAGAAAACAATGAAGAAGCTGCTGAGCTTCCTTTTAACAAGGTTTTTGAGGTGGCAAAGCTCCTAGGAGAGTGCTACTACAGCAGAGGAAAAGACACCTCATCCAAGAGACATGTTCATCCTTGCTCCAGAAATATAAAATCACATAAACCTTCACGAACCAAATTTCTGAGACTGTTTCCATCAGCTAAATGAACACACACACACCAGAAAGAAAAAAAAATGTGGGTTTTCTCTGAAATTATAATAGCAATAAACTGTTTCCCTGCAGTTCTGTAACCCAAAAGGAGAGCGTGGTTTGCAATGAAAGAAATGCACAAAAAGCAGACAAATGGCATAATTAGTGAACAGCAGAACATATTTAAAGCTCTTTCTTTTGCAGAAGTTTTCCCAGCTCTTGGAACACAGATAAGGATTTTATGGGTGAGGGGTGGAGGGAGGAGGAAAGGAGGGAGGGAACATTTTTAACCAGATAAAGATCCTCATTAACAATAACAATAATAAAAAAAAGTTAAAGCGCTTCCAGCATACTTTAGAGTTTAGAGCATTAGATCATACTGGAGAGATCTACCACGGCCAAAATGAAGACAGCTCCATAGATATCCCCCTTGAGTTTACACTGAAGGCTAAAATTAACCTTGGAATACTGATTTCTAAACGAGTTTTGACCCAACTTATACTTTTGCAAGTGCAGTCCAGGTGCAAGAACTTCTGCAATTAACTGCAGTTGCAAAGCTGTACACCAGACGGGAGGCTCCTGGAGAACCAGGGCCCAAATGAACTTTTTCTAGATGTCTCCAAAATAAGTCATGGAACCCCTGGTTTTGCAAATCTGCTGGACCTCTGCTTCACACTCTGTCATCAATGGCAAAGTTTCTACACTGGGTCTTTAAGTGATGATTGCACCAGTGCACAAGGCAGCATTTTTCTCATCCTCCAGTAACCGTTTCAAACGTCCCTGTGTCTGCACCAGGAGAGCAAACAGCTTTACTCAAATGCTGCATATTTATGTGAAGAACGAACTTGCCCAGAGGACACAACCGGGTCTCGGTCACCCACCTCGCAGCAAAGAGACATTTTCATGCAATTCTGACACGTCATCATGCAACTATACATCCTAAAATTGCTGATCCATGGGACTTCTGGCCCCTCATGCATCCATAGGCAAATGGAAAATTTTGCATTCGAATCCCAGCTCCATTATTTTGGGGGGAAGGAAGCATTTCCATGCTACCTTCCTCACGCAAGGTTCCTGCAAAGCTGAAGAAGGGAAGTCCCCTTGAGGCAAGGGGCTATTTGCAATGTGCCATCGACACTGTCAGCGCTCACAGCTGGTGCTCCAAGGCAGCAGAGAGGGAGAGCAATGCAGCTGGGGAGATGGGGGAAAGAATGGCTTGATCTCAGCATCCTCCATAAAAACCTAATAGGAGCGTGATGGGAAGCAAGGTGAAGTGACAAAAGGGACTGAATTGATTCAGCTCCTTCAAAGGAAAACTCAGGACAAAGTAACAAAAGCAAGAGGGAAAGAGAGAAAATGGATCGGAAAGAAACCTAGGTGCCCCAGGTTGGGAGGGAGAGAAAGACCCATCCCTTGGATCTGCTGCATGTGACTCACCAGAGGTTTTGGCCTCAAATTCAGTATCATTTCCCCAGGCTACGCTACAATTGGTGATTAGCAGTAGTGACAGAGAAATCACCCCTCAGTTTTGCCAACAAAACCATCATCTCTGAGCACTCCCCACTAGGCCCCCAAAACAAACTGATGCTCTTCTAAGGATGCTTTTCTCTCCCACCTGTGTTATTTTCTGGGATTTCCTATGATGCAGCTCTAATTTGCAAATGGACATTCATGTTTCTAATAATAAAAAAAAAGTCCATCTCTTTCCTGTGTGACTTGAAGAAACCAAAGACGGTGCTGCAGAGCTTTAAAATTCATGGCTAACAAGGTGGCAGAGTCATAGGAGAAGTCAAAGAAACTTGGTACCTTTGGCACTTGGGTGCTTTTGACAATTTTAACTAACAGTTTCTTGCAAGAGACAGGCACTTTTGCATGTGTTTTCGTATTTTTCTGATAGAGTCTACTTGCATTGTCCATTTTTCCCAAGCACCTGAGACACAAGTTGACTATACTGGAGTTGACCCTTGGGCTGAAGCAATGATGGAGGTTGCTCATGAAGAAAATCTGGTGGTAATGAGGTTATGGATCATTAATGGCTAGACATCTTGGAATGGAGGCCTTTGAAGAAAAGTCTACTGATGTGATATCTAAAATGCTTAAGCTACATGCAACTGCAAAGGATGAAAAGGCTCAGCGCAAATACAGATCTTGAGAGCACTAGCATATAAAGCCACCCAAAGACTAGGTGTTTAGACAGGGATGTTTGCCTGGAGCCAGGAGCTCTTGATTCTGATCTGGGGTGGTTTGATTTCTCACATGCCTGTCAGTGAAGCTGCATTTCAGGATCGTTTTTTAAGAAACGTCTTTAAGAAACACAAAGAGGATGACATGGATGCTCTGCTGCAGGCCAGCAATGATGCTCCTCGTGGTGACTTTAAGACACACGTGAGTTTAACACAGTGCTGGTTCTCTTCAGAAAAATTCAGCCAATTTAAGATTCCCTCATCCCCCTCCCTCCATCTCCTGGGGTTTCCAGACCCTAGGAAGGCTTTTCCTTCCCCTTCACAAATGCCCCCAAGAAGGCTTGCAAGTCAATATACTAAGCAGAGGAGCTAGGAGCTGACTGTCTCTTACCTTTGGTTTTAAAAGCAAAGTTACAGTACTTGCAGACATATGGCCTGACGTCTGTGTGCGTGCGAATGTGTTTCTTCAGCATGCTGGGTTTCTTGCAGCGAATTCCACACTCCTCACATACATACTTCCCTCTTCCACGGCCTCGCACATACACATACTCTTCGTTTGATTTGTACCTATGAGCAACAGGTGTCATGATAAAAAAAAAAAAAGAAGATTCCCACCTCAAAAGTTGTCACAACTTTCCTAGATTAATTCAGCACGTTATCGACACCACAGGTCTCATTTACCGTTGATAGTCCTGATTAATTAGGCTAAATTCACAATAGCTTGAAGCTTTTTTGCCCAAATGCTTGCCTCTTCTCCTCAAATGTGTCTTCTTATGCCCTACATATGCCTCTCTGGACAAATAACCCACAGTCTGAGATCAATCACAGGGTCACCAAACATCCTAATCTTCCTCATCTTCAATCACAAACTGAGGCACTCATCATAGCCTGAATTATATGTGTCACGGTCCAGCCTAGCTGCCTGAATCATCTCTCTCTCAGCCTGCACTATATTTTAAAATATAGTGCAAAGTATTGGAAAAAAAAAATGTCACAGATAAATCTCTTGTGATATGACCTTTCACACCCCTTGGGACAACAGTGAAAGCCATCTGAAGAGCCCATGATGCCACGATGAAACTTGTGGTCCCTGCAGAGACTCCTGCCAGAATGAGAGCCATCCATAACGGACACAAACCAAGAAAATAACAATTTCTTTAACATACTCTACTAACACCAAATGTTATGACTACAAACCCTGGGCTCCTTTATCATTAGCACAATATCAGGACGTGGGTTTACCCAAACGAATGAAATTGGTCATCTTTCCTGCACGTTACATATTCATTTGTTTTCTATTCACACATTAGCACATAGGGAAGGCTACAGTGATGTGGGTTTGAAAAATATTTGTGAGAGTCAGACAAATCATTTAGCCTCCTGTAGCTTAGCAAATGGAGTCTGTAATTTCCCTTACTTGCAGCCTGAGAGGAATAAGATAATATGAAATTGGTCCCCTCAGATTTTTATGAGGCTGAATTTTTAAAGCGTGGAACTTCTTGTAACTCATTTTTTCATACGCTGCGCAGTATGAAACATGTCTGGTCTTCAGAAAGCTCTGAACATCCGCACTTGAAAATCAGATCCCCTACAGCATCTTCATAAGGGAATCCAAAGATACACACAACATCACCAGCCACCTCGTAGCATCTTCCTGATAAAGTCTACTCCAAACAAAAATGGTGAAAAAACATCAGTCACTTTAATGAGAAACCAAACAGAAACAGCAGCACAAAGTATTAGGGATAGGTAGGTTGCTTAAATAAGTGAAAATGTAGTCAGTCATAAAAAATAAAACAAGCAAAATAACCTAATTTGAATTTGAGCAAAAATAGAGAAAGATGATGAAACCAGCACTGAACTGATACAACGAAAGTGGCCTGATTTACACAGGAGCAGCCAAGAAAAGGTATCCATGTTTCCCACAGCTGTGAATATCAAAATGGGCAAGTTACATTGCATGAAACTTTGAATTTTTCAATTCCACATGGGTATTCAGGGGACTTAGTCCACATGAAATTTAGAATAATTTTCCTAGGTGCTCCCTGGTAGGTATGAGATATGGACTAAATTGCTCATTTCCTCCCAAATTCTTGGTTCTCCTCCTCAACTTCTTATCTGTAAAATGGGGGCAGAACAGCTTCTTTCCTTCAGAGGCGAGATATGAGCAGATGTTTAAAAGATGCTGAGTTGATCATGCTCTAAGGTGATAAGGCTGCAGAAGTCTCCTAGGCAGGTTCAGACACAGACTGGGAAAGAGAGAGAAAAATTGTGTGTCTAGATAGCTCCAGACCAGCCTAAAATGCCAGAAGCAGTGCTAGCAAAATCAGTTCTTGGTAGCCAACAGATAAACATAGGGAAACAGCTCATATTTTTGTCCTTTGATCAGTGGAAAGCAAGGTCATCTCTAGCCCAGATTGTACCTTACACTCCATCTCATGGAATTGAAGCCACAGAAAGTCTATGTACCCACACACAAAAAGAATAAATAAATAAATAACTTAATCACAATGTTTTCAGTATTTGGCTGAAGGGAACTAAGCTGGTCGCTGAAGAGCACACCCAGACTTCAGCCTCCACCACAGGATGTCTGTCATACAGATACTAAAGACATCCATAACTGATAGCTAGAGATGCTCTATGTCCCTTCTTCATCCCTGCAGTGATTCAACGCTACAGCAGCAAATGCAGCCCAGAAAATGCTATTCTCGTTTCCTGCTGAAAGCCTTATTTCACTTTCTTTCCATCATTATACTGGTTATCACCTTGCCATTAAAGAAAAAGGAAAATGAAATTGTTCCTTTATCAGCCTTGTACTCGCACTACCCTTAATTACACTCTCACATGGAAATCCCTAAAACATCCCTAAACAGAGATGTGTCCCTGTGTGTCCAGCAGCTATTAAGAGTCCAGCTATTAAAGCTATCAGGGCTGGCTCTTCCTGGATGAAGGGACACGTGATATAATCTGGAATAAGCCATTACAGTTTGACACTCGGTGTGACCGAGCCATCCTTCACGACAGATATTTTTTAACAGCTTACTAAGACCATGTGCATGACACATAGGGAGAACAGGGAAACAGAAAAAGAGAAGAAACCTAAAGAAATGTTGAACCAAACAACAGAAAGAAAGGCGGGCAATTCTGCTGTAAAACAGAAGAAGGCTGCTGCAAATGCCATCTGTCTACCTCCAAGGCAGTAATATGTTTATGGAGATAATTGCTTCAATATGTGTCTGGTTTCTCTGTGGATCTAATATGTTCATATGATTTGCATCAGAAAGACAAATCAATGACAGGTCCTTCACTGAAAGGTTTGCCCTGGACAAGGGGTCTTCCTGCTCCGTAGCATTTGCTTTAACCAGATTCCTCTAATATCTACCCACCGTCTGAGCTTGTGCCAACAAGCCTGTGCTTCTTACCCAGAGCACTGTGGAACCCATAATCCTGTAGTTAGCAAGGTCAATCTCCTACGGTGTCACGGCTCCAATCTCACCCTGAGATGATTTGAAACCCAGGAGGCAAACTGGCCATTACGAGCTCAGAGACCAATTTTGGAAACAGTTCTCTCAAACAAATACATGAAAAGATAAAAAAATGTGGTTATCCGATGCATTTTCAAAGGGCTATTTGATGTGCTCTGCTAGCAAACGCACATTTGCTGGATTTCGTGCTATCACTGCAAATGCCTTCGGAGCAAGGGGAGCTGGCACAGCCACGGCAGTCGCTCCTGGCTGCAATAAGCAGTACCAGATCCAGAGACGTGAATGCCAGAACGGGCCATCACTGTCAAAGTTACAAGAAACCTGGCAAGGGAATGACATGAACCCGGAGAAAATTTTCTCTTAACCCTTTCCCTTAAACTTGATGGAAGCCTCATTCCATGAAGCATTCTATTCTTTTGCAGATTTTAAGGAGGTTTAGCTTTGAATATTTGCTGTTACAAATATCTGGCTATTTTTCTAACCTGCAGACCTTTTTTTATATTATTTTTCTCAGTGCTCTCGCCACATCCAAAACCTTCACGTACCTAAAAACCACTACAGAAAACCCTGGAGAGCAGAGGGGGAAGGCGGTTCTGCTGGGAGGGACAGCAGCTTTCCTGGGGTCCTACTGCTCCACTATAAGACATGGCTGAACCTCCCCGTCCCTCTTGCTCCCTACAAGCATCCAGCAATATATATTCCCCTGCAGTTGCAGCTTTTCCTTGCCACGAGATAGAGCCTCAGTGCAGAGCTGCACCGAGCTGCACTCACATGCAACCACTCCGACCTTGCAAACATCCCAACCTGGTAAGCTCAATAATGCATTATGGTAAGGAAGGTCCCTGGTTAATTTTACAGTGGGCGAACAACTATTTCCTTGACTGGTTTCAATACTTGTTACATTCACTTATTTATTTTTTGTTTTGTTTTGGTACAAAATAACAGAAATCAGATATCTGATCCCCTTCCTGAGCTGCCACAATTAGTCTACAGTCAAATGAATTGAGCAGCTCTACTTGCTGCCTTCAGTGCAAGTATTCTGGTTTCCTGATGGTCCGTTTCGTCTATCATCATGCTGCCCACTCATCTGGCCCAGCTTAATCCCTTGGAGGTTTCTGACAGTCTGTCCTGGTATTAACTAATCCAATGTACGTTTTGTGCCACCTGCAAAATTTGCCAGATATCTGATAAATGCATGACTATTACTATGTTATTAATTAATAGGAAGGTTCTTGCCTCTAGTGCACCCACCACCAAAGTGGACAACTTCTCCCACAGTGACCCCTGTATTACCAGCTCTGAAACTTAATGTGCACTCCCACAAAGTACTTATTCTTTGCATACCCTAGAGAAATAGAGGATGACAGACTCTATCAGACTTAAGGATCAGCACTCACAGGCAGGTGTGCACTTTCAGGCAGACAGTTACCATGAAATCTTCCATATCTCAAGCCAAGACACCACAGAACAAACAACAGCATTTCTTTGCAAAATTCAGACAAGACAATGTCATTTCCAGGTCTTTAAACACACCATATAAACCTTCTAGTACCCTAATTTAATAGATGGGGATACTGTACCAAGACAAACAAAAGAACTTCCAAAGAATTACACACAAAGACAGAGAGAACTGGGAATCAGGAAGACCTGGTGGAGAAATCTCTGCACTTTATGAAGTAATGATTTTCTGCAAATGACATTTGCTGATGTCCGGTGGAACAGCAGAAGACAAGCTGAATGAGATCACCTCACCTAAACTGGACACACACGAGCAGCACTATGAAACCACTACTGTGAAAATCTCCTTGTTCTTCTGTTGAATATTGGCTGGTCAAATAAGATTTCAATACTGAGAGAACTGTACCAGCCAAGACGAGCAGCTCATGGGCAACAAACCTAGGGCTCCTACTTGGTAACACTCTGGGCAGGGACTATCTTCTGTCGCACGTATAACTCTGCCAAAAACAGTGGGATCCTCCTCTTCACTTCCCCAATGCAGATAACAAACCAGCACTGATGTTTTATTGACAAATAATTAGCTTGGACACATGGCAGAGGGAATCCCTCAGAGATTGAGGATACCAAATCTTCCCTTAATCTGTATCATACCAAGTGATGGAGCAGCCAGCCCTGGAGATCGTACAGAGCTGGAAGAGCAGCTGGGAGAGTCACGGATTCAGCTAAGACGTGAACAGTGTGTTTGGTTTATCAATAGCAAGGTGTGACCAGAGACGGTACGGAATGGCAGATAAAACAACGGACCAAAAATGAGAAGACTAAAATGAGGTACCTTTAAATGCAGAACAGGGCAACTAATGGGCATCTCTGTCTCTAACCACTACAAATTCAAGAAAGGAAAATCAGCCTGCACTCAGCTACACATTTCTTTAGTCTGACCATATTTTGGGGTGAACTCCCTTTCCCTCCCAGCAGACATTTACACTGTTACAGGATACTAATATTAAAGAGGGAGAAAACCAGAGAAATACCCATGATATTAACAAACCAATCCCATTACCTAGACTAACAACTGCAGAACTGTCCCCAAAGAGTAAGTCTTGCCAAGCTGTCTCCCATATTTCCCCTTGAAATGGACCGTTGCCTCTCTTCATACAGCAACGAGGGTCACATTCTGTCCCTGTTAACTCCAGACCATGCTGTGCAGTGTATTTAAAGTCTCTTGTGTTTTTTATCCATAGAGATGACTGTGAAGACCATTTGTAATCATGAACCATGACCGTGTCATGCCAAGCTCAGAAGGACTTTTGTTCCAATCCCACAACTGCTTACCAGGCCCTCCGAGCCATAAAACATCCTATAATTAAGCAAGTAATACTGGTAGAAATACACAGCACAGTCAGTAACTCATTTTTGTAGTTTTGATTTCACTATGCAATGTGGGAACATTTTCACAAACACGCCTTTGTGATCTTCTGTGTTTTACCATTTCTAGACTTGTTGATATTTCATATTAATTTCCCACTCACGATGGGGGAAGCTATGTAGGGAGCAGCACACCAGTTATTTGTCACTTATCAGGAAGTATCTCCACAAAATAGTGGGAAAGCATCGAAGAAGAACATGGTCTTTACAGATGGAAATTACATTTGTCACACCAGGAGAGCTACCAGGCAAGGACATCTTGTTGCTGTTTTTTAAACCTAGTAATGATATATCTGCATTTGCTCAGAGAACTGAGCAGGTGAAGTTATATGATCATCGAATAATACTACTTCTGTATCAAGGCATGTCAAAACCAGATCAAAATTTACAAAGAAATCCTTCGAAGCGTTTTGCCCAGGAGTCTCCTTAGACTCACCAAAACGTAGCACCTTCAAAGGGGAATCTATTGCTTGAGATGATGCAATTTTTTGGGGGGAAAAAAAGAGGTGAAGATCAAAAAATTCTTGCACATAAGCTCCCTCTGAGTTGTGTGTCGTGCTGCAGCCATTGACTAAATGACAGACACACGGAAACACAGCACAGCCCATCCGCTCACATGGAAACCGTCGTTCCTCAACTGTGCTGTTTTTCTATGGAGCAGAACTGGGAAACTCCCTCAGCTTCCCAGCAGTGCTCGCTGCCACGATTGCAACATGCAGATCGTTTTAACGAGAAAAGGCAACTAAGGCAACTTCAGAAATAACTGCACGCTGCTCATTTCCTCCCTTCAGGAATTTGAGCTAAGGGGCAGGAATTTTACAACACTGCAGAATCATTGCACAGGGCAACTTATGCCTAAGTTACCCTGCCTGCTTTTTGTAATATCCCTGGTGGGTCCTCACAGCTCAGATTTTACCGAAGGCAATTTTCTGCATTTCTTCAAATGGGAAACAATAAAGCGGGTGTACCCTACACTGTACTCGTGATCACAACTTGGTCGGCATGACCTCGGTGGCACTGGCGCTGAGTGGGACACACTGGCTGCTTCAGGAGCGAGGCTGCCACCACGGGTGGTCATGGCACTGTCCAAAGGCAGAGCAGGGATTCCCTGGCCTGCCTGCAAAAAATGAACACTGGCAGAGCCCACGTATCATTCAAAAAGCCACAGGAGCTGCTTCCTTCAATGACAGGACAGCCAGACCTCCAGGATTTGGGAATGCTGCTGTAGAAACATCAAGTCAAAGAAATCCAAAATCTTTCCTGACCACATTTGGAACACTGGGTCCAAAATCCACATGATGCCTGCAACCTCCCAAAAAACACCAACATCTTTGGTGAAAGAGACAGACGAGAGGATGAATTTGGGAGAAAAACATACAAAACTGAATGATCCAAACATCATAGTTAACAATAGACAGGAAAAGAGACAGGCTAATCATCTGGAAAGAGATACATGATGGGTAGGATGAAGAGACACTTCTTTATTCTTTAAGGTTATCCTACAAACTATAGGGTAAAACTAAGAAATGGAAAATAGATGCTAAATACGAGGAAACGTGGGCAGTCTCTTCAAGTAGGTTGCTGTAAATTCGCTGGAAGAACTGATAGTAATTCTGACACCTCCATCATACACATCTGTTTCGAGAAATACACAAAGAGAGTGAAAGCAATATAAAAAATACGCATAAACATGCCAAATCCACACAAAAGGCTTTCACTAGCACAAAACTGCAGGAGAATAACTTTTAAAGCCATTTCTCCATCAGCAGAAGCCCAAGCACTGAGACAGTTAGACGTATATGAAATCCTTTTGCCAATGGAGCTATTTTGTTTGAAGAACTGTTGTGGAGGACCAGGACAAGAGAAATTTGGGATTGTGCAAGATGGTCCACACCAGGAGAAGCTGCTAGGAGAGCTCCACCAACAGAGCCATAATCTGATCCTTCCTAACACGGAGCTTGCCCAGAAGTGATGTGGTCTGCCCAAGACCCACCATGAGATTTCATTCAACTAAATCGAACCAATGCAGAGCAAACACGACATGAGCAAACATTGTATATGGATGTATTCTGCAAAACCAGTGCAGTTTTATATTATTTCACAGAATTTTATGCTCGAGTGAAAGGTTGATTCAATTCTGGGTTGTGGCATCAGAGCTCTCCTGCTCTATTAAAAGTAAAATTACAGTTACACTCATTATGCTTCTATCCTGCCTATGCTTTAATCATTTAATTGTCATTGCAAGCAGCTCTAGAAGCACATCTGCTTCAGAGAAAATCAATGTAAATAGTTCCAGGCCATTTTATAGCAGCTGACAATCTGGCTTTTAGCATTACTAAAATGCTCTTACAGATCAAACTAGACAGAAAAAATCAAAGTACCTTCACTGCAAGGTGAAAGCATTTCACTGCAAGGCAAGATCATGCTCCCTGCAAGGTTGCTAGTTTTAGCCACCTAAGCATTAAGAAATCTAGAATAATATTGACTGTGTGCACAGGTTAAATAGCCCCTTCTGGGCTTTCTCTCCATTAGGTACAGTTGCACAAGCAGGGGGGCACTTCAAAAACCTGCCACAGTCTCACACTTCTCATTTAATAACTGGGCCACGTGTCCCTGTGCTCAGCAGGTGCCGCACAGACCTCGAACCATCACCGCAGAGCGCACGAACTCTCAACATCTCAACCCACTTTCACAGGAACAGAAACAGCAACAAGAAAATTAAGCAATTAGTTGCTGCAGTGTTTTGTAACAACAAAGACATGATAGCTGTGACACAAAACACCACTGCTGGCTTCAACTTCCACATGCCCATTGCTAAATTTTCCCTATTTGTTATTGGAATAAATGAAAAAGCCAGGGCTCTTTTATCTCCCACCTGGCACCAGCCAAACAAGGGAGGTCACAACACAGAAGTCCACTTGGGTAAGAACACGCACAGCTCCCAGGGCACTGCTCCAGCACCACCTTCCCATACTGAACATTAAACACATATAGAACGAAATACTAGATAAGAAACAACCTCCACAAACTCACACAGCTGATTCATAAAACATTCACAGAGAAAGTCTGGTGTGGAAATCCCCATAGATGACCTGTCTCAATGCCATTTCTTCCTCCTCCACCCCCACCAGAACTGATTAAACAACTTCCTGAGAATCTGACATTAATGACTCGCTCTGACTCGAAATGACTCTGGTGACACGGATACTTCTTGTCCTCCAAACAGTTCTTTCTGCAGCCATAATTCTCAGGGCTGTGATGGATCCTGGATGCCATTAGTGTTTTAATTATAGGCTGTTTTCTTGTCCTTCAGCTGCATTTCCAGTCGAGAAGGAGGAACTGTGTTCCATGGCCTTATTCCAACAGTTTATTTTTCAGCACTGGCTGCACTCCGTGCAGTACTTGCATTCTTGAAGGCATGTTAGGGTCTGCAGCATTTGTTGATGCTAAATAGCTCATCAAACACTTTACAACATGGTTTTGCATCGAGGGCAGTTATAGCTCACTATATTTCCACCTGGGCTACAGTGAACTTGTACCTCCAATATAAGAAATAGGTGCTTTTATTAATACTGTCCGCCCCACTACTCTTGCATGTGCTACATGGTCTTTAGCTCCAGCCCTCTCGCTTTATTCCACAGCTGCTAGCAATATACACTGGAGCTTATCTTAACATAGTTACAAACATCCAAAGAAATACGCTTCCTTATCGCTATGAGAATTTGGCCTCTGAGATGCAAAACCATAAATGAATTTCGGTTGTGTATTTCTATATACCTGAGCAAAGAAGCACCCGTTTTTGACAAAAGCATGCTTTTTAGGGCAAACACCACAACTTGTTCTGTTGGATATCACCACATGTAGTTATCTCATTTATTTCAAGCATTTTTTTTCTACATCATCTACTGAAATTTTGATGCTATTAATTAGTATTTCTCACATTTTTCTGACTTTTTTTTCCACTTGAGAAACAGAATTTTGTGTAGCCCAGCAGAAGTTCAGTTCTTTTCAAAGTCAAGTCCATTCCTGGCAGTAACTGCTGAGCTGATTTTTACTTACATGGGTAAGTACTACCAATACTTCAGTCTCTAATTAGCCCCTTTATTAACTGCTGAAATACACGTGCTGCAGAATTAAGAGCTGTGATAAAACAGTCATTGGAGTCTCTTGGCAGCCATTTTCTTGAAAAAAATTGCTTTCCTGAGTGACAGTCTCAAAGCTTATCCCATTTGTAGATGACTTTTTCTCTGGATTTCAATCCCCTTTTGGCTCCGACCGCAACGTCCAGAGGATGCTTAGCACATCTGGGCCTGATGCATGGGCAGGTCTGGAAGATCTTGGTGTTGAGGTTCTCTCCATGCCCCATCTCCAGGACGCTGTGACCTCCTCTGCTGGTGCTCTGCACAGTTCCCAGCTGCTCTGAGGGGTTCACGTCGCTCTGCTTGCTCCGTTTTTGACCCAGGTTTAGTTTTTTGCTGGACACCAGGTCATTAAGATGCAGCATAGGGGAGTGCTGTTATCAGACTGGCCCCGGTTACCTAACACGAGTCAAGGTGAGAAAAGCTTAATATTCCTGCCATGTGACAAGGTGAGTAACCATTGACTCCAGTGACTACATTACAGAAATGCATTTTCTCTTCTGTCACCACATCTGATACAAGCCTTCTTGTTCTCCAGCCTATTAGAAATGAATAAATATCCCATTTACAACTTAGACCTCAACAGAGCACGCCGAAGGGTCTTGGGGACAGGCAGATATTAAAAAAAAAAAAAAAACAACCCACTGTTGCCTCTGTATATCTTTACGTAGCTTAGTTTTAAATTATTAAAAAGTAGAATTTCATCATTTCAAATCAACAATTAAAAATTTTGTCTAAAATTGCATCTATATCATCCAATGATTGTTTAAACTTCTGGAAGTAAACGCTTCGTGTTTAGAGATCACTGTCCTATGGAAGTGCCTCATCCATGGTCACTGATAGGCAAGCAGACAAAAAAAAAGTCAACCTGCTTTTACAATAAATCTGCAGTCTGAAAAGTAATTCTGTAAGGACTTTAACATAAAAAGCACATTCTAGGCTCAGCCTGAATGTCAATTACTTAATTACTTTTGTGGTGAGACTCAGTTATTGGGGTTGTTGGTTGGATAGCTTTGCAAAAAAAAAAAAAATACTAAACCATAAAGTCTAAATGCACTTTTTTAAGCTAAATACACTGTTGTGATAAAAAGCCAAATTTCTGCACATAAGGAAAAACAGTAATTAAGACAAACATCACACAAGGGAAATTTAATTGCATTGCTGCACGGCTGCTCTGGAGTGATGACTTGGAGCACAGACTCCACTGTGTCCCCTTCCTTGTGCCATTAGTTACTGCTCTGCACCAGGAGTATGGACGGGGTGTATGGCACAACCAGAGCCGAATGGTGCATTTGAAAACCATTTTCCACCTCAGGAAGCGGGACAAGAAGCAGCAAGAAAACTGAGACTGGGACCAGCAACATCCACTCTGTTAAATTAGAGTTCTTTAGCTTGTCTCACTTACTAGAAATGATCTGCTTGCCAACATTCCTGGCTAGCAAGTGGCTGCAACATGAACAAACCAAACCGATATCAGAGGATATCTCAGCAAAACAAGGAACCCACGATTGGAATTTGAAAGAATTGAGCACATAAAACCTAGGCATCAATATTGTTTCATCCCTAAGTTCGAACCTTCTAGCAAAAGCATGCAAGTTATCATTTTATCCTCCTTTGTAATGTGAACTCAGCCTAATGCAGAGCATTTGCACACTTCTGCTTTGGACCAGCTAGGGTTGTCCTTTCCCACATTACTGCAGCTTGGTGCAATTCAAAGACACATAAGTTAATGAATACAACCATCAACCTGCTCAGACACAGGACAAGATGAATGTTTTGCAGTTTTCAGGCAAAGGCCAGTAAATCCAACAGCACTGCCCTGAATTGCATGAATTTGATCACTCAGGACTTTAGGCACTCCTGCACTGAGTTTAATTTCATGCCTTAGACAAGTTTTGGAGATGCTAACTGCTACAGTCAAGTCCACACAAAAACACAGCATCCAGATGGAGGTGTCTTGATTCTGTGCCTTATGGATTATTTTCAATTTCGGTATTTATTACAAAACAAACAAATGAACAAAAAAATCCAGCCAGAACCACTCTGAATTGCAAAGTCAAATAACCAAAAATTAGGAAATACTACACATAGGTTTGCCTACTGAATGGAAAATCTTGCATGCAACTTCTGACTGCAACTTCGATGATGCCATGATGACCTTTTAAGTTTTATTTTCTTTTTAATGTTGACAAGCTTTGGAAGAGATGTGATACACCATTTCCAAATCCTTTTTTTTTTTTTTCTAAACAGCAATAAATGCATTTTATTTTGAACAACCCTGAATTGCTCCAACGAATGAGTAACAGCCTTTTAGCATGCATTACAGTGGATCAGACATGAACCACAGTCAGAGCTAAAGAACTTGGTATTTTAACAGTAATATCCATTTCAGGCTGGCCCTTGTCAGCTTCCTGGGTGCTCATGGCAATAGATGTCCTGTCTTATGGGGTGCTCATGTTGATTCACTGTTTACCCAGGACATACCCTGAGTACTCCAAACAAAAGAAAGGAATTTTTCAGCCATTCTTATTTCAGAAAAACATGTAAGGTGTTTCATAAGACAAAGAAAAGGCATTTTCTCATGAAGTTGATTCAGTTGAGCAAATTTCAAAAGCTCTCTGCAAATCCTGCAGATGTTACGCATTTATTTCAGTGAAGGTTGCAATGCATTGCAGGCACCAGGTGTTACTTCCAGTTTTCCTTTGGCATTGGCCAACTGATCTTGTTATAACTCAGATATCCACAGACAGAACAAGGACGGATTCTGCTACACAAGTGAGCCACAAAAATGGGTGAGAATAAACACGATTCACTGATTGATGTCTGCTTTGTCACGTCCGCTTCACTCGTCTTGAGGGGCTTTGATCCATCTTCCTCCCATATAAGCTTATTTCTAAAAGACTTCTAGAGCAAGGATGTAGTTACCGTGACCTTCGGCATCTTCTTTCCTGCTGTTCGGTCAGCAATAGACTTTGGGAACATCACAGGAGGAATACATAAAAACAACAGGAATGGTGAAAAAAAAACTTCCTTTTTGGTTCCTCCCCTCCACCCTGTGATAGTTACAGACTGCAGAAAATCTCCCTTGGGAACTCAGTCTCCCTTTCTAGCTTGTAGGAAGAAGGGATCCAGCTCAGCTCTCAGTGTAGGTATATGGGGTCTTGGGAAGAAGGTGCCGTCCAGGAAATGTTTTCATCTTCATCCTTACTTAGCAATAGAAACTCGAACACTTTCTCTCCAAGTGCAGAAGGTTTCCAGCAGCTTCAGTAAAGGCTGCGTAGGGAATATTGAATTTCATTCACTTCTTCCCTGGCGACATGAATACCCATCCATAAAGTGTTGGCACAATAAAACCTGCATGTCTAAGATTGCGTGCCATTAACAATAATGCAAACCCCATTCAACCAGCGGCCTGGTTACGCTTTGAAAAAACAGGAAGTGCGTTGATTTCAGGGAATCTTGGAAGCAAACTTGATATGCTGCACATTCTGGAATAACTTCTTCAAGATAAACGCTTGATTGCCAAATGTCTTCACAAGAGAGCCCAGACAACCCTACTGCCAACCCCAAGCGAAGCTTCAGCAGAAGCCAAGGAGCTGGTCAGAAACAGCAGGGTGCTTTTAAGGGATAAACAGTCCCCTTTGCAGTCGCAAGTCCTTGGGAAAGACACAGGAGAGGAGGAGCTAGGAATGGACTTGGAATCACCAGCTGAATCCCTCCAGGTTTCTTATACTTCAAAGTGGATGGATGCAACGCGCATTTCCCTGGGCTAACCTGCCGCTGACCTTGAGATGTCAGGAGACCTCTCCTTCCTACCAGGATCCTGGGGGTTTCCTGCCAGCCGACTGTTCTGAATTACACCCCTTGGCTCTGCCGACCGCCGGCTGCTGGAAGATGCAGTGGAACACGCTGGTTCCACCGAGTCTGACATTTCCCTCAGCGAAGTTCAACTCCCGAGTGAAAACTCTTAATAAGTAATAATAATAAATAACAATAATGGCCTAGATTTATTTCTGGAGCACTGAAGCCAAAAAGCCTCTGGCTATATTGAAACATAGTAAATAAAAGCAAGTCCAGCTGCTTGGTCCCTTCTTTCCCAAACGTAATGAAGCTGTCCATAAAACCATAGTAAAGTCAATCTGAGAACTACTATAACCCCATGACAAATGTATTCTGTAAGCGTTAATTTTCTAGGCTGTTCTTACCCTCCTTACCACTGGGTATTGATAGTTGATGAATTTTCACTGCTCTCCAGACATAAAAAGCACTGACAAAATACCCAAGGCCACTTATGTTATTAGGACATCTTGATATCCTGGAGGATCTTCAGCCCTTGCTCCATCTGACAAAGACCTAGCGGTTACTAGTCTTAATTAAAATATGTACAGTAGTCTGATAGATAAATGCTTAAAGGAAACGGGGATCTCAGACTTATTCCAACCCATTGCCCATCCATTGAACTGGATCTGAGACAAATTAGTGTTTAAAAACTAACCTAATTATTTCCCATTTTGTGCCCTTCTGGTCTCCTGACAAAGCCTAGAAGGGAAAAGAGGACCAATAAAAAGAAGACTTGAGATGCCATCAGTCCATCTGGACTGCAGAAACACCAGGAACTGCATAGGAAGGTTCTACCAGATTTCCAGAGATGTCTAACAATTCCAGAGGTTCCAGTATTGACAAGGGACCACTGTCCTGCAGAGACAACCTGAGCGTGTTGTGAAACACCTGGCCAGAGGCAGCAAATAAATCATTGGTGCCACTAAACTCACGCCTGCCAGGGTCCCGCTGTGGCAAAGTTGTTGTTTTAGTGCTCCTGCAGACAAAATATGGGCCCAGTCCAACTTGTCCTTAAGCCAATGCAAGGGCCTGAATGCAGATGGACGGGAGGGCCAAACGCAGGCTAACTTCGGAGGGCATGAACTGGTCCCAGCACGGCATAAATTGCTTAGGAAGTGACCTGGATTCTGGCCAGGGAGGCAGCAAGTGCTTCCAGCCCAGGCTGTCCATTAGCACGAGCCATCCCTGAGGACCATCCTCAGTCACCCATGCAGGTTGCAGTAAATATTTTCAATCCCTCCACTGCTTTCCAGGACAGCACAGTGCAGGCAGAGCAAGAGCTCCGAAAGTGCCTCTTCCTACCCAGCCTTTCTTCCCCTGGGCACACTCAGAGTCAGAATTTCTGACTTCAGCGCCTTGAAAAGGTTGCTTCTCCTTCTCTTGTTATCCCTGCAAAGCAAAGGCAGCCCAGGGAGAGGGAGCTGGATCCTGTTCTCTCCTGCACATAATCAACACAACGATTTAGGCAGCTCCTATCACCCATGCAGAGCGATTGAAGGAAGCAGGGCAGCACAAGGGTAAGTCGGGGTAGAGCCTTCATTACGCTGATGATGTGCGAGGAGGCGAGCAGAGCCAAGGTTGTGCTTGCAGGGCCTACAGTTCAAACCCCTCCTCTTTTAACTTGGAACCAAAGCGCATTAGACACCACAATTATTGAGGGAAAAAATCTGGAAAACCCATAATTCTATTTTCCCAGTCATTTTTCTGCAACTGAACTTAAGAATACCAAAAAAAAAAAAAAAAAGAAAAGAAAAGAAAAAGAAAAAAGAAAAGCCCCTCCTCTCTCTCAGGCATCTGTTTTAGCTGGTGCACTGGATGATTGCTGTAGAGACCTTTAAACATATAATGATTACCATTATATATAATAAGCAATGCAAGCATGTCAGGAGTACACACTTCTGTTGCATCAGCAATAACCATGCATTCCCTAAGAAATTTCTTTCAGATGTCCCTAAATATTCTTCAGCCATGGACAGTCTTAACTTACAACCGGCTAATTTTAGAAACCATTTCTATGGCACTTTATAACCCCAGCTAACAGCTCCAGGACATGCAATGTTTTTCTACAACGCCGGTACCCCGGCAGTTCTCACGGGATGGTCGTTTAACACAAATATCGGCGCAGGTCTCGCTGCTTCAGCCCCCACTTCTCCACGGATGCAGCGAACTCCCCAGCACATTCCTGCTAGGGCCGCGGGATCGACCTGCTTTGGCCGTTCCCAGATTTTATGCCACGCTCATGGGTGAGATCAGACACAAAAGAAGCAAAGCAGCTGGGAAATGAGCAAGGCCGGGATGCAGCCCCTCGAATCGCAGTGCGGACACACCGGCTCCATGGATTTGTCTCCAAAGGAGGCTGAGTGGGTGGGAGGAGGAGACAAGTTCCCAAGTCACCGATGGAAAATGCTCTGGATCCGGCCGCCTCCCCTGTGGGTTGAAAGGGACTGTGAAAGAAGCCTCCTTGGAAAGTTTCCCATGGAAATCTCGCATAGATAACACGAGGGAAAACGTGCCACTGTTTGTACGTGCAAATGGTCTAAGATCACAAGGTTTGGAGGAGGCGGAGGGTGTTTAACCAGAGCAAGGAAGGGGGAAGCCCCTTGAGAGGTCTCCAATGATGACATCAATTTGAGCCTCCAGTTCAAAATCCAGCCCAAACCAGCAGTTGCTGAGAACTGTCCAGTTGCTCATAGGAGAAAGAGGTTGGTAATTCCCAATGAGCTCCTACAGATCAAGTACCTGTGCTGCAGGCTTGCTGCTCTCATGAGCTTCCCCTAATGGGAAGTCTTCCCTTAAAGAATCCTCCCCAGCCCTGCTGATCCTTGCACACACAAAAGAGCAAATTTTCAGAGAGGAACATTATTACTTCTGTTAACACAGTGTCAACAAGCCCACTGTGCAGGCACAGTAAAGAAATGGAATTAAAAGTTGGTTTGTACCCTAAAGAGCTCCTGCTCCAAGTATATTATCAAGAAGCAGCAGATGGACAGACGCGGACAGTAAGGGAAAACAACAGGACGGTGTTAGATGCTGTGATGTGCTGGAATCTCACAGCAGCCTGAACGTTGTCATCATTTTCGTAGCCATCTCAGAATAGAGGTGAGCTGAAGGAGGAAAAAGAAAGTTGGCAGATGTTTTCACATAGCTCTAGCAGGGAAGCAAGGTTTGAAAACGTAATACATGGGCAGGGGAGGCAGTTATCACCTTCCTTCAGAGGTGGGAGATGACATTTTTTTAATCAAAGGGAGACAACAGGCATGGTGGTGCTGAGCTGTGGAGAGCCTTGCCAGCGGCACAGACTTATCTCTGATAGGATTTGGACAGGCAGTGGGAGAGGATACAAATAAGGCTCAATGTGAATAAAGCATCAAGAAAATTACTTTTTTCCTCCAATTTTCCAAATGGGCAGAGACAGAACCAGGGTGCTGCTGTTAGCACCCAGAATACCATATCACAGCGTAGGACTCAGGAGCCTGAGAGGCATCTGATGAACTTCTCCCTGTGGATAGGAAAGGTTGCATTTCAGAGCTGTTGCACACAAAGAAAAGTTGGTAAGATAGAGACAGACTGAATGCACCAACGAAAAGCCCATGCAAAGAAAGGGCTCACAAACTATGGCAGAAATGTGGTATTATCAAGCAAATCAAGCAAAGGTGCTGAGGATGGAAAATCTGAAGTATGATATTTCCCTAAAATACATTATTGAAAATAAATCCTTGCTTGGGTTTCTTTTTCTCCAAATTTCACACATTCTGCCAGAAAGTACCAGTATATCATGAAAAGTTTTGCTGACACCAGAATGTATTCCCCTTGCTCTCCAGAAAGCAACCACCCTGGTTTACTCCACGACTGTGGCACTTTTCCCAAGCTGAGGAGGGCTACTTAGGCTTGTGGGGGTCTCTCAAATATGTGTGTTCACATGGGACACGTGGGCTTCCTTCCAGCTGAGACTTTGTTGAAGAACATGCTGCTGTCTGAAGACCAGGCGACACCAAACCCCGCAAGAATCCAAGGCGACTCCTCCTCAAAACCACTCGTCTTCCTCTCTCTGTAGATAAACACTGAGTGGTAGGAGGCTGCCAACAACCACCAGCACTCGTGGGATCACCGTCCAGCTGGGAGTTCCCTTGACAGGGCCATCTGCAGAGGAGATTGAAGCCATCTGGTTCTAGGCACAGTTCATGAACCCGCTGCTCCAGATGTGACCTTGGCTGCTGGAGACTTCAGCGGTTCTGGTGACACGACTCACACGTTGTGAGACGGCAGGAAGGCCACGGAGCCTGTCTGCACAAAAATAACCGGCTGCTGTTATTGCTGACACGACCTCTGCTCTCCAGCATTTCTGGGCCGTGCAGGAAAAGGAGGACGGCAAAGTCCCCTCTTGAAGGAAGGGGGCAGAGTTAGAAACTATTTTAACCCGCTGCTCTTCAGTGCAAGAAATGAGAGTCCCTCAAAATGCCCTCAAAGTGGCCTCGAGATTTACTATACTGCACAAAAGGCATCAAGGAACCAGAGGTGCAGTATGGGGAATCACTGGGACTGTCTGTGCTAGAAAAATGATGCTACAAAACCCATATAGTGGCATTCTCATAGAGGTACAATCTGCAAAAACACAAAAACTCATGGTTCTTGCCAACTGCAATGAATTCTGTCCATTACTCAGCACCTCTGAAGATCAAGCCCTACTTTGTGTGATGCTCTCAGTTCTGCAAGTTTAACTCAATATTCAACAGGTGAGCTGAATTCATAAGGAATTATTATTATTAATGATAATTTGCAGCAAAACTAGCATGCTTCATCTTTAAAATTCAAAGTCATTGACAACCTGGGTAAATAGACTAGTTGTCCATCAGTTTTCCTGTGATCCCATATTCATGTCGAGTACATACATAGCGGGTCTCACTGCAGGTCTCAGCATCCATTGGAAAGGAAGGAAAATAATAGGAAAACAAAGGCAACCCCAGAGTTGTGCAAAATACCTAAATAAGTACCCAACATTACTTGGCTTTTTTTCAGTTCTGATGAAAATCTGATCAACTTCCTTTAGCTTAAACTCTCCAAGCCTGTTGTTTATGTACCACATTTCCCCAGCAACACTATTTCTAACGCCCCTATCCCTGCAACACCAACTCAGGGGCCTTGTGCAGGTCCCGGTTCTCTCCCCAGTGATGGATTCCAATTACCTTCTGGCCTCCTAATTTTTCAGCCCACAGGAGCTCTCCTACCACTCAATTAGAAGACTGTATTTTCAGTTCACATTTGGGGAAGGTTATTATTTTATCTAGACCAGCTTGCAGGCACAGGGCTCCTGTGGCACGTCATAAAAGTGCTGCAGAGATAACCCAAGGCTTGGAAGGACTCTGATCTTGGAAGGGGACTGGAAGCCATGCAGCTCAATCTCAGAAGAGAGGCGTAAGTGCTCAGTCTCTTGCAACCTTGAAAACCACATAATTCTGCCATTAAATAGTTTGTTTAAAAAAGAATGGCAAGAAATCCACAAACATTGAAAACCACTGGTTTAACTGCTGATCTGAAACATCTGCAAGAAATATTTGCTCTTTGAAAGCGCCGCTACTGTGTTGCTAACCCAGCCGAGAGTTACACAAACCAGTTCAGTCATGCTCAGTGCCGAGAAGAAGCCAAAGCACCAAATAGAAGGGTTTACAGAAACCGGGCTATATACATCTGATTATTCCCCCATGCTCATCATACCACATCTTGAATAACATTTAGAAAGGAGCTAAGCTAAACTATGCAGAAATGCATGAACTTCCAAAAAACCCCCAAACTGTCATGCACAGAAGATCCCATGTGAATAGCACCAGGAGAATCAGCCAAGACCTGGACCGTAATCTCTTCTTGCAGCCCCTCTGCTTCAAGTCTTGCAGTTCTTCAGTCTTACCTCTAGACCTGCACAAACAGCAGAGTTGCAAATATATCTTATTTTTTTAGCACACATTACCTTTTGCCTGAACTTCTACACATGGGGATGCATCCCATCGCAGCCACTCTGGATTCCTATTTTCAACACAGGGTTGGAATTTCTCACAGATTTTTAGAATGTGACAGGCCACCCCACTCTCCTTTTTCACTCAAGAAATTTTGTGACTGGCAGCAGCTCATTTCTTCCAGAACAGTGAGAATTGACCGTAATTACTGATTGTAACCATTTACACTAACCAAAGAGAACTGGTGACTACCTTTAATTGACAGTAAACCCCTGTTGTTTGGAAGAGGAAAATGACTTTAAAAAAACGTGAGTAATCACGTGTTTTTCTCACTCCTTCATCCCAAAGAAACTGAGCTGGGCTGAAAGCATCCTTATAGCACTTAAGATCCAGAAATCATGGACTAAACTTGAGACACGTCTGCCTGGACCACTTCACTAGTGAGCTCCATTCTGAAAAAGATGGAAAACCCAAAACTGAAAGCTAAAACTAATGCCATGAGGCTTTATTATAATAAACACTAAAAGCAGAGCTTTTAAGCAGTGAAAATTCAAATTAATTGGGAAGAGTGAATATATATTAAAAAAAGAAGTACAATTTACATGCAACTCTGACCCACGACATTTTTGCACTTGGAACTTTGCCTCCAGCAACTCATGGGCTTTCCGAGCAGCGGGAGCTCTGCTCATTGCCCCTGGGATTGCTGCTCTTCTTTCCATCTGCTCCTTGCTGCATCCCTCACTCCTCTCCCAGCTCGAGCCAGCTCAGCGACTTCCCAAGAGAAGGAATGAGCCCAGCTTCCTTCCAAGGTGTTCCACCTGATGCAGTTGTTTAGAGGAGGAGATGTGTGTAAATACACATCTGGTTCTCACAGCTCCCACTACTTCGGGTTGTTAAGAGACTTCACTTACTACTCCCAGGCAGTCAAACTATCAGTACAACCAGAGTGCTCATTTCCTCCCTGTCTAGCCCTAGGGTAAAGGTATACCTGTGAAATTAACCTTAAAAAGTAACATTTTTCAAAAATATTTTGGAATCCAGATCTTTGGTGGGTTCTTAATTCTCATTCTCTGGCACAAGGTCCATCTCTAGGTGAAATCCCTAGTTAGTGACTTTCATGGAGTTTACGCTCCTAAATGCACATGTTTTATGTTTTGAAAATAGGATTTAGGCACATTTAACTCTCAGATCACTAGTATTTCCAGCATGCTGACTGCTCCCCCAGTTTCACATCCCATCTGTCCTCACCAGGTTTCTCTCACAGTATTTAATATTAAAGTTGAAAATTAAAAATCAGCTACTATATTTTGTAGGAATAAGAAAAAAAAAGAAAAAAAAGCCTACGGATCAGATTAACAAATGCCTTTAGAAGAGATTGGTCTCTTCAAAAATAATGTTTTCATCATTACAAAGAGAAGAAAAGGGAAGTCTCAGAAAGTCAGTTCAGAATTGTATTCTCAGTCATCTCCTTGCCATTTACCTAGTGGAATATGTATTGAGTAATAGGCCATTAGGTCTGGGTCTGTCTATTTGGACATCAGGTTTCTAATTGATTGCACAGTACTTGGAATCTATTAAAGGGCTCCTATAAATTACATTTCTGTATAGGACAGGCTGCCTAGATGTGCAGATGTTAAGAGCTGGCTAATCCTAAGTAAACCTGGTAAAAACGTTTGCCTTCTCAAATTTTCCACTGAATTAATTGTAGAGATTGTGTCACTGAATCAATAAAGTGAAAGCCCTATAATCTTGGTTTGCCACAAGCCTGTTAAGTAGTAGGCTGAAGTGGAGACCTTACTATTCCAGACATTTGGCCCATATCAAGCAGCGGCTCAGAATAAGACATTATGCATCATGCCTGGGAATCTGAGATGCAGGACAGTCTAGGTGATCACAGGCTTCAGCATTTCACACAGATTCTCTTACATTAACATTTTTCCAAAGATCTGACAAAAGAAAATGTTCATCTTGCCCTTTCTGAACTGCAAAAAGAAAAAAAGAAGAAGAAGCTTATTCTTATGCATCTGAGAACATATAAAACCTTGGAAACATACACACATAAGTCCTACTAATTTGGCACCCGTATGTGTCCATTCCTATATTATTTTGCCTATTCTGAGTCCATCTTCTTGGTGTTTCTTTGTTGGCAGGAAATTTTACCAGTTTTTCTTCATTGCATACAACTGTCTCACCCTTCCTCTTCATTGTGAGAGCTCAAATCCCTCAGTCTGACTTTCTCCTGCTTCGACAGCTGCAATCTTTTGTTTTCTAACCAATTTCTACCACGTTCCAGTTTGGTTGCCAAAATTATCTGTTTGATCAAATCACCCTCTTCCTTCCCACTGGTTTTCTCACCTGGATGATCCAGGCACTGTGAAATGCCTTTATGTGCCCCTTGCTCTGCTCTTGGATGTTGTGATCTCCCCTACATCGTGCTGCTCTGCCGACAGTCCTAGACTTCAAAAAACCCCCTGGCACCCTCTGTCCTTAATGGTTATCCATTTTGCTTAGCAGCTGTTGGGTCACAACCTCACACTTCCCTAACAGGAACGACGGGGTCTTCTTCTCCTTGTTTATCTTCTTGCTCCGTCTGATGCCACACACTGCGTGTACTCACTGTGGAGAACCACTCTGGAGGCATCTGCACAGCGTTTCACAAGTGAATAGGAGGCCAGAAATGAGACAATATTACACGCACTTCTGAGGAAGAGGCAATATTTAGGGCACATCCAGTGGTCTAATCATCCCCATGGAGAGCCATAAAGTCCAACAAAGAAACACCCGCCGCTACCATCCTTATCTTGGTGCCCACTTTGCAAAGGAGGAACTGAGAAACAGCAGCGAGGTGACTCTTCAAGGCCACACAAGTCAATAGCTGGACAGGGAAGTGATGCCCCAAACATGACAGTGCGTTCTTTCTGCCTTTTTGCTTGCAGTGAGCATAACTCATCTCCCCAGTGAAGAAGGAAAGAAGGAAAATTAGGCTATATCCCCTTCTGGGAACCCATTTGTTTGTGAGTGTCCAAACCTGGCAGAATAAGGGCTGCCTGTCCTCATCCGGACAGACTGAATCTTGGATGTACAAGATGCTATAAGCCAATTAATTACTAGAACATATGCATTTGCTTTACCAGTGTACACTGAAATCATTTAGTGCTGCAAAAAGAGACTGGCAGCTCTGGAAGCTGGAGCATTCGCCCTTCCCCAGCACAAAGTCAGCAAGGAAAACTTGCCCTTTCCAGGTGCCCCAGGCACCTACGCAAGGAAAGTTGGTTCTTTGTGCAACACAGGGGAGACAAAATGTCATGAACAACCGAATGAGAGGCTGGCAAAGCCCTGCAGGGAACGGCCTCTTTAGGAAGAGCACTCTGGATAAGGAGCACATTCAGCTCCGCACATTTAGCACTCTGCTGGCTGGCCCATGAGGATGCTTATAGGGATCCTTGCTCAGGATGACAGAAATCCCTGCAGGAAGGTGAGCTCCTACACAAGGTCAGACAGAAAACTGGAGAAACTTTTTTTTAAAAAAAAATAATTGGCTGGTGAAAATTAGTAGCAAGCTGCATTTTGAGCACCTGCTAGAACTATGTTTCAAGAAAAAGACTTGGCTGTGCAGGCACAAATAATTTGGGAAAATATAATAAAGAAAAATAGACAATAACCTAGGCTAAATCCTTCTGTGTTTGTCTAATTTCCTGGGAAAACAGAACTAAGCTGAAGAATGAATCCTATTTATCAGGCAAAGCGATGAGACACTCAGGGCAGGAAATGGGGCAAAACATTAATGAGAATATTAAGACAAGCTAAGAACATATTAGCTTTGCAGCAGGTGAGCTTGTGGGTCCCCTGTCCCAAACAAAGAAATCCAAGCACAGGAAGAAGGGTGATTTATCCAAGATTGCAGTGAGTCACAGGTAGAGGACAGGCAAAAAATCCATGATTCCCAAGTGACAACATTCTGCTCCAGCCACTGTCACCCTCTGTCTTTAGACTACGCTTAGGAGACCGGAGAACAGTCTGTTCAGGAACTGCTCAGCGCAAACACAGCTGGTGTGAAAGGAAACCCATCCCAGCGTCCATGGAGACATCGCTGCGCCCCACGTGGGGACAGCACCGGGGTCCCTGTGCTCCCCCAAATCCTCCATCCATCTGCATCAGGGAGATGACCAAGAGCCGGTCCATTTTTAGCTGTCCAGAATATATGGAGGATTTAGTGCTGCTTTGAGTGCTCACAGCCCTAAAGGACAAACGAAGGAGGTAGTGCAGAGTGGATGCAATGTACAGGATGGCAATTCCACCTCCATGAGAAGCGTTTGAGGGCTACCCAACCCCAGGCTGCAAGGACGGGCACGACCATCCAGGGCTCAAGCCCTGAGCTCCAGCAGAGAGCCACAAAGCTGCGACCTGCACGAAGCTCCAGCATTGCTTCTACAACCAGAAGCTCCTCTCGGCAGAAATTAATAACCTGCTCTAAAGTTAATAACCCGAGGTTACTTCTACATTATAGAAGGTTACTTACACAAGCGCTCCTGGCATGCGGCACCATCTGCGCAGCGGCAGGTTTGGTAACTGGCGCGGTTACAGACACATCCCACACTTTCACGCCAGAAGGAAATCTGGGAGCTGTCCCAGACGCGCCGGCTCCCATCAAACACATCCTGACGGCGACTTGCACCCAGCAAACAGACACCCCGAGATGGCCAGGGCTGCAGTCAAACCAGTTACATCTTCACTGTATTTCGGTCTGCGCCTCCTCTGTCTGCTCATCCAAACCTCTCACTTTCCTCCTCTTTCACTCCGCTTCCTGCCCTCTACCTTGTTGCTCCTGATCCAAGAAAATATTTCCTGAACAGACTTCTACAAACAACTGATTTTTCATTTTCTTGGCTACCCCTAGAGTTATCAGAGTTTTTTTTTTTTTTTTTTTTTTTTTTTTTTTTTTAAAGTAAACTCAAAACGGGGAAAAAAATCCAAGTTTTCATGAAGACATATTATGGAATCAAAGCATTTGTTTCTGATCAGATGGAAGCTTATCTTCAATCACTGTTTCCATTTTAGCTTTTAAAGACATTTTAAAGATTAAAAAAAGGCAAAGATTTTCAAAGCAAAAGGCACACTTTTTTCTTCATTTTCAAAATACTTTTCCTAGTTGTTATTTTTCTGTGCTGCTATTCCTGAATATGATCTTTCAAGCAGCACTGCCCGCACACCCATCTCTTCAAACAGTCTCTCCTTTCAACCCACCAGCATTGGTATAATTCATAAATCTGTCCTTAAAATCGCCACCCTGGGTCTAGTCTTCTTTTGACCACTAGGTTTTTAAGCAGAAAATGTGCTTTGCTTGTGCTCTTAAGAAAAAAAGAAAAGAGAGATTGTAAAAATGTATGGTGTTGAACAGAGACCTTATGTTATTTTGGCCGGCAGGAGAAATAAGGTTTATCCTTCCCACGAGCCCAGATCCTGCGGACCATTAGCATCATGTCCCTTTGGGCTATACCCAAACCCCATGGATGTAGACCTGGCTTTTTTATCATATGAGCTCACACACAAGCTCAGGACTCTAAAGTCACATTTTGCTTAGTGACCTGACAGCTGTAGGACCAGATTTTCGGACGTGATGAGCAGACATGGTGCTGTCTAAATGGAGCACAGTAATGCCCTGAGCACATCCAAGGACAGGGAGCATCCAGCAAACAAAGTCCACAAGATCCTCAAAGTAATGGGGAGTGATCAACCTGGCTATACAACATGTATATGTATATAGGCATATATAAATGTATACATACCCACACTATTGGCTATATAAAGCAGGACCTTTAACACCAGCCTCACTTCACAGAGATGTGCGCCGTCCCACAGCCATGAGGCAGAGTTTCTCCCAAGACCTACATGGACGTGTGCCAGCAGTTTGCTCCCACAGCACTTGAGTGTGTCACAGACACGAACTGCTCAGATGCCTCCCATGCTGCTGTGTTCATGCTAGTGTCTTTGTGATAAATTACTCCTTTCAAAATAAACATGGTGAAATTCTTAGAACTCATCTAAGCAGCAAAGGAAATCCCCTGAATGAAGTGGGCTCAGCGCTCCCAGAGCCTGGGAGTTGCACGCGGAGGAACTTTGCTTATTTAACACAGAGGCTTTCTCCAGGGTAATAAAACTCTCGCATTGTCGTGCCAGGGATTTTCCATTAGGTGTGTGTCGGCTGGCGGTGGGAGCTACAGTTTCTGTGGCTGGTCATGGAAATGAGGTGAGATCACCCAGAAGCTGACCACAGATCCCAGTGAGTTCCCAACAGGAAGAGCTGCGAGGGCAGCTCAGAGAGGGACTATTAGCTTGAATAGAGCTAATGGGTCCCCCAAATTGCTAATGGAGCATGACTGCTAATTAGAGCCTGAGAAAAGAGGCCCAACCTTTCCCTGATTTCCCTCCACATGATGGAAAGGCTCTCACCATACAAGTTAAGTAAAGCAGACGCATGTCTCCAATGTGTCCTTGCCTTGCTGCAATCCCAGAAGGAACCCCAGAGTAAGGAGGCCAGTGCTACATGTTAGTCTCCCACCAACCACAGGGCTCTCTAGGGAACACAGAAGTCGAATCCTATACAACCCCCAGTTATTTCTACTGTTCTAGACAGAAGAGACTGCGTGGTAGGAGTTCACCCAGTGGAATCACCCTGCTCAAGGTAGCAGTGATTTCATGGGGGGATTCATGACCCTGTCTCAGAAGACTCTGTGGCTAGAGAACCTGGAACCACTTGTCTCTTATTGGTGAGGACAATGACTGAAGGACCTGGACCCTTGACTGGGTCAAGCCAAATTCTTGGCTAGAACAGCATTGTGCTAGGAGCAGCCTAAAGACAGAAGATCCACCACACTAGAGCAGGGGAGGTTCTTCCTGCTCACCCCAATGTGTGCACGGTATGATGGTGTGAAAGGGAGTTGCTTCTAAAAGAGTGAATGGAAGGAGACTTGGGTCTGCAACCATATGGTTGTAGTCATTACGTTTTTCCCTATAGAGGGAAAAAAGTGGAACATTTTTCCATTAAGAGCACCTCAGCCTTCCTTCTTACTAAGAATTCATTTTATGAGACATTGCTGCAGAAAGACGTCAATTAGTGCTCATGGTCTTTAACCTGCCGCCTCTCGATAATACTCTCCCTACTAGTTACAATAAACTAGTGCAATAAGCCAACTGATAAGGCCCATAAAAGCACTGAGAGTTTGGCCATGAAACAGAAGTACATATATTGACTATAGATGCCCCTACTGATATCAGATTTCATCATGGAAACACTAATGCACAGTAAACAGGCAATATTTCCCTCACAAGATCATGATACCATCACAGAGCTCCCTTTCAAACCAGGTCAATACCATTCTACTGTTTCATGATGTAAGATTTCAGAATGGGCCCAATGCCTCCAAAGCACCAAGGCATATTGACAACGGTGACACAGAGCCACTGAGGCATCCCAGCACTTCTCCTGAAGGAGTGCTGGCTAGTTTGACCTTCAAAGATCACCTTCTGTTCAGAATCACCACAATATCCCACAGGAAAAGACCAATGGATATTTTTATTAGGTCTTTAAGGAGTATAAACTCTGACCTGGCTGCTTAATGGCATGATTCGCCCAGACACATCCTGAAGAGACAGTGCTGCTTTCAATCTGTGTGGGATGCTAAACAACTCCTGTTTCCTCTACAGTCAAGTGCACGGGGTGCGCTTGTATGTACAGGACAAACGCTGACTAAGTGGAATTATATTCAGTCTTACGAGATTTCATGACCACGTGTAGCAAAACAGTGCTAAAATTACTTATGAAAGAATCTCTCAAAGCAGAATTTATTCTTTAGCAAGACCCCAGCAGAAAACCCTGGAGTTCAAGTTTACATTTTACTGTGGAGAAGTCAAGAAGGAACCACAAAAGTTCCTCCTGCAGTTCCCATGAAACCTGAATCCAAACCTTACCCTGGCTCGTGGGCTCTGTAAATTCCTGTTTTCAAAACACTCCCTTCTGGGTAAACACAAACAAAGCAGCCATCCAAATTCAGAGCTGGGGAGCAGATTTTTTAAATCAGGAATGACACTGCAAGGGAAGCCAAGCTATCCAGCATGGTTCCTAGAGCCTCTGGCAGGTTCCTCCCTGTTTTCCTTAAAAATTGATGGCGGGTATGAAGAAAGCATTGAATCTAGATTTTTTAGTCTCCCTTGAAAATCAAGCAATGTGATTCTAGCTGGAAGGCTGCATAGTAGTAGGGAAAATCCCCAGAGATGTTCTGGCAGTGCTATAAGCAACATGATCATGCAGGAATGGCAGAAAAGGGATCAAGGAAGCCAGAAGGTGCAGCTGTATAGAGGGAAAACCAAACACAAAGTGACAGTGAGAAAGAAAAGAGCTCTAGAGAAACAAAACCTGAGAGGAAGATGCGTCTAAAAGAGGTGCAACAAGTTCAGCTTTTGCAGAAGCACCATGAATTTCTTTATAATCTCTCTCCTTGACTGAGCCTTCAAATCATGAGAAGGCTCTAAATGATCTGAAAGCAACTGCATCCCACTGGAAGGATGGGTCTAGCCAGCAGTAGATTGTATGAAAACAGGGAATAAGGGAAGGAATGAAATAAAGAGAGAATCTTAATGTGCATGGCGGGGAAAACAGTGAAATAACATGTTGTGAATGGATGTACCTTTTTATAAAATATTTTCAGGAGCCAACAAGGAAAAGGGGTCTGATCCCTACAGTATTCTGTGCATAGCAGTAGGCATCCTGTTGATTCATCGGCAGGCTTGTTCCTTCATGGCAAGAAAACATTTCTGAAGACACAGGCTGCTGAGGCTAAATGATTAAATGCCAGAAACTCCACAGGCATCAGGCATCAACAACCAGGCCATCGCAGAGCACCTCTGAAGAGCATCCTGCCCTGCCTGGCCTCTTAGCAGTGTGTACACCAGGCAATTTAGATATAAAATTTTATTTTACGATCTGGCATGTTACATTAGTCTAGGCTTGGCATTAAACAGCTACTATATTCTGTCTCGCATCCAGAAGGACGGCTGTCTTAAGTCAGCGCTAAAGGAACTTTAAAATAAAACATAACATACGTTCAGGATGACTAATATGTTCCCTGATGCTGGGTTACACAGACCATATTGGAAAAGCTGCTTTATTTTGTGTCTGTAGTTTAGAAAATGAGAGATTGTGAGATTTTAAGGCAATAAAATCCCATGTTCAGTTAGTCACGTCGGCCATAGCTGCTACAGGAGGGTGACAACAACGTACTCAACCCATCATATGTTTCAGTCTTGCTAGGTCCTAGCTTGCTCCCTAAATCACTTTAAGACCTAACTATTATGGGTTGCACCGATGAGAATGTGATGGGGAAAGGTTCATCCTCCATCGGGCGAGTTTTCTTCTCTGTGCATTTACCAGTCCCTGCTGACTAACCGAGCTGTGCACGTGGATGCATCCGTCTAGGTCAGAGGTAAGCTGTTCTGCACAAACACGCAGGTTTCCTTTCATAAAGCATTATTTTACTCTTTTGGTTAGATAGTTTAATCATCTGTTAATGAAATATTTTAAAATAAAAGCAATCTTCAACAGGTAACAGCAGGGAGAAAACCACAACCACTGACTAATTAAAGCCTTTTTCTAGCATACAAAAACCAAGACTACCAAATGACAAGGAGAAGTCATGAATCCGGCTAGGAATCTCTCAAATCTCATTATGCCCCTCTGAAATGAATGGGAAGGATGATCTTGAAGCATGAGCTTTAATTGTAGCCCACAAAGATGCAGCTGGTTAACTGATTCTTATTTTTTTGATAACATAAAACAGTAATATTAGACCAGCGCTGAATTACAGAAGAGCATGCTGAATTACCTGGACCTAAGACTAGGAAACATCGCAAATTTATATCTTGCATCCGTTCCGGTTTGACCCACTTTGGTTGGGTAGGATTAAAACCACATAAATGCAAGCCATCCTTTCTCCCGCACCTAAAGCCCCAATATCCAGAAAGATCTTCCCAATTCCCCCATTATAATGGTAACAAACATTAGGAAGTTCATTTTCAGAAGGCGGCTCTGGAAAGCTTTAGGAGATCTGGAGTACACTCCTGTAACACCACAGACAGCTGCAGGAAGTATTTTTGCTCTTCAGACATCTTCCCTCAACCTTGCTGAGAGAAGATATAGAGGTACTTGCTAACTTGAAGATAATTCAGAAACGAAACTGAACGCAGTTCTGGAGCACACACTGATCTTGCGGATCAAGTTTATTTAAGGTAGAAGCAAAAAACAAGCTGAAATCCAACTATAGCTGGCCTTCTCCTGCTCATCTCCACGTGACACCTTCCCTGACTTGTCATCATTGTTATCAATAGCTCCCATACAACTGCCTGCCATACAGAAAGAGAAGTAAAACAAGACACTTACCCTCCTTCAAAGATCTTGATCCTGACTGGCTCCCCTTTTTTGGTTACCAGAGCCTCTTCTTCTGATTTTCCTCTTTTATCCTCTTCCTTTTCAGCTCTAGTTATGTCTTTTCGACCTTCATTAGAAAGGAGCGAAGGCAAATGAACCTACCTCCCCAAAAGAGCAAAACAATCATTGATTACATACAAAATCACTCTACAAACGACACAGACCAAACACTGCAGGCAGCCCCAGAAACAGCCAGCAACCTACCACCCTTGCTGCTCTTGATAACAGGCTGTAAGCACCGTAAATTACAATGTCCTCTTAATAAATAGGGCCTCCACTTCAGGATGTTGAGCCCTGTTGGTTATGTCGTATTTCGAGTGACAGCTTACAGCAGAGGACATGTTTAAATGACCTCCTGCAGTACAGCGGCTAAATATCATCCATCTCTTGCCAACTGGAAAACTGAGGCATAGAGAGAAATATCTTGGCTGGAGTCACTCTGAACACACGGCAGAGCCCAAGGTCTCTGTTCCCAAATTCCTTCCTCGGTCTTTGGATGACTGTATATCTATATATGTATCCACAAAATTCTGGAGGGGAGACAGCTCTAGAATTCATATAATTAACTTCAAGTTGTGGGTTTCCCCTCCACACACACACACAAGTTTGGATTTTAGCCATTCTAGCTATAAAAATCACTTGACAGTCTAAGCTCCCGGGTGATTTCCTTTCACTGAAACTATGCTGCCATGGGTGCAATACATAAAAAACCACAAAACCATTGAGGGAAAACAGTCCTTCATCTCCCCAAATGTTCCAAGGGTGAAATTTGCTTTTCCTTCTGTTAAAGGAAAAGCTGCCCTTCATTTAGATCCAGGCTGGCCTTCGTTTAGACCCAGGCTTAAATCATGCACTGACATGCCATCTACCAGGTCTAATGTTATTTTTACATGATACGGACCTAAACAGGAGAGCTGCCTCTCTATCTCTGTGGAAGATAGAGCAAGGGGACCTCCACACACCTAGAATGAAACTTGGGGACATTGCCCTGCTACAACCTACCGGTGCAAATAACAGGATCTCCAAAGATCTGAAAGAGGAAAATTAAGTTGCCTTTCACCCAGGCTACTTTTGATATAGTGTGGGAGCAAACAGGACACACGTGCTTCTGAAGTTCAAATGAGTCGCTCAAAGTCGCATTTCATGTATAGTTTGTGGCAGAAGATTGAGGGCCGTTGTGAGAAGTGGTAGAAGCCTCCGCCAGAGCTGGTCACCTTTGGTTCTTCACAGTCACACGAAGAGTGGCAGCTCCCGAGGGTGATTCATTTGCCCTACCTTAGACACTTATCTAAGGTGGGATGAATCACCTAGGAGGTGCCTCTTTGTCTCCTATAGCTCCAAGGGAAGCCAAGAGTGACCAGATCAAATTGAGACATGAAATCCAGGGATGTGCAATCCAGGTTCCACAAGAGCATGGTGCTGGATGTGTGCAGCAGGAGGAGGGATGGACACACCGACAAGCAGCTTTGAGGCACTGAGGCCGGCAGCGTCAGGAGTCCAGTTTAGAGCACTCCTGCTCGCACATCTGTGCTGGGATATTAAAGGCATCTGGGGCTTTTCCCTACCCTTGGGGCCAGTTTGCACATATTATATCACATCCTTGCTATTGGGTCCTTACATCCTGCCAAACAGTCTGCTGGGGGGGCCCTGGCCTGTACTATCTCTCTAAGAGTGCCCAGGAATTGTTTGAGAGAGGGATAATCACCCCAGGTCAGAATTGCATCCCTCAGGCCTGTATTTTTGGGCACAGATTCTGTGCTTGGAGGAAATCAGTGGCAGGAGACAACACTTAGACCCTCTGAAAAACAAACATGAGGCCTTCTGACTTCTCCTGATGCTAGCTCTGCATTCACAAAAATGCTACTGATAACAACCCCATTCCAGTTCCCTTTTTTGCTGCGGAGTACACAATTACTTTCTAGATGAGGTCCTAGGTTTATTTTATTGCCTCTTTTGAAAGCACAAATACATACAGATGAAAGGCACTGGAGAGGGCCAAAATCACACAGACACTATTACCCCCTATAATCTCTTATAATTTACAAATCGTGCAGCCCAATATAGTATAATTAAGCATCTCTGTATGCACGCTGCAGCCTACAGTCACTTCAGAATTGATCTGCTCAGTAAATCTCACTAATAATTTAAAAATCAAGTCAAGTACTTAGGCAGCATATCCTTGGTACCACTTGCGGGTAGCTTGCTGCATGCATAATTGCATGAAATATTGGAGCTATTTTCCATTTTCTGTCATGTTTGCTGACAGCTTAGAGTTACATAAAGGAGAAAATATTTAAGGAAAACAACTAGAATGGAGTTCACTGCGGGTTGAACTTTCAACCCTCTGATTGATGCTACTGCTATGCACCTCCTGTTAATCACATCTTCCTGAGTAACCAGTAACATGACTTCCTCTTCTCTGCCAGTCATGTATTTTAAAAACTAAACTGAGAATTTCACTCCCACTGATCGTCTAATTAAAAATTATTTCTCTACTTGGCATGAGGTCAATTTAGCTCCATTGAAATTAACATAATTTCTGGAAAAAAACTCTCCTTTAAGCAGCAGGTATTAATATTAAAATCAGGCTACCCCATTTCCTAGATGAATTTTCCAGTTACATCAGGACAAACTCTCTCTTTTGCAGACTACACCATAAAAATCTTAATTATCACAATCAGTCACTTTGTAGAGTTTTATCTAGAAGGTTTTTTGATTTTTTTAGGTTAATATATGCCATAAAGCATATCTAAGGGTTATGTCAGCCCTAACTAGAGCTTAACCTTTGATTTCAGGACTATTAAATACTTTATATCAGCATTTCAGTGCCTGTCACAGAGTCAAGTTTAGAGGAGCACAGGCATTTCCATTAGAGAATGAGACCAGTAATGATACTGCACCTTACAGATAAAATCCTTTGAAAAAATAGTGCATAAATATCAAGCATTGGTGCAGTTATTGCAATGCACAAGTAATTATCTGTCCCCAGATCCTTAGAAATTCTGTCTTTGGGATTTCAGCAGAAGAATGATGGAAATGCTGAATAGAAATAAAGACTTATTGAATCACAGTGACTCTAATGTGTATTTTAAGACTTATGTATAAGCAGCAGCTGCAGCAGTAATTATGATAAATTTAATATTCAGAGCTCATATGATTTAGAAGTAAAATGAATAATCCATCAATATAAATTGACTTGAGATGAATATCAAGTTGCAAATTCTTTAGAGCAATTCTGTTTGCTAATCTACATGAACATGACCTGGATTAAAGGGATATGTATGGTTTAGCATTAACTGAGAGGGGGAAAACCTGGATTTAAAATGAGGTGAAAAACATTAGTCTGTTACCATTGGTGTCTTACAGATGTCTTTGTCCATGGGGACAATGACTTTGGAGAGCCCTGGTGCTGGGAAGCTGTTCATCTTGCTGCTCTTAACGTTAAATACCAAGAATAAAACATTCTTAGATACCTAGAAAGGCAGGTAGACACCTAAATACATTAAACAAATGGACTAAACAACATGGGTTTCAGCAAGACCCCCATGCCTAACCTACTGTGGCACTTTTAAATATCACTACATATCCATACATTTAGTGGGTGCCTAAATACCCTGGCAAATCTCCCTTTAATATTTTTAAATATTTCAAAGTACGCTTTTCCATCTTCATTAATGTGAAATCAAGTGGATTCACAACCAGACAGAATCCCATTTCCCCAAGCTAATCCTTTTGCATTTATAACATGCAAAAAGTCAGGAATTACGAGAGTGTCCATAAAAAGAAAGTTGTAAAGATATTTGAAATATCAAGGCACAAAGGCAAATCAAGTTTAATCCTTTGTTCTCAGGCCGTGGTAGTTCACAGGGTAGTTGTGATTCCTACAGGACCTTTTGGATTACAAGGCAAGTAGAAACTGGAAAACAAAAACACGGCACACTGCCTCCGAGCCTTTCTTTCGGATAATAGTGCAGTTTAGCTTCTTCCTTCTAAAAGCTTCACTGAGAAGAAGCGTTTAACAAAGTGAACAGTTGTAATTCCCCTTCCCTCACCTCCCTCCCACCGCCCCAATTCCCAAGTATCCGAACAGTTAAGGAGAAGAGCACATGCCCGGGTTACCTCTGTCATTTTGGGCTTCCGGGAGCTGGACGGGACAAGCCTGCCTGCATCTGGCCGTGGAGCTGTAGCCATGGTGTAGGTCTCCTTGCTCACCTTCTGCTTGGACCTCAGGAGGGATAGTGCTGCTTTAGTGGATATACCGGGAAGGTTAGGATTATACAAGCTAATACACCAGCTGGCATACACTGAGGAGCGTCGGTCGACTTGCTGGATGTGATTTGGCTTTATGTAGTTTAAATAGCACCAACTGACATTAGTGGTTGTGTGGAGGCTGGGGAATTGAAGTACCTTCTTCATATCTGTACCTTCTCGAGACTTCATTGCACTGTGAGTAACCTCAGGCTGAGGTGCAGGGCTTGGAGGCTTGGATGGAGATGGCTCCACCAGCTCTTTGGGGTCTTCTTTCTTCACGGTTTGCAAAGGTGCCTTGCTGAGGAACTGCTTGCCAGCTGGCTGCTTATACTCTTCTAGTATCTCGAAACTTGAAGAAGAACCTGAATGGGGGACAGCTTGCTGTGAAGTACTTGGGATTTCCTTTGGCTCTGACCGGTCTAAGGACAAACTAGGTGGTGTTTCAACCTCCACCCGACCTTGACTTTCTGCAAGAAAGTGAGATTTATCCTGCTTTTTCCCTTTCTCTATTGAACTGGGTGGCTTCACCACTTCCAACTTCTCTTCCGCTTCAGACACTTCCTCCTCTTTCACTCTTTTCTGCTGCTGTGTTTCCATCGTCAGCTCCAAACTGCCAGCTGGAGAGAGCATACGTTTGCTTCCACCAACTGTTGATGGACCTCCTTCCAACCCGAGGACACTATCTGATGGGGAAGTGAGTGGCATATAGCCTTTCCGTTCTGGTAAGGGCAAGGGTACTCGCAGATAGGGGCTCTGGAAAATGCTTCTTTGATCTTCTGTGATCATTTGTGCCAGATCAAAACCTAGTCCATGAACATCAGTGCTACAGACCAGGGTACCCTTGGACTGGTGATCATCAAATTTTGGGAGAACAATAGAAGAGGAACTGCACTGGGATTGAGTGACCAGAATCTGGGAAAGCGTCGTGTACATTGCACTCCCATAGGATGGCATATTTGTCTGTATGCGAACAGGGACAACGAGTGACACCATTGGATCTGACCGCGTAGGAACAACCAGCTGAGATGTGGATACGGCAACTGAAGAGCTTGCTGTGCATGTTAGTGGATGCAACCTACTGTCTGAGCCATATTCTGTGCAGGGGGAAAGACTGGAGGTTCCTGCCGTTGGGAATAAACTGGATTTGATCTGTGATAAATGTCCACCAGCTTCACCTGGCAGCTGGAGAGCAAACTGAGACTGAAGAGGCAGAAAAAAAGCAGAAGGGATTGGTGAGGAGCCAGGGTAATGCACTGGTAAGAACGAAGGATGCTGCCTGAACGGCACATCGGCGGGGTGAGACATTAACGGAGTGGTAACATGAAGCTGACCTGGGTGAATGAGCGTTTGCTGGAGAGGAAGTGGTGGGGTCTGGAATATAGAGGGAGGAATCTGAGGCATGGTGAATTGAGCAGAGAGGATATCAGACATGGTGTGTGCGGCAAAAAGCTCGGCAGACTGCCCTGGCTGTGGCAAGAGATGCTGGTAGGGAAAGATCGAGACCTGCGGGGACATGTACTGCTTTTCATGCAGCGTTAGCTGTGGTACAGGATGATGAAAGATCTGCAGAGCTTCTGTGTAGGGCTCTGTATACGCAGGCTGAGCGCTGTCTTCGGGCTGACTCTTATCTGCTGGGTAAGTACTGTGAGAGGGCAACGAGGATGAAGATGTTGGCTGATGGGGCAAGCTTGTAGCAGGAGATTTACTTGAAGAAGAAGGAAGTGGGTCTTCCGTCTCTTGCCGACCTTTTGGGGACAAGTCTGGGTCATACTCTGGATGCCTAGTGAGAGATGCTTGCCTAACCAGAAAGCATTTTCTTCTCTCCTGTGGAGCTGAGGATGTTGATGGACCAGGCGTTGAGGAAGGAGTGGATGACAAGCTCCCATAGTCAAATGATTTACTGCGGGTCTCTGACATCTGGGAAGAATGGGACACATTTGGTGTCTGCTCAGAAGCAGATCTTCGCATTTCCCTGGAATGATGGTGGTGGCTTGGTACCATCAACATATGTGAGGCAACACTAAGAGGCTTTGTGTGGGATTCAGAGGGCTGACTGGTTGACTCTGTCTTGCTGTGTTCTTCACGATCGAATGAAACAGAATGGCTGGAGCCATGGGATATGCTGCTTTCCTGACTTGGACTTCTGGTGAGAGAGACTGATTCAAAACTGGACTCTCCAGAGGACTGAGCCATTTCTGCTAGCCGCAGCCTCTTCTTTTTTGGTGGAAGTTTCTCTGCAGGGAGCTGAGAGAGGGTTTGGCTTCTCTGCGGCCACTGAAATTCCTCTGTTTTCTCTGGCTCTTTCGGAGGAGGCTCCGGTTCTGTTTCTGGTCTGTCGGGCTCTTCAGTGACCAGAATCTCTGGAACCTGGATGTTGGGCTGTCGAACCAGCTTGGGCTGCAGGGAATGAGGCGGCCGGCTGTGCTGCGTTGTTGGCTGAGATGAGTACTGTGACAAGGGCTTCTCTTCTCCCTCCACACTGCTCACCTGTTCCGTAGAGTCAGACTTCTCAAAGGAACTCGTATGCTGGATGACAGAGATCTCCTTTGAAGTTGTTCTTCTCTCTTTGCTCTCTGTACTCGAAGCCAGTTTGGTATTCCTGGAATGAAAGCTGGAGCTAACATCAGAAGATGTGGATTTACCCGGATCTGCTGGTGACTTAAGGGATTCACAGGTTAAGTTTAAAGCAACATCAGATGATCCTGGGTTTGCAAACTGAGTCCCTGGTCCAGTACTGGAGGAGGGAGTGTCAGACAGTTCAAAAGCAGGAGGGTCTTCATCATCACCAAGACTCTTTTCTTTTCGCCTTTTTCGTAGCGGTGTAAGCTCCAAACTGCTTCCTAGTTTGTAATGCATCATCTGGGGCCATGTCTCAGGCTCCCCAGCACTTTTCTCAGTCTCTGAAGAGGTATGGGAACTGGAAGAACGAGGCTTTGAGAGCTGCAGTTCTGAACAGTAATATTTCTTATGGGCTTCATAATTATCCCTTTTCTTATACCGAGCACCACATATGTTACACTCGTACATGAACCCTTTAACTTTCAGACCCTTCCGAGATTTTTTGGTAAGATCGCTTTCCTTGGTTTCAGGCTCCTCGGGAGGCTTGGAAACAGTTTCTTTGCTCACAGAGCTAACCTCCTCTGAAACATATTCTACTCCCAAAGGTAGCTCAATAGCTGGTTGTCGTTTTAGCATTCGAGGATGGGAAGAAAACACTTGACTGCGGCTTAAGACTTCAGGCTCCATGATGTGATCATCAAATGAATAGCTACCTCTAAAGGTATGTGGGGAGCTTATAGTGCATGCAGCAGAAGGCATTGAGTGGCTTCTTAGGAGAGGCACTGTCTCTGTGGCACTGTGGGATTGCTGAAGTGGCAACAATGATTGTTCGGGCTTAATTTTTTCACCGTGTGATGTCAACACTTTTGATGCTTCCAACTGGCTACTGGAACCAGTCTTGATGTCAAACTGAAATGGTTCCCTATATAGACCAGACTTGGGAGATTCGATGCTGCTACGTCTAGATAAAGAGCTTCTTCTAGGCTTAACGCTATCTATTTCACTGGTATCTACAACAGCTTCATTAATTGTAATTAGCTTAGTGATGTGTTCAATAACCTGTGTTCTAGGCACAGATAAAGGTACTATACTAGGTTTCTCTTCGGTAGACCGGTGCGAAACCCCCTGGGTTGTGTTTGTACCTAACATTGCAGTCCTTTGCCCAATTCTACCACATTTCCCAAAAATAATTTCTGCATAAGATTTTGCATTAGTATTTGGTGGGCTGATCTGCTGCTCTGCACTTTCTGATCTCGAGAAGTAGCCTGACTCGGTACTCCCTTTGCTCCCAGGGCTCAGGAAAGCTTGTTCGTCAATGACCTTCTTGCGTTCACTTAAGCGGAGTGCAAGCTTCTGTTTTATAGTATGAGTGTCTTCAGATTTATGGCTCAGAGCATGGTCTGATGATGGCTCCGCAAACTGGGTGCTGTCCTCAAGAGACTGGGACATACTGGAATGAGATAATGAACACCGGTCATGGCTGGAGCCTTGGCTTCCTGCACTCAACAAGCTACTGGATAACAGGCTGTGCTTTTGCCTGGGTGAGAGCTCTACTGAATGGCCTGACATTGCACCCGTTTCCTCCTCTGAATCTGTGCTTTCTCCTTCTGTTGGCTCTTCAAAGTCCTCCCCACCAATCCTTTCCATTTCCAAGCTAGACGGATACATCTCCGCTCCGATTCCTGAGGCCAGCCCAGCTTTTATTCTATGAGCATGAGATTTCCTATGCTTGTACAAATTGCTCTTAGTCTTAAAAGAAAAGCCACATGGAATGCAAGGGTATGGCCTCTCACCCGTGTGTGATCTGATATGTTTTTGGAGCACACTTGGCTTTGCACAAGGCCTGCTGCAGTACTGGCAAATATATTTGCCTGGCTTCTGAGGTTTCTTTTCCTTCTTGTGCACTTCCTCAGCTTGCTTTAAGGAAACCTGTGAAGGGCGAGGAATATAGACCTTTTGAACGGACGACATGTCCTCTCCAGGAATGATTGGTGAATGGGAAGGTAAGAGTTGGCTGTGATGAGAATGAAGCCCGGGTGACGAAAAGGAGCCAGAGGGACCTGGTCTTACTGGATCAACTAGCTGCCATGTGGGCCCTTCAAGGACGTGCTCTGGTTTCCCAGGAGACATAAATGCTGGTGACAGTGTATGTTGCTGAAGCTGTGAAATGTGGGGTGGATGTTCGAAAGAGGAAGGTTTCGGTTGCTTCTGATGTCCAGTATTCTCCTGAGATTCCTCTCTTGGAATCGGCAAAGAGCCAGAAAAGTGCTGCTGCGATATGATATCTCGGAGAGGGGGTCCTTGTGGAGAAGCGGAGCTGCCCTGATACGTAGCTGCAGATGAAATACTGGCTTGGAAAGCCTCTCCTTTGGGAAGCCTCTTTCTTGGACTTTCCTCAGCCTTTTTTGTGCTCTTCTGGCTTTGTTCAGGATCCATGACCTTAAAAGGGTCTTTGAATGCTATTTTGGGAAGGTTTTGGCAGGCTTCATTTACGAATAATAAAGGTCTCTTCTGTAGATTCCCTGTTCTGCCTGCATTTGCTACGAAGCTGGAGCCACCAGGGGATGCTTGTTGATTTAAGATTTTAGTAAAGTGTCACTAGCTGCTATTTGATTCAAAAAAAAAAAAAAGTTTCAAGGTCAGTAAAGTTCACATTGGTAACACATGACAAACTACTTCAAAGAGAGAAAACTTTCCAAAACTTTTAGTCCAAATATTTTCCTTGTGAACTTGGTTAAGGCTTTAAACCTTGCCATTTTATTTCAGTTGACAGTGGCAAGCCTTCAAAGTCAAGATGCAACCCACAATGTGTCTCTTGTTTGTTATGCAAACCTTTGAAAGCTTGAAACGTTAGTGCTCATCTCATAATGTTTTTTTTTTCCCGTGCAAGGAAAATAACACTGAACGGTGTATGTCTCCCTGTGTCTTCCTTCTGTTCCACTTTTGAGTTCAAAGGCCTTGGAGAAGTATTTCCCACATTTCTGCAATTACATCAACCAAGACAAAACACACACACACACACAAAAATTACTTCAGCATTTCTATTTAAGTAATTAAACATTGTTACTTCTATAGGGGAATATAACATTTTGAACAAAAGAATTTTTGAATAATTGGTCAAATGTCTACCAATTATGAGATGTCATTGTTAATGGTAAAACAAACATAAATTGTACGAAGTGAAACCTCAGAGACTTAAACTGAGTTTAACATACACCTATCCCGATGTTCTAAGAGTATCTAAAGACAGGAACTTGAAACACAATTTTGAAAACTGTATTAAAATGGTTTCTAGCTTGAATTCTTTCTAATATTCTGTAAATATCTATGGTTTTACAATTTTTATAATTTTTATAAGTCTGTCCAAACAGACTACACAGTAGAGCTGACTATATACAAAGCACTGCTTAATACAACACATACATTCACTGACAAAAAAAGAACAAATATTTTCTGTGTAAAATCTTTTCTTAAGCTTACAGTATCTTTTGTGTCATTTTCAACAACGGCAAGTCAAGAAAAGGCAAACTCTTTTACGGAAACTTTGCCTCTTTAATTTCCTGCCTTTTGCTAATGAACAACGATGCAAGTCTAACTTCTATAGCATGCACTATATGTGGAATGTGAAAATCAACTCACTACCAAGGGTAATCCTTCCTACAATGAATATGAACAGGATGCTCTACTAAACTCACTATACTTGTCAACACATAAAGCTATTAACAAGGCAGTTGGGGAAGTATACTCTGATTTCACTGAAAAGAAAAAAAGACATCACCAAGAGACGGAACAGAAAATGGATGGAGATGAAGACATGCAAGGATGGTGCTTTTTAAGTATATTGGTCTATATAATTTGCAGTGATGTAGGAAGTATAGAAGTGTATTCCTCTCTTGCGAAGCTATTATCTGCTTTAGGATGTAGGACATTGCTATAACAAAATTGCATTGGCTCTACTGTGGGAATTTAGTCCTACTGCTACATTCTCCCTTTAGTTTATTTTAAAAGAATGTAAATATACAGTACCATCCTGGAATACATCTGAAGCAGCACAAATGCACAAAAGAGGTTTAAAAGTTGTCTATTCTTGGGATAGGATTCATTCTACCGAACTTTAGACATTCAAAAGTCAAGGTTAAAGCATATGGACATACCTCTACATCATCACTGAGAAAGGCAGGTCCCATTAAGGGCAAGACATCCCATATTAAGGTCTCAGCTCAGTGGGATCAACCACCCTGAGATATCACCTTTTATTGATTAGAATAACAACTTGCATGGACAGCTGTGACACCCACATCACGTGTAAATGCACAGAAGATCAGTCCTATCCTAAGGTTTTCCTTCATTTTCCCCAAATGTGAGTTCTGTTCCCTTCCAAGCAGGAGCTTCGCACCTTCTGTATCAGTGTCAGATCCAGGGCTCGGTATTGGGTAATTATCTATCTATATTATCTTCTCTATATCAAAAAATTACTAAGGATTAAACACAGTTGTGGAGCTGATCTATCACGTTGTTTTTTTTACCTAAGAATGGTGTACTTTGCCCCATTTATGATGCACAGAGCACATTAGTGCAGTAGAAGTGGATTTAAGCGGAGACTTTCAGCTAGTGCAAAGTGAACACCACCTCCCACCAGCTCAAACACTCATATTTAAGAACTGCCAACAAAGGAATGCCTGAAAAATATGTTAATACTCTGTTTTCTCCTATGGTTTCCATATCCACTCCTAAGTGTATAATAATTAGGGTTGCAAGGAAGCTTTCTGAAATGATTCAGTACCATTCCAAATGTTCAGACTAACATCCTCCTCCTCTGATGAGCACATGGGCCCCAGCTGATTTTGCTAGGAATTCTGCACAAAAATCAACATTTAAAGAACCGATTCAACAATCACACCTGCCTACAGCAGTGAACACGGCCATTCTGGGACAACTCAGCCTATTTTCTATGTGTTTCTTTCACTACTGGAAACAGCCCCTGGAATGGGAATGGCAAAAAATAATTCTCCTAGCCCAACACCATTGCTACGGATTTATGGGTCTCCGAGGAAAATTCAACAGTGAAAAATAAAGAAGCAGAAAGAAAAAAGTCCCTTCTTCCTCATTTTCTTCTCAATTTTTACTCTGTTCCCCACCCCAATACCCCCAGTTAAACTCTGTCTCTAGACATTAGCCTTTTTATTTTCATCCAACCTTCCTCATTTCTCTTATTTCTGCTTAGAAGAGCAATGTCTTTCACTTTTACTTTTGCCTTGGTCGTCTGCAGTTCCCTGTGTCGTGTGTGTTTTGCCTCTACTGCTTTTGTTTATCAATGCCAACCCTCAGTTATCATCTATTCTGCACTGGGTTCTCCAGAATGACACACACAACAGTCGCTACTACTGCACTGCACCGCAGCCAAACAGTGCATGGCACAGTGCAGCTTCCTCAGATCTTAGAAATAAATAAATAAAATGAAATATAATAATCAGATGGATTTTATGGCATATGGATTCCCTTAACTAATACTCTCTGTGACCAAATCCAAAATATAGGCACTAAAAAAAGGAATTCTAGCTATTATTTCTATTTGAACATCATGTTTTAGGGTTTTACTTGAAATGCCATGGAACAAACATGAATAGAAAACGTCTGCTTCGTTTGCAATGACAGAAACAACAACTGCCACCCTAGTGAATTAAATCAGTGTCAAAATTCTCTCTGCTTTCAGTGCAAGCAGAATTTTACCCTAAAGTCTAAGATAAAATGCTTAGGAATGTTCTTTCAGACAGCCTGGTTGATAATTTGGCATTCCCTTGTTCTGGATGAAATCAATTCCTGTGAAGAGGCTCAGGTGCCCAGGTGCACAGTCTCTCCAACTCCTACACCTCAAAGTTCTCCAGAAAGGTTTAAAGAAGATATAACAAGTGTCAGGCTTTTGGTTGACCCCTGCATGACTGGTGCTATCACCACACAAATGTAGCCATGCACCCAAAAAAACTTTGCCAGCTGATTTGGAATTGAGATACCCCCGTCAGCCAGAGTAGAAATGTTGTAGACTGCACCCACATCCTCCCCTCAGCTCCAGGTGGGAACTGAGAGGACATTTAAAGGAATTGGGCCTTTGTCTAAATTATGGTTGGCCTTCAAAGTTCATTCCTTCTAAGTGACATGTGGAAAACTGCAATCCTTGGTATTATATCGCTTGCCTCTGTTTCCACTACACTGAAACATCCAATTACAGTGGTTCCTTAAAACCCTCTTGGTGGCAAAATTCTGCTGTTAGCAGTGCTCAAACAGATGTCAGGATTTTCTCTTCTGTTAGGCTGTATTTTGATTCAGTCAAGATCCACAGTGATTGCGTGAAGCTATTCCAACAGAAACCCTCCTTTTTCTATGCTATTCCAACCAAAACATACAGCATTTTCTCCTATACACTGAATTTCAGCCTCTTTTTAAGGATGCCAGCTTTACATGAGATGATCTTGTGTGCTACACACAAAATCTGCCTGCTTGTTCCCTGTCATGGTCCTATGCCATTTGGTCAGCTTCAGCCCTATTTGACCAACAGCAAGATTTGTTAAACATTTTTAGAACCCTACAAGTTTTGTGATATTGAGATCTACATTTAACATTCACCCCTTTTAGATTACAGGAGCACCAATCTGGAGACTCCCTTTATTCAGCTGTTCATGAAGCTACTTGATTTTTAGGAAACTGCAGGGTAATGTCTTTGGAAAGCGGATCGGGCTATGAACAAAGCACATGATGACAAGGTCATCTTCTACCTGAATGTCACGTTCTTCACAACTAGATACTGGTCATGGCTTTGAATGATACAGCAGATACCACCTTTGACTTTAAAAGTGATGTATGGCACAGGGATTTATCATGCAAACAGTGAGCAGCACAGAGATCTTGTGTCATTACCTCTGAGACGAGTCTCAACACTATAAAATGCTGCTGCTGCTGCAGTGCTGGTAGGACTTGCCAGGGAAATGTTCCTCAAACATAGCTAAGAAGAAGCAAAATAACCAGACAAACAGAAAGGCAAGACCCATTCCTAGGTACAGCCCGTTGCAAAGAGCATCAAGGGAACTGGCTATGGGGAAACAGAGATTACTTACAGTGGACTTGATATCCTGCAATTCTGACAGCACGTCTCTTCAGTTCTCCCAGGATTTAATTCAGTCTGCAAAAGAAACAGCATGTTGGGATCATATATTAAAATGCCACCTCAGGCGCAAGCACAGAGGACTTGCATCAGGTGCTCTGATGGAGAGGATTGCTTGGTAACCAAACAGTACACAAACTGAGTCCCAACAGCTGGAGAAGCCCTCGGCGACTGCATTAACCTCCTTCGGCAAGGTTGCTGTGACGGTGACAGGCAGCTCCCAGAAAATGCAACACCGTGGGGTTGTCCTCCCTCGAGGACGCTGCAAGGGAAATCGCAGCCTTGCTGAGCTCTGAGCAGACGTGACACAAGAGGAGGCGACAGCTCCATGCTCAGATATGGATTTCAGCTCTGCTCGGGCATTGACTATATGGAGCAGCCCACAGATGCTACAGCTCTCCCTCTAAAATGGGCATTTAGTCCTGAGTTTTGGAGACAGAAACAGAATGAACCAGCCCTCTCTCATTCCAGCATGATCACGGTGTTTCTGGACAACTGGAAGAACGACAGGTATTAACACATTTAGCTTACTGAAGCCACCTTCAGTAAGCACACAGCTTCCATTTCACAGAAACCCCGGTCAATAACTTCAAAAGTGGCTTCAGGTCCCTCAGGATTAAAGCCAAATCTGTGAGAACTTCAAGGGCTGTTCAGAGGCAGCAACTCCTTCCACAACCATTGGCTGCAAAATACTCTCTGCCTTTAGGGGCTGTGTTGCCCTAGACCAGATGCTCCCGATGTTTTAGATGAGCTGCACTCCTGCCATCTCCTCCTCCTCCCTGCCTTCATCCCAAGCTTGTTGCCTCCTTGGTTTTTTTTGATCACTGCATCCATCTCTATGGATTGTTCCTCAGTTATTCCCCTGCTAGGACAGTTCTGACCATGATCTCCAGACCGCCACCTCCCCATCCTCTTCCTCCCCATGATAATGCAGCGCAGCTGTGTTCATAAACCCGTCCCAGTGTCGCAACCCTCATTCTGTGGAGATGGAGTTGGAGCAGGGAGCCGCAGCAGCAGGGGCTGCACGTCCCATTTGGCAGCAACGTGTCACATCGCCACCCAGGTCCCTAGACCACAGCAACCCTTGGACCCTTGCCAGTCCATCCCAAGAGACTCGTGCACATCTGCACACCAACACCAATCCTATCCAGGCAGATGGGGACATACAAACACCCAAACGAGAATTATTTCGGAGCTAAGGATTCAGGCAAGCAGCAGCTTCTCACCACAGCATGCCCAATCACTGCCATGAGGAGAAGGCTGGTTCTCCACCCTAAGCTTTGCTTTTCTATCCCAACTCTCAGACATTGTAGGCTTGGGAGGAGGAAGCAGCGGGTGCCTGAAAGCATCTCAAAACCTGGGACCAAAGTTTAAATAAACTCAGTGAAGTGTCAAACTCCATTTTTGCAGCCACCGCAAAGCCTGGTTCAACAAGTACTCATGTGGCTGGGAGAGGGTTGGAATTTCACTTCCCTCAGGGCCTCTACCAGATCTCAGACCATCTTGTGATCTTGCTCATATCTAGTATCAAGTGGTGCCTCCACCCTGCATTATGAAAACAAGAGCCATGATGGAAGAGGTGCCCTCCGCACCACACAGCAGTGTTGCACTTAGCCACATGATGAAACAGAAGACTTGAGCCTTCAGGGACCTGCAGCCCACACCCCAGTTAGTGTGCCAGCCCTCATCATGTGGCATATTTCTTCTTTGTGGTTGGGACCGAACCATTCTACAGCCAGGAACTTGAGGGACATGAGTCAAAGACAGAGAAACAAATGAGATGTTGTCTCTGTAGCTCTGTAAAATGGTGGAGAGAGGAGGAAGCCCAAGTCCTGCTTTCAGCCCAGCAGTCAGAGCTGCCCTCTGCAGCTGAGGATCCAGTAGCTGGACAGACATTGCTGAACACCAAGAGAGCCCAAAGCTACACAGGCATACGGTGCTTGAACCTGGTACCAGCGGTTTGGATTCAGAATCAGCTATACCCACAGTATACTTATCATCAAGTCCTGACAATGTGCTCAGTGCAGACTATCACAGAAGAGCATCTTGCTAATTATCTCAATGAGCATCTTAGAAGCTTGGTAAGGGTGCGTGGACAAGGCTACAAAGGGAACAGTAGGCACAGCGTGGGTTAATGCTGGCAGCCTCTGCAGAAGCTCCTGGCAACCCCTGTCCATCTTTTAGGCCATGCAGCTTCCTCATGTCCATGGTGCCAGCTGTGGACAGAGTCCTCAGGCCACTCCATGTTCTTCTGATGTTTAAACAGGGAAGACATTTCCCAAACCACTGCCACCAATGACACCATGAGATTATGAGCCAGCAGGTTTCCAGGCTGGATGGGGTAAGAAGCTCCAGGGTTTAAATCCTCCTCTATGCTTTTCCCCATGGGATGTGCACAAGCAGTGCTTCTTTCCCCTTTCCAGGATCTGCTCTTGTGGGACAAGGAAGGACTCTCTGCTCTCAACACTCTCTGCCAATGGAAGGTCAAGTCCTTCCTCTGCCCCTGCCCAGCCGGCGGGGGTGCACACCTCACCCCGAGGTCTGCAGTGATGCTGCAGATGCAGCGGATGGAAGAAGCTCCAGCAGGCAAGGAAGATGCTCTCCTTCACTCACAGCAACGCTTGCGTTCGCAGATCGCTTTGTGCTTTGGCCACGAGCACCCATACGAAGCCAGGAGATAGCCAGGGATGCTCGTCTGCATCCTCACGTTCCCTCCCCTCTGGCCATGCTTGTGGATAGCCCACAGGCCTCCCACATCCTACTGAGCACGGCCACCCGCCGTGCAGTCCGTCGTGAGGAGGAGCAGGCCGAGCGCTCCAGGCATGGCAGCTCGGGCCAGGCAGGCTAGCGTGGAGCTGCAGCGCGTGGCCATGAAGACACCAGGATTTGGCCACTGACAGAACTAGAGGTAATGGCCACAAACTGAAGCATCAAAAGTTCCACAGGAACTTAAGGAAAAAATTCTTAACAGTGAGAGTGACAGAGCGCTGGAACAGGCTGCCCAGAGAGGTTGTGGAGTCTCCTTCTCTGGAGATCTTCAAACCCGCTTGGACGCAGTCCTGTGCCACGTGCTTTAGGTGTCCCTGCGTGTGCAGGGGGTTGGACTAGATGATCTCTAGAGGTCCCTTCCAACCCTAAGCATTCTATGACTCTATGCCGATCCCAGGGAAGCAGCGGCTGCAGCGGGAGGTCCTGCGCCGCGGGCGGCCTCCCAACGCGCTCCGCAGGGGAGGCCACATCGCTGCGAGCGGCACCACCACCCGACCCGACCCGACCCGCGCTCACAGCCCGCCCGGCTCAACCGCGCTTCCCCAGATCCCCCTTTCATCCGCGGGCAGCTGCACACGGTGCGTTTGAGTATTTCTCAATGACAGCAGATTGTTTGAAAATGAAATTTTAAAAAAAGAGGACATTTATCATCTTCTTTCTTAAGATAAAAAAGAAAGAGCTGCAACTTTGTGTGTTTCAAAGCGACTCAGACGTCTACAAACATGATTCATACGTGCGATTCCTAAAGCAATTTGGCACTCGCAACATCTGCCCAGTTGCTTTGGACTCACAAAGGGCAGGATGTGATCCAGCACTAAAACTCAAGCGACTCGGGTTCGACTCCCGCTTCAGTTACACATTTCCGGTGTGAAACTGGGCAAGTCAGAACATCTACAGTCCGCATCAGTCCCCGTTTCTAAAATGGGGACACTTCCTTATTTCACAGATGTCTTGTGAGTCATTCACTAGTGTCTGGGAGGCCCTCGGACACTACAGGGAGGGAAAGACCCACAGAGACAAACAGGGATCCATATAACTGGAAAACAGAAGGGAAGACGTCCTGGAGATTTTCTCTACTCAGTAAAAAGTCTAGGATTTGATGCTATATTTATGCTATTCATTCCTGCTGATATTCCACACGCTTTCAGTAACTTCCCTTCTCACCTTTCCAGGCAGCAAAGGGCACCAGCACCCACACTGTGAGGAAAGCAGACACAGAAAAGGAATTTTGCATCTCGCCAGCAAGGCACATGCAAATGGTTAATCCATTTTCACAACGCAAAACAGTTTTTCCAGAGAAGTGTTTGAACTGAAACACAGTAATTATTGCAAAATCTGCATATTTTTAGAGCTAAATATTCTAAGAAACATAACGACTGAAATTAGAACAACAACAACAAGCAGCAAGGCCTTTGTAGCCTGGTGAGCATCACCACCAGAAAGCTGGAGGTAGAGACAGACTCTTCTCCACAGAGACATGGAAAACACGGCCTGAGAGCCCCCTTTCTCCTGGTCATACTCACTTTATGTAGAATATGGCAGTTTTCTCCTACGTGAAACACAACACACAGCTCTGCCCCAGCCAATTCAGATCGGATCTGTAGTTTTAGGGCAGACCTAACACTCCCACGTGTTCTCCCAAAGCTTCATGCATGCTTCATGAGGCCGCTCTGCTTGACTGTAGACAAACACATGCTTGGGAGCAGGAGAATTCAGCAATGTCATTTCCATCAATAAACTCCACTGGGATTTGAAGTGAGGCTCCTGCAGATGATAAGGGCAAGCACATATAGAAGCACCACTCTTGCACTCCAGAAGATATTTCTTTTTAACGTTCATAATGAAACTGATCTTGTTTCCTCGCAAACAAAACTGAAGAAAAACGAGTTCTCGCATAATTTTTAAGATGACCCGCAAGACCCGTTCTACGTTTTTGACTGTGAAGGGGGCTGTTTGCACTGCTGCAAGCCTCTCCTCCAGAGGATTGTAAAAAATCACGGCTGCTTTCACTTCTTGTGTGCTCATTGGTGCAAAAAAATCATTAGTAAACTAATATTTCAAAACTACTGCTGCGTAACGATTCTTTCAAAATTCATCCGAATTCAACACTTCAGAGCTGCCAAACCCAGAGTGGGAAGCCAGATATTGGCAAGATGGTGAGTCTTCCCAAGGTAGTGTGTCCGGCACGCAGCTAAAACAGTAATTGCCCTTCTCCGATAATACATTCCCCCTGCTGCGACTTATGGTTAAACTCATGTATTGAGAAACCTTCCAAAACGTTTCTACACAGTTTCAAACCACAGGAGTGGAAAAAAAAAAGAAAGAAAAAAAAAAACAGTTACAGTTCACATGGAGTTTATGATTTCTGCTCAATCTCATAATTGCAGGGTGAATCAGTGGGGAATGAGGTTTTAGTCAATACCACAGGTCCTGCTCTCATGGGCTGTAAGCGCAGTATGGATCAGCTGAAAATGGTTTCCTTGACCCTCCCCTGACTTCCTGGCGAACCTCGTCCTTCTCCTGAGGATGCTCATGTTTGTACCCGAATAGTTTTGCTGAGCGTCCCTCCCTAGCAAGAGCCCCTGCTCCCTGGTTGCTCCCTTCTCCAATTTGCCTTGTACAGAACCCAACCACCCGGTGCATAACGGAGGCAAAGCAAAACTCAGGCAGATCTGGTGAGTGTCCCAGGTAGTTTCACTGTGCAAGGAGTAAAATCCTGCTTTAAAGTGATGATCACCCCTCCGCGGAGCCCCCACAAAGCCTAAACACCTGTATGGGAGAAGGTCCTTCCACTCCACTGGCATTATAGCGAGACAAAAGAAATTCCTGTTCCCTTTCATTTGCCAATATAAGCATAGCCTCAAATGCTCTGGAATCGGAGGGTGACTGTTTGCATCTGCAACTCGTCATTACACTGATTCTCCTGCCTGGAAGAAGCGATTCCTTGTGCTGCCTGGTGAATAGGAACAGAAGGAAGCACATTAAGGGAGCTTGAATAAAGACAGATGAACCCTAATAGCAGTCAAGCTGCCAAAAAGATAAGAAAATGACAGCAGACCAATTTTCAAACACTAGGGTTCAAAGCTGTCTAATGGAACAGGGTTCCGTTTTGAAAAGACCCATAGGAAGCTCCCAGGACTGAGCGGGTCCAAGCCAGCCCTATTGCATGTGCAGGCTGCTAGATCTGGAGACCTGCAGAACTGAGCTGCAGCCAATTTTGTGCATGTGTCCAGAAGTTGCTCTTTTGCATGCGTAGGAGTCTGGTTGCACTGCACAGGTCTTGTAAAGCCCTATGCAAACAGACATCATGCCTAGACGCTGGCCATGCTGCAAGCAGAGCATATCATCCACCTAATCTTTCACTAACGCGGCACTCATTTTCAGTAGTAAATGCAAAATATGGACATCAACAATGAAAACATAAAACATTCTTTCCTAAATTTTTTTTTTACCATGCAACACTGCACTGCAAGCTCTAGTGGCCCTGGCTCGTGGTCATACATCTGGACAAGATTCTGCACCTCTTTCTCTTAATGATTTCAGGACAATTAATGAAGTAAGGGACTGAAGTAAGGGGCAAGCCTGAAGTGAGTTGAATTAGATGATCATTTAATCACTGGGCACATGGAGCAGTACAGAGCTAATGACAGAGGAGAGCCATAAGCAGCAGCAAGGAAATTATGACCAAGTGTAATAATGAGATCAATTCTGCTTCCTTACAAAATATTCTCCAGGGGTTTGTAGGCCCCAGTTTGGCTACACGTGATCCACAATCCATGCCAGACAATGCAAGTCCTATATGGGTTTGCTTCATAAGGATACAGAGGAAGCTCTGTGAAAGGGGTTGCAAATGTGCTCTTTTCAGAGCAGAGACAGCAATATCTGCTTTAGACTTTCTCCACAGCAAGGCTAATACTAGGCACAAGCCTGCATATCCTAGCTTCTTATCTGATGCTAACCATCTGAATTCATATAACTAATTTCCTCCATAGTTAATTCTGCATTTCATAGGGAGCAGCATTCTCCTCAGGCTTCATTAAAGAAAAAAGAAGGAAAAAGAAAAAAAGGCAACAAGTGTCATGGGCTTGTTAGCTGCATTGTTTTACTCAGTCTGATTTTCTAACAGTCTGCTATTGCAGGAGTTAAAGCCATGCCACAAAATGGAAAAGGAAAAATCTTGGCATTCCTTGGGAACAGGAAAAGAGAAGGCTGCTGGTGACTGGTTGCAGAGGCGATCAGAAATAAAGGAACTCGGGGATGTTCAAACAGGATGGCCCTGGTTTGACCAAGCGAGAGTGCGGGCAATGTGCCATGATGCCCTTGGAGAATTATCCTTCTGCAGCTACCACGGAGATGAGTTTGCTGCAAGGATGTGCTTGCAGGACACACAAGGGTCCTCCAGGACACAGGAGGTTTGTAGCACTGAATGAAAAAACAGGGAAGATTCAGAAGACAATAGAAACAATAAAAGGAAAGATTTAAAATTCAAATCTCTGCTCCTTGATAATTTTACTCTGCAAGCTATTAGACAAACTCTTTTTGCCCCATTAACAACAAAGCAGAAGCAATTAAGTAAAATGCAATAAAACTTAAGGAAAATAAAATTAAAACAGTCTCCAAGATTATTGTATAACCTCACTAAAATGATAAAATGATCTTTCAAGCTGGCATTACAAAATGCTTCCAGTTTTGGTCTGAATATAGAAAGGAGGGGAAGAAACGTTACAAAAAAAACCCTATACAAACAGCATCGCTCATTGGGAACAGAGGACTCCAATGGCTACAAATTGCATTAATCTTTATTCCAGTGCAAAATCACAACTGTGAAGTTGCACTGGTTTTGCTTCACTGTCTTTTTGAGGCACTTTTGTTAAGGCATACCAATATGCAGGCATGCTTTTTTCTCCAGGGACCGAAGCATTTTTCCCCATGAATTCAGAGTTGCTCAAGACTGCATAGGAATTAGTGCCCTTCAGATACACATCAGGTCTGCAAACGCAGCCCTTCTCTTTGCAGTCTACGAGAACAGTTTAAAAGCAACAAATTTAAACTTCGATTTAACAACTGGAGGCAATGCAATGGTCTGCCCAGTGATCCAACCAGCTGTGCCCGTTCTCATTCTCCTCGCATCAGGACGTTTGCAATCTTTCATGAAATCTCCTATGATTAGAATATGAAGGTCCATTTTTGGCCAACATATGGGAACTTAAATCAGAAAGCACCAGAGTGGAAGCGGGAGCAGCTACTGCTTGAACCAAAGCTCTGCAGTTGGCAGATGTAACACAACTTGCATCCAGTTTGGATGGTAGAGGTGGGGTCCTGCAGCATAATTCACCAATGGGCAGCAGGTTCATTTCTGAAATTTATTAAGAACAGCCCAAGTCTAACGTTCATCTTGTGCTTTGACTAGCCCTTTTTCAACACCTTTTTTTTTTTTTTTTTTCACAGAATCCCAGAACGGTTGAGGTTGGAAGGGACCCCTAGGGATCATCCAGTCCAGCCCCCTGCTCCAGCAGGGACACCCAGAGCAGGGGCACAGGGTGACATCCAGGCGGGTGAAGATCTCCAGAGAAGGAGCCTCCACAGCCTCTTTGGGCATCCTGTGCCAGGGCCCTGTCACCCTCACAGGAAAGAAGTTCTTCCTCATACGGAGATGAAACTTCCTGTGTTTCAGTTTATATCCTCTTACCCCTTGTTCTGTCGCTGGCCACCACAGTTTGGCCCCCTCCTCTTTACATTCTCCCTTCAGGTGTCTGTACATATTGATAAGACCCCCTCTCAATCTTCTCCAGGCGAATCTTCTCCATTCCATTCTTCTAATCTTCTTCATTCCATCGTCAGGGAATGCAGGGATGTGACAAGGAAAGCTAAGGCACGTTTGGAACGCAATCTGGCAAGGGATGTTAAAAATAACAAGAGCTTTTTCAAATATATCGGTGGCAAAAGGAAGATTAGGCAAAACGTGGGCTCGCTGGTGAACGGTGTGGGTGCCCTGGTGAGGAAAGACAGGGAGAAAGCAGAGCTACTGAATGTCCTCTTTGCTTCAGTGTTTATCAAGGGCAGCCCCCTGGAATCCCAGACCCTAGAAACCAGAGAAGGTCCCTGGAAAGAGGAAGACTTGCCCTGGGTGGAGGAAGATTAGGTCAGAGAGCACCTAAGGAAACCTGACATCCACAAATCCGTGGGCCCTGATGGGATACCCCCGACAGTGCTGCAGGAGCTGGTGGATGTTATTGCTCAGCCGCTCATCTTCAAAAGGACCTGGAGAACAGGGGAGGTGCCAGAAGACTGGAAAAAAGCCAATGTCACACCAGTCTTCAAAAATGGCAAGATGGAGGACCCAGGCAACTACAGGCCAGTGAGCCTCACCTCCATCCCTGGAAAGTCATGGAGCATCTCATCCTGGCTGTTGTCTCCAAACACATGGAGGATAAGAAGGTGCTCAGGAGCAGTCAACATGGATTCACCAAGGGTCTTGCTTGACTAACCTGATAGCCTTCTATGATGGAATGACCAGCTGGGTAGATGAGGGCAGAGTGGTGGATGTCATCTAGCTCGACTTCACCAAGGTTTTTGACACCGTCCCTCATGGTGTCCTCCTGTGGGTTAGAGGAGTGGACCCTGAGGTGGATTAACAACTGGCTGGATGGCAGAGCTCAGAGGGTGGTGATCAGCGGTGCAGAGTCTAGTTGGAGGCCTGTAGCTAGCGGTGTCCCCCAGGGGTCAGTCCTTGGTCAACTGGGGTCAGTCCTCCTGGACAACTGGGTGGTGAAAAACCTCATGAAATTCAACAAGGCCAAGTGCAAGGTTCTGCACCCGGGGAGGAATAACCCCAGACAGCAGTACAGGCTGGGGATGACCTTCTGGAGGGCGGCTCTGCAGAGAGGGACCTGGGTGTCATGGTGTACGACAAGTTGACCATGAGGTAGCAGTGTGCCCTCGTGGCCAAGAAGGCCAGTGGGGTCCTGTGGTGCGTTAAGAAGAGCGTCTCCAACAGATCGAGGGAGGGGATCCTGCCCCTCTGCTCAGCCCTGGTGAGGCCGCATCTGGAGTATTGTGTCCAGTTCTGGGCTCCACAGTACAAGAGGGATGTGGAGCTGCTGGAGAGAGTCCAGCGCAGGGCTACGAGGATGATCAGGGGCCTGGAACATCTGCCCTATGAGGAGAGGCTGAGGGAGCTGGGCCTGTTCAGCCTGGAGAAGAGAAGGCTGAGAGGGGACCTGAGCAGTGTCTAGAAGTACCTCAAGGGAGGCAGTGAGGAGGATGGGGCCGGCCTCTTTTCAGTGGTGACCACCGACAGAACTAGAGGAAACAGCCACAAACTGAAGCACCAAAAGTTCCACATGAACTTAAGGAAAAATTTCTTAACAGTGAGGGTGCCAGAGCACTGGAATAGGCTGCCCAGAGAGGTTGTGGAGTCTCCTTCTCTGGAGATCTTCAAACCCGCTTGGACGCAGTCCTGTGCCACGTGCCCTAGGTGACTCTGCATGTGCAGGAGGTTGGACCAGATGGTCCTTCCAACCTTAACAATTCTATGATTGTATGATTCTGTGAAACAGGCCCAGCTCACTTAGTCTTTCCTCATATGGCAGATGCTCAAGCCCCTTAATCATCTTCGTTGCTCACCCTAGACCCTCCCATACTGGGGAGACCAGAACTGCACCCAATACCCCAGGTGTGTCCTCACAGGAGCTGAGCAGAGGGGCAGGATCCCCTCCCTTGGTCCTGCTGGCAACGCTCCTCCTGATCCTGATCCTCCAGGATCCCATTGGCTGCCTTGGCCACAAGGGCACATGGGCGGCTCATGGTGAACTTGTCAACCAGAACTCCCAAATCCCTCTCTACAGAGCTGCTTTCCAGCAGGTCAACTCCTAATTTGTACTGTTTTCTTTTTAATGTCTTCTGGGTTCTATTTTCTTTCTAATGTCTTCTGGGTTGTTCTTATTTTTTTTAAAAAAAATGCTAAATATCTATGAGTTTTTTTCCCTCAATTTCCTCTCTGAACAAACAAACAAACAAAAGAAAATCTACACAGTTTTAGCAAATAACTGTAATGCAAAAAAAAAGGCCACATCCTTCCAGATTCTAAATGCCAGGCACTGCTAAGGGTGCTTGGAAGGCAGCCAGGAAAATCTGGAGTATCACATTAGATATGTGCAACACTGGAGTAAGGCAGAAGCATGTGGGCTGCCATCTCCAGAGCTCCTTGCAGAGCCGATGGACCGATCTCCTCACCACAGAATTCCCCCACAGCCTCCACAAAACTAACACATGCTCAGCAGAAAGTTTTGACGGAAAACACGGAAAGCTTCCCCCTCTCTGAGCTTGCCGAGTACTCTTCCCTGGAGTAAAGAGGAGGAGGATTCGGTAGGTGCCACAAACTTCCCTATTCAAACCCCGATGGTAATTCCATCTGGATGTTGGAAAATGTCATGCAGACACGGGACCAAGACCAGGTTGATCACCCGAGAGAAGGAGCTAAACCCATGATGCTGCATTATCTGGTTGATGGAAGTTTTTACCTGAAATCCTTCGATCCCATCCTTAAAGATCCCATAAGTCCTGTTTTGGGACCACCACAGCCTAAGATTCCCAAGGCTGCTGGATAGAAGGTTTTTCTTTCCTTTCTGCATGGTGCAAGGTTGCTGCACACTGCAACCTCTCCATTCAAAGCATTTCAGCATAGAAAAGCATGTCTTAACCAAGTTCCTAAGTAATTCCTTTAATTTCCAGTAAGGAGAGAATATCCTATAGAAACACATTATTAATTCTCTATATAAGGACGATGAAAAAGCAGGATGCAGATGAGAGAATTACTGCATCTTCGCAGAGCCCCCAATAGGAAAATAATATTCAGTAGAGAGCTCTTCCGAAAGAGCATGTTACTTTCTGGAGACAGCCTCAATACACAAGGCCGTATTCTGCCAGCCTCAAACACAAAGAAGAGATGCTGAAAGATTTTTGTTTAGGTGTCAGTGCAGAAAGCCTGGAATCTCAGTGGAAATAATTCAGCAAGGAAAATCCCCCCAACTGTCTGCTGATGAAAGACAATGGGATTCTTCCTGTCCTGATTGAAAAGAGAGACAAAAAGAGAAGAAAATGGTCCTTTTATTCTATTCAGGCAAAAATAGAGACTCTGATCCTGTCACCATGCTGGCAACCTCCTATTTGCAGAAACAGCCCTGACTCGTTAGGAGCACACACTGAAACACATCTATAATTTGTCACGTAACAGAGAATAAAAATCAGTGTTACAGACACAGAGCAAGTGCTTGCCTGTCCCCAGTGCTATCCTTGCCTTGAAAGGGCTCCGTGATGAAGACTTCACTGTGCTTTTGTTACCCAGCAGGGGAATTGGTAGAAGAGTCTGTTTAATTAACCAAACTTTTTTTTTTTTTGTAAGATAAATATTTCCTAAGCCAATTTGGAGCTGCTGAAATGTCACGGATTGACAGCTCTGGAAATGGGTGCAGATCTACCAATCGGATGGATGCAGAAGAAATAGCAGTAGATGCTACTTCTCACACGGTTCTGACTCCCCAGCAAAATACATCGAAGGAGAATATATATACTACAAACGGGCACGAACGTACAAAAATACACGTATGGTAGTGATCCCAAATTAAATGGATGTTTGCAGATAGCAGCACGTGTGGGGGTGTAAAGACATGTCGCTGTTGGAAGACTCTGGTGTTCTTCAGAACAACAGCACTTGGGATGGAGGCTCAGGAGGGAACTGTCACATTTTAGCGTTCTCACACTGACAGCCAAGGCTAAGCCAAGCCACAAAAAGCAGAAATAATTTTAAATCAAGATATACATTTAACAGGAAAGAAAGAGAGAAAAAAATATGACTAAGTTTGGAGGGAATGTTATTAACTTTGTAGGAAGGAAAGAATCAAGTCTGGACAGTGTTTTCCTCCTTGTCATCACAAGTTCTACAAAACTCCCTTTTATGTGCACACAGAAATATACCTCATGCAAGGGAAACGAAGTAGCTTTTAATAAGAACCAGGACGTGTTTGGGTTAATTTCCAGGTGATTGATCTCTTATTGACAGATATTTCTTGTAAGCGAATGTAAATATTTATGTAGGGACCTCATCAGCAGTGTGTTCACTAGTTCTGTTTTTTTTCCTAGCAAACCTGTTCCTCCAAGAACCTACAGCACCGGCTCTCACTGGAGGAAAGAGAAAACAGAGACCTGTATCTTACAGGTCTTCACCACTCCGGGCAGAATCACCTCTGCACTGCGGAGCTTCCAGGCTTCGACATCCAGACTGCAAGTTGTGAGAGCTCCAAATGGGAACACACCTCAGGACACAGACCTGGAGCTCAGGGGCATATGAGGCCACTAGAATGTCTACTCTGACCACTGCATTATCATACATGGACCAAGGAAAGCACGAGAATCTGCCCTATTCCACCACAGAGGACTTCTACAAGACCTGCAGCCTCACTCCACTTCCAAATGTGCAAAACCCTTGAACTTCACAGAATGTTCATGTGAGGAAACACAATAATTGAATATGCCTTCATTAGTACTTAATTGGCCACTTAAATACCCCTGGTGAAGGTACCTGCAGACAGAAGAGATGAATTTAGAGTATCCATACATTACGTTTGCATCAAAATCAGCTAGGAAGTTAGAAAATTTACACCAAATCAAGGAGAAATGGATCTTAGATATTGCCATTCTTCCTGCAACATTGCAGTGGAGGTGCCTACCATATGCATACACGGGATAAATTATTTTAACACATCAGAGCTATCAGCAAAATAACATCTTAACATAGATCAGGAGAACCAGATTACTTCAGTGACACAAAGCTCCACTTTCTAATCCTAACAAACTTGATGGAATTTGCCTCCAATAGCTGCTGAATTAAGAATCAGCCAATTATGTGCACATTTATTATTATGCTTCTAATGAAATAAAGTGCAGGCTTCTGTTTAATTAAAAACAAACTCACACTGGTGACCAGACACCTTTAAAATATGTCTGAGAGCTTCAAATCAGAGCTCACTGGGCATCTGGTTAGGAATGACATTAAAGAAACAACAGATAGGTCAAATGCTCAAGGTATTTTTCAGAATCTGACCCTGCAACTCTAACAAAGAAAGCAGATCTATGTGTCTGTCTGTGTGTACAGACATCCAGGGAATTTTGAGCTTGTTTTCCCACTGCTTAGCACAGGGCTCACCAGAAACCACTAGGGCTTCAAAATGTTTGTTTGATGATATTTTTAATAGAATTAAAATATCTTTGGCAAGAAAAAATGGACAAAGTTTTTCAATAACACTTCCAACTCGGTTGGTTGGCTGTGAGTCTTTTTCTTCCCTTGTCCTCCTTTTTTTTTTTTCATTTAAAATATGTTACCTTTTCTCTAAGAAATTAAAATAACAGATCTTAAACCTGCAGAGAATCTAGATCCAGGAATTACTAGTGCACCTTACCTGCTAATCCAAAAAGCCTTCTACTTTGTAAAGCCCAAAAAGAAGAATATTTCCAAAACCCTTAAGATGAAATCTCCTGGTGATTAAGCTGCTGAAGGATCAGAAAAACCTCTCACTATTTTAATGTGAGAAAGAAAACTGTCTGGTCAAAGATCTCTACCAGCCACATACGTAAACTTTCAATTAAAAGCTGCTTAAAAAAGAAGAGGTCTATAGTATAGTCTATATCTGCAGGCAAGTGGCATCTTCGCCCAGCATTCTTCTTTCCTCCTGACCATGCAACATAAGAACAACATGAAAAGGCAATCATAGCGCTGACACCCCACATTTAGCTCGAGTCATCTTGCCATGTGGATTCAGAACAGGTCCTAATGGCATTTTCAAGGGCACCAACAATTTCTTGCAAAATACCATGCACAAAGAACTGTGCTCAACCCCTAACACACAACCCCTTTACTAGCCACTGAAGATGACACTGAGCCACCTCCACCTGCACGTACAGAGCACCTCAGTTATCCACAGCAATCCATTTCTTGCTGGTTCCACACACAGGCGCCCGCCTATTAAAACACTCCTGTACAGAAGCACTAAAGGGTATAATAACACTTCTGTCTCTCCCTTTCCCTCAACAATATTTGCAAAGGAGGCAAGTCTAAAATTGCCTCCAGCCTCTTTAGGAAAGATTCGGGGGAAATAAAGTCTATTAAGGGGCTAGCATTCCTGCTTTATGCTTCAGCATTAGCAGGGAAAAAAAAAAAAAAAAAGAAAGAAAAAGAGAAGAAAAAAAAAAGAATAGCTACAGGCCTTAACAGGAACGGAGCAGACCTTCATTTACTAGTTTGGGTCTGTTTTACGGCTGCTGTCTCTGCAGATTGGCTCTGGGCAGTGGATAGCAGAGGCTGTCTTATGTCTGCTCAGCAGCCAAGCAGGACACTTGTGTCAGTACAAATATATATTAAGTATAAAGCAGTGTGGGACAAGTTCAGAGAAGGTGCTGAGGGAGGTTTTGCTGGGTCCTTGAGCAGACGGACACCGTCTCATCTTGTTTAGGAGGGCCACTTAGGGGTCTTCTGATAATGCAACAAAGAGCAAGGCCAGGACTGTAGAAATATCTTTAAGGAGACCACTTGATATGGGTGGAATCACTCAGACAAGCTTTAGGGTGCACCATCTCTTTTGCAGGTCAGTCCTGCTAACGACTAATTCTTGCAAAAATTTTAAAAGAAACAAGTGGCTCTTGTGCTGGCTGGGGTAGATCAAAGGTCCAGCAGGCAAGAAGTGTCCCGATACGGTGGAAATGAACAGGTCACTGCTCAATGTTGTATTTTGGCCAGCTGCTTTTTCCAGCCCTTGCTCTGTAGGTCGTGTGCCCACGGCAGGAGGCAGGATGTGGTTCCAGAGCTCATGCACACGCCGACAAAGCAGCTTGCAGCACCCTGAAGGCCACGCAGCACCCCAAGGGCTTGGAAACCCTGCAGAGACTTCACTCCTCATCCACTGGCTCAGCTGGCTACAAGCCAGCGGGACGTTTTGGCCCTCGGCGGGTGCTAAGGAGCACCTTAATGCACAGCACCAACCTCACGGGCTGCATCACGGTCCCCATCGAGCGCCGCGTGCCCAAAGCGTGGGGGAGCAGGCCAGAAGGTGGAGCTGCAAGAACAGCAGAGACGGAGCCACAGGGACCCCTGCAAACCTGGGAGATGCTGAATCATCTGCCAGACCTCACAAAGCCCCACCGCTCACCAGAGCTGCTCATCCCAAACCTACAGCTGAAGAAAACCAAGCAATTAACTGGTCATCTGATGGGGGAACCCCCTTCCGAAGAATCTGAATTTATGACCTTGATTTTCTGGAAAACAGGGAAAAGTATTTCTTTGCATTACAGTTCTTTTCCTCTTTGAGGTTTCCGTATTCATTCATGAGCAGCAGGACCAAGAGGGAGGACAGCCATAAGCATGGCCTTGCTTCAGTTACAGAGCCAATGCTCAGGTGACCAAGTTGCTGGACAGGCAAAATAGAGAAACATGTTTGCTTTTTAGGCTGTTTTTCGTTGTTTTGCCGTTGTTTGTTTTGCTTTTCCCAAAGTCCGTTTAGAAGATTTTGTTCCTTCCTACATCAAAAGTAAGTGGCATTTTTACAGCCAAATCCGAAGTTTAAGAGCAGGGTCCTAAAACAATACCATATTCCAAGAACAGGGAAATTCTCACCTGGATACAAAAGTGTTAAATCCAAACCACCTGAACTGCTTGATAATTGCACAAGAGCTTGTTTGTTTTCACAGCGAGGCTCTGCACAGCTCACAAACCAAATACTAAGACTTGCGGAAGCTCCATCAGCTACTTGGCCAAGTCTTAACAGCAATCAAGTGGTGCACAGTAAATCCAGCCTTTGCCTCGGAAATTCCTATTCTTAGTCCTAGACTAAAGAGCAAACAACATTCATGCTCACACTTATAAAGCATTAATGATGGCGAACTGCAAGAAACAGAAATTCTTAGCATAGTCGAGGCCCTTGCTTTTTTGGAAGAATCATTTCAAGGGGAATTAGAAGAGCAGAAGACAATGCAATGAACATTTAGTCTAAGCTCCAGCGTCTCAGATTTCTCTGCAGCGAGCTTATGACTTGCCCTTGAGCTTCAACATCCCTTATGAAAAGGAAAAAACAGTCTTGACTTAAAGACTAGAAACGACAGGACATGCACCAGTTTCCACTTAAGATGTTCCAGTGACTGATAATCTCTCTGCTAAAATTCAGCTCCTTATTTCTAGCTCCATCCTCCAAACACTTTAGCTACGTATTTAATTAACAGAAACTTTTTTTTTTTTTGGTTCTGCTGCTCTTCAAGAAACCCACTGACTGTCACAAGACCAAGAACCGACCTTTGAGAGCCCTCCTTGAAACCACTCGTATATGTTGTAATTCCCCACTTACAATTACTATTTGAAAACTATTTGGGCTAAGAGAAACACATTTTAACTTTTAGAAATAACACAAACCAGAACACAGGGAATTCTTGGAAACGTACTTGCTTTTCAATCAGCCTTCTATACATTTAAGACAAACTTTCTAGCTGTAACTGGTTTTGTGGTCTGCAGAAGCTGACTGTGACACCGTGGAACAGCCTCTGATGAGCAGAGATGATCAGGAGCCAGAAACCATAGTAATTTTCTCTGGTCATGGAGCCCATCCATGTTGAATGTCAAAGGGAAAAAAAAAAGAGCTATCGCAATATGCTTGCATTCCTTGCAAACCAGGTGACATTACTGAACATTTGTCTTTCCATAGAAGGCAGAAGTTGTAGATTTTTTTTTTCCTGTATCACTGAGATTTTAAAAACACTCTTCTTAAATAGCGCAATGAAGAAAAAAAAAAAAAAGGAAATAATTTTATTTTCTTAGAAACTGCAGGGCTAAGTGACCAGGGTGCAGAGTACCTCAGACCAGCAGACTGCAACCATCCGCCCTTGCAGTTTCCCCATTAGCTCCTTCCCGCACAGCTTGAGGACTTGGTATCAGGCCTGTTGTTTTTAAAGCTATGTTCCACTTACTTAAAGCACCAATAAATCTGCAGGGCTATTATAGCAATTTCAAACATAAACCTAACAGGGAAGCAAATTTGGTAGCTGCTCCATCTGGCTGACAGATTGAACGGTGCCGAGTCGCAGGCGCTATTTTAAGGGCTCCTCGGAGCAGGGTCGGCCCGAAGCTCCGGAGCTGCTTCCCGCCGGAGCAAGGAGGACCTGCCTGGGCAGGAGGCGCCGTGGAAACCTTCTGCTGAGCTACAAAAGCAGGAAACTTACCCGGCCCTAGGCTGACATGTGTCCCGGTGCGTCCCGGGCACAATGCTCAATGAACGCTATTATCCGCGCGGGTGTTTATTTCACATCGCAGAGCGGTTGCCAGAACACACAATCACGCGTCTTACCCAACGGCCCCGCAGGCCGCGCGGAGAAACTCCTCTCCGAGGGAGAACGAGACGATTCTGCTGCCATTAACTCCTTGGTGGCGGGAGCGGGACTTCCCCCGGCCTCGGCATCTCCGAAGCTCCCTCCACGGAGCGGGAATATTCCCGCTTGCACCCCCAGCATTCGGGGAGCTGCTCAAAACCTTTCATTGCCCAGGTGAGATCCCAGCATCTCCCTAATTTTATTGTCAGGCCTGCTCACCAGCTTTGCCACCCCCTGATGTTCTCCAGATGATCTCCTTCCACTCACTGCATGGAGCAAAAGCGTTCAAAAGGTCTGCACAAGGTGCTGGGCAAATTTAATCAGAAGTTTAAGGATTTTTTGTTCTTTTTTTCTTTTTTTTTTTTTCCAAATGAAGACAAATGAAGGAACCTCAGGTTAAAAAAGCCGCTGTCCATGTAAGTAAAAACAATACTTAGTCACTCAGCCTCAGCAAATATCCTCCTTTGCACCTTGATAACTCTCTAAATCTCCTTTAACTGCTTTATACCGGCATGATTGCTGTCCTGAAGACAGACATTCCTGGAGCTGGCAATAAATTAGGGCTAATTAATACCCCCTGCAAACATGAACGAATTCTCAGTAACCTCCCATAAATAGAAATGTTTGATTCCCATATTACAGCTGAAAACAGAAACCTGAGGACGTCTCGCCTGACAAGCTGCTATCAGAGCCGAGCCCGGACCTCCTGTTTTGCCTTCTTTTATCACAATAAGCTTCTCTTTTCCTATTCTAAGAATCATGCTGTAAATAAGCAATGATATTTTCCTCCCACTTCCGATGCTGTGATCTTTCCCTGGAATGAGGTGGAGCTTCATCACCTTTTCCAGGAAGGCAACAGGATCACCATCTACTTCGGCACAACATGCTGCAGCTTAATTCCAGCACATAACCCAGAGCAGAAAAAGAAGTCTAGAAGATACTGCCATGATATGAGAGGCTGGGAGAGGAGCTGGAAGATCACACACTAGCACCCAAACCCACCTGAACATGCAGAGGGCCTTGGAGCTCAGGGATAGCAGGATCGGAATATGGATTTATGTACCTGAACCATAAACTTTGGTGGGTTTTTTGACCCACTTTTCTGTTGTTGAGACATAAACCAGGACTTTTATACCATACATGACACCACACAGTCATCTCTTTAGCTAATATCTCTGCTTCCTCTTTTCAGGTATGAACTTTCTCCAATACATCTGCACTGCAATGGAGCTCAGGAGGAGCAGAAAAGTTCTCCTGCAAAAGATAAAGGTTTTCAAGGCTAACAATGTTTGTGCATGCAATTTCTACGTGCAACTTCTGTTCTGCACATTCAGTCTGACACATTGTGAGCATGAACCTCAACTGGGCAGCTCAAGGTGTCACTGCAAACAGATGCAAACAGATGAGGCAGTCTCAGGAAGGGGATTGAAGTCACCGGCCTGCCCTTGCAAGAGCAAGGAGACAGAAACCACCATATTGCAGTGAGAGGGCCCAGAAAGAGACGTCTCATTGGTGATGGGTGCAACACAGGCGGCACAAGTTTTCTAGGTAGAGTGACATTAACTCTCCAAATCATTGTGGGACTCTGTCCCTGTAAAGAATGGGTTATTACTGGACACCTCTGAGAATGAGTTTTCCAGTGTTTAATGCGACACGTCAGTCTTAGGGGAAAAGCCTGCAACGGAGGAGCTAATTGGAAAAGTCCTCACAAGCACGTGAACCTCCACACGCGATCAGCAACTCACCTACGTCGCTTCACCCCAGGGCAAAACTAGTAAAGCTCGTTTTCTTTCTATGAATCATACTAAGAAAACATTCTCAATTCAATTATAAAACATTGCTGCCACAATACCAATTTGTGTGGCAATTTATTTTTAGAAGCAGCTTAAAATAGAGTGTTTTTACCCTATTAAAAACATCCCCTCTCTCATTCGGGAAGGGATGACCTATGAGCAGTGACACACTCCTGTGGAAAGGACCACTCTGCTTTCTGCACCAGGATTGCAGCACCCCAGCAAATTGGGAAAAAACACTCAAGTCAGGAGGGGAGGGAGTCCAAAAAACTGTCTTAACATTTCACTGCAGCATCAACACGACTCCAGGCTTGCAGAAGGGAAGAAAAAGGGATGAGCCTGTGAAGACTTTGCAAATAGTATCTTGACCACTTAAAAGTGAAAAGAAAAAGCTGCATGTAGCTTTGGAAGGAAATTTGGTTTATGACAGTCAAAAAGGGACAGTGATGCAACATGGGCCCTTGACTTGCAATCCCTCTACCACCATGAAATGAAGTCTTGATCTAGCACCACATGTACACCCCACTGTGCCAGGGAAGTAACTGCAAATGAAAAGGAAAAAGAGACATAGACAGTAGTGTCCATGGCTGCATATGTGTACCCACAGCTCTGGCAATATGGAAGTAGCCTTTTCCTGAAAAGACTTCTTTTCCAAGCCATTCCCACCCAATTCCTGAAACACAGAGGTGACTGAGCATCTTTTACCAGCAGGTCCATCAAAATTGTTCTTGATCATGAAATCTCTCTGCCACGAGCACGTATTTGGCCGCACTGTGTTCTCTGTGAGCATTCTTATGCTTTTTGGCCTTTCATTAAAGCACAGTGGTAAATCCATAGCTGAAGGTTGTGTTGAAACCTAGCAAGATCAAATCCAAAGGCCGTATGCCAGAGATGCCAGAGGTTCACAGCACTGTGAAGCCAGGTAAGAAAAGATAAACCTGAATTAAAACCTGAATTAAAAAAGATAAACTGAATTAAAACCAATGCAGAATAGTAGAAGCAACACATTTGAAAGGGATCAACTTTGCAGAGAGGCCTTTTCCAGTGTACATGATTATTGCCCATTGCTCTGCAACATCAAAGATTCCAGGTTAACTGATTAAAAGATGGAGCAATGGTCATACTGCCAACATAGCTGCTTTTAAAGGACAGAATTGTCTGTCTTTTTACTCTTATGTAAGTCAAAAAAGTCTTAGTATTTTGATTGAAGCTTTCTAAGAAAGTTCACTTGTGAGCAGTGAATAAATATGAAATGATGGAAAGTTACCTCATTTGACGGATACCGCTCTGCAACCTTCACTATAAGCAGATACATATGGGCTGGCGCATATGGAAAGCCACACAGCTTTGTTTTCTGAAAAATCTGATCTGCTTTACAGAAATGGAAAATAACAAGAGAAAGAAGCACTTAAAAAAAGAGACAGAAAAAAGCAGGAAAAGCAAGTGGCATATGCAAGTGAGAAAAGATACGGCTTTTGGTGAGACACACAAGTGGAAAATTACAGCAGGATTGTTCCAGAGGGAACAGGGAACATGGCTAGGGAATGGCAAGGTTACTACATGGACTCGGCTATTTGGACATCACAGAATATCGGGTGCAGAACTATTGCCAGAGAAGGGACTGGGTACAACTGTCAAGGAATAAGCTGCAAAAAAAGAAGAAACAAGTTTGAAGACATTTGCACAGGTTCAGCTGGACAGCATGGGAAAAAGGACAAAAAAATGTGCGAGAGAGGGAGAGAAAACAAACTGCTGGCTCAACATGATGGATGCATAGGATTGTCCCTAAAAACTCAACCAGCCATAGGTTTATTCAACACATAATGTAAAGCAAGTCCAAAATACTACTAAAACTCTACGAGGTTTTAATCAAAATGCTTTAGCCAGGTTGTCTTTCATGTAAACAAAAGTCAGACAGATAAATTAATCATAAGTAGTATTATTAGGTTCATTGCAACACCAAGAATCATTTACTGGTATAGTAAGCTTTGCCTTTTTTTATTTTCTTTTTCCCTTTCTCTTTCTCCAGGAAAATCCCTTTGTGCACCTGCCTTTAACACTGACATTCTAAACAGTACATCCAAATATACAACAACTACAGTCAGAAGAGATTTCATCCATTCGGTAAAGTGGAATGAATAAATGCAAAATAATTCACATTATATACTTTCCACAGAGATATTTGAGGCTTTTCCCCCACCATCGCAAACCAGTTTTAAGTAACTAGAGTCCTTTAAAAATAGCAAATTACGGGTCTTTTTTCACAGAACTGCACTGTTCCTCAAGTTCTGGTAACTTTGGGAAAGACATGTAGATCATAGGAGATGAGAGTAGCAGTCAGCAGGTTTGGGCCCTGCTATGCACCCCTGTTTCCCTCTTTTAAATATGCTAACAGTGTTATTGACCCATGACATGAGGAGCTGCAGAATCCTAATCCATTCTCACGTCTATAGAGGCTGAACCGAGAGGTACAAATTATTTTTCCTGCTTACGGTGAAATTTCTAGAAACAGACAGTGTCACGGAGGAGATGAAGCCTGAAGCCCAAGCGCTGTTCTGACCAACACGTATATGTTTAGGCACAGCGAACAACAAAACGCTGCTTTATGCTCTTCTGGACGGGGAAAACAAGAAACGAGCTCTTGTTTGAGTACATTTGCAACTGATTACCTTTGGGATCCCTCCACCGGTTTTTGTTTTCATTTCTTATTTGTTAAACACTGACAGTTATAGGGACATAAACAGTGGCTGTGAACTGTATTTTTGGCCTCTGCGGGCAGTACCTGGCTCTGCCCCCTTCGTGTTATAAATATAAGTGTGGTCCATAAAGCTTCATTTATCAGACCCCACAGAAATACATAAATCTTGGCATGTTACCCCCTTCACCATCTCCCCCCAGATGAACTAATTTGATATTTCACTGACATTTAAAGACAGTGCCCGAGCCAAAAGGCAGAAATCCAAACAAAGGCCATAGGCCTTCTGCTTCAACACCTAAAGGCTGCAAATCTCCACCAAGATTCCCACCCTCATTCCCACCCTCACTCACAACCACTTTTTCAGTTTATAAGTCATGAAACACACTGGGTTTGGTTTCTTCCCCTCCTGGGCCCCAGCCCCAAATACTGAGGTTCTTTAACTATCAAATATCTGCTGAATAAAAGGAAAGCTACAAGATCTAAGGGGATGGTGGGTTTTCTATTGAAAAGGAAGAAGAAAGAAAACTGTAACAAGGGAAAAGTGATGATTTTCTAACTAACCATAGCTTCTATTCTTTCAAATTCTGTGTCCTGTACATAATCTGTATTTCCACTTACTGGTTAGATAACAGTATGGTAAATAACCGTATTTTTGATAGCAAAACTTCCATAGCAGTAAAAGTCACTTATTTTCAGCACAATCTGATCATCACAGGGAGACACATTTCAGTATTTTCATGATTGATTTGAATGAGGGAATATGATTGATTTGAATGAGGGAATATAAGTATATGCTTACTAAAATTGTTGCTGATACCAGGCTGATACAGGCGGCAAGTACTTCAGAGGCCAGGATTAGGATTCAAAATGATCTTGATAAATTGTAGAAATGGTCTGGAAAAAGAAAAAGACAAAGACAATTCAGGAATAGCAGGTGAACAGCATGAATAACCAATTGCAGTCACAAGGGAAATAACTTGTGAGCTGACAGGGATCACAGCCAGGGGTTGAACACTGTCATGTTGCTGCAAGAAAATCAAACATCACAGCACATCACATAGAGAGGAGTGTTGCTCATCAGACTCAAAAAAATGGAACTCTCCTCTTACGTATCACTACTAAAGTCCCAGTATTGGACAGTGTGTTCGATAAATGTGTAGAGGAAGTCCCAAGAAAAACAAAACAGTCATCAAGAGATCTGAAGAGAATGATGGTGAGGAAGACTGAAAGAATCAGGTTCATCTGGTTTAAAAGGAATAAAGACTAAAAGGAGCCATCATAAGGGCATTCAAACACAAAGGACCACAAAGGACCACATCACTTTCATGGCCCGTCAAGAATAGCAGGAGTCACAGCCTTAAATTCCACTAAGGGAGACATGGGTGAGACCCTACGAGAAACTTTCTGATTTAATTCTTCAATTCTTAAGAAAAAAAAATGAAACTGAAATTCTAGGTCAGCTGTGATATCTGTACTGCTTGTTTTGGAAAAGTTATCCTACCAACCATCAGGAAAGGGTTTGGAGGATCTTGGCCTGCATTAAATCTTCATGTTTTTTATGCCAAAGAATAAACCAGCCTGCTACCAATGACCACTCAGATGAAAAGCTTGAGAGGCACCTGCACATCACAACTATTATTAATGAGCTGTATTAGGATAGTACCTCAGTTGAGGTCATGGCTTCATCCATAACATGTTTCACTCAGAAAACTCATCTTCCTAAACCTCTATCTACACCAACCAGACAGGGGAGATAAGTATTATTATTTGAAGATATCAAATCATGCGTCCATGTCATATCGAGCATGTCACATACTAAAAGGGGGCTCTGTCCAGGGGTGCAATCTCAGGACAACCTTTCTACCTACAGAAATATGAAAACAGATGTCTCACTTGAATAATTTGTGAATGGGCTGCTTGCAGCAGCACAGAACAGAATATCAAGCCAGTTTTATTTTTAAGCAAATCTGCCTTCCCACGCAGCATGCAAAATATGCTCTCGCAGGTGAAAGATTGCAACATAAACGATCAGGGCACTAATTTCTCATTAGAAGTAACCTGCACTGACTAACGATGGGGCTGAACAGCAGAAGTTTTTCCTGCAGTCACAGAGAACGCAGAAAGTTTGATGGCTGATGAGCAAGTGCAAATATTTTTAGCAAATTTTCATCAAGTACAAAAATAAATTTATAATGATACGCTCTCTGGGTGGCATGTTGTTGACAGCCTCAGCAGAGGCCACAGCGGGGCACCTCACCTCGCCTGGTGAAGGGTCTCACAACCTCTTTCACGTGGCTGGGGGCCACTTTGGTCCAGCCATTAAGCCACAAGATTTCCCCCTGCGAGCCTCAGGTTTGTGCAAAAGATCTTCCCTGAGTGATTTGAAGGGACCAAAGGGTCTCCCTTCAGCTGCTGCTGCCCTGCAGCCACCCCAAACCCCTGCTGCCATTTTTTGCTCTGGGCTCTACATCTCAGTAGAGAAGCAAGGAAAATTCAGTGCTAGAACAACCTCACAGACACTTGCAAGAAAAGTTAATTTTCATTTTAAAAATGAAGTAAAAAAAAAAAAAAACAGAGAGAGCATTCTGGAGACACACACTGATGCAAGCAGGGAACTGCACTGGCCTTGCAGTATATACCCATTGCTGTCACATCACTCTTCTACCACCAAAGACATCTCTAATCACCAGGAACCACTGGAACGCCATGGATATATAAGCCAGACTTGCTGATGCATAAACATTTAAAGAGATTTCCTTTCACACCATCTTTGACAAGCTGAAGCTCCAGTCTTCATCCCGATTTAGTTCGGGAGCATCCTATGAAATAACAGACAGACTTGTACTGATAAGCTCCATCAATCTTAACTGGGAGGCATCTGCCCCATCTGGGTTTTCAACAAAGAGTATCAGATTAAGAAGAAAAAGGGAAAAAAAAAAAAAAAAAAACAGCAGCAGTCCAGGCTCTGGAGACAAAGTGGCTGTTATCGCCCTCTCTAACAAGGCTGCATGCTTTCTATCTCTAGGCAATGACAGTGTGAAAGCAGTTGGAACACAAATTAAAAATTCATATCCTGGCCAAAGTGTCCTTGCTAAGGCAGACGAGGGTCTGGGCTCTTGTGATTTCGCACTACTCATTTCTGGAAGACGGTGGCACTGTCAGCAATTCCAGGCACCTCTGGCTATTCCCTTTGCAGGTGCCTTTGGACACCGGCCTCACTTCATTTTCTGAATAGAAGCTTGCAACACCTTTTAGGTGTGGAGAAAATCTCTTTTTTGAGATGCAAGCAACTTTGTAAATCACAAAAAAACAGTCTAGCATGGAAATGTCTGACAAGTCTCCTTCGCAATGGCTCTGTAAAGGGTGACACCACGTAACTCTGCATTCTGCCAAAAAAAAAAAAAAAAAGTGAATTTTGTCAATGCTGTTGACAGGTTTTCTTCCTACATGCCCCCTCGCCGGTGTTGCATCCCAAAAAGACTTGTGGGTCAAGATGCAGCTGATTGAACAAGAAACCAAAAACTTCCAGGGTCTCAATTCAGCAGCAGCAGCAACACAAGGTACTCGGGAGGTAACGTAGCACTGAGCAACTGATTTTCTGTAGAGATTAGTCATCTAGTAGGAACTTAGAAGAAGAAAAAAATCTACCATTTGTATGCTATTTCAGCCTCCTGACAGGAAAGAGCTGGAAAGGGCCATTGCTTCTGAATTCAATTACATCCGATGCATCTAAGGGTGAGGGAAAAAGAGCACTTCATGAGCCAAAATCAAAAATGTTAATACATTATATACTGCAGGAGAGCATACAGCATCTCCAAAGCTTCCCCTCCCCATGCCCTGTAGTGTGGAATCAGGGATTTCCCTCCCAGGAATGCTTTGTGTTCATTTCCTGCCCGACTTCATATTCATGTGACAAAGAATCCGGATTAATTAACATCAGCATCAAGATTAAGCTCATGTTAAACCAAGACTTTCTTGTCATTTGGGGTGGAACTAAAGTAAACTCCATATAATGGATGCCCGGCCATACTGCCAGGTTGTTTGCATGGCCTTAACCCACGGAGACTTGGAGCTGTCAAGCAGTTTGTCACTGAGCAAAAATCCCTCAATTTGGGTAACTCAGTCTCCCAAAGTTGGTTGTTTTCCATGCACCTATTATAAATCACCATTTTCCTGTTCCTACAAAAACGGAGGCAAGGAGGCATGCGAAAGCTGCAGGCTGACATGGCCAGAAGACTAGGAGGAAATTGCTCAGCAGGCCACCACGAGTTCAAATCGAGCATTTCCCACAAAAAGGTGGTCTGAAAGGGTGGGATGCAGTCCCCGTTAGCCATCTTCCTGCAGGGGACAAACATTTCATCCCCAAACAGACAGCTCCAGCCTTTCTGGACGGGCAGAAACCCAAAAATCTTCCTCCCAGTCTAGAAACTGCATCTATTTGCTCTGTTATCACAAACACGGTTGTCTTCACTCGAAGACCCTTGGAAAATCAGGAGGCCCTCCACTTCCCGAGGCCTCTATACACCCTGAAAATACAACGTTCTCGCCAGAAATCTGCTGTCAAGCATGACATAGTGTCTATGGCATTCTTCTATAGCCACCTTTCATATCAACAGTGTATCACTGACAACAGTGATGCCTGTGGCAGATTTCTGGTGCCCACTGGCTTGGTTTTACTTCTGTATTGTATTTTAGAGATTTTTTTTTCAAGACATAACAAGGGATGACCATTGCCTTCAGCAATAACTAAGGACAAACAGAAGTACATGGAAAGCTTTCAGGCATTTTAACTTTTTGACACTTGCAGAGGAAAAATACAGTGCTAAACTAAAGGAAAGGAGTGAGACTATGAAATGGGATTAAACTAATGTTTTGGGAGACTTAGGACATGACCAGTGATAGAAAACAAGCGCTAAAAAGAAAACACAGTGTCACTGCAAAGCACAAGACTCCATTTTGGAGCAGAAAGCATCATATAAGTTGCTATCTTAGGTGAAAAACAAGGTGACCCCTCAAACTAAAAAGCTTTGCTTGATCTTCCCAACAGTTCCAAATGAACGTTTCAATTTCTAGACTGCAAAATATGAATGCCCAGGTTCTACCCATGCAGCAAATGCAAGAAAGACAACATTAAAGAACCCACCACATGAGTAACAGGAGGAGGAGGAGAACAACACTGCCAGTTTTGGAGTTCCCTGGGATGGTCAACACAATCATGACCAAGTTCCAGAAGAGAAACCCGAGCCTTGCTGGGGGCTTCAAGCAATAACAGCCTGATAAAGAACCCACATAACAGAGAGAGCTGCATTCACCACAATGTGATCAACAGTTCAGAAAAGGTATTTGAAGAAAAAAAATAATAATAAACCACAACTCTGTACTGGAGAGGCCGAAATGCCACAATATTTTCTTCTCGTTGGTCAAGAGGCTCCCACGTATTAGCAATTTCTGTACTCACACTCACATTCTTTAGCTGAAGGACTCTGAAGGACTACCCAAAAGTATAACCCTTGAGCAAAGCTTTCAGGACTAATTGTAATTTTAAAATTCCATTCATGTCACAGACCCAATCTGCAGAATGCAGTTGTTTTTCTTCTTTTTTTTTCTTTTTGTTTTTTTTTTCTTTTGACTTATAACAGAGGAAAAAGTAGCAATTCTCTTCTGTGCACAGAAATTCTGCTGTACTTTTTGCTGGATGACACACCAAAGAACCACAATTGCACAGCCCAAAGGAGACAAACGGCTGATGCAAACGGAAAACAATGCAGCAAAAGGAAGTCATTCTGTAAGGCAATTACTTTGTTCTTTCAGGGGCTTTTTTGGGGGGTATCTTCTTTCCATAGAAAGTTTCCACTACAGTTATTTAAATGAAACTTGCATGTATTTTTGGCCTGAAACCTGTGAGGCTGCACAGCAGGCTAAAAAATCAGTGTAACGACCTAAAATTGGAGTTGGTTCCTTGATGTCTGGAACCTAGAGAAAGCAAGGAACCCCCACAACAAAAAAGTTAGTATTAAAAAAAAGAGCCCCCAGACCTGGAAACAGCAATATATATGTAACAGCTAGAAGAGACACTAAGGATGGCTCTAGGGGACAGAAGTATCTGCAAGAACCTCAAAAATGAGAGTTTAAAGATGCACACATAGGCACACACAGCTTAATGGAACAGGGCAAACCAGATTAAAAGGAGCTCAACATGAAAGCTCTCCACTAAGAGTTTTTCCATTCTTTGAAGAAATCTCTCGCAGGGCTGGGCAAAACTCGTGCTACGGGTTGGATAGGCCCCTTTTCAGGACACGGGCAGACTTCAGCATCTTCCAGTGGGCTCAGGAATGGGGGAAAACCTCCCTGGAAAGCAACTTTTCACAGCTTAGAAGATGGGAATGAACCTCCAGGTGAGTGCAACGTCCGTGCCGCTCTCCAGACCGCCTTGGACCTTCTTGTACCAAGCATGCGGACAGCTGAATATTAAAGAAGCTTTCGCTTCCTGGAATTGCAATGTAGTAATGCAGGGGCACGAGCACAGCATATAAAACACCAGTCCTGCTGAAGATTTACAATCACCCTTAAAACACTCTAAAGGGGTTAAATAACATAGTGAGCATGGGCTTCTTGTGGAAAAATGACTCACAGGAAGGATGGCAACAGTGCACTGCTATAAAATATTCAACATAATAGGTCTCTCTGCCCCAGACTGGAAAAATAAAAAACAAGGTAAGTGGACCTGTGTTCTTCTCTGGCTTCTGAAAGTCACTAATGGTCCTCTGGGTCTGTGAACAGATGTCAGCAGAGTGCTGCAGGTACCACATTTTATTCCCTGCAAATTATCGCTTGGCATTTAATTAAAATTTTATTGTGGCGATTCCCATCAATTCCCTCCACAGAACCAAATGAACTAAAGAGAGGAGTGGAAATTCGGAGTAAATGAGCCCAGTTCCTTGCTGAAAACCTGTGACTCTGAAAGCAGAAAGTGCATGGCAAGAAGTTGGGTTGTTTTGACCTTTTCCGCCTTGCCCCCTGTGTGGGGTCCCCCAAGAGCCTTTCCTGGCTTGGATAGAAACGGGCCTGATCTGAGCCTTGCTGAAGCCACCTGTGGGAAGAACTCAGCTCATGGATCTCACCTTTCTACCTGGGTTCAGCATCATGCAATGCAGGATCCTTTCAGGAATGGAGAATATAAGAACCTGATTTCAACACTTGTCCTGCCACAAGGAAAGACTTACTCCTTAGTGCAGAAAGCACCTTTTCACAGTCTCATTTCTCACATAACTGACCTTTTGAGGAACAAGCCTAACCCTTCTTCTGGACTATCTGGGAATATCTGACCAACTAATGAAAGAATGGATAGCGATTAGGTATTTCGGCACTACGAAGCTGAATGACCCTTCCTGCTCTCATCATCATACGGACGGGCACCTCTGAGGAGTCAGAGAGACAGACCTGTGCCATTCCATGGATGAGGTTGAGAGGTTCCGTGAATGAGGATGAGAGATCAGGCTACCTTGGGCCCGGATGGCTGCACTAGATCACCTTTCTCATTGCCTGCACATTTCCCTGGTGACTTCTACAGAAGCCAGTAATTGCAAGAGTGACAGTGTTTTAGGAGACATCCAAAACACTGGTTTGTAAAGCCCAGAGCTTAAGCTGCCTATCCTTGAGGGTCTCAAAAAGATCAAGGGTGCAGAAGTCCAGAGGAACATAAATGCCCTTACCTAAAGGGGACGAAGAAAAGGACATCTCCTCAATCATAGATATAACCACTCTGAATTTATGAGCAGAAAGGACACAGCCAAGTAAGAAAAGAGTCACTTCCATCAGAGCTGATGCTTGAGGGTGTCCTAAACATCAGCATCCTTCTCAGCTCTGGCCATCCTTGACCTCTCAAAAAGGGGAGAAAAAGACAAACCAAACCATAAACACCTACTCAGCTACTTATGCATTGGGAAAAACAAACAAACAAACAAACAAGTGCCTCCTTGATACCTGCAGACATCCGCTGGAAGCCCTGAAGCACCAGGCCCAACGAGAGCAGAGTTTTCATGCCGAGCTGCAAGAGTTAAGGGACTGCTAAGCACAACAGTGACGGCCCTTCTCTCTCCAAAGCCCTGAAGAAGGATGACAGGAAAAGAGAGAGACTCCTACAGGCATTAGCTGAAGGGCCAGGAAGGATGAACATCATCATCTGCCCTGCAGCTCAGAGTACCGGGGAAACCCAGAAATCAGATCCTTTGGGCTCCAAACTGAAATACCCATGGGCAGAGGAGATGCTGAGAAGTTCCCTGGCTCTGCAGAGCTGCAGCTGGCGTTTCAGGGGTTAACAGCCAACCTGCCTTTGATGCATGGCTGCAAATCTGCCCGCTCTGAAGGTATCTGCTGATGCTTTCTCTCCCCAGACAACTACTCTGGGAAGTCAGGGGAGACAGAGCTAGAACGATGGATGCAAAATTAAAAGCCCAATAAATAATTAATCGCTGAGGTCATCAAATTGTATGAGTCTGTCCATCTCGTTCTCCTCTCCACCGTTAATCAGAAGAGTCTCTGTTTCAATGGTGGGTGAAGTGGTCCTGCAAGAACCATAATTTTTGAACATCACTGCCATGAAGCTTGCGCCGGGTGCCATATAAATCAATAGTGATAAATCCTGTGTTGAAGGCAATGAAGACTTGGAGAGTGTTAAGCAAGCGGTGTGCCTCCAGAGATCCAGAAACAAAGCAGGAGGCGAGTTAGAGTAACTTATTAAGGTAATTATTAAAATGCATACTCGCTAAACATCAAATATGTATAGCGCAGACAAAACCTCCTTTCCTCTTTCCGGTATTAGCCTTTCCACAGGTGCCGGTGAAGAAAGAGCACTCTTAAATACCGCAAGTAAAATACACCATGTATATGAGAGCTAGCAAAGATACCTCATCGCCTGGTCACTGTAACCCCTTCCCTTCCCTTATCTATACTTTACTTTGACTTTTGCCTTTGATTGCAAGCTCCATGAAGGTGCAACCACACATCCCGTTCTTCTGTATATGCAGATTCTGGTATTTGTTGATGTATGGTGTCCAGATCATAAATAAAAAATAGTTAATGATAACAAACGTGAATACCTCAACTGGGAAAAAGTTTCTCCTGCAGTCAGGGTGTTGCAAGACTTGTCGTGGCCTCCTGCTATTCCTGTCAGCCTCTGAACTAGGTGAACTTTTGATGTGACCCAACATGCCAGGTCTTCCTGGGCTCTCAATGACAGAAGTAGTATGAACCAGTTCTTAGACTGGGTGGGAGCAGCTGCTTGACAACAGGCTCATGTTTTTGGGAGCCTCTAGGAAGCGTTCAAGATCTCTTGGCTTTGTGTCATGTCTACGAAATGAGTTTCGAAGTTCTCTGGGAACCTCCACATGACTTGAGCAAGCAGCGTTCAACCATAACCCTGGAGGAATGTCCTGCTACCTGGTTGAATGTGGTATCTGCATGACACTTTGTGCTGCTGTACTAGGGGAAGGAACGATGGCGAGTTCCCAGCGAGTGTGCTGGGAGCCAAAAGCAGCAGGATGAAGACCCTCATCCTTGCCATGATGGCCACACAGCAAGCTTGGGGGTGGATTGCATGGACAGTCCCTGGAAGCACACGCTCCAGCTGCTCACTGAGCCTCTTGCCGCTGTTATTTACTGCTATTTGTGTCCCCAATTCCTGCTTGCAGCACACGTGCCCGGCGTGCTCACAGGGCCCGAAGGGGCAGCGAGGAAACGTGTGGGTGTGCTGAGCAAGGAGCACCAGAGTGTGACATGACCACGAGAGCAGGCACAGGGCTGCCACCTGCTCCTCGACACTGGCACGGGCCCAGGCTGGACGAAACTGCTTGTGCATGGGCTTACCCTGCTCTCAGTCCTTCCTCTGTGCACTCACATATAGCAAATATTCCTGGAGCGGGGTCCCAGGGCACCAACACATCCCAAATCTAGCCTTGGCCACAAGGTGCAGCCACATGGGTCTACCAGAGCAGAGCCATTGGTGGACTGGTGGAGTAAGACACCTGTTAATAGACCTAAGTAAAAATAAATAATAATTTTTAAAACTATCCAATTAAATTCAATTATCTTCTAGCGTTTCTCTGAGAGAAGACCCAAACAGTCACTGTTTTGTGGGCAGATAATAGTTATCTTCAGAGACAATTACTTGAAATAAGACTTTTTTTCCCTCCACCCCTCAAAAGAAAATCTGTCTTGTAATTGTTAATAAGAGTTTTTCTGAAAAACCACTCTACCATGTGGCACCAGCACTCTACCATGTGGCACCAGAGTTTCTAACCTCTGTTAGAAACACAGCCAAGAAAAATCTCCCCCAAACACGGTTCCCAATTAAAATGAGCCTCATGAAACCCCTATCGCAGCCGCTTGCTTAACATATGTCTCCCTAGAAGAACTTCCAGCATTTCCTTGATGAACCCTCAAGCACAACAGTTTCCACAGTGATGACAGAAGAAGCAGCCGTGCCAGAAATGACACGGTGAAAACATCCCCTGCGCTTGCTCTCACGTACACGCGCACCCATGGAGCCCAAAGGGGCTCCAGCAGCTCCACGAGCCCGGAGAAGCCCCAGTGCAGAGCGTCACTGCAAACCCAGGCAGAGCGTCGCTGTTGCAGCGTGAAGCTGAGGACAGCACACGCACAGGGGACCCTGATGCATGCACAGTCAACGAGGTGTCCTCAACGTCTTCCCCGCTCCTGACTGCAAGGTCTGGGTGCAGCAGACGGCGGCATCTCCATCACCGCCTGCGTCCGCGCTGACGCGGTACCTCCCGCTTCCCCCATTCAGCCACCAGAAGAGGGAGGATGGTTTCAGCAAATACCTTCACAACACCGTTTTTGGCAAAAAGCACACTCACCATCTTCAAACCCTTTACTGCCTTATTTCTCTCCGAACAAACTTATTGTTTTTCATTATTTTCAATACTTTTTTTGCTTGCTAACCCAACACTGGTTCCTGCCCTCTCCCATATCCATTGCATATGCTTTCCATCCCTGGTCACTTAAGAGTTGGGGGCTGAAAGTCTTTACCAGCCGAGAGTCTAGTCTGCCTTGGAGGAGCTCAGCACACTTGTCCATGCAAAGGACTGCATTTGTCACCTTCATTTACACTATAAATGACCAAGCCACCTGCCAAGCTTACCATGCATTTAGGAAGCTCCCAGTCCAATTAACTAAAGACAGCTGAACCAGGTACAAAAAGAGAAAAATCATAGCAATGTCGGCTGCGGTTTTTGTTCTATGTTTTCATCCTCCACATGACTTTTTGTGATATGTTTTTGTCCTTATCCACAAACAGAAGCTTCCAGGGCAGTCCAGATACATGGGGGACTTCACCGGGTCACTAAGCTCCTGCTGAGAAGAATTGGGATTCGAGACTGTTACGCTGACATACTTAATTGCCTTCGTTTCTGCTTTTACACCTGTTTATTGAGAAAAATTGAATCACTGGCTTCACATTTTGGTGTAAACTCCTCTCTTCTGAATAAGCCTCAACTTGGAGGAACGCAAAGAGAAACGCAGAATATTTTCTAACTTTGCAGCAAATCCTCACAGGTGGGTGACAGATCAAGGCACGAAAGCAGCAGACCTGGCCTACGGCAGGGAATTAATTACAGGCAGAAGCAAAAAGAAACTATTCGAGGAGACTAGCAGGCCACCAACACATCACCTGGGGCTTTCCCTTGGCTTTTCTGAAGCCAGTAAATTCATTACTGATCCCAAACACCAAGAGCTGGGTTGTGCTGCCGAAGGGTCTGTCTACAAGCTACGAGGGACATCTCGGACCATTTCTGGAGCAATTTTACCCTTTTCCACAGTCTTTCAAGGAGCTGGCGGAGATATCAGTGCCAAAAAGCAACTGTTGCCTCAGTCCAGGGCGCTCACAGGCTGCAACGATGAATCTTTACCACGATGTGTTTCCATAGCTATTTGCAGCGTTTCACTGTAGCGTGAATATTCTTAAAAATAGTCTGATTTTACTTTTATTTAGCCTTTTTCACACCGGTGGAAAAAACTCTGCGGTGCTTTACAAACTGCTGCGGCAGGAGTGTGGCAATGCTCCTGGGAGGATGTGAGAATATTTTTAACCCCATTTTACAGAAGTGGGAACTGAGGCACGCACTTTTCCACAAAAGGATATTGGCCAGAAAACGCTTTAAATTCTTGCAGAGTAACTTCCAGCAGAGATTCTTAGTTCCAAAAGAAACGTACACATATTCCAAAATACAGTGGCCACACTGTTGCATCCTGGCCAATTTTTTCACGTAAACACAGTGGCAAAAAAGTGGTGAAGAGTAGGTTATCTTCTTTTTTTTTGTTAAATTTAGTTTAAAAAGTCACGAAGGAAATACCTGAGCACTACAAACAGGTTTGTGGGAGGTAATTAAACACACAGCTTGACTTCCCTTCCAACACAGAAAAGCTTCACATTCTTCTGGAGATATCTACAACTCTATTTTTGTACTTGGTTCTAGTCTGACCTTTTATTGCACTATTTTGTCCCAATGTCAAACACAGTGCATCTTAAAAAAAAAAAAAAGAAAGAAAAAAAAAGAAAAAAAGAAAAGAAGCCATTCTTCTTTTAAAAACAACCAAAACTTTGTCTTCCTACTTACCATGTGCCAGGACCCAGCACACTTTTGCTCTGTTTGAATACACATGCACAAAAATCCTCCCTCCTGCCCCTACCAGCCTGACTTCCTCCACAGCAGAAATCCCCAAGTTCAGCCCGTGACTCCAGTGGGGATGCCGAGAGGCTTCCTCAAGCTCCACTCCAGACATTTCTCAGCTACTTCCACTTGTGCAAAGAACAACTGCCACAAACAGCCCTTCTAAGGTCAACCCCCTTGCAAAGCATCTCACTCTGCACAGAGCCTTCATCCCTGCAGCGGCGTGTTCACCGCTCCCTCCTCCATCACACCAAGTTCGCTCATTGCACTTCAAACACCGCTTCCAAAGTGCCACATTCCCCCAGCTGATAAAACTCGGGGTAGCTCTGGTGCCTCCGAGGGAGTGTTTCAGATCTGCCAGATGACCAACCTACCACCAGGTACCAGTTAAACGAGCAAAGCAGTCTACAGCCACTCTTATTTTTGTAGGCAGCACCAGTCACCTCAGGGCTCTCTGAAATTCGTGAACTTTATGATTTTTTTTTAACCTTATTCCAGTCAACATATTTTAGCCCCATCTTTGGTTTGACTTTTTTTTTTTAATTTACGTTAGCAGATTTCCCCAGAAGGAAACAAAACCAAGAAAACCAACTAAAGGGCAGGAGGAAACAAATGTAACCCGTGGGCAGCTATTTAAAGAGTCAGTGATGCCTCATGGAAAACTCTGAAACACATTCCACTTAGTGACAAGCCTGCAGCTTCGGCCCCGGGGTGCTTGCTGCTTCCCTTGAGGTCCTCACCTTTGGGACACCAACCTGAAAACGTGGGAATGGGGAATGGCTTCCCACCAGACACCCTCATCTGGGCAGCTCCCAACAGCCTGGGGAAGGAGGCACCAGCTAGAGGTGATGGTCAACGTGTTTCACTCCTAACTCCCTGGAAGGCTCCTACGAGCTCTTCAATTTTCACAACTTGCTTCTCAAACCCCGTACCTACCTGAACAACAACCCCTCGTTCACCTCAAGTGTCTGGAGACTACACACCGTCATTCCTAGCAGAGACACCTGAAGCGTTAAGCCCCAGCTTGCACACCTTGCTGTTTTCATGTGTCCAGTCATGCCCTTGGCTTACCCGTCCTCCACCACAAGACCATGCCCAACCTCGAGTGAGGAACGCAACCTGCCTGCAGTGCAACACTGCTTGGGTCCCACCGTCCCTGCTGCTTCGCAGGCTCATTACAGCCCTGCCTCTAGACTCGTCTACTGGCAGTGGAAGTCCAACACCGAAAGCTGAAGAAGACCGGTCCTTGTCTGTGCAAGATTTAAAATCTACTAGTGGTTCCCATGAAAAATATCAGTAGGTGGTCGTATGATTAAAGGGTGTGCTGATTTCATGCCTTTCAAGTTCCACCCTTCCCTAGAGACCAGCTAAGCAACACGGTAGTTGGATTTTGATCCAGACGCAGGAGCATGGCAATAAAGACTTCTCAAAACTACAATACTTAAACGCTGGTTTGCTGGGAAAAGGGCCAGGTTTGATTTGATTGGATCCTCCTGAGATTTCCCTTCTAAATTGTGCCACCAAACAGGGAGGCTCAGTAAATACCTTGATGCCTTGATGCGTCCAAGAGGAGCATTCCTGCAGAAACTGAAATCCAGCATCCAATTTGGTTGGATCCAGCCAATCTTTGATGCAAACTACATTCCAGGATCCTGAAATCTGCAGGTCTAATAACAGAGCAGGGCGAAAGAACCAAAAAACCCAAGCCCTCCCAGCACTGCATAACCCAACTAATGACTTGACAACCAAGGGGCCCTCCAAAGGCTGAGCTGCCGGGTGACCGCAGCTCCCCGCTTGTTCGCTCTGGTTTTGGTGTAGGGAATTCCAATCTAACCCAAGTTTTCCTCCTATTCATCCCTGCTCCAAAGTCACTGAGAAGTTCCTCGAAAGGGAACGCCCCCAGATCACAACTTTTGGCCACTGAAGAAAGCTTCCAAAGCAAACGAGGCACAGGAGAGGATAAGGAAGATTTATTGCTCATTTGCTTTGATCGAATGTTTTTTGAATGACTGAATAATCCCCCAGTCCCCACAACGCAGGCCCTCGCTGATGCACAAAGCTTCCTTTGATGCTCATTAAAAGTTCACCTTATGCAGGCCCGTAATTAGCACAGGGCCGGATAAGGCTCCCGCCTGCTCCGCTTACTGCCCCCAGTATGAAGGCGGCTTCGGAAAGACCCTTGTTCCAGGCCACGGCGCTCGTCATCTCCATCCTCAGAGCCGGTGGTCCAGGCCGACCCCAGGAGAGGAGGCGCGAGCGGGAAACGGGGCATCGCGACAGGCCGGGATTAACAACCAAAAGGTGGGAAGAATTCGGCAAGTGTCACGGCGGGGGGGATGGAAAGCAGGATAAACAGTTCCCAGCATCCCAACCGGCCCTGCTGGCTGTCGATCTCAGCAGAGCTGTAAAGATCTCCTAACAAGCAGTCTTTTTAAACTTGGAGACAATGGTGCTGAATGTATATTTTAAATAAATAACTTTCCTTTCCAGAGCCCTATTTTTTTTTCTTTGGAGTTCGAACCGCTTTGCCAAGGAACTAAATGCTTTAAAATGATTTAGAACAATTTTTTTTTTTTTTTTTTTGCATTCAACGTGTGCCTCCAAACACAGCCAGAAGTTACAACAGCGGCGGAGCAGCTCCAAGCACAGGGGCTGCAGGAACCCATCCAGTCGGGTGGAAATGGAGGAAGCGTGAGGAAATCCAGCTATTCTATAGGCAAAGGAGCTACCAGCCATGGGACTCGGCAGTGACATACGGCGGGGACTTCCCTGGAGCCCCTCATAGTGACCTATCTGCCACCCAAACAAACGGGAAAACCTGCTGAAACACCTTACACCTTCTTGTATGGAGAAGTTAGAAACACCCCTTTGCAGCTGAGGATTGAAGTGACCGGTCGTAGCAGATAAGAAAACACCCCCGGCCTTCACACCACAACAGCATCCGCAGGGTTCCTCACAGGGATTCCTACGGGATGCACGTCTGGATGTGCCGCAGGCATCCCAGGTGACAGGCAGCGCAAAACGAGCAGTACAGTGGCAACACGGTCATCAGTTACACGATCAGCATTTTCTAAAAGTTTGTCTTTGATTAGCAATTTTCAGAAGTTCTCTACATTTCTTTTTTTCCTAGCAACAACTGCTGTGATTTTTGCATTGAAAAGAGCAGTCTTGGAGGCAGAAGGCCTTTCTTCACAGGAGCAATTGCAGGACAGCAGATATTACACCCCATTTCCTACACCAGTATCTCTCTATTGTTTGCTAAAGGATATTTCCCTAGCGATGAGAAAGCAAAAAAAAAAAAAACAAAAAAGAAAAACATTTTTACAGGACTCTCTCAATTGGATCCCTCTGCTAAGACCGTCAGTGGGGGAAGAAAGGGCTGGGAGCAACAAGGCTCGTGGTAATGAGCTTTGGAGGTCGTTGAAACCTGTGAGCCAGGTGGGAACCGAGATGCCCCATCCCATGCGAATCCCACCCATTCTTACTGGGAAAAACAAAACAAAACAAAACACAACACACTGACAACACCATGCGCATTTTTTTTTCCTATAAGAATTAATAAAGTTCCTGAAATGCTGAGAAAAACATGACAGTCCCAACAAGCATGGGCAGCTCTCCTCTGCTTCACGTGTCAGCGGGATTCCTGGAGCCCAGTGAGACCAGAGGGATGGAGAAGGGGCTCTAAGGACACCCAACTCCTTCCTTTCCAGCTCCTGAAGGTCTAAAACATCCTTTCACACTGACACCAACAATCTTCTGGCACAGGGAAACTAAAAGCCCATAGCCTACAGGTTACCCTGTAGCAGCAGGGCAGGGTTTGGATCCTATTGCTCACACCATAAATCACTGCATCAGCTGCCCCAGCCATTTCCCCTTGCCAGAGCACAACTGAGTAAAAGTGCCCGGCGCTTTCACGATGGTTGTTCTGATTAGCTAAAGAACGGGGAGAAAAAAACCAAAACAACAACAAAATGCACAGCACCTTTCCCTGAATAACCACCGTTTGCACAGAGCAGCTCAGCATGTGCCTCAATGCACCTTTGGGTGCATTACTAATTTCCATCGAGGAGGATTAAGAAGTTTAAATTGTTAGCGCTTGTCCACTGGGACTTGATGCATTTGGAGGCTGCCTCCTCTTCTGCTGATGTGCAGGTGCTATCAGCAGGAAAACACTTAAAAAATAATAAAAAATAAAAGGATAAAATGCCACAGTTCGGTTCCAGCTCCAGGGCCTCCTTCTCTGCATCTAGTGCAGGAAGGTGGGCATGGAAAAACTACCAATCTAGGCGATATTCTGCACTCTTAACTTGGGAAAGACAAATGGATAGCAGCTCACCCCTGATCTTTACTAGCAGAGCTTCTCGCTGGAGTCACGTGGCAGCCAAGAACAGCCCTTCCACTCCCCGCTCACTTTCCTGTACAAATGATAAGGAGGAAATCCGTCCCAGACAGACAGACAGACACACACACAGCTCCCCAGCACCGGTGCCACACGGCGCAGGGAGTGAAAGTCCTCGGCTCGCAGGACGTTCATTAGAGGCGGCCGCCAATTAAGACTCCCGCTGCCGTTTATTTATTTGCTGGTGCGGGCACCCGGGCTGGCTGGCAGAGGATCAAGAGAAACAAGCCTCGGTGTTTACAGTATACAGTAGTCCGACATCCAGTAACTCCTGGTTACTCATTACAAGTGACCTCATCGAGGAGACATGCCCGAGTGATACAAGTGCTCTTAATTCACCCCCGCCTGATCCGCCGCGAGTCGTCCCGCCCGGCCGCCCCTTTCGGCGCTGACACAGCTGAGACGAGGGGAAAAATAAAATGAAATCAAAAAGAAGTGCGAAAATGTCCCTGTCCCCCGCCCCGCCGAACGCGCCGGGAGCCTGGAGCGAGGCGAGCGGCCCCGTTACCTGCACTTGCCCCCCGCGCTGCAGCCGCGCCGCTCCCATGACTCTGCCCGGCGAGAGGCAGCGACCCTGGGACTCCAGGGGGATCTTCTGCCCGGGCTGCAATAGAAAAAGGTTAGTTTAAAGCTCCTTATTTGGGCAGTGATGTAAAGGGAAGTTGTTCAGGCGGCGCCACCCCCTTTTTTTTTTTTTTCTTTTTTTTTTTCCATTCACTCCACATTGTTTCCTGTTGTCAAGCAGCTGCTGCGGCTTTCGGCGCAGACAAGGGAATCCTTCAGCCCCGAGCTGGCTCCGGGGCATTGCACAACCCGCGGCGAGCCGGGGCGGAGGGAGGGAGGGAGGCGGCGGGGGGAGACACGGGGGACTCGGACGGCCCGTTCCAAAACCCTCCTCCAGGTTTAAGGGCAAGGACGGTGCCCGGGCGGCTCTCACGCACGCGGCGCTGCCTCTGCAGCACGAAGCGGCCGCTGCCGTCGGGGGGTCCCCGGGGGAGCCCCGAGGCCGTCAGACGGAGCGCGGTGCCAGCGCAGCTCTAACCGGCTCCCTCCCCTCTCCATCCCTCCCTTCCTCCCCTGCAGCCACCTCCTCCTCCTCCTCCCTTCCTCCCGGCTGCCTCCCCCGACTCGGGCTCCAGGGGCGCCCGCTGCCCTCGGCGCAGCCGCGCGCGGCTCCGAGCGGGGCCGCAGTCCCGGCGGGAGGACCCTGCGCGCAGCCCCGGATGCTCCGCCGAGGAGGAGGAGGAGAGAGGGGGGTTCCCGACGGGGACCCGAGCGCATCGCCCCCTGCCTCGGGCGGGAGCGGCAGCGCTGCCCACGCTCCCGGACGGGGTTTCCAGCGAAGGGAAACTCTGATCTCACGTCCGCGGCGGGGACGAGGCCGCCGCGGCTCTGCCCGGCTCGGCGGCCCGGGCCGCTCCGCTGCGCCCTGCACCGCGCACCCGCTCCCCGCGCAGCGCTCTCCTCCCAGGCCCATTCCCTCCCCGCTTCGTCTCCTTCTTCCTCTTTTCTTCCTTTTTTTTTTTTTTTTTTTTTTTTAAATGTCATTTATTTATTTATTTATGCTTAATTAATTACGGGTTTCTGCTCGGGAGGTAGAGGCAGCCCAGCCCCAGGATGAGCTCAGAGGACGGACCCACACAACCAGATAACGCCAGGTTTTGAGTTTTGCGTGCAGGCAGCTGTAAAGAGGTAGGTCTGGGATTTTGAGAAGAAAGCAAAAGAGTAAGCTTGCATCCCAAGCCATGTTTGCATTTACAATGTATGTCTGGGTTCAACACACCAAAAAAAAAAAAAAGGAGCTATTGACAACCAAGTTTGCTTATTTTGGTCAGCTTATCAGTATATGCTTGATAAGTGTATATTGCCACTAAATATGCTAAAACTCACCTTTCCTGGTGTAAAGTGGAACCAATATAGCCAGTACAGCTATTCCAGCTACCTCCATCAGAGTCGTCCAAACTTGTAACAAAAAAAATCACTACTCAAAAAAACTATGGTCAAGCCTATGGTCCTATCTGACTCCAGACTATAAAGTCAGGGATGAGCCAAAAAAGTCATCTAGCAATGAAATAACGATGCTGTGAGGTCTCTGTGATGGAAAGAATTATGCTGGCAGCCAAGCAAGGCACAGACAGGCCATGCCTTTTCGGGCTGAACATCAACAGGGTGGTTGTTTCAGTCTGTAAACAAAATGCTGCTTTTCAGGCAAATTAATGATTGGAAACCTGTTACCAAAAACACCAGGTTGGCCTGTCTCCAGTCAACTGCAGAGCAGCTTTGTGCAAAGCACGTCCCCCCAAAACGTTTGCAATGCTAAAGATAAGAAACTGCTGCATGGTGCACTCACTTTCTATGTGCATGTGACTTCCTCAGCAGTCCAGTTTCACACCTTATTTCAGCTTCTCTCATCCTGGACAGAGATGAGAAGAAGAGTATGACATAGAAAGGCTCCTCTGTGTCATTTGCTTAATTGCACTCATGTGGTCTCCCCCCAGCAACTCTCGTAGCTTGAGTCACTTGGGTAGATGCAGGTGCAGTTGCTTAAGGTCCTTAAGGAACAGTATGGATGCAGGTGGACAATGGATATGCTAACAGGCCCAAAAGGGCTCCCCAACGTGCAGGACTGTCCCTGCCCTCCCAAATTGGACTTGCTAAACACCAAAACTTGGTGCGTTTCCCCCTTCTGCTTTCACACCAGACTGCCTCCAGTTACAAATCAAAAGTTGTTTTTTTTTTTCCCAATTGCTGGGCTTACAAACACGTGCATTTGGTTTGTGTCTCACCCCAGAATGTAGATCTGGGGTGAAAGATGCCAAGCTCTGCATGATCACCGCGCTGCAATGGGTGCTGGTAGGCTTGGCCAACAGCATAAAGATCTTGGGTTTGTCACTGGAGGGCAGCAACAGAACCCGCGGATTCAAGGCGACTGAAATGGCAAGAAATCCATTTTCTTGATCAATTTGAACATTTGGACAGTCAGTTAATAACTGAAATAGAGCTCACATGGCCACACATTTGAAAGCTTCCTCAGAAGACATGCTACCGATTTTTTGTTGGGTTTAACCAACATCCTCAAGCCTCCCAGTCACACCAAACACACCCAAATGTCCTCTTCCTGCTTGACTTCTAAATTACAACATACAGAAATTCAAGATATTTTTTTCCCTTGAACAGTACAAATGCAACCATTCAAAAACAATTAATACAAGAGGTGTTTACCAAGCGGCAGTGGCTTTTCTTAGGTGGAAAAGAGTGGTTTTGCTTCAATGGGTAAAAAGAAGGGAGAGGTTTCTCCTGAGTTTCCTCTCCTGACTGCTGTGTCAAGGACATAGGGGGTTATGCCTAGGCCACGATGGGCAGTTCTTGTGCAAATCCTTTGTTAGATGTTAGGCAGGAAAGGGCCTGTCCTCAGGCCTAGCGTGGTTAAAAAACTACCACTCACTTTGCTTTTAAACGGTCAGACCTTCCTCCTTATGTTCCGATACCTCCCTATCCCTTCACCCACGCTTATTCACTTTAGCATGGCCCAGGACATGTAAAAACTACCCACAGGGCTTCTTTGAAACTATTTCCATCTCTTTATTGTATTTTTTCTCTTTGAGCACAATGAGCTTTTCTACGTTGTCCACTCTAGCACTGTCCTCTGATGTCTTCTCATGCAGTGGTCCTCAGAGCACTTTCTGGTGGTCTCCCCACTCCCAGTTGGTCACACGTTCCTCACTCCTCCCTTTCTTTCCTGATGCTAAATGACATTAACAGAAGCTAAAAGCATGGCCAAGGCTTTCAAGTTTCAAGTTGCTCTTAGAGTCCCAGGCATGTGTGAAGGGGAAAGAAGGCTCCCCTCACCATGGTGTGGGAATCTGGGATTTTATTATCAACTCTTCCGTAGATTCCCTATAGAATTACCAAGAGGTTATTCCACTTTCAACATTGAAGTCTTCTCACACGGGGAAATAGGGGATTTGCAAAGGTTTTCTTTTTTATTTTTTTTAATATCTATGTTCAAGTATGAACAATCACATTCTTGTTGGGAAGAGGGGAACCTGGGTGTGAGGCCACAACACTCCAATCCTGTTTTTGGAAAGTTGGAGCAGACCAACTCTATGAATTAGATGTAACATCTTCTAACATATTTAACCACCTTTTAAAAGATCTGACCTGTAAATCCTTTAGGCATCTGAAAGCGAAACGAGACCTTCAGAAGTTGGAGGCTCTCGGCGCTGCAGTCAGTAATAGTGAGAACCACCCCGCTCCCCACGCTTTTGGAAATTCCATTGGGCTCTCTTCCTTAGACCCATTTATTTTTAACAGTCTGACACCAGAAGACCACGTCCATTTTTCAAACATGACAGCAGCAGTCAGGAACTTAATTCTACGCAAAAGGCAGCACCAGTTTGGCCACTGAGGGACCTCCATTGCCCCTGGTGCACCTCAGCTCTCCTGACCACTGTTCCCAGAAGTCATATTTCTTTGGGAACTCAGGCATCTCATGAGCTCCTGCACCTCACTTTCCACATCTGCTAAATGGGAATAACAAAGCTCCTCAATTCAGAAGGCCTTTGTGCTCAATAAATGTTTCAAAAGCATTTGGGAGCATCTTCAATTATACCCTCCCCACCTCCAAAAAAACCCAAATCACTGCAAAGTTTCATTATTATTCCAACACTTACGTTAAAGACACATGTCCTGGTAAGTAGCAGGCATGAGGAATCATTATGCTAATTTTAGACGGAGCATCTGTTCAATGTTAAATCTGAAACTTTGTCTTGAAGAAATAATTTAAATTATTTTTTCTTTTCGTTCAGAACTGACATTCATCAAACGATATGTTGCGAACGGAAGCTGCAGCCAGCTATGAGCAATCCGAGCGAACACATCCATCCTGCCCGTGTACAAAGCGCTTGAGTAAAGAGGCTGGTTGCATATCGGGACCTTGATGAATAAAATAGCCAAGCTGGAAAATATCCTGCCTCCTGGCTGCTGCACCTCAGCAGCTCTTCACACGCCTGATTCAGCTCTGCAAATTAACTGGAGACAGGAGATACCATCTTCAGAGCTACTAGTTTGGGTGCTCCCAAATTGCCAGCCCTGCTGCATCCGCACTGCCTGGGAGCGCTTCCTTTCTCTTCCTGCTCTTTTTTCCATACAACCTCCCTAGAAATCTGAGGCCAGTAGTTTCCAACCAGTCTGGGGAGCACTGGGGATCCGGAGGCAACTTGTATGGGCTTGGTGAGCTGTAATTCCACAAAGCAAATGCAGTGTCTGGGATCATAAATTTGCTATGCAAACGCCTGCACCCTACTGTAAAAATGCATGATTTTTTATAAACCAAAAAAGGTTGCAAACCACTGACATGCGCCAATATACAGTAAACACGCTGATGACCACGTCAACACACATGAAACAAGTTACTACAGAGCAGGTCTACATCTACCAAAATGGGTGTCTATACATAACAAGCATAAATTTGAAAATTAAATAAGCATTTTCTCCTGTTTGTTTGGATTTTTCCATGTACGCAGGAATTATTTCCAACCAAATCGCCTCCAAGTTAGAACTTAGAACTTACAAACTGAGGAAATTAAGACTTCAGGTAACAAAATGAAATTCAAAAACACGTGTGAAACCAAGGTATGCAAACCTGAACCAATGCAGAGCAGCGCATCATGAAGTTATCATTGCAGTTTCTGTGGTTCCAGATTAGCCATCAGGGTGGCAAAACGGAGCTTGAGTTGCACTCTTGGTCAGACCGAGGTCTATCCAGCCCAGCATCCTTTCCCCAGAAATGGCCAGATGTGTGGCCATATCACGAACCTGCACCCCAAGAAGATACGAGATGGGAACAGAGGATAGACACCTTCTCTTGAGGGTGATGGGACTCCAGTGCTGCCATCATAGAAATCTTGAACATCCAATAGCCCGAAAAAATGGAGAAACAGATGTAAAATGGTTTGGTCACTTGGAAGTTCAGCACAGCCAGTAATTAGTTGACATGTCCCCACAGGACCAACTGCTCTTTTGCAACTGCCAAGACTGGCTCTGTACTCGTATCTACAACCTAACTGGGCCTAGACTGTTTTCATCTGATGCTGAGTTTCCAAGAAGCCCCTTTGAATTCTGCAGGGCTAATCTTGCATATGTGTTGCATATCAAGTTATATCTGGATATATCAAATGTACTTGTAGAAGGCTTCACTTCTGTAATGGGCAAGAGCTCCCAGAAGTAGAGAAATTATCATTTAGACAACATTTGGCAAATGTCCTTCCAAATGTAGATTTGACAAACTAAAGTAAACAGTCCACCAGCAAGATCCCAGCTCTCTTAATGCAACCATTTATTTCTTTTTCTTAGGTGGGCTATCCTGTAAGCTACATGGACACACATTAACATTAAGGATTAAGGGAGTTTCCATAACCTTCATTGCCTCCAGGACAGCCGCTTAACCCATAAACTTACTTTGCATGGGAAATTATTTCCCGCATTTTTTATTATTATTATTTGTTGTATTTCTGCTTTCAGGGTCGCATAAGGTACTGAATGAGTATGAACTTGCTATAGAGATGATTTGAGTGTTTCTTCCCAAAACAAATGTGCAAAAACGCAAATTTTCTAAACTGCCAGCTCACAGTGATGACTGCTTATACATTTTAAACCTACCTTGGATTCATTCTTCAGGGTAGCATTGTATCAAAGGTATAAATTTAGCCAACAGAACACCTTGGGTTATGTTATTGAGAAAAGAAAGACAAATTAAGTACTTAGCAGTCCTCTTTCCTTGCCTCTAGTTGGACTTTTCTGTCAAATGAGATAAGTACCATGTGTCCTGATGCTTAGTTCTTGGTCAGACTTTTCCATGGCATAAAAGAAGAAAAGCATTATCTCCATCTGTGCCCTGATGCCCCAGGCCAAGAGGAAATGAGCTGCTGGGTGATACTTTAGCAATTTGCTATTACACCAGGTCTTGTGAACTTCTTAGCATTCATGTATCCACACACATTCTGCTGTTTTTTCAGGATGAAACATTTAAAACTCTTCTGCTTAACCTCATTAAGTTTTCCATTACACTTCCCCAAAAGGGGGTTAGGTAATCTTAAAAAGCCTCTTGCAGACCCCAGAGACCCCAGCAAAGAAAAAAATCTCAAAGCTTAAAAGTAAAATCGATGTTCTATACTCTTTGGATCTGGAGAAGGAACTCAGAGAAGTAGCACCGCCTAAAAATGCCTATTTGAGCTGTCAAGCACACATGCTGGCCAATAAAAGCATATGTTTAATGAGCACATTTCTGCAGTGCTTGATGATTTATTTCTTGATGCACAGAGCAGGACAAGCACACCAGTGAATTTCAAGGCAGAAAAGAGTTATTGTAAATCAGGTTGTCATTTTTCCTATCTTCTGAAAAACATCTCGGAGAGGTTAATTTAAACACTTTCTTCCTTCCCTCAAGGCTATATGTTATTACTTATCAGGAGATTTGCTCTACTCTAGATATCAGCAGAAGATGAGGAAAATCTCTGAGTTTGAGGTCCAGATGTTTCTTCATCTCCTTTGGCATCTTTGACTTCCTTTGGCATCTGCTGTGGTGTGCAGATTCAAGAAAGTAAACCAGAACTGCCCTGCTCCACACGATACAGAGGTCTGTATCATTTAAAAAATACTCGGGTGCTTATATTCAGGCACCCACACATCCTCAGAAATGTTCCAGACTTGGGAGCTAGACATTTTGCTCACATCAGATTTCTGTCTTGATCCAAAGAAGCCATCTCCTCAAACATCATCCAGCCCACTCAGAATGCACTCAAACGCAGGCAACAGAGGTGCTGAAATTTTGGACACACTTGTTTTGGGTGGTATTATGAAACCTAAGGTTGATCTACCTAAGTGCTCTGGATCTCACCATTTGTTTTTTGGAAAGATTGCACACACACTGAACTCATGGAATCAGAGGCTCATGTAAACCTGATCCAGAAGACCAATCACTACACAAAGCATCATTAAACAACGCAGTAGGCCTTTGCTTCCACCTTGTTCCTGCACAAGGTCTGGGTAGGAAACTCCATTTCTAATTTAGTTACTCTAAATGGCTCCTTAGTTGAAGGGTTAAGCAGCCAAGAGGTGTGACTAGCAAACGGCACGCGCGTAACGGACCCCATCCAGGAGGAGGTATCACCTTATGGTGGACACTGGCATGAAAGACAGTGCCGGGTCATGGCCATGCCCACCTAGGTACCTTTGTGCCATCCAAAACAACTGAACAGCCCTGAGAGAATGAAATAAAAAATAACCTGCTTAGCCTTCCATCCAGCAGATTCAAAATTACAATTTCCCTACAGCCCTAAAAGCCATCTTCTGCTATCAGCCAAGCACTGCTAAGCTACTTTTCCCAACTCCAGTTAGATGTTTAAAAGATTAGCTTGGAAATTTTTCATATATATATATATTTTACAGCTTAAGTTCAACAGAGAGGGAACTCTTAAAATTTTCCTTCAAGGACTTAAATCTAAGTAATTATAGGATACAGCTACACAGTATATGCTGGCTGGTACAACTGTCTCAGCTGCCAGAAAAGCAGGTCAATTATAAGCAATGAACCACATTACCAGGAGAGAAAGCTGGTTGTAATTCTAGTCAATTAGTGTTAAACCCATCTTGGAAGAGAGCGGTAAATTGAGCTAATACAGCCATAGAGTCAGACCTTCATAGCTCGACACCAAACACAGACAGCAAGGATTTAATTTCCGAGATAGCAGAAACTAATGGTCTTTTGGCATAAAATCAACTGAAAACCTGCGGGGTGAAGCGAACGAGGCTGCCATCCCTTCTACTCTCACCTCCTACTTGGGGTCTGAATTAAAAAAAAAAAACATACCTACTTAGGGAGGGTGCTGAAGCACATTAATGAGTTTAAGGATGTTCTTACATACTTTCCCAGATTGAGGCCTTTGACAGAGTGTAAAGAGCTGCAGTGTGCAAGGGCTGCCTGGATTCCTGCCATGCACGTGACCGCTGGGCCACCGCCAGGGAGGAAGAGGAGGAGGAGGGCGCACGTGGCCGGCTCCGTCCCCACTTCCCTGTGACAAAGACTGGCTTCGAACGACCCGGACAGCAGGGACAGGCGTTTGAGTTGGCAGCTTTTCCCCCCATCTATTTTCAGCTTGGATGGTTGGAAGAAAAACATCTCTAAGGACAAGGTGGAGAAGAACTCCTCAACTTTCGTTTCTCCAGCTGGTAAACCTGCACATCATCTCCCAGGGGCCAAATCAGGAGAAATGGAGAGCTAAGCACCTTTTGGGTTTCTTTTCAGCCCTTGTGCAATTCACATATAGGTGGATTGCCCATACATGCCCTTTAGTATGCCCAGTCTAAGACAGCAGGATGTGGCTGCAAAGCAGATGGATGGCACAGAGGGGTAAATCATACATGCGCTCCCTGGGACACCAAGGGAAAACAGATGCCCAAAACCAAAGAGTTTATTCCCTGAGATAGCCTCTCCCAAGCTGGGAGTGGATATCTATCACAAATTACATGGCCTTGAAACACACAGCACCAACTTGTCCCATGAGGAATTCAGAGCTGGCTAGCAAAAAGCAGCCTCTGCTCCTCAGCACGGCCTGAGCAACACCAAGCACCCCATGATGGACAGACAGCCTGGTCCAATGCATCCATATATAGATTATGACTCAACTTATAATATATTTTCTGTATGGGTGCATTCATACCCCTACCAGGCTTCATCTCTCCACTGCATGGAGCCAGCAGGGCAGGTTGGCAAGGGTCAACCTCCCACCACCAGGAAAAGTTTGAGATAAGAGGCAGGAAGCACATGTTGAGGTGACCATCACAGCCTCAAAGCACCAACCGATATATGAGAAGATGCCGCAGGGCTCCTAGGACCTGGCAAGGGCTCACCCATAGAGCTGATCAACGCGGTTGAGCTCTGCCCATGGTGTTGCCACATAGGCCATTGCTTCCCTGTGGAAGAACATCACTTTTCACCATTCACTGCATGCGACCAAGCCACATGTGACCTTGTAGAGCTGTAAAATATTAAAACCAGATCATGAAACAGCAGGACAGAAACAACCAGGAGTTCATTTCCCGCCATCACCCAGATTTGCAGTGCCATAAAGCTGATTACTCCTTGATTCTCTCCTCAAAGCTTAGTTTTTGACACGGATATAGTGGACAACCTCTGGGTGAGAAAAGATTAATTTTCCCTTATGCATTGGATCCCACCTGGGTTAACTCTAGCACAAAGTGGGGATTGTGCAGTTGTGTGGGGAACACACAGAGGCTATTGGCAGCCACTTTAACTGGACGGCTCTTTCCTCCAACTTTTCTTAAAAAGCTCAAAAGCAAAACAGCTGAAGCTCAGAAACGCACCAATTCACCAGGCCCCACGTCCGTTTATAGATAAAATGCTACAAAAACACCTGGCATTAGCTCTAAGACTTGACACCTCTATTTTTTTGCTCTGCTGAATGCCCTAAGAACAATCCTGTGACCTTAAATGCCACGAGTGCTCTCCCCAGTGCCGCAGGTGACCTCTTGCTTATCCGAGTAGTCATCTAATCTCTGGGAGTGGGATGCAGGATTTGCCAATGGATATTTGAGCTCAATCATGTCCCAGGGCTGCAGGTGCCAACGCGTTAAAGATGGATACAAATCAGAGCATAATAACAGGCACAAAAGGGGGAAAGAAACAAAAAAGGCAGTTTTTGACTCAGGTGGCCATATTAGACTCTTTCTTGTAGTCTTCTTTATATCTGTCACAGAATGGAACTATGCATAATTTTATTATTAAAAGATGTGTCTGTCTCTTCCTTGGCAATGAATTCTAGGGCTTAATCGTACGCTGTCTTAACAGGCTTAGTATTTTTAAGTGTAATAATCTTGTTAGAGGCTGCTTGTGCTTTCAGAGCCGGTTGCATAACATGACCTGAGCATCTTACTGTCTTTTCAGTATCTTTATTGTATTGATTGAATTTAGGTGAAAATGCAGAATGTGGTGGAAATAAAATGATTTCTCTGCATACTCTGAATGAGCCACTCTTTTTAAAAGTTGCACTGACTTCATAGAAACCCAAGGAATCCTATTGAAATTATAGGGATCAGAAATATATGTGCATGCAGGTTTCAGATTAGCTCTTCCACATGCAACTCATAGTCTTTATTTGTACTTAACACATCCATAGAAACCTCCTGTTTTTAATATTAACATTCCAGATACCTTTTTTTTTAAAATGAACCATGCTTACACACAAGAAAAAATAGGGGAAAGAAGAAAGTCATTTTGTTTATCCAGGTCAACACCAAATTGAGCTGGTAAACATCACTCTTAAAACATAACTATCTTTCTGAGCTTTTCACATCACTTTGTCCTGCAGTTTTAAATGCATAATTTCACTCACATGTCATTAAAGCAAACATTTTAAAACATTAGCTATCGCCTTGAATGTGAGATTTAGTTTGTGGGAACATATTACTTGCTTGTGCTTATTTCTTATGTTGTTTATATGGAAAATTATTATAATTGCTCACATGACTGAAGAATAGAGCATGTGTTTAAAATGTAACTTCAGGTGACAAGGCATGGCTGAGAAATATCTTGTTAAAAATAATGTAAGAGTTTTCAACGAACAAGAACTCCCATGTTACAAATGTCAATAGTAGAACATCAATTTCTGCTCTTGGTTTTTGAGTATGTTTTGCATAATATCCTTTCTATCCTAGAGCACATAACTGAACCATCATATGTAAGCAAATCCAGCCACCGTACACTTCTCTTAATGCTTGTTCACATTGAGTGAAGATGACCCAATCCTCACAAATCATTCTAGAAGCTGCAGAGTTTCATTTCTTCCAGAAATTTCCTTCAATATTGAAATGTATTAAAAATATGTGTGCCAGACCTGGGTTGTTGATAGGCCAAAATGTCCTAGGCCCCCAGTCTCAATTCTCTTTGACAGCCTTGATGTTACCCTCATGTTACGCATATGCAGGGACAGCTTTTCTCCAGAATCCCACAGTGCATTGACATTCCTCTACATATTTTGAGTCCTTCCATCTCTAAAATTTTCCAAGAATAATGGAATAATGGGGCTACGGAGCAATCACAAATATAAAACCTGCATATAGATGAAGAATTGTTTTGTTAAAGTGTACATGGAAACATTCTGCAGAACATCTTTAAAAACAACCCAACAGAGTAACTAATTTATTACCACATACGTTGTATTCACAAGCATACAGTTAGGATAAAGTGCAGTTGTTGTCATGATGTTATTTTTTCAAATACATACGAGCACATTTAAATGATTATGACTGAAAGACGATAAAATATAGGAACTGCACATCACCCATCTGTATTTTCCCAAATTGTGGCTCGTTTAAATAGGACTTTTTTCCTCCCTTTTGAATATTTATTCTACAGAGTATAACAAAATACTCCTAAAAATAAGTATTTCAACCTGAATTCTTGAAACACCTTCTATGTGAAAACCTAGGAACCCATAAATATCTCAGGGTTGGTCTAGTGAAATTTGAGGGACTTTAAGAAGATCAAGATATGCCAAAATCACACAGAAATGTTTAACTGAACATGTAGATTTGTTCTCTTCCACGATCAATCTTCCCAGGAAAATATATAGCTGATCTTTGCTAGATGAAACTCGGAGGCTTTTTTACTGGCCAAAGGCCAAACACACTGTGATTAAAAATGTTAAAATATACTTTGGGATTATGGTGGGGTGACTGTTTTGCCATTACAATGAACTGCCATTGTAATATTGTTAGTTATTAAAGGTTTGAGGCTCAGGGGTTTCACAGACACCCAACACGTAGCCCAAGCTGTGTCTGCAGCCAGGAAGATCTCGGGCAGAATCTGGTAAATTCAGCATAATCCTCTGCAGCGTTTTTGGAATTAATATACATTTTAACCTGAAAACCCCTAAGTTTGGACATCAACTTCCCAAGAAATTCAGTGCACTGTAGAAGGGCGTCTTGAGAAAGGTGCTAAAATTAGGCCTCTCGTTACCACAGTAAAGTACCCAAATATGCAGGGAGATATTTTAGGGTTGGCAGAACTTGAATTTCACTTTACTTCTACTCCGTTTCCCATATTCGTGTCCAGCCACTGAGCGTCACAGATGCATACAATCAAAAGATTTACACCTTTTCTCTACACTGAGCTCCATACTGCTCCTGTTCAACTTTGAACCTTATTTGCTTGCAACTTTCCAGGGTTTCAGTTTAGTCAAACAGGTCTTTTTGTAATTCTGAAAGTGCAGGTATCACCAGCTTGTTGCTTTTGGATGCATGGTCAGACCTCAGAGCCCAGGTTGCATCCTGAAGACCAAGACAAGCAGTACTGTGCTCTGCTCTCACAGGCCTCCTCAGTGCTGGCATTTAAAGCTTTACTAACACTCAGTGAGCATCTGGGGTTTCCCATGCAGTAGTATTCTATTATCCGAGCAGGATTAGTAGCCAGTGAGTGATTTCTGAAGGATGGCAGAAGAGCCATGTGTGGCTGGACCAGGCTTTGAAACACCCAATGCCAGCAAGGGAATTTCAAGCGTGTGCGCTCGCTGCAAAGCCATCTCTGTGATCTCAAAAACAAACGTCATGCAAGTTTTCTAAAGATTCGCACTTTTCCAAGGATCAGCAGTGCACTCTGAAGGACAGGCCTCGGCCATAGTCCTCGCATCTAAACCAAGTCTTTGCAGCACTGGGGAATAAGCAGCAGTAATGAGCCAAACGCTCTAAGCCACATCATGAAAGCACACGTGGTTGTTTTGGAAATGCTATCGTCTTTGGCACATAAAAGCAAAAGCCACTGAAATCAAGCTGATTCCAGATGAGCAGGGAATTGGCTCTTGCAACTCCTTGAGCTAACAGGATACTCATCAAGGCTGAAGATAGGAGGCACAACCATCTTCGGAGTCAGTTTACAGGTGCAAATCAGAGCTACAAATGCTTGCTAAAACATCCTTAGGGATGGAGGCCCCCGATACCACTACCCACCTCACTGCTGGAAGATGCTATTTACTCACCTAATTATTTTTCCTTCTGCAGTACACAGACACTTACCCTGTACGAGCCGAATTGTGATCCCTAATGCCAACGTCTTGCAGACTCAAGAGTGGAGGGAGCTGCCAACCTGCTCTTAAAAGTGTGTGCTCTGGGCAGGACTGTACTGAAAGGTGCACAGAGCGAGGAAATCTCCAGGATTAATCTCAAAACAACACTCCCCAAGCTACAGAATTTAACCCCAGAAACCATTGCAGCAAAACTTTCAGTGCTGACTTACTCAGCCTTTCCTACCAAATTAAAGGCGGTCCAGTAAAAACACAGCCTTATCCTGGTAAGAAATCATCCACACATTTTAATGTGCCACCTGCATACACTGCCCAAATCTACAAGGCCCTAAATATAAACAGACAGCCCTTTCCTGGCTGTTAAAAAGAACACTACCTCAGCTTGTTCTCGGAGCAAGCCAAAATTATAGCTGCTTGGAGATCAGAAACATTTTAGGGCGGGATGCTTTTTTTTTTTTTTTAATTTTTCCTCCCCTCTCTTCTTTTTACAGTGTTTGTAGTTTTATGAATAAGGCATTCATTGTGCCCAAACCCCAAAGATATCCACCTTGGAGGGAGAGCTAAAATTAGTAGTAAGGACGTTCTTGAAGCTGTCAGAAGACAAGACGGCTCGCGTGGGATGTTGCAGATTTGGTAGGCAAAACAAGCTCGCTGAAAAGGCTGGGTCATTTGCTGCACCCCTTGTTAGAGAGCTGATGGTTTTGCATAAACACCACATACACAGTTGTTTACCTGTCTGAAGAATGACTTCTCCCTGCAAAGCTTGGCTCTGTCGAGTTGTGCCAGTACATACGTGCCTGACCACACAGCTGCTGAGAGCTAAGAAAGGCTTGAGGTGCAACTGGGTGAACAACAAAGGTCTTGCATTTGCATTCCAGAAGTCGCCAGAATCACTTTACAGACCAAGTATGGAGCTCACGTGCCTTTCTATGAAATAGCATGGATGGATGGATAGAGCACGGCATCTTTAACAGCACAGAATTGGGGGAAAGCCAAGACAAAGCTCTTCTTCACTTCCACATGCCATTAAAGACCACAAGACATGAGGTGCTCTTCTTACAACCTACTGCAGGAGAGCAGCATGGGCTCATCATCTTCCATGTACAAATCTAGAGCAGCTAGATGAGGACGATTGGGATCCTTGGAGCCAGGAGGAACAGGATGGCGCCTGGAGAGAGCAAGATCCATGTCCCATCATGAGATGGGCAACACAAGGAGCGGAAAGGCCCCAGGACCAGCAGGACAGAGCTGAAACCACGAGAGCAGAAGCACGGGCAGGCTGCTGTCGCACACACCCCTCCTTTCCCTTCCCAACCCTTGCTTATATTTCATCTACTCTACTCTGATTCCAAGGTTTAGTAAAATTTAATCCCCGCATGTCTTGAATTAATTAATTAGAACTCATTCCAAGCTACTGTGCCAATTCCCGCAATCACACTGTTACTCACAGCAGAGTTCAGAGACTCACTCCATCCATCCCCCAAGCTGGAACAGGTACAGACAGGGTTTTGCAAGGCGAGTCACTACATGGAAAAATGGTTGATTTTAAAGTGTGCCATTTTTTTCCCTCCTTAATTTCCCTGGTCCACTTGCACTAGAAAAACTTCTGCAGATACAAGCGGTTGACCACGGTGTGTATGGTGGGGTCAACCTCACTGTGAATTCCGCTTCGTTCTATTGAGTCTCAGGACCGCAGCCCTCAGGAACGGAGCAGAGGTCCTACACCCATACGTCCTATACCCAATTAGTATTTCTGCTTCAAAACTAGCAAGCCTGGACCAATGGGTTATCTGGTGGCATCCAACCAAGGCTGCAGCTACAGCTTTTTTGTTTTATGCTTCTGAGGTTGCCTTCCTCGTTTAATCCTCAATAAAATTTCTTTTTATTCCAGGATAAAAAAAAAAAAAAAAAACTTTTTTTTTTTTCATCAGCAACAAGCTGTGGAAATCTACAGGAAATGGGGATTTCTGGATCAGATAACAAGATTATTCCATTTTCATCGTCTCTGACACATCATCTCCAACAAGAGCGACATCCCACTGGACACTCAGACAGTGGTACAACCACCCAGGTGCAGCAGCCGACAAGAGGCCTCCCAAAGCTCTCTTTGCTCATCATCTTTGGTGTCACAGCTAAGAGAAAAGGAACCTAAGATGCTAGGTGGCCACAGTGACCAGCATGGTAAAACACGAACAGACACAGACAGACAGCACTTGTACAACACAGGAGATGTTTTCCACTCCATCGCTGTCTGCTTTACACCATTTTGTTGAGCGTAATTAATTCTGATGTCAGAAGAGTCTCATCAGTTTTGTCTGCTGCCAGTGTGCTGGATGGGGACTCTGATGAAGTGCAGTTGTTTACAAACATGTTAAAGCATATTTAAAACCTATTGTTTCGCTCTCCAGCTGCCAAGGACTTTTACTCAGCTCCTGGAATGGAACCAAATGTAAAAATGACAGATTGCCAAAAAGATGGAGATGGAGGGGTGGATGGAGGGAAGGAGGGATGCGCAGATGAGAAGTGGCTAGACAGAAGAACAAGTGCGTACATTTTCCTGGCATGGCTGGGAATGGAGTACACAACATGGACCACCACAGCCACTGCAGCCAATTACAGAAATTAAAGGTCTGTGAGATAACAAGCGGTGGCACAAGGGCTATTTGCTGGTGCAGCCCGTGCCGAACTTTCCCTGGAGCAGGGGCACCTGCTGCTCCCACATGCAAAATCCATCCCCTTTGATTAGCACTGGTTGATGAAGGTCTGTCCACACCTCCGCAACCACCACACTCTTGCTCTGACCACATCGCTTCCAGGCCAACAGCTTCTCTCCAAGAAGGGCTGCTGGGAACCTCTCCCACGGACACCAGCAAATTACAAAGGGTTGCGCATCCCTATGGATAATGCCAGATGCTCTAAGGCAATGAGCATCTTGGTATCAGAAAAAGTGACTTGCAGTCATTAAAGTACTCCCAACACAATTCCCAGGCTCAGAGTTATGCCATCACAACCATGCTGGTGGCCGGCCACTGCTGGAGGGTTCTGCATGAGCTCTCTGGCTGCTATTTTACTTCCACCATCTACCCCCAAAATTAGGGAAGGAGCATCCCTAAGAAGAGCAGAAATGAGGGTCTATCCGGACTCCCAGCCTTCACAGGAGCTTAGACACTCAACCTAGGGGTGACTGCAGTGAAGAACGACCTCTCTTTTGAGCACAGGGCATCTCCAGTTGTCACCGTTAACACTGGTGCCCAACAGCCAAGCAGTGTCAGCACTCTGCATGAGGAGCAGAACCTTGGAGGAAAGAGCTGGCAACAGCCTCTGTTTCCAAGTGTTTTATATACTGGATAAGCAAGAAAAAAAATATATCATGGGAACAGGAGAGGCCACCATCCATCCTAACAGGACAATTTTCATCTACCACGATTGGAAAATTGCACTGAGCACCTGTAGGGAAGCACCATCTGGCTAGATAGTGACAAACAAAAATAACAGCAAACTGTAACCAATAAAATAAAACATAATAGTAAAAAAGACTGGGAGCCAGATCCAATCACCACCATTCAACACCTTTTCCAATGACAGGTCACCCTACCCTGCGGCGTCAGCCAAGCGACAGCTCCCACCCAAAGGCCCTGCAATCCCCACGCGTCTTCCAGGTCATCAGAGCAGGCACCAAAGCCTCCTACCTTGGAGACGTGGCTACTGCTTCATCTCTCTGGAGCTTCAGGGAGACTCAGGTGTTCATATGGTGGCCAAGGAAAGGCAGCCTGGAGACAAGAACATGACAACTACTGTAATGAGGCTGCCTCAGAAAATAATATAAATAAATTATATCACCAGCACATCCATTCCAGATGTTTTAGCAACATATATATATAGCCTTCTATTATATGTCCCCATACCACCTACTGATGTTCCCATCAAGAAATTAGGATGTTTCCTACTTGCCCTTCTACTCCTTTTTGTTCCAATTCCTCTTTTTACCCCATGTTTTTTCTGCAGGATTTTTCTCTATGCTGTTCCCTACACCCTCCCTGAACACACAAACATTTTGGATGTGTGAGATGGATTTCAGATCCCTCACCAAATTCAACCAAGCAAGTTCCCCAGCTCCACACTTGTTAACTGTTGCTCATCATCTTCTGCTATAGTTGGGTTGACGTTGGCACAGTTGGCTTCATAAATATTTGACTTGAAATCATTTTTAAAGAGCACTGTTGCAAAGACCTGAGTTTGCATTTAAATGTGTGACAATTCATTTCCATTGGAAAAAAAAAAAGAGAAAGAGGAGGAGACTGGTTGGTGGTTGGCTTTCTGACTCAACTTAATGCAGAAGGTCTAGAAGGCAGATGAGATGCTGTCCTGAATGCTCCAGGGATGGGAACCAAATGGGAACAGTCCCCTGCGTAGACACATAATGCACCCAATTTCACCATGTCCCAGTCAGCAGAAGCGCCCAGAATTGCTCCTGGCATACTCATGAACTAATGAATTACTTCCAAGCAAGCAAATGCTTGGGAATATTAGAGCTATGTCTTTATAAAAACTAAAAATTGCAAAGAATGGAAAAAAGACACAAAATTAGGCATAACACACATGGTCCCAGCATGGGGACGTGGCTATTGGGGAGCACTAGTGAAGGAAGCCACAGCACGGGTTCATGCACTGCTGCACATGCTTGGGTGCCCAAAAGAGGCTCCAACATCTCCGGGATGACCCGGAGCATCTGGACAGCACACGGGTGCGTGTGCGATGCAAGGCAGCGGCACGCTTAAATTAATAAATAAATAACAGCCACGGCCCAGCTTTGCCCTTGCATGACTCCTTTTAGCTGGAGATTTCCAAGCACTTTACAGTCACCCATTAATTCTCATAATCACAGATCAGCAAACGAGTAATTATCCCTGTTTTGTCAATGTGAAAACTGAGGCACAAGGCACTGCAGTTTCTCATCCAGGGCCAGACACAACTGGGTTGGGGTCAGCACAAACCCCACGTGGTTCCTGTGCTCTGCCCACAGCACCAGGTCTTCTTCTTTCCAGGTCTCCACAGCATCTACAGTCATTCTTGTCATCTGTTTAAATTCATTTTTCTCATTGCGCTGGAGGAAATAACTACAGACAGCTCTTATGCTGAGGATTTAATGAAGCTGTTGGGGTATCCAGCAATACCTCCTAATGTTTTCCCTGTGATCCATTCCACCAAAAACTAGTTTGAAATCTTTAATTTTATCAGTGGCTTCTCCTGTAAAAGTTGCACACATGAAGCCAAAGTGCTATTACGAAGTTTCAGAGAACTCCATGCAAAGCTATGGCAAAAGCACATGCACCCGGAATGCAATGGCATCATGGGGCTGGACATGAACCCACAGCGAACTTGAGATTGTGTGAACAAAAAGCTACAGCACTGGTTGAGAAAAGAAAATGCTACTCAAAACAATGCTGAAGAAAGAGGGGAAAAAAAAACATATCTATATTAATCTTGCAACTGTCTTACATGAAAAGCCTGTTCAAATTTAGCAAGGGCGAAAGACTAAAAATGCTACAAAGTCATTTTTATAACCCATATTGCTCTTGAATATATATATTTGTTTATCATTAGAAACCAGCATTATGGAGACAACTGCATTAAATTCTACGCCACGTGCTTGAAACAAACATTATAGTTTCTTCTGTGTGGGGACTTTGATGGTCCTTTCACTACCACAAATTTACCTAATGTTTGGTAGAGATTTACAAATCCCCAAACCAGATCTCTGTAGTGTTTGACGCCTGCCAACACCCTGTTCTTATAGAACCAGTGGCCTTCATAAAATCCCAGAAAATGTGCGCTCATTTCATGTCCCTCATTCCACGTACACTAGTAAATGCGAAGCCGCGGTGCAGGCACCGCTGCCATGCGATGCTCAGCCAGCCTCTTAGTGCAGCATCTCCTGAAGACACAGAATCATAGAATCACAGAATGCTCAAGGTTGGAAGGGACCTCTAGAGATCATCTAGTCCAACCCTCTGCACACGCAGGGTCACCTAGAGCACGTGGCACAGGACTGCATCCAAGCGGGTTTGAAGATCTCCAGAGAAGGAGACTCCACAACCTCTCTGGGCAGCCTGTTCCAGTGCTCTGGCACCCTCACTGGGAAGAAATTTTTCCTTAAGTTCCTGTGGAACTTTTGGTGCTTCAGTTTGTGGCCATTACCTCTAGTTTTGTCGGTGGCCACCACTGAAAAGAGACCAGCACCATCCTCTCCCTTGAGGTACTTACAGACACTACATCCAACATTGCAGGACTTCTGCACAGCCCTTTCCATGCCAGGGAAGGGGGTTTGGGTGGGTGGGCCCGCTCTCCCCTTCTTGTCTCTCTTGGTTGGTGTCACACCAAAGGAGAGCAGGAGCTACATAGTAGAGCTGCCAAATCTATGGAGCTGGGAAGGATCTAGAGCTCCCAGTGGGAAGCCAGGGTGAGGATGGGGGTCTGCTGAGAAAGGAGGGCTCCTCCTGCAGCACATCTTCACCTGGGAGGTACAAACCTGCGGGGATGGGGCCTGCCAGTCGGTGGGGTTAGCTGGATGAAGGTGCTGGAGAGCAGCCAAGCAGCAGCAAGGGCGATGCTCAAAGTCCTCTGCAACTTTCCCTCGTCCCCAAGGCTTTCTGGTATCACGGTATGCAGCGACGCAGTGACGCTGCCTTCACATCGGCATCACAGAACCTGCAGAATTTAATCCTTCACTCATGGGGCTCAGCAGCCTGGGCAGCGCAGCACCAGCTAGGTCTGTACATAGCAGCAGGACTGTGTAGAGCGGGCAGAGGACCAGGCTAACATCGCTGTAATTAGTGCCAGGCTCCTAACGAAGCAGTTCAGCTCCAGCTCCGTGACGCTGTTCTGCACCACGTGGGACCGTTCTGCAGCCTGTGCGACCAAGATAACGATCCCGACCCCCTCAACAACAGGCGATTCGAGGTCTCAGAGCTGCACTTGGTGCTGCCCACGATTATTCTTTGCCACTTCCTTCTCCTTCTGGATTTGCTTTTCCCTTGCCCTGTTTTGGAGCTGCACATCAACACGGCTTTGTCCAGGGGGGCAGATCCCTGGCTCAGTGTTAAAAAAAGAAAAAAAAGAAAAAAAAAAAGTTTTTACCTAGGTTTATACCTAGTTTTGGCCATGTGCCACTTCACAAGTGGGCTAAGCCCCACAGCTACAGGGAGCCCTCTGCATGAGACCTATGTAGAGTGTGCACGTTTGAAAGATGGCTAAAAATAATCTCAAGGTAGGCAAAGGCACTGTCGCTACCCTTAGGTTGTTCTTTTATTTGTGTGTGTTTTTCACTTATCAGGTGTCGCCGTTTTGTTTTCTGTCTCATGCCCCCTCTTTCTCCCAGGTGTCTCCCATGTCTAGAGTTGCTGCCCCTCGTCCTCTCTCCTCTGCTCCATCCTCACCCAGTGCAAGGCTCCTGGTGCACACAGGGGCACCGATGCTTGTGCCCATCCAGGGACAGACAAGCACCCAACCCGGGAAGCTCTCCCTGGGAGAGAGCTCACAACAATCCTGCCTGCAACCAGCCCCCAGCCGAGGATATCCCCGTCCCCCTGCACCATCCTGCTGCTATCCGATGCATTTAATTACGTGTTAGCAAGCGTGCGTGCAGGCCTTTGCAAGCACCGTTTGGGGAATGCATGGAAAAATCTGGCTCCGGTACAGTGTTGGTCTATTTTACCTTCTTTACTGCTTGAAAAACATTTGGCCGTTGCTGAAGAGAGCCAGGCTAGACGCATACATTACAGTGGGCTCCAGAAATAGCACACGCCGGCTTGCACAATTTTGCAACTAAAAAGCCTCCTTTTAGCTCAGCAGCCTGCCCCTTGCTGGGGAGCAGCTCTGCAGAAGGCAGAAACCAGGGCTCCAGAGCAGGAATCATTTCAGGAAGATATCAGGACTTCGAATGCAGGTGAACAAAGCAGGTTGGATTTCCTCTCCCTAGCTGAAAGCTTCTGCGTATCTTATACAAAGCATCTAATGAGCTAATTTGTACATTGGAGAATAGATTGCATTCCACCATAAAGCTGAGCTCGGAAAACTAAGGTATACACATTTAATGCCAGACCTGGCAAACTAAGCTTGCTTTCTGTCAACCAGGACAAACTTGCCATGATCGTGTCCGTGTTTCACAGCCTGTCTTGGAGGTAACTCAGTCTGCAAAGCCAGCTCAGTTTAAGGGCAGCCCAAGCCTTATCCTTGGAATCCACCACTTTGGGCAAGGGTTCCTGGTGATACGAGCCATGCACCATCCACATAGGAAAAAATGAGAATTTCGGTTGTATTCAAATTGGTATTCTCTGGATAAAAAGCTTTATCTTTTCTTAGTTAGGTGCTGAGGTCTCCAGTCAGCCCTGAGAAGTAAATGGGACATGTTTGAAAACGGAAAGGACTTTTGGGGGAAGGCACATTTACACCAAGTTTTGATCTTCCTGAACCTCCTCCCCAAAAATAGCAAAAAGATCCCTCACAGCTCTTCAGATACCATTCAGCAACCTGTGTAATTAAATACCCCATCTCAAACGCCAACAGGAGACCACCACCACCTGCAAAAAATGCTAGCAAAACAACTACTTCCATCCTAGCCCATTCCCCCAGATGCTGTTTTGCAATGTAAACCCACTAGAAGCACCAAAATCTTTCAAGAGCCCTCACACAAATTTAAAAGCATATTCTACCAGAGGAGGTATAAGCAAAATCCAAAGAAATACCAACTGTGCTTAACAGGTGGTATCAACATTTCTGCTTTCTTCCTACAGGAGTCAAGTCAGGAATTAAGGCTGCTTATGCAATTTTAACCCAGCCTCTTGATTTGCCCAGGATGCAGCACCATGTAGACACAACCATCTTAGCCCATGTTCTCAGCCTGCACAGCTCAATACTGCCCATACATCCCTTTACCTGGGGTTACCAGACCCCCATTGCATCAACTAGTGTCTTTTGGACTAACACTTCCAGAAAACCTAAGCAAATGGTCAAAGCGTTTTTTTTTTTTTTTTTCCTCCTTCCATCAACACAATTTCTGGGTGGGAAAAAAAAAAGCCTACGGAAGCCTCGACTTTGATGCTCTCACAAGGATAATCACAGAATAACCAAGTATTGTCTTCCCTTATATAATGGGCTTGGACTTGGAATATGAAGATCCAACACAAGCTTTGTCACGTGAATCTATGCATGGGGCATGGTGTCCCTTTTAGGTGTGACAGAACATAGATTTTGCTAGCAAGCGTCAAATTTATCAGTGAAACAGCACTAAATGACTGATTTCTGAATGCTGAAGATCCCATGCAGCTCCAAGGACCCAACACAGACTAATGGATGGCTGCGCAGAGGCTTGAGATGGGAGCAAGATGATACTAAAAGGTGTTGTATCAGGTCTTGGGTTCTGTTCTCAGCCCCAGTGATGGTTTACGACCTCCAAGTTATCTTATTTGTAGCAAAACGGAGAGGAGTGACCCCATCATCTGCCCAGCAGAATGTGCCCCAGCAGCAGGTTGGGCCATGAGCAGTGCCAGAAGACCAAGCACTGCCTGTGAGGGGAAGCCAGAGGAGCCTCCCCTTGTCAGGGCTTGTTTCACAGGCTTCCAAGTCCATTCCAGATGAAGAGCAGCACACAGGGACTACCCAGCACGTGCGTCCCCTGCACAACAGATGCTGCCTGGAAGAGGTAATTCTCATTTCCACTGTTGCTGTCAAGAAAACCCTTTACTTGGAAGACAGCAACGCCATCATCATTCCAACAAAGGGCAGAAGTCCTAGGTGGTTGCTGTTGACCTGCTACAACAGACTAAGGTCTCTGAGTAGCTACCGTTGGTTCATCAACCAAGGTCTTGAAGCTGTAGGCTTGTAGGCACCTCAACCAAGGCCTTGAAGCTGTAGGCAAGGGCTTCACTGCAAAGATGGGGCTGTTAGTGGTTCCCATCTTCCTGCTTTTCCCAGCAACATATTGCTTTTCTGCAGGCTATAGAGCTCCATCTTTAAGTGCCCGTTTCTCCAGGACAGCTTGGATCGCTGTGGGCTAGAGGCTGCAGGTCAAAATCTTCACCTGGGATTAATAATTTACTCCATTTTGGTGATACCAGTGGCTTTGCTGATGGTGTTATTTAATCCTGAGGTTCTGGAGGCCGAGATGGGGACAACAAAAACCATTTTTATTTCAGCTAGAAATGTCTGCATCATTTCAAACACCAAAATGACAGACAGAGCCCTACATGCTTCTCTTTTCTTAGCATGGAATTAAAGAGTCTTCTCACACAGACATTTTGCCTTGCATATTTCATATAGGGAAAGAAAAGGGAAAAGGAAAAGGCTGAAAGCAGTTGTTTGCCACCTGGATTGCAGCAAAACTTAGGTGCTTTGCCACCTGGATAAGAGAGTACATTTTTTAAAAGCACTAGGTAGTTGTTATAGCAACAGATGCATATATATATATGTGTGTGTGTGTGTGTGTGTGTGTGTGTGTGTGTGTCTCGACTAGATCCAAACCCAGATTGTCACGGCCAACAGGAGTCAGCTTTGAAGCCGAACGAATGTTGCCGTCTTGCCTGGTGTCATCCAAGTGCAGCCAGCTCCGATGGGGATGGGAAACATCCTGCTATCTCCCTGCTGGTGCCAGTTGCTGGCTGAGAGCTTGGCATAGTCTCACAGCTGATTCAGCTCCTTGAGAAGAGGGTAATTTTCTTTATCCTGTTTGCTTCCTCCTCCCTTGCAGGCTGCCACAGCACCTTAACCCAGCTGGGTAAGACAAGCTCATGGCTCCCTCCCAAACAGATGGCTGCAGGGAAGGTCCAAAAATAATCTAACCCATTTGCCTATGAGTTTTGAGTCTGTTTTGCTGATTGGCAGACCCTCCAGAGACTATCAGAAGAAGCAGATGGTCAAGACATGAGATCAGAGCTGGAGACAGAGATGTCAATCAAGAGGTTGCAGTGCCAGGCACAGTGACTCAGTATGGTGGGAGCAGCTACACGGTGCTAACCAGGCAAGAACGTGTGTCCCAGGAGGACAGGTAGGTGAGTTGTACTCACCTACACCTGAGTGTGTTAAGTACTGATGTACTTAACCCCTGCTGATCCCTCCAGCAAGCTCGCAAGCAGAAACAGGCAAACAAAAATAAAATAAAGTAGTGAAAGAACAACCATATAGCCACTGTGAATAAAACAGCGGTGCAAGATCACAGGAAATCACAGCACTTACAATGCCTCTGGTGGTAAATTCTGTCATGAAATTTCTGTATAAAAGTTCCATAGATCTTTCTGGCTCTCAGGCTAACACGAGTCTACCCTGGTACGCAGAGCACCAGGATCAAGAAACAAGGGGGCAGCAAAATTACCTCCTTCGTCCTTTTACACAGGCTTTCAGCTCAGTCTCTCAGGATGATGCAGTTCTGCACCATTCCCTGCATGGGAAGCCCAGGCCAGTCCAGAACTGCTTTGGGGATGAGGGAATGAGGGATGCATACTGGAAAATGGAGCCTAATTACAGGGCATTCGGGAATCAGCGACACAGTGATAGGAGTCAGGAAGCACTTACCCTTTCAGAAAGGTAAAAGAACACAAATCTACGTGTTTGGGTAAGTCAAAAAAATAAAAATCAAATAAAATATAAAGGATACCTAACCTGTGGCACCAAAATATAGCAAATGTAACCCACTCAGACCCATCCATGCTCCTTACCTCCACTTTTCAAGTTTCTATCCCCATTTTCTAATGGCATCAGGGACACTTCTTGGGTCTGTTACCATCCATGAACTTTGTTGCCATGCCATAAGGTCAGAGACTTTCCTATGAGTGACAGCTGTAATCCATTAAAGTCAATAGAGCAAAGTATTTTAAATCCCTTTTGTGCCTTCCTCACTGCATTTGTTGTCGATGGTGAGTGTTGTGCTAATGAACTTGGAAACAGAAAAGCTCATTATGTCAAGCAATAGAGTAAAAAAATCCTCTGCACCACCTATATCCTCTTACCATAATTGTAATAAAAACACTATTTCAGTGTTATTTAAAAGGTAGAAGTGCTTTGCGTGGGTTGCTTTGCAAAGAGAACAGGTTTATAAGGTCTACAAGGAAAGTGTGAGCATCGTGCTGGGCACCTGGGCTTTGATCCCCGCATCCAGAGTGACTATGGAAGGGGCTGAAAAGCTGCCCAAGAAGCCGCTGGTGACGGTTCCCGGTGTCGGGGCAGTCCCCAGAGCTGCTCCAGATGTTGCTGTGCCGGAGAGCAGCTCCTTCCCGCACGGAGATGGGGAGCTGGTGGCGAGGAGGGATTAGCAGAGGGGAAAACGAGGGCCTTGTGCTCCGCACAGCTGTCAACACCCGCTCGCAGGGGGTAATTTGTGGCCCGCAGCTGGGGCCAACGGGCTCGCTCGCTTTCCCTCCGCTGATCTCATGGTCAAGAGGCAGGAAACGATGCCAGGTCAGGGAGGGCGGCAGCAGCGGCCTCGCTTAAAGTTAGATTTACAGCATGGGTTCGGCCTGGCTATTTCGGGAGGCACCGTGGGTGACGGGAGAAGCAAAACAACGTCGGCTTTTATTTCTGTCCCGACGCTTGCTGCTTTAAAGGCTTGTGCTCAGCCTCATAGAAAAACCAAGGGACAAGTGCAAAAATGCACTGGGCAGCCCCTGGAGGAGTTTGGCCCCTGCCTCCTATAAACAACCTCCCAACACATGCTTTTCATTAGGAGCCAGCTATTGCACGCAGGTGACCGGGTAATTTTAGCTACTTGCGGAGCACCAGAAGATGACGGCATCGCCAAGGGACCGTTCGGAGAGAGCTCTGCACAAGCACGTGGAAGCTGCCAGGTGCCACCCTTGCAATAGGACATTGCCGGTGCGTCACCATGCCCCCATAAACCACGATCTGGAGGGCTTGGAAGCCTCTTTGCAAACAAAACTATCATGAACATGGGCATTCCTTGCCCCCAGCGCTTTATTTTTGAGTCCGCCATGCGATGTTACTGCAAGAAATTGAATACTTGAGCATTAACTATGTGTTACAATCCTGCCTCACGCAGCAGCAAAGCGATTAATTAAAATTTACAAGAGTAATCCAAATGCCTAAACATGTTTCTTGGCGGCAGCTCCTGCAGCCAATGCCAATAACATCTTAAACTAGTGACAACCTCAAAGATAACCTTTGGGAGCCACAAAGAGTCTCTCTTAACTGCGCCATTTGGTAATGTGAGGAGAATGAGGAGACATGCAATTCTCCAGGAAAATGAAAGCACGTGAATACAGGAACGTCTGGGATGCTTGGCTCGCGTGGGGAATAGCCCTATCCCGAGTCACAAGTCCTGGCCAGAGGCCAGTTTTGTTAACTGTTATGCTGCGGTATTGCAAAATGCTGTTCAGGAGTGGAACAACCGCGTTCACGTCCCAATGCGTGATCTCCACGAGATGCTGAAGCCTTCCAGCTCGTACCGAGCCATGCCAAATTCTTTGCAAAATTAGAGGCTAAATTACTCCTTGGGAATATTTATTCATGAAACCCTAGAGGACAGATTATTGATCACGCTTCTTCTCTTTCCTCTCAAATCCGTTTGCAGAATATAATCCAATAACTTGCTATGTTGGCCAATGTTTGAAAACCTAAAATGGAAATTTCCCAGGGGCAAAACTCAGGACTAAATTAGAGTCAAGGGGGCAGGGGGGAGACTAGAATTAAAACTGCTGATTTAAATAAAAAAAAGACTCAGGGAAATTTTCACAGTCAACTATGGCAGCTTTACAGAGGTGCAACCCACCAGCATCTGGCTGTTTGCTGGAAACTGGTTGCATAAATCAAATAAATTAGAGGGGAGAGAGTCTTTAAAGGCTGATCTTGCTGGGTAATTCTCTTAACAACAGGTTCTTTTTGCAGTTTGTAAATAAATTTGAAACTCTTAGTGTGATGAATTAATCTACACCAGCTATTAGAGCAGGTCCTTATATTTAATTATCATTGCTAAATGATTTCAGTGTTTTCAGAGTACACTAGTTGCTTTCTGGTAACAATTTCACTACCAAGAAATAAACCTTGCAACTATGAATGGGAATCTTACTCATGGAAACACAGCTCATTTATAACTTTATTTTAGACACTCAAATTAGTAAGGATCAACCAAGACCTGCTGGAATAACTATTTTAGCAGCAATGTCAAAAAGCAAGCCAAAAATAAAATGCCTTACCCCAAGGAAAAGTAATTGTGTTGTCCAACCACTTCTCTAGAGCACGCCCAGTTCTCCAACCTGGAACTGGAAATTTGTCACAGCAGAAATCCTGGATTTGGGTAGGAGACCTTTACAGCTCCCATGAAAATTCACTCCATTGCGCCAAGCTACACCCACCTGAAAATCGGCATCTGCTCTTACTTTGGGCTAAAATCTCCAGTCCTTCCTTTTCTCTGGCATTTTCCTGCACTGAATCTCTTACAGGTCCCCTACACAAAGCACGAAGGCTTTTTAAGGAAGGCACAGCAGTACCTGAGCACACTTCCATGTGCTCCAGCCTCAGCTCTTCTGGTGACCTTGGGAAACCCTACCCTTTCCATTGGCATTGAGCAACGCTTCATACTGATCTTAAGAGGCACACAAACATCATTCAGAACTTGTACAAATAAGACAGAAGTTGCATAAGATCAGTTCTTGCACAGCTGAGAATCAGAGTCCGAGACTGATTTGAGCCAGCAGACCTCATCCCGTTGGAGACATCCCACTTATCACAACAAATGCATTTGGCTCTGCCGTCTCACACGGCTAGACCACCCCTGTACAAGGAGCTCGGGGCTTCACCATTGCTGTGCTGCCTAGGAAATAACTGTTTAAACTAATTTGCACACTTGAGATTCCCCCAAAAAGCCCTCACAGATAGACTGGTGCATACGGAGGGTAAAAGCTCCCTGGTGCAACCAGCTACGCAGGCCCCGGCAGTGCCAAAGCACTCTCTGCAAGCAGAAAGGGGCACGTTCCCGGTCCAGGAGCCACTGCTTCTGTTTGCCTTTTTTTCCCTTTTTCTTTTTTTTTTTTAATCATTGGAAGTGAGAGACAAGCTTCAATTAAAGCCTGTTTATTTGCAAAGTTAAGAAATGCCAAAATGACAGCTGGCTCCCCAACCCCAACTCGTTGTGCAGATGCACTGCATTTTATTTACATGAAGAGGTACCTTATTTTTTTTAAAAAGCATTTTTTAGGACCACTGCCTTGTTCGGGTCCTGGACAGCCAATAAGCAGGGCAGACAAAGCCAAGAAACATAAAGCTTCTACACAAATGCAGTGCACTAGCAGGCAAGACTGACATATTATCTAGAATATCTTAATGTTCTTTTAATGCTGTTTTTATGCAATTGCACTTAAATTGTCAGCTAATCTAATTCAAATGGGAATATTTCTCCTCCTAAGCAACAGCTCATTGTCCTTAAAAGCACCAAACACGGGTCTGCTCCAGTGTCATGCCCATGATTGACAGCAGGGCTGCTAAATGGTCCTCAGGCAAACACAGGCTTTTTCCCCGGGGTTTTTAACCCTTTAGCGGCTCCATGCAGACTGACTGTTGTATTAAAGACTGTTATCCCTGGTAATTTAGCAGAGTCGCTGCCTGGAGGACAGTTTTTGTCCTTAGTCCCCATCTATCTCCAAGCAGTTTAGTTGTGCAAGGGCCGGTGCCGCCGTGTTGCTCAGTGCACCACATCAGCCGAACTACTTGGGTGTGAAAATACCCCAGATTTCTCTACCTATAGCTTTGAAGTCATCTATGATGATGCTACGCATCTGTATGCCTAAACTTAGTGTAGTTTTCCGTGCATTTTTGTAGGTAAAAACAGTTTCCTTCATTTTTCCATGCAGGAGGGAAATAGAATAATGAAAGCTAACAAAAAAAAAAAAAAAAGTATTATATCAGTCTTTAAAAAATGGAGGTTAAGTTGGTTGGAAGCACATTACCTAAACTCACTGGTGGGCAGAGGTTGCAGCAAGGAGAGGCCGTGGGGCCCAGGAGTTGGGCTCAGGTGTTTCTTGTTTTGCCTTGACCTTGTGATAAGAGTGGTTTAGACATTCCCCTGCAAAGCCCACCCTTTTTATTTGCTTCAGTTTTATCACCAAAGACCTAAACAAGAAACGCACGAGGAACGGAGCTCCAGGAACGACGTCCTGTGACTGCTGGGATGGCCTCTGCATGGTGAGTCCTGCTCTTGCAGCCAAACCCAGAGGAGCCAAGGTGAACCCAGTGACCAGGTTTCTCCCACTCTTTACCCAGAGTAAAGACTGGAAGCAAAGACTTGGAAGCCAAGTCCTCCAAACTTGAGGAGAGCCTAATTACACCAAGAATTCTACTTATTTCTTCCATTCAGATGCTTGTGGGTACCCAGGAGAAGAAAGCTTGATGAGGGCAAAGAACCACAGGAGCTCAAACAGACAGTTACATTCATCTCCAACCAGCTTAAGAAGCAACATTTATTCCATGCTAATATTCAGAGATGCCAAAGAGGTTAATAAATGCTCATTTATGAAAGCAACTTTCTGCCTGAGGATGCTGGTGCCTCTACTAAGACAGCTTCCATCCATGGGGCCCTATGCTGAATCTTATCTTCCAGTCCTCATTTACTGGCCTTTTAGCACCACTTTCTCAGCACAGCCCCTGAAGTTTGCCACAATCCTGATTTTTTTTTTTTTCCACTTTGGTATTTAGAATAAGCTCCATCTCTCCACATCCTTCAAAAGCCTCAATTTCCTTCCTCTTACCCCTCAACTCCCACTAAAAAAAAAAAAAGCAAGAAAAAAGAAAAGAAAGAAACATCTCTCCTTTGTACTGAAACACGGTTTTTCCAGGTGGGAATTAAAAATGGTCCCCTCCGTTCAGGGCAGCTACTGGATACGGCCTTTCCCACTCCTAAAAGCTCTTACAGGTAGGAGGGATATTGTTGGTATTTATCACTTTGTTATCATTACAAGGGCACCCATGTCAGGAGACCCATTTAAGCTCTATTATAACTCCTTTTGATTGACAGGCTGAGAGTAATGAGTGTCATTGCCTGAGGAAGGCCAGATGCAGAAGAAGCTCTAAATGGACCTGTCAGAAAGAGGCTAAAGAGACTAATACATCAACCAAAACAGTGCCCAATGCATAAAAATCTTTTAATATACCAGGGTTTCAACTTTAAATGTTTACCGAGGCCCAGGGTCTATAAGTAAAATGCATAAGTAAAATGCTTTTTCTTTATAAATAATTACAATGACCCTTCTAAGTATATGCCTGGCTTTCTTTTCATGCAAAACACGGAAAAAAGGAGGAGAAAAAAGTGGCAGGCTGCCACTGATCTGAATGCTTCAGTAGCTGACAAAAGACAAGAGAATTTGGGCTGATTCTCTTTTATTAAAAAAAAAAAAAAAAAAAGTAGATTTGGAATGATGAATTCACAAGTTGTTATGGGAACTAGCAGCACAGATGATGCCCCAAAGGAACACTGAAAAATGTCTATAGGATCTGGAGGGATAATAATGTGATGCAGACGCCGGTAGCATGCCCAGATTTCACCAAAGCCGTGTGATAATTTGCAGCCTCATACTCACGGCGCTGGTCCGTGCGCCAGGACCAACCCAGAGCCCATCACACCGAAACTGCCCGTCTGCAGCCTTCGACGCGCAGCTCCATCCCTCTCCCTCCATCCTTCCAGGCCGTCTGCAGAGGATCCCTCCTTGTTTGCTCATTTTCCCTGACAACACATCCATTTCGTTTCCTGCTGGCTCGCGTTCTCCGTGCCCGCGTGCTGCTGCCTTCAAAGCGCATCGTCGTGCCAGGGGAGGGATGAGCAGGGAGATCAGACTGGAGGAGGATGAGGATCCCGGCAGCGGGGAAGGTCCGAGCGTCAGGTTTTATTTCCTTGGGAGGGAGCTGAGACCTTGGGCCATGCAAAGGTAGCTCTCCTGCTCAGGCCCCGCTTCAGTCTGGAGGAGGAGGGTTAAGAACCTCTGCTCCCAGCTCCAGCAAAGCCAAGAGCAACCGCAGTCCTGCTGCCTCCTCCAGCATCTGCTGCGATGCCCAGGAGGGGTTTCTGACTTTGCAACAGCAAGGCCCTGTGCATATCTATCATATCTAAACCTAGGGACTATTTAGGGGTAATATATGTTGACCTGTGGGTCATGGATAAACATAGACGTGACTTGAATTACAGCAGTGATACAGTGGTCTCAGTCTCAGTGTACGAAGAACTTCCTACTGACAAGATCAGGAATATTCCCCAGGGATCCACATTGTCCAAAGCTCTTGGTCAAAGCACTACAGTGATGCAGCGCATTGGGGCAATCTGGCTCAGGAGAAGACCACAGAGATCAGGAGCTTCCAGGCCAAGAGTGACACAACACGGCTTAGGAAGATGGGTACAGGGTACAGAAAGTCATCATGCAAGACACAGGGTCCCAGAGGCAGCGCTCTGATGTTGTTGAGATCTGTGGAAAGCACTTTCAGAAATGCTACCAATGCTTAGACGCACATGCACACCTGGCCCCCTAAAAGCTAATGTTGTGAATGGGACCCTGGAGACAACGAACTCCTCTTTGGACAGATGTCCTCTCCATCACTCAGATCTCATTTCCCTGTGCTGGCCATAATTGTCCCCATGCTTCCTGACTAGCAGGGTCAAAAGAAGAGTAGGGTGAAGCCCCACATCGCTGCAGCTTACAATTTTTCTATATTGGTGCCCATGAGCTGGCTAAAGCTGAGAAATACTGGTTGGATAGGCCTGCCTCCTTCCTGACCTAAGCTGTAGGGAACTTCTCTTGAGGAAGAGGGGAAGGGAATCAAGGAAATGTGGAAAGTGGTGATCAGTGGTTGTGTCCTTTCACAAAGCCAAATAAAGCACAAACCCAGCTTTTTAACACAAGATGATGCCAGATGGGAATCAGCTCAGTGACTGGGTTGAGATTAAAGCCTCTGTGGTGACTGTGGTCTGGAGATAAGAGCAAGCCTTGCCACAACTTCTCCAAAGCTGCCCGTGACGTTTGGAAGGAGGACCTTCAAAGGTACCTCTCCATCTGCCTTCCAAAGCCTCAGGCCTACCAGAATACGCTATCTAGATTTATACCTGGTATATATTTATATACGGGCTACAAATCAATCGTGCAGTTTGCCATTCAGTCCTACCTCAGTGTTCATGACTTTCTTTCATCTGCCTGTTGCAGACTATAGGCCCCATGGTTTTCCAGCTGTCCTTTTTGGTCCATACCAAAAGGACGGAGGGCTCTTGGTCTCCTCCTTTGTATCCTTCAATATGCCAAAAACTCTGTGACTTCCTCAAATGAGCACGAAAGGAAACATTCCCCACAACTGAAGCTTGCAGAAACCACATTAGCCCAGGCCCTTTACTTGTACAGAGCACAGGAGCAGAATCGCATTAGTGATATTTTTCAGTCAAAAAAACCTTCCCTGGAGTTTGGGATAGCCAGAAAAGTACTGCGCGTTTTTAATACAATACCTGCAGTTTGCATTTACCTAGTGATTTTCTGCAACCTCTTGCCAAGTTTCTGCCTGTGTATTCTTCCAGAAGGTAATAAAAAGCCCGTACCACGCTTTCCCTGCAGAAATACTTAATGGGGTTAGGAGGCTTGCTCTCAATTTCGTATTAACTCCCAATAGGATGGGTATCCTTAGTCTTTGCTGGTCCTTCCTTCCAAGTCAACAAGCTCCACTCTTCCCTCCACTAGCAGACCCAGCCCTGGGGTCTCTCCTGCACCTTCTGCACTCGTGCAAGTTTTGTACTTTCCTCCTCTCCAGCTGCCTCCTCCTCTTCCAAACTCTGCCTTCCAGACAGCCAGCTCAGCCCAAAGCCCCAGCCCCACATTTCTACCCCACTACCCATGCGCTGCATTACTTCACTACCCTTCCACACTTGCTCCCTGCTCCAGTCCCTAAAAAAACACCAAAATGCCCATTGCAGATGGGGCTCACAAGTATCATCAATTGTCCACATCCTTTCCATCTTTGCAAAAAGCTTAAGAAAACTTGGCAGATCTCACGTATCATCACCTATGAATTATGATCCGTGCACTAAGAACAATCCCAGAAAGGGACATTTCCTCACGTCACGTCAAGTAGTCCCATAGGCCCTCATCCACCCAACCTGGACTACTCCAGCAATGGCTCAGGGGGTGCTGGTATGACTATTTGGTGGTCGTTTTCGAACTTCTTGATACACATAAGCCAAAAAAGGAGTCACTGTTAAACATGACAACCATCATTGCTCAGATTAACACTGCATTAGAAACAGTGACAACAACTGCTTTGGAGACATTTCTCTGGGCCCACTCCCCAAGGCAGGTTCCCCAACAGACCTATCCTTCTCTTGCAGGAAAGCAAGCTCTTTCCATGATTTCCACCTTTTAATCCTGCTGGAACTCCAAAGATCCAGGCCAAACTGGGCAGCAACAAACAACACTATTCCCTGCTCTCTCTGCAGCTCCTCAGCATCACTTTCATGGCACCTAAGGAGGGTGTTTTGGCATGTTACCTACACCAACGTTTCTCAGGACCTGCAACAACTCTACCCATGCATCTCAGACCTCTGAATCTGAAGGAGAAGGGCAAGCTGAAAACAAAAAAGACACAATGCCTACTGTTTCTTAGAAATCTGATGTTCAGGCAACTGCACTATCAAAATTTGTTCTTCATAACCATGGTGTCCCCACACTGGTCTGTTATTGTGGTGTTGCCTTTGGAAATGTTCGATCCAAAAGGAAAGAAGGAAGAGTTACACCAAGAAAAGGGAGCGAATAAGGGCACTTCCACCCATACAATCTCAGTGTCACCTAGACACTCAGACATGAGGCTTTACCCAAGAACATCAATTTATTTCAAAAGCGCAGTTTGCTGCTGCTCATTAAGGAAAGTTTAGTAAATTGTGCATAAAGGAAAAGAAAACTATCTTCTTTAGAAAGCAGCTTAGCCCTTAAGAGCAAAGACACTAATATGGGATTTAAATGCTTCCCCTTTCATACAGTTCATGCTGTTATAAATAGGAACAGGAACATGTCACATGGGGCACTGACCCTCTTACCCGCTGCATGATACAGATAGGAAAGTTCAAGAGATGGAGATGCAGCTAATAAATTACTTTCTTTATTATCACAGGTACCACACATACTGAAAGAAAAGTAGAGACTTGAGATCCCACGTTCAAAATACAATCTGCACTAACCAACACACCACTAATCTGGACTGAAATTTAGGACTTGGTAATGCTCATTGAGCAGACATTGCCAGCACACGTCCCCTGCTTTCCGGCTTATCCCAGACTGAGGGAAGAGTCAAACAAGGCACTTGGTAATACAGCAGTCCCTTCTATGCGCAAATCAGGTTTGTTTTGCTTCCAAAAAATAAACACAAAAAGGCAGACAGGCTTCCATCTGACTTTTGTCAAAGCTTGGATGAAGGAAGACTTTCAACAGTGCCTTCCAAGCAGCTCTTTGTAAAGATGGGAGAATGGGTAAAAATAACTTGTAATTAGAGGCTAATGAATCAGCACCAGTTGTCTAGTCAACAGTGCATCAATTCCCATGCGCTATTTCATTGCTTGATATTCTTTGCATTGTGCAAAAGCAACGCACTGGAGAATTCATGCTTACTGCCTCCACAAATAGTTTTCCTTACATGTGCAGCGCAGGTTGAAACTCCATTTCCCCCCAGGGAAAAAAAAGGACATGACTTTACCAGGCAAGGAAACCCAAGAAACCAACCAACTTGTATAGCTTTCAGGCTTGATCACCTGGAAGTACATTAAAGTGGCTGCAGTTCACCCTGTTTTACCCATTTGCCGAGTTCTGTCGCAGCCAAGAATTGAGCTTCCCAAGCAAGGCCAAGCATTTTCTGTCGCATGGTGGGAATAAATTCAAACCACCCCAAAATTCCTTGGCAAAAAGCTCTGTATTTCCCATCATTTAAAATTCAGGGCATTTCCATGAAATGCTTCTCATTCCCAACCCTCCTTCAAATGCACACGCAGAACCACGTCCTGTTCAGGACACAGCTCTGCAGTGGTGGAAAATGCCATGGGGTGCTCTAAAGCAGGGGAAATAATGAAATACCAGCTCTGCTTTTGAAGCTTCCATCAGCCCCAAATAGCATTTCAACTTGGCAACGTGTCTGCCAGCTCCAGCGGCAAGGACTGTCACCAATGTTGAGCACAAGTGACACGCAGATGAGTTGCTTTTTCCGATAGATAAAATAATGAGTGTTCCATGATATGAGAATAAAATCCCTTTGCTGATGACTGAGGAACAAATTTGCAAAGTTTGCAAGGAGAGAGAATTTTTTTTTTGTTCTAACTGCACATTCCTCCTGAGATATGAAAATTCAATTGGATTCTTCTCTTCTTGCATCCTAATAAAATTCCTATAATACTAAGGATTTAGAAATCATCTTAACTTGAGGTTTCAAGTAAAGGTAAAACTGATTTTCAGCACAAATTAAAAAACAAGGTGATTGGGCACTCAGCATCTACAGCAATCAATTTTTTTGTTTTCATGGCGCTTTCTGCTGTAAGCATCCAAAAAGTACCAGTTTATATATGTATTAGCCATTAATTATACTGTCACAACGTGTGAAGCCCTTGACTCTATCTGGGAGCACAGCGGGCTAGAAGCCAGATTGAGGATTGCACATACAGTTCCTGAAGCCAAATGAGAGCAGCTGCTGGGAAATCTCGAGAAAAGCAGAAAATCGGAGCATGCAGCGGTGAGGCCACGTTAAGGCCTCATCACATCTCACAGGTTTCCTCGTGGACCACGTTGTTCCTTTACTGGACTAATAACATGAGGTTGTAGCCCTGAACAGGGAGGTCGGAATGTGGGAAAATCCTTGCAATGGCTTTTCTGAGCCTTGCACACGGCGGATCCGCATCTCCTCCTCTATTCCTGTCTTAACGCTCCCTACGCATCGACGGCCATGGGAACCAGGTGGTTGAGCACCAAACAGCAAAGCTAAACCAGCACAGAGAAGGACGGCAGCATTCGTCCTCACAAGGAGGTAGGAAGGGTTGCTTGGTCCCCATCTCATCCCGAAATGCAGGAGACACGGTGTCACCCATCCCAGCGAGGAGGAGGGCGATGGTTCAGCCAAAGCACGTGGGAGGATGGATGGAGATGCAGGGAGCCCCAGTGGATGTGGAAAGGGCCCGGATCATCGCCAGCCAAGCGAGGGGGACAGCGCGGTCGACCTCTGTGAGGACAACAGAGCATCCAAGAGCTCTGCAGCTTCGAGGGTTGAGCTGCTCTGCCCTCACCTGAAAGCTGATTTCCTCGGTCTCCATCCCCGGCCCCTGGCAGGCCTCAGCCTCGCTCACACGTGCTCCATCCTGCGAAGCCGTTACAAGGAGTACAGAAACATCAGCCTGGCTGCTGCGAGCGTCTGACAAGGAGCACCTGGGGAAGCCCAGGGAGGGACCTCGGGTGCAGCCATCACCAGAGGGCCAATGGGACCCGCCAATCCATCACCAATTCCCTGTGGTTTCCCGCAAATCCTGCATCTTTGCTATGTTCATGGACACAACAGGGAACAGTATATGAAGGTAGCAATAGTAGCAACTTTCTCTAGGCATTTAATAAAGTACCCTACAGCCAAGATCCTGCTCCCTTGAAGAGTTTTGACAGCACCTCACTTGCCATTAAGGTACTGATGTAGCATTATTTTCTCTCCAAGCCCCCTAATTTGCTCTCAATTCATTGTTCTCAGGATTAAGCCCTTTTTTTTCTTTTTTTTAATGAAAACACAAGAAAAGCTCAGTGACAGGGGGATGAAGGAAGCCCGTGCTATTCACCAGCCACCCAGCCACCCACATGCTATCTTAATTCATGGCAGACAAAGCCGGCTCTTTGTCTTGCAGCTCCCTCTCTGCCATTCATCCCGGTGCGATATCACTCCCAGGAATCAGAGCCTGCCTATGCAGGGCCGGGGGAGGCAGGGGGGCGGGGAAGAGACAAAACCCATCTAATCAAGCCTTAGACTTAGCCCTATTGTCACCAAGACAGCTCCTTTTTTAAAATAAAACAATGTATATATAGCCATAGATCTCTATTAAGCACCCTTTCCATGCAGCCTGAGGCGGGAGCTTATGTAACAGGCGGGTGACACAAGTATTATCTTCATTTGCAGTGTTTTCTTTTTTCTTTGCCACTAATAGCAAACCATGTGAGCAATGGGAAAAATAACAGTAATTTCACAAGAAACACGAAGAAAGGATTCCCCAGAGCTGAAGATTGCTTTAACCTTTGTATCTTCAAACACGTTTCTCTTCTGCGCTTAATGTCCTACATATGTGATTTACAACCGTTAAGGGGTTAATCGCTAACCGTTGTTTTAATTGGATGAACAATTGGCCTTTCGCCACTTCCTTTGAAAGATTATTCTGCGATCTAATAGAAATCAGTGCCAGAATGTATTTTCCTGAGACTACGTGCCAGAGGAAACACTATGGGAGTAGATAACTACCCAAGTTTCACGAGACTCAAGCATTGTAACATCATCATCAACCAGACTCATGACAGCTACGACTGCATGGGGTCACACTTCCAAAACTCCAGTATTTTGGGAATAGGTAGTTAATGGAAAAATTTACTAAAAAACCCTGCAGATTGTACAACTGAGGAAAAATGGAAAATAAACAGCAACACTTAATTCTACATTGTGCCATATTGCTTAGCAGAGGTACATGCAAAGGCAAAACCCAGCTGCTTATGTATTTTCTTAGTGGACAAGATAAAAAATAGTTGAGCAGCTGAAACATCCTTCTAATCTATTCTCCAAAAACGACAGTTACAATTCACCATGAATCAACCCACGTATATACGAAAGCAATTCGAAAAGAACGTTTAATATCCACGTTTGGCTTTTTGCTAGTAATTTTTTTTAAGCAACAACAACAAAAAAAATCCCATTGAAATAGAATATCCTATGTGGCTTTAACTATAACAGAAATGTCACTCCTTTAGCTTAAGGACACCAAGTTTTCATGAGCCTGCAGGCATCGCCCCAGCACCGCGCACTTGCGCAGCAGTAACTTTTCTAAGGAAAAAAAACAACCAAACAAATAAACAACAAAAAAAAAGACATTATTTTGGCTAAATTTTATTAACCTTTTGACCATAAGGGTGTCGCAAGTTCTAATAGTTTTACAACACCTGTTAAATATCAAAATCCTTGTCTTTGATGTGAGGAGAGCACTTAAGCTTTGGTACCAGCAATTAAAATGCCTCTGCAACATTATATATATTTCACAGGATTTTTTTTAAAAAAAACACATAACGGAGGAACATTATCATTCATATTCTGAATGATAGTTTGTATAATGGTCTTCCAAGAGCCGCCTTTGTAAACTGAATTTAAGCATACATACTGATAAACAGTATGTCTTGCACTATATACAGTTATCATATGGATCTCACTGTCTCTAGTATGAAAAACGAGTTCCCAAATGCATACTTTTTTTCTTTTAAACTTCTGACACCGATATACACACACAAGTGGACAATTTCTGGCACTATTCACGTGGCTTCATTAAATTTAATACTTTGAGTCAGTGAAAAAGTAGGAACACTTTGCGATGTCTTTATAAAAGTGGCATCATTAACATGCAACCCTTAAAACAACTCAAGGAACTGAGACCAATCACTAAGATCACAGAAGTCTAGAAATTGCCTTAGAAGTCCTAGTTTTACAAAGTCCCTTACATGTTTTTGGCACAGCACAGAAAGCCAAAGCCTACTCCAGGCTTCCGACCTTGGACCTAGCAAGACCAGGACCATTCTCAGGGCCACTTGCACAAGAGTGCAGTGGGTCAGCCCCATACATCTCACAAAGCTGTCAAGAGGATTAGCAAGAGGAAAGGCCAAACCCTTCTCCAGTTCTGAAGATGACCCACAACCAGAAGTAAAAGGGATCCTTTCCTTGCATGACCTCTTGGGTAGCTTTCCACAAACACTATATCCTCATTTCCATTAGCTTTGGAGCAACTCCATACACATCTTCCTTTCTAGCCCATTGGCCTTGCATTATTTCCGTATCCCTCTCTATCCAAATCACTTTGTCCAAGTCCCAGACTCTTGGACATTGTGGATTCCCTTGTGGAATCAAAATCTTATTCTGCAGATGGAAATTCAATCCAGGACTTCAGGGACAGGTCACACAGGTTTCAAAACAGAGAAACAGACAGGTAAGACCTGATCTAATGAAGAATGCCCTTAATTAGCTTCTCAAACCTTGGTTTGTTTATCTTACCACTTCACTGAGGGCTGAAATCCTCTGCCGGCACTTTAGAGACACTCTCATCTACAGGCAGAAAGGCTAATTATTAATTAAAGGGTATTAGTGCTAAGTGATGACTACTTATTTCCTTCTGTCATATAGCTACTCTTATTTTCTGTACCTTGTGTCTATAATTAATAACATCCCAGTGCTCTGCTCCTCACATTAGTAAAACAGGGGTAGTGGGGACAGCACTGAGCTCTCCATTTTATCAGTTATGTAACAGTACCTTTAGATTCCCATCCTAGAAGGATCCATTTAAGCTCAGTAACAGGAGAAAGGCCTTCAGCCACTCCAGCAATAAAAAGATTACAAGCTTGAATACACTTACATATGTTTGTCTCGGAGTATAACCAAACAGTGCAATTTTATCTGCTAAGAGCAGCTGTCAGGATCTACATTACTGGATTGTGGTATCCAGTGATAACAGTGTCGACCATGTGTGTTTGTCACCTTAAACTCAGTCCCCTCCACATTCTTTGAAATGTTCCTGACATCCTGCATCAGATCCTGGTGAAGGAAACATCCCTGCACCTATTTTACAGCTGGGAAAATGGAAGATCTTATGACCAAACCACACCAGGATGGATATAGCCAAACTGCAAGCCCAGTCTGTTAACTAATAGAAAATAATAATAATAATAAAACCTATGCATAACTATCTCAGCATACTTTATAAAATCTTTTTAAGTTTCCAATCCCTGTGAAATACTGACGGTACAAGACACAGGAATTACGGTTTTCACTGGAATGGCTGGAGCTCACATGTTCAGCTGTGGAGGTCTTGGGTTCATTCCCCAGGAACCATTGCATAGTTATTCAGTGACTGCTGCTATCCAGAGTGGTTGGCAGCTCCTTCCTCATGTCCAGTTTCTTCCAAAAGCCAATGACAACAGCAACTCAGGCAGCAAAAAGGTCTTTGCAACAGACCAAAGCAGAGGGAGTAGTTGGCTCCAGGATTTTTTTCTCCAGCAAGCACTGCATGGATTCAAAGCATCTCTAACATTTCTGCAAGGGAAGAAAACATCTTGGTGGAGAAAATAATCAAGCAGATCATCCTGCAAATGAGCAGGAACGAGTCTCAGAGAGACTTTATGCTGGAAGGAGGGGCTGGAGCAACAGAAGAGGGGCTGGAAATGCCTGGGGGGCGGCCAGGAGAAGAGGAGAGTCTCTGTAACTCCGTTATTGCAGAAGGACGATGGGGAGAGGAATAGAGAGACCATTGGGCTATGGAATTAAAAAAAAAGAGGGTTGTCAAACTAGGGACAAGATCTATACTGTATATGAATGCCGGTGGGACTGTAAAGGAAATAGCTCCCTGGCTTTTCCAGCTGGTGGAAAGCTCTTGCTGCGGCAGCTCTAATCCAAGCAAAGGCACGGTGGAAAACTCCCTGCACCGGGGCGGCTGGCAGCGAGCGCGGCTCCCTGCACCGGCCCGAGCACCTCCGGGGGCCGCGGAGCTGCTGCCAAAACCGCCACGGTGGGGCTGGAGCTGCCAGACAGATGGGTAAAGCATGGGGAGAAAGGCAGGAGGAACGGAGCCAAGGTGGCGAGCAGCGTCACAGCAGCACGGAGGCGCGGGCATTGCAGCCACAAGCCATCGAGGTCTTCTCGCTGGAAGGGGCAGGACGGTCGGTCCTGATTGCAACCAGCTGGATGCTTTAAAACTCATTTCGAGGCAACTGTGCGGTCAAGGCATGCAAAGGCTGCCAGCTCTGAGCTCCTTGCTCCCAGCACCAGGTTCATCGGGGAAGCAATGCACTGGTGATGGCGTGGAAGCCATGGGGATGGAGGTTTGCTCTTCTCTCGTGTTGCTGTGCCATAGTTTGTTCTCACCAACTGCAAAGAGGCTTCCATTAGCAGCCACAGATTTGTTGGAACACTTTCCAGCTGTCCAGTTTACGTTGCATTCCAGATGAACTCTCCCAAATGCTGGGTACTGTATTGGTAATGTGGCTTTCCCCTTGTTTCTCTCTGCGATCCTAGTCCTATTGGTCATCTGCAAGTTTACCCTTTGGCTCTCTCTGGTGCCACTTAACCAGTCCCTTCCAACAGGAAACCCCAGGAAGAGCTCACAGCATCCTCTGATCCCCCCTCTATTCCAAGTGGGCAGTAGGGATGCAGGTATCTTCACGCCTTCACCCACACGGCCACGCAACCACCAGTAGATAATGTCTCATGGCCACAGGAGTGGCATCAAGGCCTGAGAAAGATGAAGTTTTCCCAGACTGCCTGCAGCTTCTGCACTGATGACCCAGGTTCCTTCTCCAGATGGACCAAAGGCAGAGGTCCAAGTCACACTTCTTTGAAGTTATGCTCACTAGCTTGGGGCCCATATGCATACATACATATTTAATTAATTTATTTGCTGAATTAACAAATCACAGCATAGCAGAAAGTAAAAGAAAGGAAAATTTACCCTTATGCACTTATGGGTAGTTGGTAGTTAATTGCTCAGTTCTTCTCCAAAATAAGTTCTCAAAAGTGGTAAATCCAAGTTTGGGGCTCGTGGGCTCTTTCTGTCCCTCAGCAAAGCTTTCCTTAAAGCCCGCATGTATCTTTCCACATATCCCACACCCATACGCTTGGTGTGACCTGAAGGGAATCAGGTAACATGGCCCAAGACAGAACTGCAACTCCTGTCTTCCCAAATGGCCTCCAAGTCTAATAGCAATGACCAGCACCCCTTCCATTAGCAGAAGCAGCCATGAAGGCTGATTTCCTATAGATTTGACTCTTCCCTCTTTTCCCAGTTTTCCGAACACTTCTTTCGCTTTGCCAATGAAGCAGTCATACGGGAACGTGACTGATTCAGGGCTACCCGGGCTACCATGAGCTTGTGGCCACAAGGCCGTTGCTGCTGGAGTTGTGAAGAAGCTGAGCCACAACTGCCCTTCCACTAGTGGCAATGTCCATTTGAGCCCCTCTGCTCTATCCTGGTACCAATTTTGACAGAACTTGCAAGAATTATTTACCTCTACAAGCATCTCACTGTCAAAAGAAGCTGAAATTGGCCAATAGACGTGAAATATATTAGGGAAAGACTGACAGACAGTGTGGCTGCCAAAGCAGGAAACAAAGTAAAATGTGTAAAAATGCTCCTCTGGTACTTAGGTGGATGTGAGAGCAGTTGGGTTGGCACAAGAAGCAGGTTTGTTGCATAAGCGAGGAACATTTTAATATAGTCAATCCATGAGTAGGACTGTACTTTAGAATACATTTCCCAAATTCTCTGCAATCTGTTATTCAAACCACTTCCCTAAGGAGCCTCTGCGGTACTAGCAGGACTCAGAGTCAGGGCTCAGGTCTGACAGCTCCACTGAAATGCACCTGCCTCCGAGTCCTGCTATTTGGTGCTCCCCAGTCGATTCCTTTCCTTCATTCCCCCCCTCCAAGATGGAAGGAAAATGGAAACTGTCCACAGGGTAAGTCAAAATGGAACTTAAAATGCTGGCTGTATATCACAGACCCCCAACCCGCATGCTCATGTCGAGTATTCCGCGGATTTGGGAACGCTGATCCCTCTCTGGGACTGCCTCACTCAACGCCAGCATCCAGGACAGGGAAGAAGGAAAGTGGGAGAAGCAGGAGATAAGAGAAATATTTTACAGTTTGAGGCAAAAATAAATAAATAAACACCCCATTGTTTCACAAGATTGACCACTACGTAATAGAAATTTTTATAAACTTGAAGCAGAGGAGATTTTTCAACCGAGGACACTTAATGCACTGGGCCAAACCTACTGGGCCGTGGTGCAAATGCATAACTTAAATGGAACTACAGCTAAGATCAGGCATATTATTAATTCATATTCCATTTGGATTACTTTATTGTTTAAAAATATTGTCATAGTGCAAGCATTACTAGATGCTGTTCATTTGTTTCTCTCCGAGAGCCACAAGAATAAAGAGATTAGGTAATTGTATTGCAAGCATGAAATACAAGCAGTGATTTTATGAAATCTAGCCTGTCCCAAGCCACAGTTTTGATATTGTTCATAAACACCATCTGCAGATTTGCTTTACAAACAAACACCATGTTTATATTTTGTAAAAGTACAATTTCCTAATGAAAAAAAGATTTTCTTTTGTTTCAAAAAACTGACAAACCCAGAAACATTCTAATTCTCCTACTCTACAGTGCACGGGTTCTGCATAAAATTGGAGGGATAAACTTAATCAAATACTTGGGAGGCAAAAGAAGTCACCAGTGGGAGACATTTCAAACAGGGGTTCACAAAACCTTAGGCATGACATAAACCATATATAAAGTAATATAGTGATACACAAAATGTAAAACTAAAATATGTAAAATGTTTACAATAAACAATAATATAATAATAATAATTTTAAAAAGATGTAATGATCCATCCTCTACCACTGTGCTTGGTGGAAGATACCTGTAAGCAGTTGGTGTTTAGGTTATCTTCATAAACATAAATGTCAACACACCTACAGCAAATTATAATTAATGAATATTTAGCTAATCTAAATTATTAGCTCATAATATTTAGCTATTATGAACACAGTCCACTAAAAACCTCATGCCTGTGCCCCTGAGCAGATGTTCAGCAAAATACTGTTTGTGAAATTCTCTTTTCAATCACTGGGCTGTGCCTTTGTTTTTTTGTATTGCAAAAAGACCTTAATAGGAACCTTGTCTGCCTTTACCACTTGTTACTTAATATATCTTACCAAATAATCTTTCTTCTTTCCCCTTCTGCTAAAATACTTTTCATCTTTCTTCAGAAGTAAATCTGTCTCTTTTACACCTTAGCCCTCCCATCTCCCATTGGCAGAGACGCTTTGAGACGCTCTTCAGAACAATAAGCCCAAGGAGAACACAGATATATTTCTCAAATTCTAAAACACCCATTATTATTTTCTATCCTTTTTTTTGTGCACACAGGACATTGTTTGCTTTCTTCAGGGATGTGTAGAACTTTCTACTGAGTTGTCCAAATGATGGTGACGTCTCCCACCAAGGGTTCCAGCCAGGACAAACCCTACTACACAGCAGTAATTATATTTGCACCATGTCTCTTTCCTACTTTCCCAAAGCGAGTTTCAGCTACCACTGTGACATTTAATTGCAGGCCCTTAGTGAAATTTAGTTATGGGCACAAATGATTTCTAAGAGCTTTGTTCTTAGAGCCCTCATCAAAGATTTTTGGGAAGCCAATATGAACTCTAGTCTGTTGGCTCACTATCCGTACAGTATATTGATTCCCTTAAAAAAATAAAAAGGCAGGGAAATAGCATGAGTCCTGCAGTGGAAAAATCTTGGGTCTTTTTGTAGCTTCCTCAGCCAGGTGCAGCTTACTGCTCTTGTGCTGCTGGATGATGCTCTATCACCTTGAAAAGCCTTGCAGATAGTTACCAGATGGGCCACTTTGGACTCCTCTTGGGGAGAGGCAAGTTTTAATAGGTTTGTGTATTTTCCTGTTAGCAGCCTCGCGCCCACTTTCTTGAAGGGCCTTTGAGATTCTTGAATGATTATCACCCGGTTCCGCTGACTAATTTCTATTGAAGTTATTTTGCTCAAGCACTTCCTCTTCTGCTAGTTCGCTGACTAAGAGGGCCTCCCGTTTACTGTTGACAAAGGGAAACCTGGAGGAGTCATCGTGCCCTTGCAGGGAGAAATAAACCTTAGTGCTGACAAAATTCAGAGGGGCTTTCCCACAAATCTCGTGATTCAGTGCATGCTTATCTTGACCCATGACATCTCGCATCGATGTCTAGTTTAGGCAATTCATTAAACACCAGGAGATCAAATACAGAATTGGAGATGAAGAATTTTATGGCGACTTCCTTCCCCCATAATGCTTCGAAAGAGCAATTCTGTTGATATACAACAGAGATGGATATACTATAAGGAATAATTCCTCTATCGTTATCATTAAAAATGACTGGTGTATCTGCAGCAAGCTCAGCTCCCAGCTCTGAACTGCTTTATTTACAACATGCACGGGACAGACTGCTGCTTCTTTCACTAATACTCACTCTGGGCACTTCACTGGTGGGACCTAGAAGTTATTTATGAGATGAGGAGGATGCAGGGAAAGGTCTGGGGTGACTTCATCTTGGATTAGCTCTCGGATACCTCACAAAATTTGGGACAGCTCTGAGCCACAGCCTGGAATGGACTCGTGGTGTCGAGAGTAGAGACTTCCCAACATGAGGCATCCACAGGATGTGCCTAAATGATCAATGAATGATGTGACTAATTAGCGACTGACGGAGTCAAGGGGATAGTTTTGCAGCTGCCTCCAGGAGCTGCCGAGTTTTTGCACCTCCATAGGAGAGCAGTAGCACAGGACAGTGTCACAGGCTAGAATCCACACACATTTTCTGAAAATGAGGTCATTTCCATTGCAGAAAGGCGCATAAGACAGTCATTACCAGAAAATATATCACTCTACGCTAGGGAAAAAGAAAGAGAAAAGATTTTTCCAACTCTTTCTTACATCACATCTGGAGGGAGCAAGAGAAATCTTTTGTAATCCTTTCTGCAAAGGAGTATCCCTTGTTTTCGCACAGAACAGACAAATAACTATTACATGGAATAATCTTGCTAACCTAGCTCTCGTTGGGAGGCCTTCAACTACCAAGTCTACAAAGCAAAACTAAGGCCTGGTAATACTTATTTCTCTGGATTTGCAAAGCTCAGCCAAATATTACTGTAAGAAAGGGCAAGGTATAAGTATTTTTGAAATATATGTGATTGCATTAAAATTGTTGAGTAACATACCAAGCTGGTCATGAATCTGTAATCAACAGCTAAACCCCAAGAACACCCCCACCCCTGCCCATCCTGGAGAAAACCAGTGACTCTGCCCTAAAGCACTGGTTCCATCAACCAAGGAATACGCTGAAGCTCCTGCTTATGGGTCCTGGAAGAAGATTTAGGGTTCTGCTGGGGTGACGATGCTCTTCCATGACATTAAACCACCACAGGGAATTCAGCTGCTTCCTTCCATCCCTGCCTTCTCCAACAGCCCTTGCTGCAAACACTTGTTGCAAGCGCCAATATCCAAATCCCTTTGGGGACTTCAGGACAGCAGGCCAGGATGCTTTAGCAATTGCATCTCAGATGGACTCTCCACCTTGCTCCAGCCTTTTAAGATCTGCTTCTTTCCATGGAATTGCATTCCCAAAATAGCAGGGAAGCACCACACATAGTAATGTTACAAGAAGGATTATCAGGCCAGGAGCTGACCACAAATAGAGACTGGTTTCAGACTTTTTACTGTTATCATCACAGGGAATTAAAATAATTCCATGTACTTCCTGAAACACATAGAAACAAAAAAGCACAATATTCATCTCCATACATCTGATCCATTACTTTACTAGCAGAGAAAGGGAGCCCAACCACCTGTGCTACGAGGAAGAATATACAGTTTAATGTTAGTTCTGGCTTCTTCTGTGCTAAACCACCTTGTTATCCGGCTTTTCCCACCAGTAATGCCTTTTGTGAATCACCTTGCCCACATGGCAGTAAAATGATATAAAAATAAATCAGTGATATCGTAGGATTATGACTTCACAACACTTCTTGGTGGAAGAAAATGGACGAATGGCAAATTCTAGTCTAAGAAGGATAGAGTCATTAAAAAAAAAAAAAAAGTCTTCAGAAATTATCCCAAGTCCTGGCCCATGTCCCTCTGCCTATTACTCAGTGCGGGCTCCATGACATCACCCCTATCCTAGTAAAAGAAAGTTGCCACCAAAAGGCTGCTGTAATTTCAGAGTCCCAATGTCCACTTCAGCTGCAGAGATCATCCCTGTCCTTGCTCTCACCCGTCCTTCCTCGTGCTAAGCGACACTTGCAACTTCCAGTCCCAGCACTGACAACGCTGGGCAGATAATTAGAATAAAAGGCTGAGCTGCAATAAAAAGGATTTTAAACACTAAGGAAAAAATAAAAAGGAAAAAAAAAAAAAGAGAAGAGCAGCTAAAGGTTGTGTGAACGATATATCACCACCCATCTGCAGTATCAGTATGTCAGCGTCTGTCTGCCACAAACATTAGTCCATAAAAACAAAGGAATAAATCAATGGACCTGTACACCCAGGCATATTATCTCGGAGAACACTGCAGGGATACGAAGCACCCTCTTTATTTGCTCTGGCAGAACCATTCCCTCTGCTTACAAGGCAACGCTACAGGATGAGTTATCTTCCAAGAGCCTCAGTATATCACCACATAACCTCGTACAGCCTATGACGGACGTTACCAAGGAACTTGGCATCTGAGCGCTTTGCTGCCCTGGTTTATTGGCAACTTGCTCATCTGTTTCCAAATGCCCAGTCCTTCTTGCCTTGTGCACCCTGCATGCCTCCCACTGTGGTGTCCATCTGGGCTTCCATTGAAGCCATCGTGACACTGCAGCATTCCAAGTCGCGATGGTGACGAGGTCACTGGTTGTGTTCATGTCCTCCATGCATCCTCCAACACGCAGACGATGTTGTCTCTGACCACGGTGCACGTGTTGGCTGACATGGGAGGAGCAGCCCTTCCACTAGAACTGTCCTCTGCAGCACTCGCTGCAACCAAAACTCTGGTCTTACTGCACCAAGTAAAGAGTAAGCCTGACCCTACACACCTTTGCTGAGGTCTTTGGCACAAAAAGGCTTCTTCTCATACCATATGGACTGGATAAAGCCTTGCTGCGTGCCTCACTAGAGAAAATGTATTAGAATCCTTATGTGGCACACTCTCATCGGGGAAGGGAAGGGGAAAAGGGAAAAAAAGGAAAAAGGAAAAAAAAAAAAAAGGAAAAAGGAGTCAGTGGGTGAGCTACTACAGCCATGTATTTAAAACGGAGAATTAAATGTTCAGTGATTAATCTTCTGTTTCTCACAGTGCTATTTATCTTTATATTCTTGACCTCAAGTCTACAGAAGTCAAATGGCCTGTATTTAACCAATTTCTAAAGAGCCTACTCAAAATATTACAGAAAATAACTCCAGTGTTCACCTTTCCCACTCTGGAGTTGCCCAAGACAAAACAGAACAAAGATGGTCTTTGTGATGTGTTTTACACCGACGCAATTCCTATCGGCCAGAAGGGAGATTTGTCCAGAATTTCAACACTAATTGCTAACCTGTGTACACACATCCACTAAGGGCCTATTTCAGGAGACAACCGAGAAGAATGAGTTTTACATAATGACGTGTGAGGGGAGAAAAAAAGGAAGTTGGACCTGCTAAAATTAGAAAGTGCTTACGCCCCCAAAGGCGGCTGCTCCAGCCCACGCATTTCATCACGAGTAGGTGCTCAACTATATTTACCTTCTGTAAGAAATGTTTAACTTGAGCTGGGACACAGAAAACCCCACCAGGATGTGGTAAAGAGAAGGGAAGTTCACAAGATGTGATCTCTAACTGACATCATTGGAGGCACATCTGAAGCTCAGATGCCTTTTTTTTTTTTAATGTGCAAGTTCCTCAAAAAGAAAGAAAAAAAAGAAAACCATTCTTAAAAATACATTAAAAATTAAATTTAAAAGATCTGCATTAATAGAACAATGCTAACTTTGGGGCGCTCTGATGTTTGTTTAGCTCCTAAGCTCTTCGGGACTGAGCCCCACACGTTGCACTGCTGCCTGGGTGTGGAGGAACTCCCGGCAGGGCCATGGCCCCACCGCAAGGAGGTGCCGCCGGAAGACCAACCGTGATGGAAACCGCAGGGTTGAAGCTGCTCCGCTCACATGAGCCGTCCGGGTCCACCCCTCACCCTGCACAACGCAGCTAGCGTGACCCGAGAGGCACCAGCCATGCTCTCTGCTCATCATCAACCATGGCTACAGTCAAGCTGGGAGATACCACCTGCATCCCTCCAGACACAACCAGTGGTATTGGGAGAGCCCTCAATATAGACATCTCCCATTAAAAAGTTCTGGGGGCAACAGGACCAGGGATCTGGATGGGAAAAAAGACATATCTCCCCTCGTCTTTCCTCCTACTTTTTTTTTCCTCTCCTCCTTCCTTAATTAATCCTCTGCTTTTCAACTAGTCACTTTGTTTTGTAAAACCAGTGGTTCCAAGGACCAAGCTCCTGTTCAGTGCATCACAAACGGCACCACAAAACCTGCATGAACCTAGAGTGGTCCTGAGTAGGAGCTGAGCCTGAGCAACAATTTCCAGAGGTCTTCTTTCCACTTGGAGGAAAAAGGCTCTCATGGGACCCCATAGCCATTTGAGTGATGTAAAAAACACACAAAAAGACATATGAAGGAGCAGAGAGTCCCATGAGCTGCAAAATGGGGAGGCCACTGGCCAATTTCCAATGTTGCAAATTCTTCAACATATGGACCACTGACCCCAGAGTGAAGAGCAATTGCTTTTTACCCTTTAACAGCTGAAATAGGGCTTTACAAGGCCCAAAAGCTGGGCAGGGAAAGTAATAATTAAAAAGTGTACTTATTGATATTACCAATTTCTGAAATAAATGCAAACACTTTCTAGTACTACTTTCTCTATTTTCTGGGTGAGAATGGAGTCAACAGGGCTGTGAAGCTGTTGGCCTTCAGCCACCCAGCGTGGCAGCAGCAGCACAAAGCCGTGAACCCACAACTATCTGACACATTCCAAAAACTAGCTGAGCTTATCTGAGCACAGTCACCATGAGGAGATACGACACACTCTGGAGCTTCCCCTTCACCAGAACAGGCTCTGCAACCATCTCCTGCAGCTTTCAGTGGATGTGCAAGTCCACCCATGCCACGTGACAGGGCAATAGGATTTCCATAGGACCAGCACGGATGCTACACACACAGCCAAGGAGAGACCATCTCATCCAGAATAAGCTTGGAGGTCTCAGTCTTGGATCTGCACTGTGCAGTGCTGAGTTGCTTCTCCATGGGTGATATCCACTCTAGTTGAGCCTTAAAGTATCCTGTTCTAAGCCAGGCTCCCGTTTATACTCAGAACTTACTTTAGGAGGAGCTAAAGCTTCTTTAGAGCTGACTATTTCTCCCAAATGTCTATTGAGAGAGCCTAAAATAACAAGCCCAGATTTAAACACTCAACTTTAAGATATTTACAGTTTGGTGATGAATCCCACCTCAACTCTTTGTCCTTGTGTACACCTAGAAACTATAATTTAACATGGAACACCTAATCTACCACAACCAAAAGAACATAACTGCACAGAAACTAACCAAAATGAATAAAAAGGTACAGCCGCAGAAGACACTTCCCTTCATTCATAATTCGAATAAAAAAAATGAGATCATTCTGCACACCCAGGGTGGAAAGCAGGTTAAAGACATGGTAAGGGTCTCCAACCTGGGTACTTGGACTCTCTCCTCTGAGGTACGCAAGGCCTCCCTACCTCACATTCTCATCATGTGCTTTCATGACACTGTTTAAACTCCATTAAATACCCCTGCAACCCAATCTGAGACCTATAATGTTCACATCAACTCCCAGATGGACTCGCAGATTGAAGTCCCTATTATTCAACTCCAGCTGTCTTGTTCATTTTCTCTGTTTAACTCACCTAAGATGCAACCTCTCCTACACGTTCACACAGTGAAAAGTCTCATCAGCTTCATTCTCACAGTCACAGTATGTTCTTGCCCTTGAGAAATGCAATTCTGTCATGGAATATTCTGCTGCCGGCCTGTCACTTTGAGCATCTCACCTTCCACTAGCTCCCTCTTCTCTACAACATCAAACACAAACTGCTTGTTTTTGTTTTCAAGGCGCTTCGAAGCATCTCCCAACCCAACCTGTCACCCTCTCATTTGCTGTTGCAGGCGAAGTCCTGTTTCATGGATTGGTCTGAGGAAACCTGCATTACTACTTATTCAGTCTACCCAATAAATAAATAAATAAAACCTTTAAGAAACATTTGAGAGTTAACTACATCACTCTGGCTTCAGGCTAGTTTCCAACAGCTAAATGTTATCTATTGATCAACATCCTTATAAGAAATACTAAGTATCTACCACCTTTCTGGAGAGATTTAGGGGTGAAGGCTATGGAGCGCAATGTACAATTTACAATGGAAAGTTCTATGTTTCAAACTACAAAGAATCATGAGTCTTCTTATTGCCTTCTTAGAGAGGAAACCAAAAACTCAGCCACAGGCTGATTCAAAAGTTCTTTCTTTAAATTTCACTCATGGCTTAAAAAAAAAAGAAAAATAGAAAAATACAGTCTGCTATTTGCCAGAGTTATGGGTTTTACCCATGATGTCCCAGTGAAAGACAGAGCCTCACAAATATTTCCACAGCTGCTCAGGATGTTTGCTGGATTATAAGGTCACACACAGGACATGCTCGCTTCTTTCTTTGCATAAAGCCTGTATGCTAAAATATAAGAGATCCTGTTGAACATGCTTTTGGCATCTAGGGTCCTCGGTTTCACTGATATCCATCGAACAGCACTGACGTCCAGGGTTGTTTAACCCTTCTCAGCCACCTTTTTAATGGTATGATTGCTCCTTCCAGAAGTGCAGCACTCTCCCTTCATCCCATCCTCACTATGAGAAGCACCAGGACTTTACCTGAACTAAGGAGAGCTTTACCCTGAGATCAGCTTGACATGGATCATTTAAGCACTCAAGAAAACCAAATCAAACATGACCCTCTCTCCAAAATAACAACATCAGCACCACCCTTGAAAATTCTAGATCTGCATCACTGGATTGGTGAGTTCATTCTGCATAGCTACGGCTCCCCATGAGCCCAAGCACGGGGAACTTCCAGAACTTCCTTATATTCCAAGGCAAAGCAAATAAGAGTCACATTTTGTGCTCAGCAATGCTTAGGGCTCAGGTAGAAGGCATCATAAGGCTCACCAAAGGTAGATTTCATCTCTGGAACCCAAGAGTTCCCCCATCTGGGGCAGGAACTGTCCCACATCCATTGACTTGGCAGTGAACACACAGGTTTTGTAAGGGAAAGGTGTCTAGACAGCTGGATTCACCTCAGCTACGGTAGAGCAGGATGCCAAACTGGTCACGAGAGCAGTGGCGCAGATAGGCCTCTCCTTACGGCAAACGGCTGCACGATGAACCAGATCAGCGACCCTGTGCTCAAACCAGGTATATGACTTGGGAAGCACCAAAACCCCTGTTATTCTTTATTAGCAGTTGCCCTTTGTTTCAAATTTTCATTCCATTTCAGATGTTCATTCTCATTTTTCCACTGAGATGTTTCTCGGTCTTTAGGAATCTGCCACGCCGTATTTGCCCACTCTTTGCAAAAATGGGGAAATACGTGAGCTTCCTTCCTCCCGATCCAACCTCACCACTATCCTGCTTTGCTGGGAGGAACAGTTGCACCAGGCTAAATAATTCAATACCAAAAATTTGGGGCCTAGCCAGATATCAGTCCAGTAATAGGTAGTTTCTATGAAGTCATTTGGGGGATTGACTGTTTATCTGGATGTGGTCAGGACCATCACATTTTAATTATTACCACTTTATAAGCTTCACCTCAAGCTACCTGAAAAACAAGTAATAGAGAAGCACAAACATTTGCTGACGAGCAATGATGAGTTCAGGGAGGGGCAGAAATAGAGATAAATCAAAATATGCTCACAAAGGTTAGGCTGACAGTGCTATCTCCTTGCTGCATAGATTTAATTTTCAGTATACATCAAAAGTCTACAATCACGGTGCTTTCCAGCCAGCCAAAAATGCTCTGGGGCTATATTGCTTTTGTCACACCAAAGGAATCAGCATACAGGTGGAAAGAAGTATTTCAAGACTCTCATTAGAGCATCCATTTCATAGATAAGCATCAAGTCTTGCCTAATCCAAACTCCTTTCCACTTTCCTGCATATAAAATGTCATGCAAGACAAAAATCTTTGCTTATCCCAACATCAATTTTCTCCTTTAAAATTACCATGGATGACCCTTTCCATGAAGGAAACTGAAGTTGAGCGTCTTTCATCTCATTTGAAGATTTTGATATTTTTATGCCTCTGAAGAATTTGTGAACAATTGATCAGAGTTTTGTGAGATAAAGGATTCCCTGCTATAGTTCACAAAGAAATCCAGAAAATTCAGCTTCCAGCTCTTTGAAGGAAAATTGCATAGTCACAGATCCAAGAAAGAATGCACTGTGAAGGCTTAAAATGCTCTGCTTTCTAAAAAAGTAATAGAACATTTTATTTTATTTATTCTTATTTTATGCTAAATGTAATAGTATAAAAGTATACTGCTTGTGAGTAGGATAGTGGATTTACCATTATTTAATACAACCTGGCTAATGCAATAGGGAAAGCTGGTAGCAGAGATACATCCCAGCTGTCTAACCATGCTGCCACCCTGAAAGCAAAGACTTTTTTTTAAAAGACAAGACAAAATATGTGGCAATTCAACAAAGAATGGATTTCCCAAACAAATAACTGATTCACACTTAATGGCATCAGTAATCTAATTCTTTCCATCTGTAATTGAAAATATTTTCTCAGAATTTGTACTTAGTGCAAAACTTACAGCTACAGGATAGATTTAAAGTGAAAGATTCTTTTCAGTAATAATGCCTTATTTTTACTGAGTTGACAGAGCGTAATGTTAGAGCTTGCAACAGGTTAGTTAAGAATTCTTAATTTTTCTGCTTTAATTCTGAATGGTCCAAGCACCTCTTCTTTGATGCACTGTGAGGATGCAAAGCTGTTTTAGGACTGTCTAGGAAAAGTTGAATTGCACCATCAGGTACTGCAGTATGAGCTTATTAGGGACCTACTCCCTTCTACAGCCGTGTTACACCCGATCTTTTGCATTTGCTGAAGAGCACTTTGCACCAGGGAATGTATGTGACAGAGACCAGCAGAACAGCTATTTTGGAGAGTCAACAGAAAAAGTGGGTTTGGACAGGAAAGAAATCAAGGAAGCCTCTTTAGCGCAAGTCTTAAGAGATTTACAAGCAAAGAGATCCTCACTAAACTTCAAGAACTTCATGGAAGATCTATCTACTCTTCATGGGTCTTTTTTGTGGGGGGGAGAGAGGCGGGCGCGGGGGCAGGCATTAAACTATTTCCAACAAAAATCTTCCTCAAGAATTGTGATTCCTCTCTGCAGAATAAGAACTGGGGACTTAGGGTAAAAATCTGAGCAAAGCCAAATCCATGCAAAACCTCCTAGAGGTCATAACTTGATCTTTTTTTTTGCTTTCAATAAAAGCTTAGGTCTTTAATACTAGATTACAAATTCTCCAGAATCCATGTTTTATAGCAATATCAAGTGCAGAAAAGCTAATAGCGTCCGGATGTCTCCCCCGCTTACAGAGAGATGCCATGGAAAGGCAGGCAGGAGGTGAGGGAGCAGCTTGGGAAGGGAGGATCCGTTCCTGCTCCCAGGCAGCAGGAAGGCTGCACAAATGAGTCCAGCTGTTGTATTCACATCACCCTCCTCTTGGACCAGGAATGGCAAGTGGGCTGCAGCCAAAACCAGAGCAAGTCGACACGCGTCCGCTTCCCGATTCCCAGCCTCCGAGAGGGAGAAGCAAAGCAGGAAAGGAGGAGAAAGAGGACAGCGAAGCTCCCAGACACGCACAGCTTTTCTGTGCAATTGCACGTCCCAGAATGAATAAGCAGGAGCACATCATTACTGGTGGCAAACATAAATCCTTAGTTCAAGATGCTGTGATTTGATCTCTGACTGTATCTTATCTTTAAAGGTCTTTGATGCTTCACAAAACAGACAATATATCATTCAAAGTGAATGTGTATGGATCAGATTTTCTTTCTTTTTTTCCCACTTTTTGGTATTAATAGGAACATTTGTATGAGATAAGAAACCTCTGGCCTGCCTCTATTAGAAACCTGAATCCTCCCCCTTTGAGGCATCAAATTCAGTAGCTGCAGAAATGAATGTGACATCATGGAAAATGATGTCCCAAGTGAGGGGAATGTGCCAGCTCAGCTCTACACTGAGAAGTTACTTTCAGCAGCTCTGAATTTGGAGGAACCCAACACGTCCAGGTTGCGTAAAAGTGAGGCTCGGGACCAGTCGCTTTATCACAAGCCATGAAGCTGGACCAGATTCCTTGCAACGATGGCATAAAGAATCTGACCCAAAATCTGCCCTTCTGCAGCCCAACAGTATTCGATAAGGTTGTGAGCATCCCATTGAGGTCAAACACTGTCCAGCAGGGAGGACATGTGTTTCTGAGGTTAACGAGCACGCGTGGGCATTGGTGCTGATGAACCACATCCCAATGTATCATCTCCTGGACCCTTAGTGGTCCCATGACACTGGCGAGAGTGAAGAAAAAACAACCAAGAAAAAAAAAACACAATAAAATTTATTTTAGGTAGGGAAGCAAGCAAATCAGAAACTATTGGATGCTCCCAATACCTAATGAGTATAAATGCACCACTCTTTAGTCACCTTTTTAAGGCCAGATATACTTGTTAAATAGGCAAGATCAAGTTCCTTTCTAAGCATAGGTATCATGCAAAGGATGACATGGAGAAAAATCAGCGGATGGGTGAAAATGCAAGAGAACTGTTTCTGAGCATAATTATTGTCACTGTCTCCTAGACAATACTTCATACTATAAATCAAGTAACAGCAATAATACTAGCATAGAGAGATTTCAAAGTCAATTCAGGTAGAACACAACTCACACAACACTGGCAACATCTACACAAAATACATCATGCACAAATGCACAGGACTGCTGGCAGAAAAGCGTGCATAAAAATCAACTAATATTTGCTTCAATTTGCCTATTTCCTGCTTAAGCAGAATGGTAAAATACCGCCAAAAGAAGCTCATTTGCTCTGCAAGTCAAAAACCTCCCATATATATAAGCATCCTTTTAAGCTTCTTCAGTTTTAGGATTTTGGTAAAATTTTGGATCACCTTTAAAGTAAAGGCTTTCAACCTGTGGTTCACAGAGTTTTGAGGGACCAGGGATTATTTTAAGGGTTCTCGGGAAGAAAAGCCAGGTTATGCCATGGACCTTGCATAGACTCTAGAAGACCCAGAGCTCCACTGGAAAATTCATCAGGGATCTTCAACCTAAAAATGTCGAAACCCATTACTGCAAAGAAAGAAGTTAGCAGGAACACTCTGTTGGCTTTCAAAAAAAATGCTAGGAAAAGATTTGTGCTATAATTTGCTAAACTCTGTAAAGTTAGATGCAATGCAAATGTGTACACAGATGTATGATGCTGAATTAAAAATCTACTTAAAAAGGGACTTGGAACTAAACTATGGCTATTTACCAACCAGGCTCAGCCTGTTATCCATGTTCACCTGCTCAGAAGTCACCTGAAGACTCCTGTGTGAATATTCCCCTCCTGCCTTTCTCCCCGGGTCTTTGCGTTCTCAGCAAGTCCCAGCAAAGTGAAGCCTAAACCCTAAAAGTGAAGCCTAAAAGTGAAGCCTAAAGCACGGATTCCCCTTGCACCAACTCAAGGCACCCCAGCTCCGTGCCAGCCAGCCTGCTGCTCTCTGGACACTGCAGGGAAAAGCAAAGACAAAGCCAAAAGCGGGTGTCTACACTGGCCTTTTAATCTCCCAAATTCACCATGTCTGATGCTACTTGCAGGGACACTTCACTCCCTTGCTGTTATACGACCGCGCGCTGGCACGATGCAGGCAGTTTGCCACTCGGCATCATGAAAAAAAATCCACAAAGATGCCCTTGTGTCAATACAGGGTATTTACTTACTCCTGTTCTATTTATTCCTATGAATGAAACAGCCAGTTGGCATCCTGCAAGGGATTCTTTGGGGGTTATAAGCGATATTTGGAGATGGGAATTCAGGCTCACAGGGGTGGCGCTCAGGCCTGTGCTTCCCCCTGCACACTCGCTCTTCTGCAGGTCAATGGACTCCAGCCTCGCTTATGTCACCAACCATCATCTTTGAAGGCTTCCACAGCTATTTTTAAAAAGCATCTCTCTATCTATTGAGATTAGACTCTCATTTTCCTATTTCCCATTCCTGACTGTGCAGGGAGCAGTTCTATAGCTCTGTTTTTTCTTCCATTAATTTACAAGTCCACAAGAAAACAAGTCCAATTCCAAAGGCTTTGAAAACTGGCCATGTTGACATGACCACTTTCTTATGCTGCTTCTAAATGACAGAGTTAACCCAATATTTGAAGAAGTTGGAATGGGTTTGAGGAGTACAAATCAGTGGTCATAGAAGAGCTAGGAACATGGCAGAAATCAGTGAATACACCTGCATACCTTGGGGTCTTATTAAAAAAAAGAAAAAAATAATAATTTCATATTTTGAAATATGCAACCATTTCCATATTCCCATCTGAAAATTAAATTCATGCAACTTTGAATGTTTCCACAAGATCTTACAGCTGCCCTGTCACAGAAAACAATGTGGAACAAAATGTTCCACAAAGCAGTGCAAAGCAAAACAACAAAGATCAAAGAGAATCCTAAATTTCTGTGATGATTTTTGTGGCACCCAGGGAATGCACTTTTTTCCCTGCTAACTTTTGCACTTTAAGAGTTAGGGGCCTCATACAGCCTAAGCATCTGGTCTCCCTTCACAGCTGATGGAGATCAGCATCACCCCAAGAAACACTTTCTATCCAGCTGAACAAATCGTCCTCCCACCAGTGACAATGATGGGGGTCAAGATGATGAGCTGAGACAGCAGCATTATCTCATGTCTTAGTTTAGGGGGACTGAACCAAAGCATCCAAAGATGCTCCTTTCACTTCTCAGATAGGAAATTTCCCAGAGATACCTATGTCATTTGTTAAAATTAAATTTTAAAAAGCCTAAAATTTCCCCTCTGCCATGCTCAGAGCCAGCATCAGGCCCAGATCCCATTGGCATCAGTGGTACAGTACCATGCCCCAAATGAAAAGCCATCACATACTGCTTTATTTTAATCAAGGTACCAATTACCTTCAATCTGTCCTTTCTGGTGCTGCACTATTATATATTTTCAGCCTCTCCAATTCATAATTTTGGCTTTGAAACTCAGGACAAAATAAAGGCTGTTGCTTCACCAAGTTGTTAATGCCACCGATGCTGAGTGTTCCTAGAAACGCCCAGCAAAAGTCGCAGATGTTGGTCTACAACCAAGACAGCATCTGTAGGGTTCATATGGCCACTAGCAGGTTTATTTTTAGCATAGGAAAGTTTCTCTTACCTGTCGATATTAGTTGCAGTGTTAAGTGCTGCAGTCCCTCAAACAACGCTGTTTTGCTCATCATATCTGAGCAACCTTCTTGTCTCACCCATCTATCTCTTGACGAGAACAGATTAGCAGGCAGGAGCTAAGAGTTAGATCCAATAAAGGAATTAAAATGAGATCCAAAATAGTATACAATTACCTAAAGTGCAGCGTAGGAGGACTTTAGGGTTAAATTTAGGAAAACAATACAATATGCACCAATTTATATGTCTTAGACAAAACAGCTCTATGAGTTTTCTGGCCGAACTTCTTTTTCCATGAAGGAGGGGGGTAAGTGGTCCCTCAGCAGCATCTCTTATGTAGCCATTCATTTTCTCTTAAGTGCCAGGCCTACTCATCGATTTTCCTCCAAAGACCACTTTCAACAAAATAATGGGCCAAAGAGAAAACTAAATATTAATTAATTTGCCTAGAGAGGTCCAGTGCTTCAGCAGTACTTCACCAGCTTTGTGCCTGATCTTGCTCCTGATGAAATAAAGAGGAACATTTTGATGGATTTCTATAGGAAAAGGACAGAAATTGATTCTGGAAGTAACTGAGTGAACCAGAGGGTGAATCTGCTCCTCCAGAAGGACATGTCTGGGTTTACAGTGCAACCACCGACAGATCAATGGCCAGGATCATCTGTGCAAGCCAGGAACACAACTTGTAGTTTGCAGGCTCTACATTCTGGTGACCAGGCATGACTTTCAATTCATTATTACAAAGAAACTTTAATATGCAAAGCTTTTTGTGTCCTCAGGAAACACAGGATGCACATCGGCCGGAGCAATACACATAACACCCGATTGCAGGACACCCATGTGCATCCTAGGTCCTGCAGCATGAAGTCCTCCTGGTCCTCTGCCTTGGGTAAAAGCAGCAGTGCTAGGACCCAGTGCTGAGCTACATCTTGGCTTTCCAGCTCAGAGAGCCTGTGCAAGGAAACACGGAGGATCCGAGCTCCTGCAAGCAGCCGAGCCCGGCATATGGGCTCGGAGCGGCATCGCACGAGGTGCCAGGGCCACACAGGGAGCGCGAGACGGGCACGGGAAGAGCACGAGGGCCACCTGGACCCGCGCCCGAGGCATCGCTCTGCCACTGCCGAACGGCCAGAGCAAGCAAGCAACCATTAGGGCACATCAGAGAAAAAAAAAAAAAAAGACATTTTTAAGGACTTCCAAGTCTTAAAAAGTGAAATATTTCAAGAATTCCAAGATGTTACAGTACAGCTGTAACACAAGTTGTTATTTTCTAGCTTATAGATTTAAAATTCTCCAGTAGAAACCTCTTGCAAACAGATTCTTTGGCTTGCAATTAGCTCATAAAGCTCCCAAGCTTTCCCTGAAAATCTCTTATTTGTGTCCCAAAATGGGATTGGGATGAACAAAACAGTGACCGTAATCGCTCTGATTAGGTCTTAGTGTTCCCAAATGCAGGAGAAATCGTAGCTTGATGGAGCCTTGAACAAACCCTGTTCTTGAGAACCTCTCTCTGAAGCAAAATTAAGACTGTTTTGCAACCAGGGATGAATTTTGTGAATAGATCTTCAGAGGAAAAAAATAAATAAATACACACACACACACACACATCCTTCAGAGGACTTGAAAAAAAAAATCTCTGTGCTTGCAAGAAAATTCATGTTTCTGAGAAAGATTCCAACTGTGTTTATCAGACAGACAGAAACTTGTTCACCAAGTATTACCCCAAAGAAATTAATTAGTTGCCTGCAGACAGAAAATGTACCTAGAGGAAAAAAGTCTCTCAAGTTCAAGAAGCAACTTTGCTGCCAAACAGTTCAGTAAAATGCAGCCAGGACAGACTCAGCCATGTCTCGTCCAGTGCTGCATTATCTTTTAAAATTATTGAATTTATTCTTACGAGAAACGTGGTAATAATCCAACTAGAGGTAGCACTTGCATGAATTGCTATAATGATTTATTAGCAATCCCCACTTTTCTTCAAATCCACCATCAAAATCTTTTATTCCCCCTCAAAGTGCCACAGGAGCCATCCAGTCCCAATAACCAAAACATGTATGACCTGCATGTGGCCTGCACTGCCTTTAAAACAATGTATTACAGCTTGTAGTCTATAGATCCATGAGATCCATCAAATTACCGCTTGGATGTGCCTGAAAGGTAGCAAAGAAAAGCGAGGCCATCTACTGTCAGTGGATTTCAATTTGTTGGAGAGGGATCTGGATCTCCATGGAGGTGCTGTAACAATTTGCTCATGGAAAAATATTGAAAATTATTGCCTTTGGAAATTACTTGACTTATATCCCCACTAGCACGTTCCCTCTCCCATGCCATGAATGCTTTGAGGTTTGCCCTCTTAAAAAAAGACGGATGGGGTCAAAGGCAATCCAGGCTGATTTCCCAAGCATTTATCTCCATAGACCACATTAGAACCAGCGCTTTTAAATGTGACAACATTTAAAAACAGAAAAGAAGAATCACCAAAAACACACGCAAGCCATGAGCTTCACGAGGTTACTGCCTTACCCTGCCTGGGATCAGCCCAAGGGAAAAGCCAGGTGATAAATATGAACTTTATCCAGCCCTCCCTAATACAAATCCAAATTCCTGGCTCTGCAGAGCTGTCCAGGGACCACTCTATCGGATGTCCTCTATTTCAGAGGAAAGATTTGGGGAAAATCTCACACAAGAGCTACTGATCCATGAAAAGCAAATAACGGCTTGAATGCCACCCTACCACAAGCCCCAGAAGCTTTCCATATCCACCTCTGTTGGCCATAAAACCAGTAATAATAGTGTGTCTTAGAAGGACATCACAGAGATCTATCCTCATGGGTCAGTACTGCCAAAAGACCAGACTTTTGCTTGTGGAAATAGACTCAAGGAAGCACAAAATGGGGCTGTGACCACACTCGCTTTACTTAAAGCTTCCAACTCCTGCTGCTCATGAATGCTTTTACAGAACCTTCCTGAACAGATGGACTCTTCCAAGAAAAGCAAGAAAAAGTCCTTCAGTGTATAACATGCACCATTTTTTCACCATTAGATCCTTTACATAAGGCTAGATATTCCAAGGAATTCAACTACCAGAGACCCATGGATCTTTCAGTCTGGAGAAGATCCATCAAAGGTGACTTCTTCAGAAATTCAAGCCTTTCGTTCAGGGGTTAGTCATATCCCCAGACCTCTCACAACATCTCAAGGCATTGAATAAGACATTACAAATATCTTTTTCTGTCTTTTTTTCCACATACACAGAATTGTTGTGATACTAATTCCACGAGCCAGATGAATTAAAATACCCCTCCTACTTCAACATATGTTATGCAACCTTCTTCTGTGTATATTTGGTCATCAAACAGGAGTTTATATTATTTATCCCCACTCTTTTTTTTTTTCTCCTGACAAACAGCGCTTAATTTTTGTTCTGTAGCCAGTGTAGCAGCAGTTGACTGGGAGAATTCAATATTTAGCATGCAAACTCTTTGGATTACACCTACAGGCCACAAGTTACAGTTCTTTTCATCACTGCCTGGATGTCATTTTTAGAAGACTGTTTTGGATAAGAGCAGCAGCTTGCTCTTAGTAAACTTTCTTAAATATCTCCTTGAAAGCTTCATCCTGTAGCTGTTCTCTCAGTAACCTCTTCAGCTGCAATGCGAGGCAAGCACAGAAGGATGTGAGCAAGCGCTAAGATAAATTCACTTAAAAATGCAAACAATTCCTCAGTCAAAAAATGTCTGCAGAATCCACCTGGCACTGTAACCACCTCTTCAGAGCTGCCGCATGAATTCATTAACATTAAAGAAGAACGTTTGCTTGTCGTTAAAAAGGCTAAATGAGGGTAAAATACTCTAATGAACAGCATAACCTCTAGCCCAAAGCTACCCATCTTTCCTTCCCTGTCCTGCTGCAGCGTTATTGAAAATCCGGTTCAACTAAAATAGTATCAGAGGACGACTGCAAAACTAAAGGAGGGGAAATCACACGTTGGCTCCCAAACATCAAAAAGATTTCAGCATTTGCAACAAAAGCGGTTTATGTTATCCCTCCTCCCTACCCTCCGAGCTCACTGCACACTCTGTATTATACATTATAATATGTGGGCAGAAGCAGCAAAAGGCAAGAAACGCTTGCCCCGAGCACAACCCGCACGCCTCGAGAGAAGCAGGAGCTGGGTAATAGGCTGGCAGCCACGGATGGCTTCTAACTAGCTGCATCTCCAGTGCCAAAGCCAAACCCCGCTGTTTAGGTCAAAGGCAAACGCTCACGGTAATTTGCTTTGCAATAATTATGCTTTCCCATGGAGCTCGCCAGTACATCCACGTCGGGTTGTCCCGTGGCCACATTGAAACCCGGTTGAGGTTGGAAGGGATTTTTATGTAGTTCCATGCACAAGCAGGGTCACCTACAGCACATTGCCCAGGATGTCACCCAGGTGGGTTTTGGATACCTCCAGAGAAAGAGGCTCCACAACCACTCCGGGCAGCATCTTCCAGTGCTCCCTCATCCTCTGCACACCCTGAGGCTGAAGGCACGCTCCAACTCACCAGCACCCAATCACCGGAGATGCCACCAAGCACAAGGGCCACCCCGCTTTGCAAGCAACCCATGGAGCAGAGGAGCATCACTGTGCATAGGGAAGCAGGACAGGGCAGAGGCCACCCTCTTAGCACCGGAATGATCCAATATCTCGGGAGCATAGAGGAGCTGTCACAGCTCAGGGACAAAACGGCTCTTTTTTGCCACAATTTATAGACTCAAGATTGTTCTTTAGTGCATGCACATAGTGGCTGCAAAGGCCAGCAGCGTGGGATGGGTTACATTCCCAGCATAGGGACCACATTCTGTGTGTGAATTTCATCAAGCTGCTTGAGTTCACAACGTCCAGAGCTGCCTTGCATCCACATAGGAACACCGTTAGTTCAATCTTGGAAATGTCTAAATGCCCCAACAAGAAAAGGGCAACAACACAAAACAGAGGCAACAGGAGGATAAAATAATTATCGCTGCCTGTTTTAGGAGCATGATACAAAAATCTTATCTATGTTCAGACAGCCTGTCACCATGTTGGTCTGATCTACTAAGGACCACGGTGTTTCATGGTGATGCCAAAGGCTCGTTTCTCCAGCACCACCATCCTGTCCAGCTTGTGCAGAACAGAGAAGCAACCGTAATAAAAACTCCCTTTACTCATGTTCATCCAGATTCCCAGACAAACATGAAAAACCAGCCTAAGAACACAAATTGAATATCACAAGCAACAAGGGCACCTAAGCTGCCTGGCACCTCTCCTAGCTAATCGAACTACTCTTTAAATTTAATCAAAGTTCCTCCCGCCACATTTTTGCCCCTGCGGTAACTAAAATAAAGAAAGAAATACATCAAAACATAACGTTTATTTTAACTTCACAGTTCGGCCAAGGCGGAAAAGAAGGAGGAAGCGACATTTCAGTAGTGTCACTGGAAAGAAATCAAACCAAATCTCACAAGCTTGATCCAAAGAAAACAGGGACTTTAAGCCATACCAAAAACTCCAAACAAGCAGATGATATTCTGAATGGAAAGCAGATGCCTCTTTGCTTGCTGTTTTAAGAGATTCTTTTTTTCTAATAAAAAATACCACCTTCTGCTTCTTATATGCTTCAAGACGAGGTGTGTTTGGGAAGATCTACTGTTCTCTCACAATTGTCACTGAATAAGCACTGGGAGTGATATATACAGCATTATTAGGGAGATGCCCAATAAACACAGCTCTGAACTTAAAAATCATTAACAAACAGGCACATACATTACCACCCCCCAGCCACCAATGAAAGTAAGGAAAAAATACACCCATTTGAGATTTCACCCAGGGTCTTCCTTAACGTTCCTCAAATCCTCTCTTTCCTTTTCTCCGATTCCTATTAAGCTTCCAATTGGAAGTCTCTGAATTTAGCTACATTTTTTTTTCTTGCCTATTTTCTCACCATCACTGCCTGGGTACACAGGGCTGGATTCCCTGGCAGCCTCCTGGAACAGATAGAGTAGATCTGTTTTGGGGAGGAAGCTCTTCTATTTTTTCTTCTTTGGAGGAGGGGAGGGAATGTCCTCTAAGTTACTAGATCTAAACTATTTTCTAATCTCTTTTTAAATCTCTTTCCCCTCATCCTTATGTAGCTTGAAAATTTGAGCACCATGCACAGCAACCTGATTAATGGATATCTGGATGCTTTGCATTGAACATCATGGATAGATGGGATGAGGAAGCAGTGAACATCCACATCAGTTGGTGCATGAGCTCAGCCCTGCCCAGCAAGACATGACATTTTATCTGCACAGAGACACCCATAACCAGTCGTATCCCATAACGAAGAAGGGCTGTGCTCTGCTCGTTACCTACAGAAGTTCATGACAGCAGCTGAGACACAAAATGTTCTCCATCAGCAGTTGACCTTACCACATTTACCTTGTGTCCTGCTCCTACCAAAACCATTCAACAAACCCAGGAAACAAATGCACCAGAAAAAAAAATGCTCTGAAGCAACTGATTGTTGTATTCAGAACATTCCTTACATACATCCATGAGAGGAAGGGAAAGATACGTCAGCTGGCCTGCTGCTTCATGACTTCCAAGAACATATCACACCATTTCCAGAGCTTTCATCTGCCAAGTAACCATTCAGCCTCTGCCAACGAGGCCATCTCCTCTTCAGCCACTTCTCCATCACCTCTTTCCCAGCCATCTCCATCCCAACCTGCCCATGAATGTGGGTCCAAACAAGTGTCCTATTTGCTTGCTTTTCTTTGCTTTACTTCTGTAACTCTGCAGAGTAGCTATCACAAAGTCAGCGTGCTAAGACACAACAAAATTAAAGTAGTTATTTACTTAAATACTATGTAAGATACTATGTCTTGGCTTAAAAAAAACCTGTGAACACATCATTGATAACTAAGGTTTTCCAATCTAGGTTGGTACCTGATACACATCTGCTGAGAAATCAAAAAATCTTCTCTTCCCAGTGGTAGTAACTGCATCTTTCTACCTCCGCAGAGATGCAGAGGAACAAGTCTTGGAACCTAAGCAGGTATTATTTAACACAAAACGGGTTTTATTTAACATGACACAAAGCTATCGGAAGCCATCAGAGCCTTGCCTATCCTGAAGCACAAACTGAGGTACCTTGGAAGATGGAGAGAAACATTTCTCTGGTAAATCCACCTTTAAAAACAAGAGGCTGTCAGGAAACATCAGCATCAGTCCTGGGGAGATGGATTAGTTGAGGCATTCAGACACGAGTGAGAAACTGTATCTTGAAACAAGCTTAAATTCTGTTTAGCTGTGACAATCAATAGTACAACTAAAACATCCTTAATCTCCTAAGTGTGAGCTACTGCCGGGCTACTTCTAACATCAAAACATGTCATCATCCACTAGATCTATTCATTTTAATTCATTGTGATTTTAACTATAAAACCAACATTGTTTCCCTAAAAAGTACTGCACATTCAGGAAGCCACAAAACACATCCTTATCAAGTAAATAACTACGTGAAGACCAGATCAACTCTTCATATGACTAAAAGGTAGAACCCCAGGCATTTCCATCTTTACCATTTAATAAATAAGCATTTTATTTATCTCTAAATTCAAATCATTCTTTCAAAATGAGGTAAGAAATGTATTTACGTGGAAGGAAAAAAAAAAACAAAACAAAACACACAAAGGTCACAAGCCTCCTGAAACAACTTTTCTTATGCAGAATGGGCAGCCAAAGAGAACCAAGGGAGGTCTGAATATCAAATCAAGCATAAAATAAAAGGAAAAAGAAAAAAAGAAAACACGGTGCTGGCCCAGGGCACTCCGGCCGACACACACAAGACCGATAGGAGAGAAGAAACAGTAGGAGTCAAAATCCAGATTAAATCCCAGGGACCTACCAGGTACAGTCTTCTGGCTTTCTCCACTCAGGCACACAGAGATTTTGGACTCCAAAAAAGCCTCTCAACAGGCCCATGGGCAACAGGAAATAAAAAATCATCCAGAAAGACAGCTGGGAAACATGGTAAGAGAAAGAACCAGTCCACTTCAGGAGGCCTCTTTTCCATAACATAAAGGGAATATCAAAGGATGCATCAGAGGACCTTGTTCCTCCACCCAAGGTATCCCAAGGCTCACAAGAGGCAGGAGAAGTGTTTATCAGGCAGGTACAGTAAACAAGACAGGGAGCAACAAAGCTTGCACCAATATTCCATAAAGATCAGGAGTAAAGTCAACACTGCAAAAGATTTTGGAAAAGCTATTCCTTGCCTTTGGTTGCATGCAGACGAGCTCCTTGAAAGCCTGTGAGCATTCCTGTTCCTGGAGGTGGTCCCAGCTGCAGGAGCAGGGCTCTTGGGAAGGTCTGGAGGTCAATCAGCTCCCATAGGGAGATTTCTATGGCAGCCTTAAAGAAGCTGCAGGGCCCAGGTGGGTTTTGTTCCAAAGGGAACCTCCCCAGGGTTTCAGTTTTGGTTTCACTATGTGGAATGAAGCACAGGGGCAACAGCAACATCCAATAGACTTTGCGAAGTTTCAACCAAGGAGACCATCCGTGCCCTGCCTTCTCACGACACATGTCCTAACAACCCCTTTCAAGCTACTCAGATATGGTGAAGGGTGTAGGAAAAGAGAGAGAGGTGCAAAATACAGGGTACAATTAAAAACCATGTTTGCAGAAATGCTTCTCGGATGAGCAATAAATCCACATGACTCTTGAGGGTGGAGAAGAAACTAAGAGGAGCACAGAACCAAGCAATCCTCGAGCAGTCCATTCCCGAGAATGGATGGGAACAGGCAGGTAAAAAGCTAGTGAAGGTGTTTATAGGAGTAATTAACACGGTATCAAAGCATCGCAGATTGCAAGCAGGATAGCTCCCATGAGGATGTGCTCCCAGGAAAACAGGAGTTTGCAGGGTAAGAGCACACATGGTGGGAAGACACGGATGTGACCAAATGTACATACACCGGTGAGAGACACCTTGAGATTGCGATCTTAGCTCCGCTGGTACAATCCAGGTAGGGCAAACCCAGCCCCTGCCACCACGACAGTGAATTCCCCTCCTGCACAAACCTGCGTTATCTGAGGATCTCTCTGAGTTTACAGAGAAACAGTCTGAAGCAGCATCACTACTTAGGGTATTCGGTGCTTTTATGTGTCCTATGGGATATTTCTGCTGCGGAATTTGCTCAAGTCTGAGTTTCAACAAATCTGCTGCTGTTTGTACTGCTTGAAGGACTTTCCCAGAACCATCTCTTGCTCTGCAGCTCTTCATATGGGGGTTTGAGGAAGAAAAGGCTCATTTCATTACAGCCATTCCAAAAAGACTCAAACCTATTCTTCAAGAGCATGTGCACACCAGCCCCAAGAGTTGGACATATATTTGGGAACTTAACAAGGAGCTCTTGGCATTTCTGGGGCCCACCAAGTAAAGGTCAGTGGAGTTACTGTATATGTGATGATTAGTAGGTATTTCAGGACTACCTACATAGATTAAAGTTAGAAACTCCTGTACAGAATCACTTAACAGCAAATATTTTCGTCTATGAATCAGCAACATGTGTGGCTTTGGAAAATGGGAAAAGAGTAGGAGCTTCCTTGGTGGTAGTTGGAGCGGTGGGATAGAGTTTGGACTATTTGTTCTAATCCATGGGTTACAGTTGCAGTGAATTAAATGTTCCTAAAACACAACAAAATAAAACAAACAAACAAGCCTACCACATTAAGGTAAAAAAAAAAAAAAAAAAAAAAAAAAAAAAAGAACAACCTGGGAGAGAATAATTGAATAATTTGGTTACTGAACAGCCTACTGGAGTTTACATCTCCTGTCCTACCCCAGAACTCTAGTAAATGTAATGACATGGTCTCTCATGGAGTTGTAAAGTCAGCCATACAAATTTGGACGTATCAGCGAAACACTTAAAGTACAAATGCAGAGTTTAAATAAGAAATGAATAAGCAGTTTTAGGATGGGAACTTCCAATCCTGCGTTGTCGTAGATTTAGCCTATTATCTTTCTGGATTGTTTCCTATTTACACCAGTTATTGTACCCTGAATGGAAGTCAAGACCTAAGAAACAAAAATATCTCAGTTTAATATCTTTCTAGCAATGAAATAACAAGAGGAAAAAAAAACTAAGAAATCAAGCCTGAAGGAAAAGAATTTTAAGCAGAACAGTCATTCCAATTTGAATTTTCCATCAGCACTTTTAAAGACCAATCCAGCCCTGTGACAGTGACAGGAAAGGCTATCATTAGCTTTAAGTATGTTAAAGGAGAGTTGAGAGCTTTCTAGAAATGGTCCTTGCAATGGGAATAGAGAAACTGCAACACAGAAAGGGCTGTCTCAACAGATAAGCTGTACGTCAAGTGGTGGACGTCCTGTTTGGAGGACTGCTTGATGCTCTCCAGTGGAGAACCAAGTCCACAGTGGTTGTCCTCCATGGATCAAATGTCTATGTAGATTCACGGCTCTAGGAACAGGCAGCCAACCAAACCAGGCTGTAAGTGCTCGAACTGCACAGCTGTGCAGCACGCGTTGGATGCGTTCCTTCCTTCTGGCACGAACGTTTCTCTTTTCCTCGGTGCTCATGTAACGTGCACGTGATGTTGACAGATGCAAGGAGTGGTTTGCAAAGCCGCCAGAAACTGCCAGCATGCAAAAAATCAGCATCAGCCACATGGAGCACAACCTGAGCAAGAAGAAGCGATGCTGAGGACCTAGCATTAAAGCATAAACAGGGAGCAGGGTCCATGTCCCACTCTAAATGGAGAAGGAAAGATTATTTTTCCCTCTTTTCCCCCAAGAAGATTGCCATGTAATGCACAAAAACATCTTCAATCAAGTGGAAAAGAAAATAACCATTTAACTTCAATGCAGAATCCATTCAATTTTAACAAGCTCTGTAAAGATATATCCTGCATGTACAGTTTAGGTATTCAGGGAGTTGTCATGGTATAATAAAAGAATACGATAATCTATGTTTTTTCTGTTATTCTAGTCTTCTGCTCTGCAGTCTCCACTTAGTAACACAAGATAGATATTTACACAGGATAGATTATTTCAGGAAGAAAAATACACCAAAAGCAAAAGACAGGCTTTTTTCTGACAAAACTATAATCCCCCACTTTTCTCTGCAGACAAGTCAACCTTAGCATCTCTCTCCAAAAGGGCAAAATTTCAAAGCATTTCTGTAATCAAAGAGAAGGGCTTGAATTTCAGAAATCATGACAGGCAGGATGGCAGTGCTGCTAGAAACCCATGAATTAAACAGTTGAAGAGACCAGCAGGATGTTAGCCAAGCATCCGCAGTCTGGCACAAACGGCAAAAATCCACATATCCGCTTCTGGGAGCTAAGGAAGAAGACAGGAAAACCATCGATATTTCAACTGGAAATCTAGACCTTCCAATAGCCCACGTCCATGACACAGGCTCGCAGCCGCTTAGCCCTGTTTTGTCCAATATTTAGAGGGGCCTCTTGTCCTGCACATTTAGTCAGAGCCCATGGGCAGTCTACCAGTGCCTAAATTAAACTCAGGTTATTCCCCCGAGCTGCCTCGCTCCAAACGGGGTGCATCATCCTTGCCTTGGTAGCAAGGCCATAGGACATCAGAGATTCCACAAGAGCAAAGCCCACCATGGGGAGAGTCACCAAATTTCCGCCAAGCAACTTTGAGGAGCTCTGACAAAAGTACAACGAGAAAATGATTACAGTGTGTTCACTGTAGCTATATCTATACGTATATACATATATGGAGAGAGAGAGATGTAAAAGGCAGGACAAGAAAAACTCAGTATCCAAAACAAGCAGCAATGACAAAGAGTATCAATTAGTCTGTTCTGGCCCCATGTGCCTTTTAACACACTATAGCTAGGTCCCTGCTCCTAGCCCATAGCCACGTTTTGAAAAGCTGGCTGAAATTGTGATGCAGAAATAATGAGACACGTCACCTTCTAGGGAGCCCACGTAGAGGCAGGAAGTGTGTGGGGTCTGCAACGCAGCACAGGTACAACATGCAGACACCCACTGGTTTTGCAATAAACAGGAAACCATGAAATCGGTACCAAAAACAGAAAAAGGAGAAAAAAAATCCAAAAGTTGAAAAACCCATTGGCTCAGATTTTTCTGTTTCCCAAGAGCACTTCTCTATTTTTTCTTTTCTTGTTAAAATTTGGTTTTCGTCTGAGAAAGATCACAGCTATTTCCTCTTTGCACCAAGAAAAAAAAACCCTGTTATTCCCATGGCCACTCATTAATATCTAGGCATCTTATTTTTCTTTTCTATTGCTCAATATCATTAGGATATCTCATTCTGTCTGCTGCAGCAATGTGCAGAAGGGTAGTTTGGGCAGATTTGCCTCTATTCAGCTGCCCTGGAAGCAAAGGGCACTTGTCTGTATTTCCTGTATTACCGGTAGAGAAACACGGAGGGATCGTGGCCATCGGAGAGGTGTCTGGGACAGATGGGTTGACTCCCCCTCCAGCAGTTCCTGCTTCTCTCCTCTGACTCTAGTGGGAGTTTTGCATAGGTCCCCAACTTCTAGACCATTAAAGGAGGTGAAATTAATTCCTTGCACAAGTTAAAAATTACATCAACTACTGTGTCAAAATTGCTAAGTGTGGAGGGTTTTAAGACTCAGGATTGCAGAAAACCTCTTCAGGGCGCTCCCTTGTTTGGCAGCACTGTGTCCTGCCTTCCCTTCTTGGAAGGGGGATCCATCCCTTCTTGGAAGAGGGATGACTTGGCCATGGCCAGTGAGGCAAAGGAGAGAGTTTCTTGATTCTCAGTTCCAAAAACCAGGCGGCTCTTGGGACGCCGCAAACAAAACTGCAGACAGACTCGCTCTCCTCTTCCTTGCTCTTTCCTCTGCTTTTTGTGGGAACAGCAACAGTAGAGGAGGAAACTAGAGCCTATGGGGACCATCTCTTGCACGCCACTCCATGCCGATAATTCAAAATTATTAATTAAAAGCCACTTTTTTAACATTGCACCAAAATGCAAACAAAAAGACCTTGTTTCACATGTTAGGACCAACCTTGCGCCAGATGACCTGAGGATATCCCTTTAGCCCCAAAGCTGCACAGTCCCTGACAGCTCCGTGAGGAGCTGTCTGCAAAGACCTCAGCAATGTCTGGATCTGCTGCTGAGCATCATGAGCCAAAACAGAGCTAACACCCAGCACCTTCCATACCCAGCAAGGCCTGAAATGTATTTGCTCTTCTTTCCCACACCTAAAGTTTCCACAGAAACCTACCAACCCACCCAGGTGCCTCTGCAAGCCCTCTGCTTCTTGCATGTCCCTCTACTCAGCCCTGGTGAGGCCACATCTGGAGTATTGTGTCCAGTTCTGGGCTCCACAGGACAAGAGGGATGTGGAGCTGCTGGAGAGAGTCCAGTGCAGGGCTACAAGGATGATCAGGGGCCTGGAACATCTGCCCTATGAGGAGAGGCTGAGGGAGCTGGGCCTGTTCAGCCTGGAGAAGAGAAGGCTGAGAGGGAACCTGAGCAGTGTCTACAAGTACCTCAAGGGAGGCAGTGAGGAGGACGGTGATGGTCTCTTTTCAGTGGTGGCCACTGATGGGACTAGAGGAAATGGCCGGAAACTGAAACACCAAAAATTCCATAGGAACTTAAGGAAAAATTTCTTAACAGTGAGGGTGACAGAGCACTGGAACAGGCTGCCCAGAGAGGTTGTGGAGTCTCCTTCTCTGGAGATCTTCCAAACCCGCTTGGACACAGTCCTGTGCCACGTGCTCTAGGTGACCCTGCGTGTGCAGGGGGTTGGACTAGATGATCTCTAGAGGTCCCTTCCAACCCTAAGCATTCTATAATTCTGTGATTCTATCTCCTAATGCTTCCACCGGGAGCCTTTCCTGGAGGCAGCTATGCTGAGACATTACCACACAGTGTCACACAAGCAACACCAGCTCATTTTGTTCTCTGCTTGCTTTTTTTTTAACTTGCATTCAGGTTTCACACCCACTTGAACATTTGGTCTGCTAAATAGGAAGGAAGGACTGAAATCATGCCCAGACACAAACCCATTAGGGATGAGGGAAAAAAAAAAGCCACTATTTCTCCTCTGGAATTTTTTTTTTCTCTGCTGGATAGTTTTTCATGTTTAGCACAAGTTGGAGCTACAGAGTAATTCTGCAATTTCAGTGTGTATATTAAACAAGGAAATGGGTTGCTGTCTGAGGCCCAGCTTTACTCAAATGCAGCGAGAATTTGATAAACATTCTTGAAAGACAACACATTGTGCAGGGAGCAAAATATAAGACTGAGGTTTCTGAGCAGGACTGAAGATAGACCATCTCATCGATGGTCAGAATAGACTGCAAAATATATAGAGACACACATGCAAATATATATATTATGTATATTTTTTTTTCAGTTGCTGCATATCATTTCTAAACAGGAATTCTCAGACCAGTAGTTAGAAGGAGTCTTGAAAAGGGGCCACACTCTGCAATCCTGTATATCATTGCCATTATAAGAGTGTGCTCAGAGAACAAATATAAAGGTCTTGGCTCTGGAGAACTCGCAGTCTCCAAAGCAGGTTCACCAGCCGCTCCAGCCGCTCCTCACCATCCCGGAGACACAACGGAGCTGTAAAACCAGCCAGGCTGATAATTGCTTTGCATCGCAAATATCCAGCCCGCACTGGTGAGCATGACTGTAATGCAGGAGCAATAGAAGTACGGAGTACATGCCCGTTAAAGAATTAGGAAAAGATGGTGATTCTGTGATGTACTCGGTAGTAGTTCGATGAAATTATTACTCCAGATTCTTTCGATTTGCTTTTTCTGCACAACACCAGAGAAGCACCGTTGCAGAGGGTTCACTGAACAGGGTGAAATGGAGGAGAGGCCCCAAAGAACAAGCAGCAGCATAGGGAAAATGTTGTGATTTAGGAGGAGACGAGAGTATCGAGATCAGTCTTTGGCAGACAAGTGAAGGAAGCACAGATATGTCCTAATATGTCCTATCATCCATTTTTTAATTTACAGATTAAGACTAAACTGCACTGTGCTTCTAAATGACATCAGTTCCAGATGCCAGGAGCCCCCAAAAGCCTGTATATCAGTCAGCCGCTGCAACCAAATCCTGAAATCCAGCATCACAAGGGGTGGGCAGTTACATTTTTCTCTTTAAAATCCTTCTTGGAAGCTCAATAGGAAAAATACGGACTCTTTTATTGGACGTCCATAGCATTATAGGGTCCAAATTCCAGAAACCCATAAAACACCACGCTGAGGCATCCTGCACTGAGGAGCACGAGTGAACCAGGGAAAGGTGTTCTAGGCCTCCAAGTGATCCCGTGGTGGAGGAGAGATTCTGGATGAACCCGAACCCCAGACTGTACCTCTCTGTTTGGGACAGCTGATCCTGGGAGTTTTAATTAGGTCCTTGCTCACCAGATGAGTGGGAGATGTGCCCAAGGCTCCTCCCTTCACCCTCCATGTTCTGGGCAAGAGAATCCTTTCGTTGGCCTCAACGGAGCTCCATGCCCGGCAATTTCGTTACTTAATCAGATGCAGAGTGATTCTGTGGCCGTGGAAAGGTTTCTATTCCAAGCAGGCAGACGGTAATTAAACGGCGTGACCCACACACCCTCAATTACAGCAAATCTACACAAGGGTCTGTTTACCAGGCTAGTCAACCAGCAATTATGGAACCTTTCGCCAAGGCCTCAAACCCAGCAAACTTCTTAAAAAATATTCAATTTTCTTGTGAAAATAAAACGAGCACGTTCTGTTACTATCTCAGTTTGTTTATTAAGGGCCTGTTGCCAAGTTGAGGGCAACTTTCTCAGTATTTTGACCAAGCCTTATTACACTACCTGTTGTTATTTAATTTTAACTTTCCCATCATTCTACTCCTATCGCATTGGGCTGTAACCCTGGCCAAGCTCACATCAAGTTGAGAAACGCCAAGGGTGACCTAAGGAGCAGGTGAAAATGATGCAGGGATAGAAGAAATATTCCCAGCCCAATGCATCAGTGGGTTTGGAACACAACTGGAGGCAGGATCCAAGGTAGTTTTCCAAGTGGATTAAGGCCAGAGACTGTCCCTTCTCTACCACAACAGTCACTGACATGAACTAGAGAGTACAAACCCACTGGGGAACAGAAATATTTAGGCTCACATATGCTTCTTCCACTGGTTTTCCAGAAAAAGACACAAAACACTGTCAAGTCACTTGGCTACCTGCTGCCAGTGGATGGGAATGAGGTTTTCACTATTACCTTTGTCCAGCAAACAGGCTGCATTGACAGTTCTTGCAAAAAATACAGGGAGACCAAGAATCTAACTCCAAGCACTTCTGTCTTTCAAACCCCATATAGGAATATCTGTAAATACATGTGAAGCAGTTGAGCAGTCACCAGGCTCATGCACTGGGCAGTTAGTAGGAATGAATGACATGTAGGCACTCGTGGTACTTAACACATGTTTCTGAGCTGTAGTATAGCATGTTGACATTTCTGAGTAGTGAAATTGCCACAAAAATTGCTGATAATGTTAAAGCAAGAAATGATACGGCATTCGCCAGCCAAACGCGTTAGTTTTCCTAAAGAAAAGTGTCAAAATTAAGCCCATTTAGCCATCAGCTGCAAAGCTTCCATTAAGCCTCAATATTTCCCCACCGCGGCAGGCAGAGCGCCAGAAAGATCAAGAGATATTAGCTATGCAGGCAGACACATGTATATCTTGATGTCATGTAACATGTCTGCAAGCCAGGAGATGCAGGGACCAGAAGTCCTTAAGGATAGAGCAGGCAGATCACAGTAATACTTTAAAGGCCATGAGAAACAGGCACAGGCAAGCCCCCAAAAAGGAAGCGATGGTGGAAGGGTTTTCCTCCCCTCTGTTTCTGAAACAACTTTTTCACTTTTTCCCCCAAAACATTTTTTTTTTAGCACATTTATGCTGCCTTCCTAGCAACTCATTGCAGAAAGCAAGTCCATAGGGCCTGGTCACTGAGCTCTACCCGGAAAGAGGCTAAAGAGCAGCAAGGGACTTAACGCTTGAGCCCAGGGAACTCTCATAGATGGTAATTCTAGCTAAATGTAATCTCCATGACCTTTTTTTTGACTATTAATAGCTTTTTGCTGCACAGCCAGGGCAGGGCAGCTCACACAGCATCCAGGAACCAGCTGTTGCTCGTCCCCACATGGTCACATAAGGCAAATCGTCCCCCCGCTCTCCGGGTCTCGGCACCTTCATCGGGGAAGGGAGACAACAATCCAGCCCACCACTCAGGATCTACTTTGAGATCAGGTGAAAAGTGTAATTAACATTATTACTTTTCTTACAGGAGGGTGATGGGACGAAAGGCTGCAACTCTGCAGCATTCCGGAACAAGACTCCAAAACAATGCAGCTTTCAGCGTTGAGAGAGGCTTCCACACCATTAGCATAGGACAGCGGTGAGGAATTTTATCCGGATCACATCTCTGTGCTTAAGGGTGCCCTGTCAGATGTGCACAGTATAACCCAAGGCACCCGAGAGCGAAAATGCAAAGAAACAGAAATTTGACGGAAGTTTGGAGAGGACACGAAAGGAAAGAGATGCACAGGGCAGAATGCAATGGTTTCTAAATAAATCCATTCTTAAGCGCGCTGCTGGTGCCTTTTTGCTACACACAGGACCCCTCGCACACAAACGCATTCACGAGTGCCCTGCCGCAAAACCAACTGTACAATGAGCCAATGCCAAAGGAAGAAAGAAAAGCGCCCTTTATTCACAGCATCGCACATCAATGGCCACTTTATATGAAAATCAAGGCACATGCTTTCCAAACTTAAAAGCTGCTGTGGAAAAAAAAAAAAAGTCTTCCTCCTCCTCTACCATTAACACTTTTATAGACACTTATTTGTGTTGGCCAGAGGTCTGGGCTGAAACCACCTACAAGAGAGCAGCAGGCGATGGAGGGCTTAACATGCAAACTAATCTGCCTGTGAAAGACCATATTTTGCTGCTTTGTGCATTGGTTGACCTTGCACCATATTATGGCAAAGCCCTTGAGTGCTACAGCCACCCCAAAACAGGGAGGGAGGAAATTCGCCTCATCTCCAATGCCAAGTGCCATCATGAAGATCCAAGATTCAGCTTTCCTGCAACTGTTGTAACAATAACATTGCGAATGGCTCCAAATTCTAACTGAATTTTTTTTTTCTGATGACATGACTGCTAAAAAACACACATCAAGTCCTGAGGCAGACTCAGCCTTTAGCTTGAAACAGCTGAAAAACTTAATTTACTGAATAAAGCAGCTTGAGTGCCTGTAATTTATAGCAGAGTGATCATATTCTCTCAGCTATTATATATTATATAATATACATTATATAACCTGATATATATTATATACATTATAATATATATAATATGTAATATATATAATATATAAAACATATATAATGTAATGCAATATAATGTAATATAATATATGTTATGTTTATAACCTGATGTTTTCTTTTACCATTTTTGTGATGCAAATAAATTCCCACTCCCTTGCAGGATGGGGATAGGGCTGCAGCCTGTATCAGGTACTTTTCCTTGCTTTGAGCTCTTTTGGTGGCTGGAGAACTCAAGGGTTTTTACAGGACTCCCTGCACTGCTCAGGGCTGTACGCTGTTGCACGGGTATGCAACTTGTATTTTACTTATGTCCCAAATCTATAGACACCATAAAAGGAAAAAAAAAAGAAAAAAGTGGGAATGCATTAAAAAAATGTGAAAAAAAAAATGCTGCAAGCCCAGAAGTTCTGTATCTTTTGGAAAGGGGGGAGCCTCAGCAGTGAGTTGCATTACCGGCCTGACAGTAACACACATGGCAGCCTGTAACCTGACTTCCTAAGCTCAGGATTTATGCTGCTCTTCTCATCTCCCATCTTCCTGTGAGTCATCTGCAAGGTCTGGCTGCAGCATGTCTTTTCTTAGCAGCTTTTCTCTTTGTACTCTAGCAGATAGCGTGTGTTAGTTTTTCACCTGTGTTTTTCCACCAGTTCTGATCTTTTTTCATGCCAAATTATTAAAGAGGGGACAGATTTCCCGGGATTGCTCCTGCTTTGCCCCGTTCATCTATGCCAGCCCCAGAACACATCCTTGGGATGTCGCTCATGGTGCTGGAGCACTTCTGAGAAGACAGTTTAATTAATTGGTGCTGGCGGCTAATTCCATCCCTGCAGAACCATTACAGCTTCGCTGCCCACCCAAGGAGCTTCCTACCTCTGTGGACAAGCTTAAGAGTAGCGAAATAGGTGATAAAATTCTTTGGATTTATAAACAAGTAACCTCTTTTTATAACCTTGCTCTTTCCTGATTTATTTGCTTATTAACATCTAGGCAGAGTACACGTAGGAGAGCTGAGAACTCAACTTGAAGCCAATCCACAGGACCAGAAAACAATTTAACTAGTTTTAATTGCAGTGTGTATATATAATCCATAACATTTACTTTTTAATATATATATATATAATATTTAATTCTAATATATAAACATATTTTATATATACACACATATATTTTTAAGATGCTGAAGAAATATCATTTCTTAAATCTCCAGCGTTTACCAAACAACACATTCTTAGACAATCCCCACTGACTAATTATTATCCCACTGAAAGTCCAAACAGGTAAAAAGAAGCAAACAGACAACTAAGTATTACCCTGTGGCAAGGAGGCACAGCCCAAAGCAAATGAGACACTGAAATATTGAACTTAGAGTATTTTTGCTGAATCATTCAAAAAGCTTTGGTCTTCTTGCAGGACATGATTGACATTATTAAGAGAAAAAAATCAGATGAGAGATTTAGTGATGAAGTGGTGATAGCAGCATCCTCAGAGCACAGCAAGGAAACCCCTTGGGTAGAAAGTAATTCTTGTTGAATACTGGCCAGCCCAGGAGCGAAGGGGCAATTCTGGGAGGAAATGTCGTGACACTTAGGTTTATAGCTTTGAAAATAGTGGAGAAAAAATAAGTGTAACTAAAATTACTATTATTATAATATTAAAAAAAAAGTAATTGGAAACCAGAGAGGAGGAGAATCATCTCACACCTTCTTCTAGCAGCATCAGGACATCACTCATCTTTCTTGCTATTCAATATGTATGTGGCACCAAAAATGCACAAGAAATTTATGCACCCAACAGCAGACTCTTCCTTTTACCTAAGGATTACAGTCACGATGTCTATCACAGAGAAATCCCTATTGACAGATGGCAACATTCCTGCAATTCAAGAAGAAGAAGGAAACGGTGGCAGTGTGAAATCGCTAGCAAGGTTCTCCTGGTCCCGGATTTGAAAGGTGGCTGCACCAAAAAGCCACCACCAGGTCAGGCAGCGCCAAGGAAATGGACAGGGGGAGTAGAAAAGACAGAAAGGAGAGAGAATTCCCTTTGTGTTCCCAGGGAGATTCACAGGGGTTAGAAGGGAAAGGCAACACTGGTAAATCCCCCTATTCATATGAATTCACCTTCAGCTGATCAGCCTGGTGCTCATTGTACTCAAGTAACTCAAATTTTCAGAAAAAAAAAAGGTTAAAAAGCCAACATTATGCAAATATAACTTTTTTTTAAAAAAAAAAAAACTACCCACAACTAGGTATAACAATAGTATTTACAGAGGACGGTCTGAAAAACAGAAGGATTTTAATGAACAGATAGAAAATTTGGAGGGATGATTTACCTTCCACATAGCACACACCATAGGCTTACATAGGTCCATGAAACTGGTGGAGAGCCAAGAGCATTCTGATAAGGAAGATGTAACACACAGATGAGATTGCACATTGCATCGCCAAAGAATGAGACTTCATTTGTAAGTTCTAAAGCAAAAAAATAAGAATTCCATGCTAGAAAGCCAGCTGACTTGTGCTGAGAACCCTGAGAATCTCATTGATCTCCTGATGAAGACTTATTACCTATTCAATAATCCAAAGACCTGCTCCTTCAGAATATAATTTATTTGAAAGCATCTTTTTGATATAAACATACTGTAATTTTTCCCAGCTCTCTCCAGTGTCCAAGCTATGCTTCTCTTCATAAAACAAGTGTGAAGGAGAAGAAGGTCATTGCATGCGACTTGCTAGCAGATGGACCGTAACATTGATCAGACAGTAATAACCATGGACTCTCTCATCACACTCAAGGGCAGAAGTCAAGCAACAGGATGGATAAGAGGGACATCAAGGCCAGATGCAGAAACGGTGATGACACTTCATTAGCGCCCAGAAGAAAAGGCTACAAACCCTCAGCCAGACACAAGCCCTGGACAGATGCAAGCACAGGAGAATGATAAAGAGATATTAAATCATGCTGTATTACTCCTTGGGAGAGGAAGCTCCTATCCCATACTCTTTCCAAAACCTACAAGCTCTACAACAGCATCCTAAGGGGAAAGTTGCTTTGACTCACTCTGTAGGGTCTCCTCTCAGAGGAAGAGACAGATGTTAAGGTTGTTTTAAAAGAACAAAGTTTCCCCTTCAAATTCCATCTGGCCTTTCAGCACAGCATTAAAATAAGCAATTCAATTAGTGAAATGGCACCCAGGTGATCCTTAGACCTCATTCCCATCCGCCAGGATCACTGTCTGGTCATAACCATGAAGGTCACAGTTATTCTGGGCATCTTCTTACACACAGTGAGACATTAATCCTTTCCTTCTGGTACTCTCAGCTAGGTTTAAATCTCCAATCTACTTCTTTCACTTTTAAAAATAAATCCTAGGGTGGATAATTTCTCTTTGAAAGTGGAAGATGCGAATGTTTATTTCATTGCTTGATCCCAGTGCTCTGGCTTTGGGATGGCCTTTAAAGTCTCCACGGCAGAGACTGGAAAGCATCCAGATGTCTAAGGTCTGAAATATATATACACATATATATATATATATATATATAAACCAAAATCAAGCTCTCTACCACTCAGGTCTCCCTATGACTCCCCAGACAGGTACATCTTTCAGCTGACAGATGGTCTATTCAGCAAGCATTTAGAGATCTCTGCTGAACTTTTAATGAAGACAGTTCCAGCACTAGGATCAACACCACTGTGTTCCTTCTGCCAGCCTCACCTGATGCCGTGGTGCCCTTGTGGCACGCATGCAGCAGGGAGAACTGAAAATAACTCTATCAAAACTTAGGCACTTGGAAAATAGCCTCAAAACTATTGTCTCGAACCCAGAGAAATAAGAAATGAGACCTGAATAAATCTACTAAACCTCTTTTTGTCCTTGACACACCTTAAAACACTTGTCTGAATAGCAGGAACCAAGCACTGCATCTCCCTAAAGGATGCTTCCATCCAAAATTCATGGGAGCTTTTAAGGAAGATAAAAGGGACAAAACAGGCAATAAAGGGCAATGATTTCACTGCTTGGGTAACACAAACATTGACCTTGCTTGGGTAACACAGCCTGGATGTGCAAGCCCCACACACTCCTCCATGCAGAAAGCAGCACAGCTTTGTCTTCCGAGATAGCCCGGACGCATCTTGGCTGATGGGATTTCTACCCACAAAAAGCTGCAGTGAAATTAGTTTTACCCCATCCGAGTCTTCACAGTCAAGGTAATTTCCTTTGAATAGACAAGGAAATGCAGCTGAAGGTTTGTGCTTGGTCGTGACAGATTTACCACTCAGAAAAACATGTTGGGGTTCCAGCAGGCACTCCAATCCCAGCACGGCACCGTGAGTTAGCCTGGAAAGTCACTTCTCCATGTCTGATCCACGTCAGGGTGCGTTTGAGTGAGGGTGGAAAGCTGGAAATGCACCTTTTTGGTGACAAGCTCCCATCTTCCTTCAGCTTTACCCTGGGCTCTGGATCTCCAAGACTTATTTTTTTCCAAAGCAGATGCAATAGCTCAGGTCTTTGTGCACTTCTCTGAGCCCTGAATACTCACAATTGCTTTGGTGAAGGACAGCATCTAATGACTTGTCCTTCAGATGCCAATAAGCATTTACTCCAGGCTGTAATTAAATGGCTAATCCCAAGCCAGTACCGAGACAGGCAAATGTCCTAATCCTAGACCAGAACATCCCACTGAAAACATTTGCATGATGGAAACTGCTTCCCCTGCCCAGGCCAATCCAGCCAGGTGTGGATATTTTGCTAGGAGTGGAGCAAAGAAAGATGGTACAAGAGGTGTGAAGAGTTCAGACACTATCAAACAAATCCTTGTTGTGAATTTTCAAGTAATTTCAAAAGTACCATTGCAGATGAAACAGCTACACAAGGGATTCATTATGAAGATCCACCTGGAAACCCAAATATCTACAGGTTGCTTAAAAACAGCAGTCTTCACCAATTCCTTTCTAAAAGTCTTGGAGCATTGTCTCCACCAAGATGTTTGACTAATGGAAGAGAAGGATGGTGCTAAATATCCTCGGTTTGCCTGGATAAAACCCCAGGGATATCTTGTACTGTCATGGCCACTATCAGCTCAGCTTGGGTCATCTCAGAGAGCATTTAAAATGAACCCAAACAAAGGGCATTTCATTCATGCAAATGTTTGTGCCATTCTTTTCTTGGAATACGACGCTCCCAAAAGGAACCTCGGACACTCTAATTATGGTGACATGACTCCACCGGTACAATTATACCAGAATAACTTGGAGAACTTTCTCACAGAGGTAAGAGCCTACCCTGAAATTTCCTGACATTTCTCAAGGGTAGCATTCATCAGACAGCTTCCTCCACCCCGCTGATCTTCACAATTATTTCTCCCCCAAGAACCTGAAATTTATTTCTCAAATTGCCTCTGTGAAACTGTCCAGCTCTTCTAACAGCTCATAGCTCTAATGTCAATAAAATAAGTGGGACCAGCACGTCAGAGCTCTTCGCATAATCCTATTCTTACAAGTCACTTAGTAGTCAGACTTACCTAATGGAAGCAACTTTCGTTACACATTTTAAAATATTTTAGAACAGAAGTGAAAAATAGAGAAAATAATTGCCCTACAAAGTATTAAGACTTTCAAACTATCTTATTCTTTCAGCCTTAGAGAATTTTATAGGAAAGCCTCTGATATTCTTCCAGCCAGAATTACAATTATTAGTAATCTTGTCTTGGGCAAGAGAAGGGAGGAAAAATGCTGGGATGGAGCAGAGCTAATTTCATAGTCACTGCTGCTACCCCAATTTTTTCTTCCTTGTCAAAGAGGAAAGGATGAAACTAGTAACAAAACACAAAATGAAACTTCTCTTTCTGATGCCAATCCCTTTTCTCTGTCTCATTTGGACCGGAACACAGACAAGGCCCTGGATTTTACTGCATGTATCTCTCCAAAATGCACCAAATTTCCAGCTGTATCAGGTAACCTGAGGCTGTTTGAAGCTGCCGTGCTCTTTGTGGTTCCCCCATAAGCATACGTATGATTTAAGTAACTCTAGACAATTAGAACCTTTACCAGACATTTACAAAAGCGAACAAAGTTTTTCTTGCTGCACTTTTATTGCTTTTATTTGTTTTACTCCCATTCTGAATGAATTTATTGCCTGTTGTGCCTTTGTCTCTTTGGTGATGCTGCTTTTCAAGTCTGTCTTTCCTTTTTAATTAATATGTTTGAATTATTTTTTTCTGCCAGTTACATTATCTTTCATTTTTTGAGCTCCAGATGTATCTTCCTGTTTATTACCCATATTGTTAGATCTCTGTTTCATTATATATTGTTTGCTATTATTGATGTGTATAATACTTCCTAGCTTTGTGGCAGCTGACTGTGATATTTATCCTCTTTCAGATCATTAATAAGGTTGCTAAATAATTTACTAACTAAATTACTTCTGTAAAGTCAAGTTCAAACTCTAAGTGGAATATGAAGTTCTTTGTATAACAAAATTTAAATCCTGCCTGTTGTACACACAGTTGCTAGTAGTGAACCACTGAACATTTCTATACCTTCCTGTAATTAAATGTTGAAATATAACAAATGAAGGAAAAATAAATAAGTAATAAGACGAGGTTAGCATGGCAGAACTCTAGTGTTGTTTAATTTTCCTGTCTTTAATAAAACACAGCACAGAGAGGCAGCTCGGATGACACTATTCCAGTACCCACTGCATGGATAATGCTCTTGTGCTGCTGTGTGAATAGTGGGAACGCTTGGGGAAAGGGTTGTTATTTAAGAAAAAAAACAGTGTTTAAGAGGTTAAAGATTCCTCCCTGATTTTAGCAGATCCTGTCCCAAGGCAGCAGTGCAGCCTGCTCGAGCTCAATCCTCCTGGAAATGGAGCAGTGAGGAGGGAACCCGTGCTACGAGCTGGCCTTAGCGAGCCTGGTTTAGGGTTCCCCCTTGCACGCGGCCGGGCGCAGACGTCCCCGTTGTCACAAGTGAACGCGCTTCCAGCCCGGGGACTCCAATGACGCCGTTCAGGGGAATTCTGGGTGGCCAAAAGGGTCCCTGGAGCCAGGCAGAGGAAGTGTCCAACTGGGAATTCTCATTTCTGCCAGAGTCCCAGCGCCAACATGGGATTTACCCGTTCTGGCCCCAGCAGAGAACTAGTCAACCCATCCTGATGCCTTCCCGATGCTCCACAGCCCTCCCGCCAGCGAGATGCACTCACCAGCACCAAGCTCAGGAAATAAGCAGGATTCAGGTTTTCAAGCTGGCTGCATGGTCATTGTGGTGATTTGCTGCTCCCAGGGTCATATTCGAAATTGGGCAGGTGACATACCTTGCAAGGATGCAGTTTGACCAAGAATGCAAGAATGCTACTTAGGTGAGGAGCAGTGAGACTTATACATCACCTCAAAAGCTACATACATCCATTGAAAGCCATAGGTAAAAGAAGGAGAGGTGGGAGTGCAAAATAAGTCTTAATACCAAATACAAATCAAGTTGTACGATTTTTACACGTAGGAAAGAGCGGCAAACAATAACAACAAAAGGAAAAACCACCAAAAGAACATTTCCCCCCCCCCCAAGTCATTTATCCCACTTACAGCAAACCTGTACATTCATACAGAGAGATTAAGAACTCAGTAAAAAATTTAAAGTATTATGCATGAGTGTAGGTTTTACCGAAAGTAAACCAAATAGATACAACTCTCAGGACTCAGCTAGAGACATGTTGGCCAGTTTTGTGTGGATCTGCTTCTAACCCTGTTTGTTATGAGGAGGCACCTTGCAGTGACGCAATGCACATTGCAATGGACCAGGGCGTGGGCATGGCCTGCTAGACTATCACCATTCCCATGTTTCACAATATTTCCAGGAGATATTTAGATGAGGTGTGGTCCCCCCAAGCTTCGGAGAAGCCTCCTCTACCACCTCCAACCAGCCCAACTCCCACGCGTCTCAAACCAGCGTCATCTTTCCTCCCAGGCTGATTTTATCCCACTAACAAAAGCAGCACAGTTTATTTTATCCAGCCGTATCAAATTTACATCCTAAAATCCTACTCAACTTGTCTCAGGAATACAAAGGCCCTGCATTTATTCCGCTTTTCCAGCTGAACGGACCCACCCTCCGACACAACGTGACTAAGGCAGACTGATGGGCCTGCAGCGTTTTGGTAGGGCACAAGGCAACTGCACGGCCTGGGCAGTGAACTGGAAGAGGAATATTTACACTGATGTAGTAAATCCTGAAAACCTCAAAAAGTGCCTCTGGATTAAGGCAGTCATGCTTGTTCCCAGAGCAAGCCTGGAATTCAGGAGTACAATCACAGAGGAGAAGACAAGCAGATCTTGCAAGTGGCAAGCAGAGAGCTGAAAACTGCTTTTCTAGCCTATGCATCTGCATCCGAGGCAGGTTTTGAAGGTCTCCTTGGTTAGATGTTATCCACCCCATCCCAGGACGCTGTTCTCAGCCCTGTCCTTGGCGTGACAGACCTGCATGGGATGAACAAGCTCCTCACCTGCTTCCAAACATCAGCAGAGCTACAAGAACCAGCACCAATGCAACCACCCCCAGGGAAGACAGCAGTGATGGACAGCTGATTTATAAATAACTTTTTCTAATTATTCCATAATAATTATGAACTGTAGTAAAGCACTGTCATTTTTTTTTGCACACACTTGTTGAAGGTCTCCAAAGAAAGTAACTAAACAGCTCAATCAAAAAAATGTTAAAAATATTAACATCAACATTTTTGCTCATTCCATGGTTTTAGTATTCTCATAGAGGTTTACCATCAACCCTGAACTGCACTAAATATAAATAAATCAATTGATCATTTGGATTTATAACCCTTGGTGAAGAAATCTTCAGAAGAAATATTTTCTTGGTGAAGAAATCCAATAAAAGCATCCCAATAAAATTATTCATGAAAGGGTTGATTTCATAGGTATGATATACATAACCTAACAATTTAACAGATATATCTTGTAGCAGTTGCTGTATAAATACAGTGAAATGCTTACAACACACAGCACTTCAGAAATGTGAACTAAAGCAATTCTGTTGTAAATGAAGAAGAAAAAGAAAACCCTAACCACCTTGCCATATAAATCACGTTTGCAGCCTCCAGAAAAAATACTCCTGACATTTACACTTTGCCCGCATAGATTCTGCACAGACTTCAGGTTTCTCCTTCAGTTATTCTTACACCCCGTTAGGATCCCCTAAACCACACAGGGTTTATTCTGATCCCTTTCTGCATGTGAGAGTAAGGTAGAAAAGAAATAAGTTTATTTCATTTTAATATTCTAAAAGAAGCACTATCGCTAACATAAAATATATGTGCAAATAACCCTGACCAATCGCTCAATCATACAAATAGTATCTTCACACGAGTGAATTTTACTGTTTGAAAAGCACCACACACAGCTGCTTCCAGCAGTCTAGTTCGACAGTAAAGCCTCATAAAAGACCCTACTTGATCAGGATAAATGTGGTTCTTCGGTGTAAAGGGTAAAGGCTCGAGGAGCAGCGCGGCCGCTAAAGGAAGCGGCAGCCTCCAAGAAAAACGCTCAGGAGCGCAGAGTTCTCCTCCTATGCTCAGACTTTATGATTTTTACAGAAAGCTGTTTTAAACCCAGTTTTCATCGCAATAAAAGCAGTGCCAGAATGACAGCCTCGGAAAATGAAATTTCCATCTCAGGGACTCTTAAACCTCTCTCTGTTGAAAAGGCTGGAAACTCTCTTCCAAGTCAAAGCAAGTTTTCACTACGAGAAGTAACTGTAAAAGGCACTGTAAGAGCTGTTAGGGTTTCTTTACCTTTGGATCGAGCATGCTTAAGCCAGGTTTACAAGGATAAAGTTTTTCCCTCTTCATTCCAACACCGCAGGCTGCCCTGCTTGTCCCTCCACGAGCCGAACGTTAAGCTGGGCTCTTTATCTCTCACATCATCACTACTAATTAACCAGATCTGCAAGTCTGTTCATGCTCTCTTCCAGTACCAGTGCATCCAAACTGCCTATAAGTGATGTAACCTTCAAAAAAAAAAGAAAAAAAGAAAAATAAAAGCTCTGCTAATAGCAGCTCAGACCCTCTACATATGGTTGTGTTGCCACTTCAAAGTTCTCATTGATGAACATTAATTTTTGTTAGCAAAGACAATGTGGAAAACTTCACGGGCACAAAAAAAGGTAGTGTTTATGCAAAAAGCACATTATCGGTGTAAATTCATGTACAATTTGAACAGGAAAAAGCCTGTTTCTACAGCATTTTTCCTAGCAGCTTTTCCCAAATTCCCAAAGCTTGTAAAAGAATCAGGCCAATAAACTTTCAAGAACATCCCAGAAAGAAAAGGAAGAAAAGCAACAAGCACATGGACCAGATCTACTGGTTGCATCCCTTTAGTTTATGCATTTCTTGCAACCAACTACTGATCGTGGCTTTGGTCCTGGCTTCCTTGGTCCACCCAAAACCTGTTTAGACACCCTCGTCTAGTTCTGAATGTGGTCCCTGCTCTGAAGTTCTACATCCAATCTTGCAGAGAGACTGCACTACCTGTGGCATCTTAGTGAAGCAAATCCCCTTGCATGCACATCTAGTGTGTCCAACTGCCACAGCACAAATTCAGACTTCAAGCTGTACCAGACACGGGTCAGAGGCTCTCAAACCACATAGTCTTCAGGGGGAGCTTGAGATACACCACAACTCCAGGAGTCACAATCTGTTAATGCCTCCATTGGATGGATACAGACAAGAAGATTAAATTAGGGAGACAAACAGAAAGGCTACAGGAGGCTTATCACTAAATGCAATTACCTCTATTTGAAAAAAACCAAACCACTGCCAAGTCTGCAGTTCCTAGTACAGAAATCTGACTTGAATACAAAACTAAAGACCAATAATGATTTGGATAATTAACATCTAGAAGTACATTTCTGAGATGCTTCATCATTGCAGTTCCCTGCGATAGCAGAGCGTGCAGCCTCCCCGCTCCCAACGGGACGAGAGGCTGCTGCAACCCTCTCTTCTCTTATATACCTGGTAGTGTCATTATCAAAGGATGCTCCAAAGGAAGTGCAAGACTAATCCCATAGTGTCTAATTCCATATGGGAGCCATGATCTCTAGAGGCCCCTTCCAACCTCAACCATTCTGTGATTCTGATAAAAGGAACCCTGTAAAAGAATTAGGATATAGAAAACTGTAGTAAGAAGAATTTAAGTTCTGAAAAGTACAGCAAATTTAATCATTAGCAGCATACTACAGTTTTCCCTTTAATATTGAAACAATTTTGCTGTCAATATTTTGTTTTGGCTTTTGATTATATTAAATGTTGCAATAATAATCTCTCCTTCCAGTAAGTGAGGAAATTAATGAGTCAGACCCTGGACAAGAGCAGAAAAATGAGGCCAGTTGCCACTTCTGCTAAGGATCTGGTTCCCAGTCTGTCTGGGATTGATCCAGTTGGGTGCTGAGCACCTCCAATTCCCAGATTTGGGAAGGCAGCTCGCAGAAGCACCCCAGGGTAAGAACATCCTCTGATTACAACCATTACCTCTTCAGTGCCAAGAGATATTAATTAATAACCAGGCCGTGTTATGCCCCAGCATAACATCCAGGCACCCAGCGCTAGGTGCTCTAGAGGCATCTGGTCTTCAAGAACTTACACTCAAGGTGAGGAAAGAAACTGGGTCTGCTTTTGGAATGGGAAACCAAGCGAGTACCTCCAGTACCTGGTCTCAGCCCAGCCACCACCCTTCAAGAAGATACTTTGCCAGCACACAGGCCTGGACCATCTCAAGTTGGTTTTAAATATCTTGAAGTGCATTTTTGAGGGACTGCCTGGCTCGAGCTTTCCTGATCCCTCTCCTCATCCCCTTGTACATGTGTCCCCTAGCAGGGATGGCAAGTCCATTTCTCCCCTATGCCTTGGTACAGACAAGAAGCTCTGGGCAGAGTTAATCCTAAGGCTGGAGACTACATCTGCTTTTAAGACTGTGCACTTTGCTACACAACACAGGCACTGAAACAGCTGATCCGACACCGAACACCGGGGCCATACAGGGCATGAAGGACCACAGTGGAAGAACGGCTGCAGCGCTGCCTGCAGGGCTAATGGACAAGTCCGACCATGAATAAGTCTCACACTCAATATGCAACCCGGGACAGATCTGAAAAGCACCGAATAACATCCTGAAGCTGTCCAGAAAAATGGGAAGCCTTGGTGGAATCTGCCCGCTACCAAGCTCGGGAGCTGTAGACAGAGAGGGGGCTTGGAGACTCTGTCAGGCTCCAGGCAGAGACTTCGACTCTTACAAGGGCCATTCCCATCCTAAGAATTTTGAATGAATACAACTGACTTAAATCCATTGCTTCCATCAGGAACTTACTGCAAGCAATGTGGCGCAGGTGGAAAACATGCACAGGCTGCAAGCAGCAAACTCCCCATTCCAAAAGCACCGTGTAAAAGCAATGACAGTGTTGCAAAAAGTAGGAAACAAAGGTCTCCACATGTTCCCTCACATGCTGCAGGTATAAGGGAGGACTCTGGGATGCCAGGAAGAGTTTGGTTTTCTAGAGTCTTGCTCGGTCCGCAGTGTCTGCACCACGAAGCAATCCAGGCTGAGCACTTGCTAGGTCCAGCTGGAAGGAGATAGTGACCACAACCGTGTTTTATGCCAGCTGTCCACCAGCTCCAGAAGGTAACAGCTTGCAGTCGTTGGTAGGAGCCAGGACTAATCCCTGGAGCATGGGAAGAGATATCTTCCCTTTGGGTCTGGGCTGAAAGGCACTGTCTGAGCATTCCTCAGTCTGTTCGGCAGCTTGGGGACTTGTTCTTTTGGAGGAACTCCAGAAGGAAACAAATCTCCGAGCAGCCTCTAAATCTTTCTCCCTCCGCAGCAGCAGCCACAGGCAGTTCCAACTTCCGAATCCGTCCAGCTGACGGGCCGTGTCCCGCTGCATGGGACAGCTAGGACAGATGGACCGTTATGGGACACCACGCTACAGCCAGAGAGACCTGGGCCAGATTTCCTGGTGGGAAGAGATGCACGTGGCTCCGATTTTGCATGCTGGGGAGCCAAGAGCCAGGCTGCCCCAGGCCAGTTTTAACAATACGAGATGAACGGAAGACTGGGAAAGCTGCATATGAGTTTAGGTCTGAGCCAGGATAAACTGGAAAATGAGGAGTGACTTTCTGCAGCACAAGAAGTCTGCAGACGTCAGACAGACAAAACCCTGTCTAGCAGCATCAGTTTTAAACTCCGAATCCCCCACAGTCCTCACTGACTCTTTCTTGCCCTTTTCTGTGCTGCATGTGTGCATGCATAGAAGGAGAGAAAAGCCAAATTTTCCGGGATGCCACATTTGCCAGAGCCTTTGAAGCTCAGGATTCAGGTTACTGTCACTAGAGGGGGGAAAAAAAAAGGTAAAAGAAACAGGACAAACCAGAATAACCACAGAGAAACACAGGGGAAAGATGGCAGCATAACAACCATGCAACCTGCAGCCAACAAATCTGGAACAGATTCCCTGGCTCGACCTCCAGCCCTCAGCTCCGCGCGGCTGCCAGGGCCCTCCCGCCAGCTCTGCCCCAGGGCGCAGCCCCGGCGCAGCCTGGGGACCAGATGGGCCGTTTCAGCAGCCAGAGCAGCCCGATGCTGCCGGTCGTTTCTCAAGGGCATCCTCACGGCTGCACAACTGCATCCTGCAGCGCGGGGAGCCCAGCATGGGACAGCAAGGCGGCTGGGGCTTTCTTGGATTTTGTTTTCTATTTTGGCTTTTTTTTTTGAGGGAGATGACGGGAGGAGGGTTGGATTTTTCTCCAGCACTTCACCTCGCTCCCATGCAGAGGTGCATTAGCCTGGAGCAAAACCAACAGTAATTCATGCAATTTAGTTTCCAAGAACCGTTGGGGACGGCAACCATGCAAAGATTCACTTCTGCCAACTCCGAGTCAAGTCATTGCTGCCATCGCCAGAGAAATCCAGGCAGACAGAACTGGAATGCTTGGCATTGCCGTGGAGACAAGACACCAGAAGGCCTCTCTCCCTAGTTTTTCCGTGAAACACTACCAGTCGATAAGCAATGGAGCTATGGAGAAGCATTGCCTCAGAGGGCAAGGCCAGACGCCCTGCAGATGGGCTGCCCTGGGCCTCAGGTGGCTGCAATGTGCCAGCCTCCCCCGGGGCTCCCCACGGCCAGGACCTGCCGCATGTGCCTCATCGCGCACAAGGATCCCTTCTTTGATTGGAGATGGTCCTTTAAGTAAATAAATAAATAAATAAATAAATAAATAAATAAATAAAAAGGTGTTTTGTTTCTGTCCAAGCTTGGAGAGCATCCTGCTCGCTCTTCCCAGTAATGCCTAGTGCTCCCTGAAGGCTCCCTAACCTCATGTCCTAGGCTGGCAGCGCTCCTGAAGGAGAGCAGCACCGTGCACACGAGGTCACCAACTGCATCAGACACTCTAGAGTAAATTCATAAAACATTATCTTCCAACCACAAATGTTACACAGGCACTCAATTCAAACTTCTTCACACCAGAAACCTATGAGACAAACCACTTTCCAGCACTTTCAGCTTTTTCCTGCTGCCTCATTCGAGTCATTTTTATGATTTTATGATGAAATATCTTAAAAAAAAAAAAAAAGAACAGGAACAATGACATCTTCTGCTTGTGACAGATGCAGCAGTCATCCATGCCTGTCCACAACACTTTGGGATACCAACCTCAGTTCACATTGTCTGCAGCCCAGGGCACACCTGACACTGGAGCACGTCTTAAACATTTTGTTTCATTGCTCAAGATATGCAGGACAGGATTCGTGAAGGTCATTGGTTTTACAATATGTCAACCCCCAGAAGACAGATAGAACTTAAAGAAATTTCATGGAGGCCGGTTATTCCAGTGAAGTCAGATAAGAGAGAAACGGCTGAAGTTTTTGCTGATACTGCCTCGGTATCAGCAAAATTTCTCTATTTTACCGGCTCTGAAATAACACTCTCAACTCCATGTGTGACACCCCATGCTTCTCCCCAGAAGACAAAAACTCGATCAGGTTTTCCTGAACACAGGGCCTGTTTTAATTGAACGTGATGTTTTCTTTGGCTTTTCCCCAGTTTCCCTAGAGCCGGCCCAGCTCTCCAGCCTTTCCCTGTAATCCTGATGGGATCACAACCACCAGACTTTCGATTCCTTCCCTTCTAGCAGCCTGGATATCCTGCTTACACTAACAGTCACGAGGAAAGTTTCTTCTCTTCTTAGCCAAGAGTTGATGAGAAAAGCTAAGGGAGGTAAATACACAACTATCACTTTGAAACTTCTCACTTTGCATCTCTCCAGAGCCCAAAACACACTTCTCATGCTTTTATATTATCCAAGCTTGACAGGTTATTAAAAAAAAAAAAAAAAACTCAGTTGAAAACTGCCCAGTTTACTTATATTTCTGATTTTTCACGTGGTCTCAAAGCTCACACGTAGGGCCAACAGGACCATACCATTGCTCTCCATGTATACATTTGCCTGCCTGCATGTCCTGCTTGCTCTCTGAACCACCAAGTCCAAATGTGACAAGGAGACCATGTATTAAGTCCCTACAAGCTTCATGGGAACATGCAGAAGAGAGTGACCCTACCTAGGACTCCATTAAAGAATGAAACATGAATTTATCAGACAATTCAAGAAGAGAACGATATTCTGCATGTCGTAACCTGCAGGAAAAAAAAAAAGCACAAAACTTCAATCTCAACTATTAGACACCGGAGAATACACTCCTCAGTGAAGCGTCTGCTCCCATGTGGATTCTCTGATGTCTAATAGGCATGGAATGCTAGTTGCAGCTTGTTCAGCAAAGTTGGGGATCATAATAGCACCATCCTATGGGGAGTCTCTAATGCCTAAAAAGGAGCCGTGCTCCCTCTGAAACCTTTTTTAATTTAGTTCGAAAGTCAGCAAACCAGAAGATACAAATCCATTGGAAATCAGACTGCGGCCATTCCAGGGGTCAGCAAATGTCTTGCTTGCTTTCTCCATTGTTTACTATGGCAAAACTGTGTAACTGAGGCCAGTTTTTGCAGTGGAGTTTACAAAAGCCATCAGATAAGCAAACTATGTGCTCCCCGTTTAACCAGGGAACACCTGACAAAGCCAGGAGGAGGAGGCACTCCTGGGGGTCACAAATGCCTTCATCATCCCTGAAATAAACTGGTACTTTTGAACCACGTTTCAATTGCTGAAGTTGAAAAGCGACATCAGGAGCAAAGGTGGATTAAGTACCACTAACCTAATGGCAAAATAACTTTTTTCCACCAATGCAAAGGTGGCTCTAGAGGAGCTGAAGCAGAACAATACTACTCAGAGATGAAGAGATGCAACTCTACCATTAATATGACTATCACTGCTATTCTCTCGTGATACTGAAATGAGACATGAGAAGCAGAGCAATTCCTTCTCTACAAGTGTAAGCACAGATGTAGACATTTGCCAAACACACTTTGCATGGCACTTAGATTCCAAGCTCAGGGGCTCTCAATTTCTAGATGTCCCATTGCTTGCTTCACCCTGCCAAAGCCACCATCCTTCTCCATACAGCTCCATCGCCATCCAGGGAATGGACGTGAACACCCTTCCTGCCTCAAAAGCTTTCCTTTGGATCCAACATCCAAACCATTAAAACTCCCATGCTAATCCCTGCAGCATTACTCATAGATGCACCAAAGGACATAATTCAAATAAATACATACAAGTCAAGGGGACAGAGATAGATGCACCAGGTGGATGCACGTGGCAGATTTCAGTGGGGAGGAAAAAAAAAGGTGAATAAAGAATATTCAGGAAGTGAATAGAGAAGAAGCATTTACACCAGTGCTATTTAGGCTGAATTGAGTTTGCCATACCCAGGAGTGGTGTGAACAAAAGCAAGCCTTGCTAATGCACAGAGTATAAATAACTTGTCCTTAGTAACATGCTTCATCTCCAACAAAACCTTCTCCAAAGAGCTAAATACAGGCTTCCTTCAACAAGTCCCGCTCCCATGGAGGGGATGAGGCTGCAGCTCCTGAATCTCGCCGATCTTTCACAGGAGGAAAAGGCCACATCCTCAGAGGAGCAAGACCCTTGGTTAGCAACAGCTCCTGTTCCTCTCTCCTCCTGGTATCTGACAGCACAGAGGACCATCCAACTCATTGCATGCAGCCTCAGTGCAGCAGAGAAGGGTGCAGAGGGCGGCTGTTTCTCTAAGACTCCCTTCCTCTGAGCTCCATGGAGCTGAGAAGGCTCTGGGAGGGCATCAGCAGCGGCGCTTCCACAAATTGGCTCCCTCCTGGGACCCGCAGATGCCAAGAGGATTTTCCAAACCCTGCTAACACAACACAGGACTTGTGCAAACGCGCTCAGCTATCATGCTTGCTGCTCAGCCTTCCAGAAATGCAGGGAATATCAAAATAAAAGGCTACTTATCTTCATCAAAGCTGTTGCACTCTTGGGACCCTGGGAGGAAAGTGGGATGAAGCAAATTTCAAGACTTTTTTTGCATCTCTCGGTTAAACTTACTCTTTTATTGCACAGAGTATGACCAAGCCCCAGCGGCACCCAGCGAGAGGGACTGCAGTTCAAATCCACATGCATCACTGCAGAAAATTGCATGTGTGCACCCATAACACTTCCATAAAGTGATAATTAATGACAGACTTGTTATGAATATTCCAAATAATAATCCTCTTAAAAAAATCAGCCCATGTCAGCAGGGGCAACGTTTTGAAAGGCTGGGAATAAATGTGAGGCATCTGTGAGAGGAAGGCACAGAAACCTGAATTAATGATGGTGGAAATTTTAAACATCATTTCACATGCACTGACATTAATTCTGCTCTTCAGAAATGCCCAGAAATGCAGAAGTCTGAGCCTGACCAGCCAGCAGGACCATGGTCAGCTTGACTCAAAGGTGACCACAGCAGCACAATATCCACCCCGACCAAAGCAAGGACATTTACTTATTTAATGGGATTTGACAAGGATGATGCTCATCCCTCTCCTCCACAGCATCTTCTTGCTCGTTCCCAAGCTTTACGTGGGCAGATGACTTTTAATGACAACAGTGTCACCCAGGACCACTGCCTCTTCCAGACACTCCTTGGATCACGATGCTAATCCAAAAGGCCCACGTGGGAAGCCTACCTTTCATCTACCATGATTTATTTTATCTTTTTATTTATAAGATTATCTTTTTATTTCTGCTCTGCCCAGCTTAAACAGGCCAAAGTGAAAGGTTAACAAAGAAATGTAAAGCAAAAAAAAAAAAGCAACCCTTTGCACTGCATAGCTTTGGGTTGCAGGGGAAGGAAAAATATGGGACCAGGCTGAGAAGTCAAGCAATTGCCCTTATGCCTAGTGTTTTTGGGGGAAAAAAGGGCATTAACGTGCAACACAGAGTCCAAACCTGAGTTTAAAAAAAAAACTAAAGCATGCTTTAAAAGCTAAGTCAAGCTTAGCACGACACCAGCATTGTCCTTCCTCACCCTTGTGCTTCCCTGCCTGAAATTGTTGGGTTTTTCCCCCCTCATTCTTACAGAGTAATTGAAATGATGTTAAGACTTTGGCTGTAACCACAGAGAAATGATGCACTCCCAAATCAGAATAAAAAAAAAAGAGAAAAAGAAAAGAGCAGGCTCCAATTTTCTCACTCTTCATGTCAGGTGAGATGAGTCAGTTATGCCATAAGATGTTAGGAAGAGTCTTTTAAGGATTCATAAGAATACAAAGCAGGCATAAAAGGCTGTTGAAAGGAGAGATTTGCAATTAACAGTGTTACTGTATTGCTAATATGCAACTCTGCCCAAACCACTGGGGGTTTTAAGTCATATTCACAAATATAATATTCTATTTTAAGGACAGCATTGAGCTCCTTAAGGGTAACAGAGAAATCTGCCTGAGAAGACATAACAAAACCTTCAGATGCCAGAGCCAGATGGAGCCTCTTTGCCCCGATCAATCACTGCCTGCTATTACCCTTAAATGACCCCCGAAATAAAAATGGTGGAAAATAAACAGAAATTGTGAGATAACCACTCAGCTCTCGGTTCTAACATCCTTCCCCCAGAATCAGTGTTTTTAGAAGGAACAGTGCACGTTACCAATAGCAACTGAAAAACGTCCCATCAGATTCAGAGGCTGATTGTTCTATACAGAATTGATATGACATAATGATAATCATTCTCAAGATTAAAATCACTTTATTTCGGGAACTGCTACATGCTACTTGCTGCTTTAAATCACTACTCCTCATGGGGAGGAACTGACCCCACGATGCACCATCTGGATAAGAGCTGGGTCTTGCTAACATCCTCCTTTCTGCACTGTAACATTGGTCTTTGTTTGCTTGTTTTAAGGCCAGGATGGGGCTTGGTTTCATCCCTTCTGCTACAACCTGGGTGCCATTCAGCACCTTTTTTTTTTGCCACAACCTTGAATCCTTGCCCTTACTCTAATGCATCTAATCCAAAAATACAGAACTGAGAGGCTGTGCAAAGACACAGCTGTAAGTAGCATTCAGAGACAGTGATATTCAATATAAACATGTGCTGTCTGCAACCAAAGATCTCACCATCATCCCTGGTTTCTTTTCACATCCACAGACTCACCCCAGGAGTCTCTCTTTATATATATGTGCATGTGTATATATGTATAAATGTGCATGTGTGTGTGCATAGATGCCCACGTGTGCATTAGTGTATATGATTATGTGTCATCTACTGCATGACCTGCAATTCAAAGCTAGCTTTGCAATTTCTGAATTAAACTTTTCAAACTGTAATCACTCTTTCTGCCCATGATCTAGATCCTTTTCTTCCTTTAAATTAGCATTAGAGATGAAAGAGGATGCCCCAAGGCTTTGTAATGCTAGCCTGAATCCAGCCCGGACAGATCTATGGAGAATTAAAAGCTGTGCTCCCTCCTTGGATGTTATATGACATGATTGCAGGACGAGTTTTGTGTTCACACACCACCAGGCTTTGAAGACACTCATGAGACAGCTAGAAATGCATAAGCCCATGGATTGAACCACCCCTTGCTCACAGCCAAAGCTGCTTCCTACCTGGGCACAGGCCTCACAGGGCACGTAAGGAGATACCTCAGGAAGATAAAAGTTCATCCTCATCAACAGTTTTCTACAGAAATGTTTTGAGATGATGCAATCTTGAAGGGAGGTCGGGGAAGGAGGCTAGAAGAAAGTGTTACGCCTGTAATTTTCACAGGAGAGCAAAATACACTACAGAACAGGATCTTTTGTGGAGCGCTTCTGAGTTTCCTAGACCCTAACAAACATAACCAAAACCCTCTCCAAAGTCTCAGCTCTTCCAAGGTCAGAGAAAGGAAATTATTATAGATTTTCCAATTCACAGTGCTGTTGACTTGTAAGGGATATAAATATTTCTCCACAACGTTGCCATCTAAGGATTCAGCCAGTGGTCCCTTGAAAGCCTGCTCCAATTACATCTTCCCCTTTCTTCCTCCCTCCTTTTTTTTTCTTCCTATAGAACTGTATTCTAGTGGTTTCCAATCCCATGTTCCTCCTGAATCTCCACCTAGGTTTGGGCTCTCAGCAAGATCTTTCCTACCAGAAGTCCCTGACGCTGGCATGAAAAAAAACAACCATCAGGTCAAGTAGCCACTTGATTGCGCCACTCATAATAGGTTTTTGGTGAACTGATGGTGTTTTGGCTAAATCAGAGTGCTTTTAGAAAAGGATTTAATCCTTTTTTCTTACAAGAGGAGACAACTGCTACCCCATGAAAGCAGAGCTCTGTTTTCAAATCACTAAACGAACACTAATGGTAATCCCCAGGCTTCCCCGATGTTGCTCTGGGTTATCACCAGTACAAAAGTGAGAAATAGGGCTTAGAGGGATGAAGTGATTTGCAGGGAGCAGTCGGGCATTTCTCTTTTTCAAGGGTTTCAAGTAGGGTCGTTACCACAAATCAGTTCTCAAAATACCCAGGATTAAGAGACATTCAGTCTCAATCCAGTGGGTGGGTAAGCAACAGTATCTGCATTATACAAATGGATTAAGCACAGCAAAGAGATTTAGGCTTATGTTTTTCACAAATGGTTCCTGATTCTGGATGGCTTTTTTTTTATTATTATACAAGCTTATACAGTTAAAAAAAAAAATAAAACCAAGCATTCTCATGTCTGATTTCAGTCAAGAGCAAGAATTGCAATCCTCAAAATTAAAAGCCATTTTTCAACTATTAGTCTTCCCTATTAGGTACCTTATTTTCCTGTATGAATTAGGCCAATTAAAGTTTGGTTGCTGGTACTTCAAAGCCGGTCTGCGATGCCTTTTTAAGAATTGCTTAAACAGCACAGAGAAAAAGGGCTTTAATAGTAATTCTGCTTCCTGGCGTGAGGAGGGAGGCTGGAACCCATCGCTCTGCTCCCTGCTCGCTCCACCAGCTCGTGCGGTTGGAGAAACACCTGGAGAACAGCACGTTTCCTGGCCTAGAGATGGGCACCAAGGAAAAATCGCTGCCTCTGTGCAGATTTTGCAAGAGGTTCCTGGGAGCCGCATGTTCCTCCCCGCAAAACGAGCCACGGAGCAGCACGAAGAGGCGCACGTCAAGGTGACACACGCTACCCCCGGCACGACTGAAGTCACCGTCACCTGGCAAGCGTGGGAGCCGCTAACCTTTAAGGAGCCACGACACAGGCCAGCATGACTTAGCCGATTGCTTCAGCACCTCCAGAGCAAATGACATCTCAAGGATGCGGCCGAGATGCTTTTTGGCTGTGTCATGCTTACGGGGTACAGCAATTCCCATGGGAGCAGACATTTCCTACTTCATCCATGGCTTACATGCTTTTCTTTCTCCAAAAACCCTATAAAATCCTGCTTTCCCATTTGGGGGAAATTCATGAAAACAAAGGTTTTTTTGTTTGTTTTACTAGCGAAGTTCTCTCCTACCATCTAACATTCAGCCAAGCCCGCAGTCCTGTCCTGGCCAACACGAGCCAAGGCAGCGCCACGACATTAACTGCTCAGCTCTGGCCCCTCTTGGCACTCGAGCACAGCAAGTTTCTTTGGAGCCCCCAGCATCTGAATGACCCGGGCAATTCAGCAGAGCCCACGCACGGGTTCCCTGCGAGTCCAGCTTAATTCGGCCTCACTGCGTTACCTGCTGCTTGCACCAAAGCAGGTCAAACCACAGCAATCCACTTGTCCCTTCAGTCCCGGTGCTGTGATGGTCCGGGGGACCTCGGGATGCTGCTGGTGGGCTCCCTGCCACATAACCCAACACCCCTGCAAGCAGCAGCCTCAGAAAGAGCCTGCTCAGCCCCAGAATTCGGTTGCAAGGGGATCCTAAGGCACTGCAGGTGGTGGGACATGGCAGCGCATGCAGACACGTGTCCAGCTGGGCCACGGGGCTTTGCAAGCTGCACAAGGTCCCATCCACTTTCCAATGAGGAGGTTGGAGCTCCCTCCTCCACCAAAACTGCCTTGCCGTATGGATGGTCAGGTTGTGCAGCCTGCTTATTGCAACTCTCCAGCTGGATCTCAGTGCTTTGCACTGCCCTACCCATGTGCTACCATTTACACCCATGCAACGAAAGCATAAATACTACCAGTCTGGAAAACTATGCTTTATATCAGCATATATACACAGTATCCATCACTTCAAAGGCTCCAATAAATACATATACCTACGCATTTCAGTAATTCATTGCCCTTAGAGGCTTCCCTGACAGTGCTCACATCAGGGCTTAGAGTTTCTTAATCCTCTCCCACCAAGCCGACGCTCAGCTCATTCCCTTCAGCGGAGGTGAAACCCTGAAGGCTCCCACTAAACGGGATGCACGGAAAAGCGATACTACAAAATGAGATTGGATGACGACACCGTCACTCACGTGTCCCAGCCGCTTCACTGGAGCTTCATCTGAACGTTGCTAGCTCAGCATTTTACCAAGAATATCCTAAACAGTATTTCCCGTTCCCAGCACCCTGCCCTGCTGGGAGAGGTTCCGTTTTCTTTAGCAGGGACAGCCAGAAGAGAACTTGCCATCTAAACTCTCAGCGCTCAAAGACTCACAAGGACAAATCTAAAACAAATAAACAGAGAAAATTGCTAAATCTCAGCAATGCATTACACTTGAAATGTCGTGGTTTTCAGGCTGCTTTCATAGGGATGTGGCTGTGATTCATGTTTATTCACACTCTGTTCCAGAGACGCTGCTCAACACACAGCTGTTTGGAAACCACTGCAAGGGATGCTGCAAAGGGGGACATTGGGAGAAGGGAAATCCTGCTATACAGTCTGAAGTGAGAACCATCCGTTTATATGTCTGAGCAGAGCGACATAAATACAATAATACCTAAACAGCACAATTTACTCTCTAATAGCCTCCCCAAACCAAAAGGGGCTTCAGCAAACTGCAGAAATCCAGGGTTGAGCAGCCACAGCAGTGCTGGGGCCCAGGGGGCATGTTTTAGGAGAGGAAATTAAGAGAGCTAAATGCAAATAATAACCTTGTGAAAGAGCCAAAACGACCTCCAACAGGAACGCTTGTCTTGGCAAACTCTCATTTCCATTTCTGGACAGTGCAAAGACTGGGAATTTCCCTCCTGACGGATGCAGATGATGATGGTTTCAGAGCTCAGGTACCTTCCCAAGCAAAGGAAGGTAACACACGGGGTGACACGTTGTTTGAAAAGCTGTTTTGCCATATACCGCCAGGCTTCATCTCAGCTTGTTTCCAAAGGGTTGTGCTCTCCAGGCTTCCTCCATAGTCTCTCTCTTGGGATCCTGGGATCTCTTGGTGCTCTTCCTTCCTCCTTTGGTCTTTTGCAGTTGGGGTCCTCTCCAATTCCTTCCCATCCCAGCACACGTACCCCCTGTTGCCTTCAGCAAAGCCTCTTCAGTAACGTTTTCCTGTTACTTTTGGGCCAGACAGGTCTAGGACAGCTCTGCACAGTATGTGCTGTATCCCACATGTTCCCAACATGCAGATCAGCTGGCAGCACAACCACAAAGCACAGCAGAGCCAAGAAGGGCCAACACACGGCAAGACAGGCCGCTGCTTGCACGCATGAAGCCTGAGGAGGCTTCTCTCAAGGCAATGAGGAAGGAGAAAGCTGCCCCATCAGCCAGCATTCCTGCTAGCACCTTTTAGCAAGACATGGTGTCGTATCTTGAAATGGGCCCAGTTTGGCGGTGCCCTTTTGCTTGATGCAGTTGGCCCATCAGCAGGCACAACCATGAACACTTCTGGCTCCTCCGGTGTTCCACAACACCCTCTGGGTGAGGGCTTCTTCCCTGCCCACCAGCTTACCAGAACACTTGGGCAAATGCTCTCCGTCCGTTCCAGGAGGACCTAACCTTCCCACATAGTTCCTATAGCATGGAGAACTCAACCAAGGCTTCAGCAGAGACTCCCTTGCTGACTGATAAAGCCCCAGCTGGAGAGGCAGGAGGTCATTTCTTGACTAGATACTTCATAGGGGCGCAACCTTCACTAGATCAAGTGGCTGCAACCATTTGGACTGAGGCTTCTCCCCCATCACATTCAAACCCTTTATCTTTTCAACAATGATTAGCATCAGCAGTTTAGCCAAAATACAGAAAATTAAAGAAGGCCAGAAAAATGGCCACATGCTCAGCAGCATCTACACCTGAAATGATTAAAAGAGACATCTGAAAACAAGTTAGCTGTGCTCCAATGTCTGTTAAACTCTTCTTTGTTAATACAAATATCGGAGAAAAAAAAAGTTTTTATTGGCTTTGTGCCATTTTAAGATGCAATAGATTTTGATTATTTTATTTTCAACTATTGAAACAAAAAGAGCTAAGATGCTGCAGGTGATGGGCAAAATCCTCCACTCACATTACCTTTGAGGGCAAACTGAAGACCTCCAAGACCTCTCTACTGAATGCAAGAAAAATCATCCACACAGGGCCAAAGCAAGAAGAACTGCTAGAGGCAGGATAACAGGAGCAGAAACAAACATATCATGACCAATTAAATATTGTATCAAGCATGCCTGTCCCCTAGGATGCTGAGCACCTGAGTACCTACAGGCTGACATCCCTCCTTCCCCAAATTTACAAAATGCAAATAAAATGAGAAAATGGGAAGCATGTCAAGTAAGAGGTCCTAAATGACTGAGCACCAGATATGCAGTAGAAACTCTGCAAGTTGGCCAGCTTGAAATGGGGCCATGCACTTGAATTGGTATAGGAGAAGCATCAAGCCCTGAAGGAAGTATTATGACCTACTTGTTATTTTTCTTAATTCTGTCACTTCCTTTTTCTACCACTTTATAAATCCCATTCCTCTTCCTTTTGTTGTTGTTGTTGCTTTTTTCCGTCTTTTCTTCTAAAGCATTTCGAGCGCAATTGGGACCCTTGACAAAAACATATATATAGGGAAAGAAAACCCCTTCTCGCATTGTACCAGATCAATAAGGACTCGGTTGCTGTGATTCCTGCCTCCTCACTTGAGGGAGGCCTCCCAGCAGCTTTGCTGGTGCAGGAGATGGAAACCCAGAGCGGTGGCTTTGCCAGACTTGGCACCCAGCTGCAGCAGACAGAGCCTGGCCCTGCAGACAGCAATTCCGAGCCCAGCGCACGTGTGTCTGCGCATACGCCCGACAGCAACATTTCGAATCACAACACAAAAGCAATTAGAAAATTTAGCTGCTTGGTGCATTTATTTATTTTTTTCCACATTTACATCTGCCTGGTCAATACGGTTTCTGAAGTCTAGAAATACCAACCTGGGAATTTTCTTTGATGTCAGCTGCCCCAAACGCTGCCAGGCAGTGCACGGTTTCCACCCTGCCAGACAGCCCGTTTGAGGACAGCACAGCCCTCCAGCAAACCTTCCGCAAGTGTTTTGCCAAAGTTGGGCTGATTTCCACTCTTCAACTAATTCCAGAAGTCTCTACCTTCTCGCTGAAGAGCCAAGAGCTCCTCCAAATTTTACAGATTACATAAGGTACTTGCACTTTTCCAAAAAAGCAGACCTATCCAAATGACTGCAGGACTGGCTTACTAAATAAAATATTCTCTTTAGCAGATTGTCACAGTTACCAAGAAAATATAACTTATATTTCTTTGAAATGCCAACCTCCAGCCAATGACATCAGGATGGTCTCAGAGCAGACAACCTGGAATTTGAGTCATCTTTTTGCTAGTTCTGATTTTTTACCCGTCCAGGACAGGTTTAAAAAAAAAAAAAAAAAACACCTTTATTGGACTGTTTTTTTACCTGCCAAACATCTCTAGTTATGCTAATAATATGAAGACAAACTTGGTGAACACATTTAGGAAATGGAAGTTTTGCACACCCCTAAGAATTGCCATGCAGCTGCAGCACATCTGTTTGGTTTTCTAGCCGAGTTTTTTTTCTAGCACAGAGGTTCAAACCTCAGTTAAAAAAAAAAAAAAAAAAAAAAAAAAAAGTCTTTTGTCCCAACTGGGTTCTACAAGGTTTTTGACTCCTAATCTGAAAACATTTTTTCTTAATATGGGCAGTTTAGCATGACTGTATGCAACAGTGTCACCTCCTCTTCATTGCACTTGTGCTCCGCACCACAATGTTTGATGCTTTTCCAAAAAGCAAACTCATGATGCAGTGATAAACTGCAAAAAAGTGTGCATTTCAGAGAGGAACTGGCGTTACGAGACGAAAGGACCCAGCAAAGGAATCTGGCAGAGGCCTATTGCATTTCTAACAGCCACCTGGACAGGTTTGCAACCACCTTGGAGCCCTCGATAATCTCTCATGGCAGAGGACATAGAGGTCCTTGAATGGGGCAACAGCAGTCAGTGGAAATGACCCTGCAAGACAGCACTTGTGCTAAGGAGAACATAGCAGGGAGAAAGTTATACCATCCCAGTTATACCATACTGAGGTCTCCAATAAACACCATCTGGAGCCCTTGCAGATCTGCTGCCTCTTCCTTCAGAGGCAGCATCTACCTAACACAGCGCGTGGTGGCTCCATGAAGCTCATCTGTGCACCATGAAGCTCATCTTCACCTGTGGGAAACACTGGCAGCAAGCAACACGCCGCAAGCAGGAGGAAGCACAAATTAATTACTTGCCTGAGGCAACTTGATATTTTTCTTAACTAGGTCAAATAAACTGTAGCAAAGCCCTCAGTCTTCCGCTCCCCTAAAAATTAGCGAGCTGCAGGTTTAATGAACTGAGCTTCCTTCCAGAATGTTTCACAGGTTCAGACTGCAGCTTCCCCAATGCACAAGATGCATGAAAAAGAGAATAAGAAGCCACCATTAAGCCTGCTAAGGCCCAACATACGCAGTACCGGTCTGCAGGGTTCAGACTGCAAAGGACAGACACTATTTTAATGCATTAGTGGCAAGACCATAAGGATTTCACCTGCAAGCTGTAGGTCCAGTGCATGAACCAGCTCTAGCATTCCTGTTATCCAGTCTTAGGGTTGCAGCTAGAAGAGTCTAAAGGATGATTTCATTCAGTGTTAAAGGGGTATAACATGCTATTATATCCCAGAGGAGTCCTTTGCCTTCCTTTTCCACAGAAACACAACAATTTCTGGCACTCAAGGCATCCGTGCCCATGTTATGCATGGTACAAGACAGGTGATAGTCTTGCTGGTATTCTCAGTGCAGACAATGACACCTCTCTCCTTGCTTAAGATAGCCCCCCTCACCAGCATGCACAGCTAAGATTAGCAAATTAAACTGCTGTTTCAGTCCCATTCATCTAGATCTGATGCATATGCAGGACACATATGCAGGAAGGCATTGGTTGTGCTGCATCCATGTGTGAAAACAATTTAAAAAGGAATAGGTCCAATCCACATGAAGCAAAGAGGAAAACAAGCAGTTGGGCTTTTCTTCATATGCTGCACAAGAAATTGGGTTCTCTATCTGGAGAACTAAATGCACCGTGGACTTTTTGCAGCCCAGGGAACTCAGCACAGAATGTGGCTCTTAAACGAGATACAGTCCATCTATGTGGTCCTACTGCAAAAATACAGAAGTGAGAGATGTTACAAGGAAATTGTAGGAAGCACCTTAACATTTTGTGCATTTCACCTGGCAATCCTACATTAGTCTGTTAGAACTCATGCTTTTATCCCCAGTCCTCCCACTCTGCTCCCAGAAATCATGAAACAGAGCACCAGCAAGTACAAAGCTGTAAATTCCCAGTGAATTTTCGTTCTTTTTCTCCAGTTATAGAGCTTGTTTTAACTTTCATCCCAGCATGGGCGCTGCTGAGATTCCTAAAGCGAATTTGGGGAGCTACAACAAGGAAAAGGGGATTATAAAGAAAAGATCAGATAAATCAATTGCTACGCTGTTGATGGTTATCAGAAGTAGCAATGATGTTTGAAATCCAAACAGTGATTAGTTACCATTTTGGCAAGCTAGTTAATCAACTGTTTGTAATATCCCTGGCAGCCTATAAAAATCTTATCCAAAAGCTTACTGGTTGTCTTCCATTAGCCAAGATGACTGTAAGAGGCTCTAATCAGACAACTTGTGTCATCCGAATCAAGCTGGGATAATAGTCTGGCTTCAACCATGAAGAGTCGGTCCCAATGTCTGCAGCAGCGTTCTGCTTTCTCACGGCTATTCGCTATTTACTCACAGATCCTCAGGACTACTTTTGTTTTCCGGGATTTAGACCTTTGGAAAACCTCATATCAAATCACTTCTGTGCACATGTAATGAATATTTTTTCAGACAAACAAAAAAAAGCTCCTAAACCTAATGTATTTTTGAAATGAATAAAGCAAATTGCCGCTCCTCATTCCCAAAGGCCATGCATCGCAATCCACTTTGCTAATAGCCTCCTATCTATAACCACCTTTAGTTGCAATCAGAAAGATTTACTGGAAAAATATATGAGAACATAGATAGGACCTTATGAAGGATTTTCTTTTCTCACACCGAGCTGCAGGATTCAACCCTGGCAAACTCTATTTCACGAGGTAGTAAAAGGTGTCTGTGAATGAGCAGCTGCTCTTCAGATCTATGCTCAACTGAAGAACAGAAGGGGTGAAAAGCGGCTGCTTATCAATAGCTAATAACTCAATTTCCTACCAATCTGCAAAGAACATGCCATCGGTAGTGCAATCAAATATATATATATATATGTGCACACACACGATTGCACTACTGATATATATATACACACACACACACACACCTTTAAGTGGGATATGCTGTTTTGCAAAACCAAAGAGGAGACTGTTCCAATAAAGGGCTCTTAGTCAGGCATCCAGACAGGTCTAAGTAGATGGTGTTATAAGAAGCTCATCCGTCTCATAGCAACTTCCAGCCCATGGAGACCCCCGGAGTGCAGAGGCACCAGATAGACCAAGGGCAGCATCAAACCTCTCCACCCGCTCCAGCTTTTTGAAGGCACTTGGGCATCATCTCAGCCCATAAAACCCGGACGGGTGATAAACCCCACACTAGACAGGGAACACAGAGCAAAGGGTAAACACAGAGGGCGCAAGGGAGAGGCAAAGAGGCAAAACCCAATTCTTTGGGTATCTAATATTTCAAACTGCCACTAAAACACAGGACGGGGGGTTTCAGGGCCCTGTCCCCACGTCTTGACGCTGCTCCTCTGCATCATGTAACAAAGCCACGGAGGGTTTCCTGCCTAACCTCATTACTACCTTACATTTCCCTGCACTAAACAGCTTAAGCCTCTTATCTTCCACATGCTCCAAGTCTATGCAAATAGCACTAATAAAAGCAAGGGATTCTCATTAATGCACAAATCTCCTATCAGAACAAGGCTGCAGCCTTTTTTTTTTTCTCCTCTCTTCTAAGCACCAGGAAACAACCCAACAAGGCAAAGGCACATAACCCAGAGGACAAAAAAATGCAAAGTCCATTTAAGATATAGCAAGTGGAGCCTTGGATTTGCCTCCTTCAAGGCCAGCAGCTCTGTCCCTAGGAGTTCACATTCACACTCAGAGGAATTCCCTGAATACCATCTAAACTTGCTGCACAATTCTGTGCCAAGGATCCCAGACCTCACCGTTTAACCTTCAGGACTGAACAAAAGCAAAAATTAAAAACACAAAAACAAAAGGAACAAAAAAAGAACCAACAAGCAAGCGAAAGCCAGACTGCAGTGCCCCGGTTGCCTTGTTCTTGAAGGACAAGCAGTGAAGGAATCCAGTTCTGTCCCTCCACGGGCTGCTGCTGCACCGAAGCTCCAAACCCACGAGCCAACACGATGTTAGTTCTGACACATCCCAGCAGCTTTGCACAGCTCTTATCACCCTTCACCCGCCTGCAAACCAGCGCTCCAGCTTTAATCAAGCATCAGGCCACATAAGGCCACTTAGCATGTACTACAGCAGGGGAGCATCAACCGCGGGATAGGGCGCTGGGCATCAAAACTTCTGGATTCTCTTCCCAGAGCTACTGCACGAGAGCTGGCTTTTTCCAGAATCCACTTTTCCATACCGATCTATATATACATAAATATATATATAATTACAATACTATTGGCACGTATGGATGACAGATTGTGTCTAGAAGTGAATTGAGCTCTCAAAAGAAAAAAAGAGAGAAGAAAAAAAAGAGAGAAGAGAAGGAAAAAAAGAGAGAAGAAAAAAAAGAGAGAAGAGAAGAAAAAAAAGAGAGAAGAGAAGAAAAAAAAGAGAGAAGAGAAGAAAAAAAAGAGAGAAGAGAAGAAAAAAAAGAGAGAAGAGAAGAAAAAAAAGAGAGAAGAGAAGAAAAAAAAGAGAGAAGAAGAAAAGAGAGAAGAAAAGACAGAGAAAAAAAAGGGGGGGGGAGGGGGAAGATGGGGAGGAAAAGGGTAGCAAGTGTCCAGTTTTACCCCAAAAGCTGTTTCAGCAACAGAAATACATAATCATCTGCTAATACAGCCTCCAAGACCCTGTCTTTTGCAGTAGGTTTTCAATATACCACACGCTGCAGCCACTCCAGGGTCAGATATGCACCGTGTTCTCTGCCCATCAATCAGTATTGTGATAATCAGATAATGATAGACTACAAATAACTATCTAATCTGGTTTCCAGGAAAGTTTTGCACAGATTAAAAAGGACAGAGCATCCCCTGGTCAACAAAAGGGGCCAACATGGATTTGTGACCTGTGCTCTGAGCCCTCCTCCTCCACCACCACAGCCCTAAATCTAGCAAGAAGTGAGGGAAGAAAAGACCAGGGCAGGATCCAGCGCGTTTCGCTGCAGCGAGAGCCCACGACACCGCAGTGCCAGCTGGGCCCACTGCATTTTAGCAACGTCTGCAGCAGGAAATTGCAGGCAGATGGATTGATTCAGCGAGCCATAAGGCAAACTTCTTCCTAAGCAGCAACGTCATCATCATATTTTAGAGAGATTCTATTCCCCTTCTCCTGTCCCCTCCCCATGATGCCAGGTCTGTCAGGTGTCACTTCTTTTACATATAATCTTGCAGAGAAACCCAACTCAGCGTTTTTGTTGTTGTTTTTCCCCACCAAGTCCTAAGGCTCCTCCTTTGGATGCTAACAGCGTGAGGGCTCGGATATTCTTGTTAACACAAATGCAATTAATAGATCACACAAATATTTCAGAGTGTATCTGCATGCATATTCATCTTGACCTGGGTAGCACCAAGAGCCTGCAAAGCAAAGCTCCGGCCTCCTCAGAAATGTTCCTTTTGAAAGGAGCAAGCTGCTTCACAGCACACCAGCCAGCATTTGCTCTTTCTTTCTTTTTTTACCTCCTTTTCTTCTGTTTTTTTTTTTTTTTTTTTTTTTCCTAAGGAGAGAAAAAAAAAAGGAAAAAAAAAAAAAAAAGACTCTTCAAAGAGTCGAAGAGAATTTTCCACACTTTGGACACATACTGTGTTTAAAGGCTTGGGAACCCTTTTTTAATTTGAAAAAGGCACCACCAAAAACAGAAACACTTGAAAGGAAAAGCACTCAGGAAATATTAATACGAAAGAGGTGGTTTCCATGTGTTTTCCTTTGAAAAGCTCTAATATTTGAAAGCTCAAACGTACCTTGATAGACAACAGCAGGTCAGCCAGGATATGTGATGTGACATTTCTGTCAGCCCCAGGTTCTTTATTCTCCCTTTCAAATAACTTCATAATGATTTAAAGTCTACTCACAGTCCATATTTACTAGGAAATCATGTTTAAACCGTGGGCTACCAATGTTTAAGGATTTGTTTAATTATCTAAAATTAATTGTCTAAAATGTTGAGTTGCATATTTTAATATATAGTTGGACAGGGTGGTGTGTGTGTGTTTTTTTTTTTGTTTTTTTTTTTTAAGATCTTAAAATAAATCTGTAGACTGATCTGTGGTCTAAGAAGGCCAACACCTTGGAGTACAGAGAGGCAGTTTATTTATATATGTGTGTGTGTATAAATATATATATATATAACCTTATTGAATGTGTTAGCTTCAAAAATGTCAGCATATAATACAAGTCAAAAGTGGCTACCTCAAAGCCAGAGACAGAGACATCTGGGATCTTCCAAAATGCTCTTGAGGTAAAAAACGCAAAACATGGTGGCAACCCAGAATTGGGGTAAGTGGAGCTCACCCAGCTTAGATGGTGGTCAGACCACGAGGGCTCACAACCCAGATTTTGCATAAAGTTTAAGTAGTTTAAGCTTCAATACGTAGAAATAGCCAGGTCTTCCCCTACGTTTGTCATCAAAACCTGGTGCCTTGGCTTGCCGCACCAGTGCAGAGCACTTCGAACAGAGCCTCAGGGCTTGGGATGTTTCTGGAGGTCCCTGTCCATGCACTAGACCAAGTCTATTGCTACTTGGATTAAGGGGAGGCCTAAAAAACTTATAGCACCCTGGTATATCCTATGGAATTGCTCCACCATACATGTGCTGGCCTGCTCTGAGGAAGAGCTGGGGGAGAGAAAATCAGAATTCAGTTTTTTGCCATCCCCTTTAGATTTGAGATGCTCTTCTGGTGAGTGACAGGTCTTACAAGTCCTTTAAGGCTAAAACATATAGCTCTCTGCAACCTCTGTCATGCATTTACACCCTGAGACGCTATTCCCAACAATGTGTCAACAGTTGACATTCCAAAACCACGAGCTGACGTCAGCTACATTCTCGAATTTCTCCAGCATCCTTCTAGGCTAATCCAAAACACCTACCACCTGGTGAGACTTGCAAGAGAAACAGTGGGGGATTCCTCAAAGAGGAAATTCCTCTTCTCACTGGCACCCAAAGACGCAATCCTTCACCCTGTCATCAGCAAGGCAGCAGGCCTCCAGCTCCCGGAATCATGCCATGGGCTTCGTATTGGCTCCCATTAGCTGCCAGATAATACATAATGACAACCGACATAGCACTTCTATTCTTGGAGCACAAAACACTAAAAAAAAAAAACGCATGCAAACATTATTAATGCAATTTTACAAGTGGGAAAACTGCATGAATAACCCTGAGGTTAGTTTTCCTGATGTCCTATAGAGAGCAAAGTACTCAACTTTAAGGGACCGAGTTGGTCCCTTAAGCCAGCCCAATGGTCTATTAGATGCAGAAGAGCCAACCACGGGAGCCAACCTCGCAGCCAAAGCTGCCCATGGCAGAAGCTTTGGAAGTTTCTCTGTCTCATGTTTTTCATTTGTCAGTTCAGACCCTGCCAACGCTGGTGGTTGCTCCTGTGTGGATGCTGGGTGGTTCTCAGCACAGTTGTCCAAACCCCGAGTATCCAAATAAAACACTTCCTTCCCACCAGCCCCAGCAACACTCCCTCCATGAGGGATCCATGGGATGCGTTGACATGGAAAGGTTTGCAGATAATATTCTGCCAGGGTCCAGATCCCAACAGCTCCATGAGCTAAAGCTAAAACCTTCACCCCCAGGGTTAAGGGTCAAGCCACAGTCCCAAATCCCAATAATCCAGCTAAAAATACATTTTAAACAGAAGAAATATTGTTGGGCAACAAAAGTGATGTACGAAAACAAAGACCTCTCTTTGCAACTCAGTTGTCTTTCTCCAGTCAAGCTCCTCCATCTCTTTGAAAAAGCGAGAACAACATCAAAGCAAGCAAAATAAGCCATGCATATGGTTGAGGAAATACTATTCCCAAAATAAATGGAGAGGTGTGACTTGTTAGACAGAAATATGGATATACTGTATTTGGTTCCTTCTCCATTAGAGGAAAAAAAAAATCTAGATGCAAACTGATGTTCAGTAAGTCAGAGGAACTCACTGCTCACAGGGCTGCACAGGGAATTATTGGACATTCATTTTTATTAATTCTGGACATTCATTTTTATTAATTCTCCAAGACTATATAATACACACCTATAGGTCAACACAAGACAGATATGCAATAAGCTTGTCTGAAATCAACATGACCATTTAAGCAAGGATAGCAAATGCCAGGATGGCAGAAGAAATCATTAAAAACCATACCAAAACGTATATGAGGAAAGGCATCAAGTGAGATGCACATGGTAAACTTCCCCAGATAAAGCACTGTTTGAATTAAACAACGAACAATTTAAGACTCTCCAACAGTTAAGCAAGCAGCCTGATTAATAGCTTAAATAGTATAGGCAGCACACACTTATTTCTGAGCCAATAAGGAAAAACAAATCTGCTGCCCAAATAAGCCAGAACGCACTTGTATACTTGCAGCAGCAGCTCCAGCTGATGAAATTGGAGCTAAATATTAGAAACACCAGACACACAAACAACGGAACCCTGTTTTCCATCATTTTGCCTTGCTGTCTTGGATGCCAAGATGCTGGAACATAGGGACACCATGGAAGTTGCACCTCTGAGCCCTCGGGACCATGGAGCATCTTGCACGGTGCAAGGCACAGATCACATTGGTGGCTTTTTTCGGTTAAATGCTCCATGGTAAAGAAATGAAGACTTTACCATAGCCTGTGATTCAAGCTGAAGCGTAACAGCTCCATTTATTAATGCCAAGGTTCACACGTCTTCCACATATTGCTCATATTCAGGTACCCACAGGCATCCACAGACATCCATTGTAATTCTGACTCTTCTACAGTTTTTGCAAGAGTTGGGCACAGTTTCATTAAGGAACTTGGTGGAGTATGAAATAAAAAGCCAAGCTGCTAAAGAAAACTCTTCAACGGACTATAAAAATTACCAATAGAGCCATTAGCTGGCAAGCAGCTTCTGGCATTGGGACTTAAAATAAAACTTTTCAAGGAGTGAAGCCTCAGTCAGAAAAGTTCCCATTAGAAAGAAAGACAGACATGGAAGAAGAAAAATAAATCACAACCAGAGATTCACTTTCTGGTGTAGCTGGAATAAGGTTTGCTGGAGGCTTTTGAGATCCACACTAGGATCTTGATTTTGCAGTAGAGCCAGGGAAAGAAAGAGCATTATGGAGCGATGGCCTCCTTGCAAGCTAACCTGTTGGAGACTGCAAAGTCTCCTTTGCACGAGTGGGAGCTTTGGCCTTTTCTTGCTTTTGCTTTCAGACAGAGAAAAAATATAAAGGTCTAAATAGTCCAGCTTTTCGGTGGAAAAAATGCAAGGACTTCTGTCTTTCTCCATCTCTGCAGAAGGAGCCCTCAAATTTTAAAAAGCCTAGGTCTTGAACAAGGCTTTTTACCATTTACCCTACTGAGAACTGCCAGTCAGGAATGTGCCAGAGAGACCGCTGGGGATACTGGCCATGCTTACAAACAGAAGGTGCATAAATTCAGCAAAGGGCAACGTCTTCAAGATTATTTCATCTTTCCAAACAGCTTCATTTCAAGCTCCACCTGCTCGAACTTGAGCCAGCAGTTCTGAGCGCTGGGATTTCTGCTGACTCCAGCTTCTCCAGAGGAGTGAATTGGGGATAAAATGCACACAAATAACTGCTCGCAGATGACTAGTGACAGGAGTTTGTAGCTTGTTTTCAGCCCATCTGCTAGAAGAGGGAGGAAAGGGATGGAGTTTGGTGTAAAAACAGCAATTATTTCCTGCCACTTTCTCCAGTCAAGGAGGACTGGACTGGCCACAGCCTGCTGCCACCTACTCCCCTTGGTGACAGTGACTACATGGCAGTCCCCAAGGGCTGAAAACTGTCCAGAGCTCAGGGAAGAGCCGTCCCCCAGTGCTGCAGCTTTCCTATGGGTTAGTCCAAAAGCAAGGTGGGACCAGCCGAGGGCTGCCGTCACCTCCCACACCTTAAATTCAGTCTGGAAGTATAAGACAGGAGATGGAATACCATCATGGACAACTGCACAGTGGGCTGTCATTGCCTGTTATTGTCTATCAAGGCACGGAAAAGCTTGCAGAGAAAACCAAAACCAGATTTTAAGTCTCCTAAAAAGGCTTCTGTTAGAGCAAGCATACTCTAGGATGAAGCACGCATACAAAGACTATCACTTAAATTCAGAAATTTGCAGTGAACAAGATGACAAAATTGATTAGAGAGTCACCATAACATCAAGCCCCACTGTATCAGAACCCAGCAGTTTCAATATAACTCCAAGACAAGTGTTTTGCTGCAACAGAATGTTTTAAAGGTCAGAAAGTATTTCAGATCGGTCGTCGGTTCCTTGAAACACCGTCCTATGCAGCCATAGGACAGTGTGAACTAAATTCTATATTTTAGTTATACAACCTATAATTTAGATACTGGACGTTGCTCTGGAACCTCAGATAATGCAACTGCAAGAAAACTCAACTGTACGTCACTAAGTTCACCCATGCTGGACATATCTCAAATACAGCCTGCTAATGAATCTGAACCAACTGTGGCACCTATCTGGGCAGCTCTGGGAAGTTAAAACCCTGCTGTAGGATGGAAGCAACTTCCCTGGGATCTTCCTTTTCCCTAACCCTAACCCAGGACGTGTTCCAGGGAAACACTGTGCGCTGAGCTCCTGGTTAAGGTTAGTTCACACTTTGCAAGAGCTGCATGTGGCATGAAACAATCTTGTCCAAATCTTTGGATTTTTTCCACTGCAAGTTAGCATAAGGTGGAGAAGCAGAAGTAAAAGAAAGTTGATCTGTCATTTCTGGATTTACCTGTTCCTAGAAGTAGAGAATTTGCAACCAAGTTAGGAGGAGTCCAGTTTGGTTTATTTGCATGCAGCAGTGAATATTTATACCTGCTCAGGCTAATAACTGAAAACACTCAGCAGAGAAAAGGAAATACTCAGCAGTTTTAACAGAGAACGTACTATAGTACTCAAAACTGCCCCAGTTCCAGCTTGCATTAAAATGGCAAAGGACTTAGCCTGAGTGACGCTTCATTTACATTTTTTTTCCACGAAATATACTACATGTTTTCATGGAGCAAAGCACAGTGAAAGAAATCTCTTTAGAAAGGCCAGATTAACCCAGAGTAATCAGTTCCTTTGCAGAATCTCCAGCAGTGCATTTGCTTTTACTTTTAAAGGTATGCAACTTCTCTGGAGATACTAAAAATAAACCTAGGGTAGAAAAAAAAAATTGCTAATGTCTAAATCAGATGTTAAAAGATGAAAGAAGCACTGACTCCATTCTGTAGCACCCAGAGACCTGAGGACATTTGCAGACTATGCAGAGATCCCAGAGCAACGCCGAGGTGTGGAGTCATGAACTGCACAAGCAGCAGCAGCATCCTCATAAAAATCACGCTGCATCATGCAGAGCAAGACACCTCAGGTAACACTTCTCTCTCGCTCTCTTCCTCCTCCTTTATGCAAAATCCAAACCTTAGCTTGAGCTTGTTGTGACAATACACTTTTCCCCAAAGAAGTAAATACGTAAATTCAAGGTATTTACTGCATTTGTTCTTTAAATGATGTACTTTGATCTCCAAACTGATAACAAGCAAGTAATTGAGGTTAGCCTAAAGCACAGTAGCAGGATGCTATTCTCTAGCACAGAATAGAAAGCTGGTTGCTCCGTGTATTTGGCATTCCTACATTTCTAGCTGTTGAGCAGAGAGCACGACTCTTATAATTTGTGGGTGTCCAGAAGTTAAAGGACTCGAAAGATCACAGCTATGGGGAGCTGCTTGTTAAAAGCAAGGTGTGATAAACAAACAAATACAAAAAGCTATCTGAGACCAAGCTCTGCTGAGTCAAGCTCTAAATAGCTCATGAGAACTTGATTAAATAACCCTTTCTGGAAAAGCAGCCAACTCTCAGAATGGTGTAATAGCCCTTGTGAGCACTGCGTGCATCAAGGCAGCTCCACTGTAGTCTCCGGTCCTGCATTCTGATTAGCTCTACAATTATTTTTATTCCCATTTAATGTATTTTTGATGGTATGCACAATGAATTTGGCTAGTCCCAGATTCAGCTCAGTCATCATAAATCGACTACTATGCTTTATACTGGACTACAAACTCTTAAGACGAGACTGTCTCTCATTATGATGATGTAGATAGGCCCTTAATCTCCTCTTAGTAAGGAAATAGCTCTGTTCTGATCATCATATTAGCTGGTCTTCACATTTATCTTAACAGAACTACATCTCCCTGACCATGAGGAACCAGAACTTTGTTTGAAAGCAGTTAAGACCTTCCAATGTTTCCTCTCCACTGTTGCAATTTGCTCTTCTTCTCACGATGCAATCTAATGCATCCACATATTTTCCTCAGTGTAGCCTAATACTTGAGCTGTATCATCAATATACCAGATGATCAGCCCAAAACTAGCATTCAAGGGATGCCTTCAGTAATCTTTCTCTACTTTGCAAATTGCCCTTGAACTAGTCTGCATTTCCTTCACAGTTTTCTGTGCAATGCTGTGTCAAATATTTACACAAATCTGAGTCAACACCAAGAGATTTGCCTGCAAAAAAGAGGGGGGAAAATCAGCTTTCTCATTAATTGGGATTATCTAATTTTATTATATAATTGGGATATAAAACCAGATTATCTTCTGCTAGATATTCCTTAGTCTTTCCCCGTAGCGGGAAGCATCACAGCAAGGTTATGTAGCTTGGTTCACTCTGCCAAAGGGCTTGAGAGGGCAATTCATGATTCCAGAGGGAAAACAGAACATATTCCAATAGCCACTTTGTCTGCACCTTTTGATGGCCAAATTCAAGACGTTGGGAAGAGAAGGAAGATGAAGAGGAGCAGTTTGCAAGAAATAAGGCAGGGGAGGGGGCAAGTGATAGTGAGATTTCTCACATCCCATATTAAAAATGGCACAGGAAATCCAGGAAAGGTGCTATCCCGCATGTTTTCAACACAGGTCATAGGATTTGAGTCTGAAACACAGGAAATCTCATGTTTCACGGATGTCTAGCAATCCTACCTCATGGAACACCGTGGGAGTTGGACCAGCGCCCAAATTCCTCCTTTGCTTCCAGCTGGTATTATACACATTGAGAACATATCGGGCAGGTCTCGCAGGGTACGGGTGCTCAAGCCTTAGCTTGAAAAGGCTGGATAAGATCTATAGCATTACTGCATCCAGTTGGTCACATCTAATGCCTGTATTAAGGCTTCAGGAAGGAAGAGGCTTCCAGGCTCATGGAACACATGGGGGAAGCTCTTTGTGAGCCTAGGAACTGAGGGAAACAGAGCTGGGACAGGGCCTCAGAGCCCCAGGCAGGTAGTTCACAGCTGGAACCAGCATGTTGAGAAGGGACAGGGAATGTCCTGCTGCCCAAGCAGTGAAACCGCTTCCAGTTGGCTGTGTAAATCCCCCTGGTTGAGCCCTCTGCACCGTGTGCTAACGCTCACAGCCAGCTCAGCAGCCTCGTTCACTTGCATTTAGCAAATTAGCATCTGTTGTGTGCAGCAGAGAGAGCAGATCCACGCGGTGCATCTGTCCACGGGTACAGGTGACACTATTGGAGTCCCTTTGGAGAGCTTCATTCGCTTGGGATAACAGAGCTGCCTGGGGCCAGAAAAACATAGCTTGATCTTTACCACAGCCCCTTTGGTGTTTTCTTAGGATTTCTGTCATTACCAAGAGCGGTACAGACATGCTTTTATCAAGCAGGGAAAGGATGTGATTAAAAAGCAATCCTCTGATCTCTTTGATCAGAATATTTGGCATTACTCGTTTTTTGTGAAACATTCAGCACAGAATGGGATCCCTAACAATGCGGATAGCTGCTCAAGAACATATTGGTTGGTGGTCTGCTAGGGCTCTACAAATCTGGGAGATTAAGAGATGTTCAGATGATCTGGAAATAAATACAGCTGTTCCAGCTGTGGATGGCTTCACAAGGAAGGGGAGCAGCAGTGCTCGCAGGGGGATGTACTGCACTCGCAGTGTCTCCCATGGGTGCAGCTCCCAGTCACCCAGGGTGCTTCACTAACCACCATCCCAGCACCTTGCACCATGCTCAGATGGTGACACTCAAAGGATGATGGAGGTGACTTTTCCTCCTGGCTACAAGCCTCCACCAAGAAATTAAAAGGTTCAGAACTGATTGCTGTGGGGATAAAGAGCTAAGCCATGGTGAACATTGCTCCCTTGGCTTACGTGTTAACATTTAAAGGATTGGGTCCAGGCCTCCCTCAGAGAAATAAACAGATTAAGGGTATTTAAAATACGGTTACTTCCCTTTCAGGAGGTTCTTTCAGCAAATGAGATCCATCCTGACCTTCAAAGACATGAGTTTCCTCAAAGATAAACACAGGATATCTTGAGTACCCATCATGCAGCCATGCAGTGATATTCCAGGAGGTCAAGCTTTGCGGGCAGCCTTGGGGCTAAGACTTTCTATCATGCAAGTCCTTTGCTCTAACTGTTTAAATGTTTTGCTGACCAACAGGCATAAAAAGGAAAAAAAAACAGCACTGCTGAAGGCCCTGTCTCCCTGGACTGTCCTGGACCCACAGAGTGCAGGTGCATAGATGGGCACAGCCTCAGCAGACGATGCCAACAGAAAGAAGGGAAAACCCACGCAACCACTCAGGGAGAAGCCCCTGCTTCCCTAGGTGATTGCACAGCACATTAAAAGCACTAATTACAAGCAGAGCTTGCTTAAAGCTAAGGCAGTGCAAGCTGACGGTCACTCTCTGGCAGTCAATTCAGTCTCCTGGGAATCACCCCAACATAAGAGCAAAGTTTGTGCCCTGTCCCACCACACAGTCACAATTAAGACAGGAGAAGGTGCCATATACACAGCACCTGCACAGTCAAGGCTGGCTGCTGCCAAACAAAAATAAAAGAAAGGGATAAAAGGGGAGAAAACAAACAAACAGGCAAGCAGCAAGCTGCTGCAATCAAGGAGGAACACCACCTAAACCCAGCAAGGCCCAAGGGGAATTCATGCATGGGGAGGCAGGCCCCAGGACCAGACTCATACACATTCATGAGTCAAGAAAAGCATTTGCTGCGATAATATGTCGTGATGGTCATGACTGCATGTCCCTTGCGCTCAGTAGATATCCAAAAAAAAAAAAAAAAAGCTGTTACCATTTCCTATGGGTGACAAGAGAGACGGTAGATCCAAGCACTGGAGCATCAGTCCCCACATGTGCCATCATGCTGGGCAAGCTGCAGCATCTGCAGCACTGCAGGAAAAGCAAAATCGAGCAATTTCAATAAAGGAGTCACTTTTCTTCCTGCTTTGTGGACACTAATTTTTGCCCTTGAAAGAAATCTTATCCATTTTTGCAGCCATCAAATGAACCAAGACTGAAACTCCAATATGAGGCAGGTTTCAAGTATCTGTGCATCAGACACGGTCCCACCATGGCCAGGGGAAACCAAAAGTGAGAAAATTTTTGACCCATTAAGTTATATGCACAGCTCTTTCCTAATAGGGCGTTTAGATGAAGTTTTTAGCAAAGTTAGGGAACGAGAGGAAAGAGATCCAAGCACTGCAAGGAAGCCTAGCGCAAAGAGGAGGAGGGGGCAAAAATAAATAAATAAATAAAATAATAAACTTCCATCCCCACAGTGCATTGCTGCACTGAAACTTAGTAAGAGTGCGTGTGTACCTTGCACAGAAACCCTCTTTATTACTGCTGGGCCACTGTATTTTTACCCTGCGGCTTTGCTGTTTTTGCAGACACATTCCAGTGCACAGCCCGAGACCATGCGCCCCGCTGAGCAGCGGGGTTTATTTTAAGGGATGCAGCATTTTCCTAAGAGGATGCTCTATTTGCATCCGCTGCCGGAAGTGGTAAAATGGCAGATGCATTTCCATGAAGTCCAGTGACACTAAGCGAGAAAATAAAAGAGCACAATGCAAAGCAAATTCTTTTGTCTTGCAAATTTTTGCTCAGTGCACTCAGAAAGGAGAGGAAACAAAACACAGCAAGAGAAAGGGAGGGAGAAGGGTTTTCCCCGCGGCTTGTTTTCTAGCTTATTAGCCCTGCAGATGCTCAAGACCTAGTTTGGCAGGAAGGAGATTCATGCCCACCGGCACGGGGAGGTAGCAGTCGCTGGCTGCAAGGCCTAACCACTACTCTGCATTTGCATGCATGTAAAAAAACATCTAATTGCTCCTGTAACATGCTGCACCTTGAAGGAAGCATGGGCTGCTTCCAGCAGCAGCCTTCAGCAACGCTTCTGCAGACGTCTGTTCACGAGCACACAGCCTAGGTAATTTGGAGGACAGATCAAGTAATTGCATTTAAAAATATATATAATATATATTCCCAAATGATTTGAATGCAACTTATTTAGCCCACAATGACTTCACCAGCACACGGCGTCAATTTGCAACGTTGCAATTTGCAACGTTCACTCTGCGGTTATTTCCTCTGAAAAGCCAGTATTTCCAGCACAGAAATACAGTGAACTTTCTGGATGTTACAAAAAGCAATAAACATTCTAGCTTTATTCTCCTTCAACCTTATGCAATTATCTACACTTTGGGGAGAAACAGGGTAAAGAATACACATACGCACCACTCTGCATTAACAGGTTACTATCTTATTATCTCATGTTGTAAAGGTGGCAAAGTGCAATATGATGGAAATTAAGACCTAAAGACAGCATTAGGCATTTAAAAGGAGGGAAAAAAAATAAAAGAAAAAAAAATTAAGTATGCAATTAGACTGCTGCCAATGAGCATCATAAGAGTAGAAACCAACAGTTTAATAAGACACCGGGAGCTCTATAGCACTTGTGAGAATAAACAACAATATTACAATATTTAGCCAAATTATATGGGATAAAGCATCACAAAGGTGCAAAAAAGAAGCACAAGTGGCATGTTGGGTTAAGAAAAAACTTTGCCCAGAAAATACATGCCCAGAAGTTTAAATGGAAAATGATGATTTTGTGCAAAACATAGTGTTTAAAAGAAAAAAAGTTCCTCAGTGCTGTGAGATGGCTCTACTATTATTTTTCCAGCACCACCCTCCCTTATCACTTGAATCACCAGCAGTTCTGAGCTCCTCAGGACAGCGCCTGCAACCCTTGTCTTTCCACTTTTGTTTTTCTCCTCCACTTATGATGCCATGGGTTATGAGTGAGGGCTTATCTGTAACCCTATGCCTGAATGTCCTGAACATGAGCATGATCCAACCTCCAGGTATTACTATCCTGTAAATACTAAGAAAATAATAATGTCTATGCATAAATCAGAGCCACGTAACTTCCATCCAACTCCAGACCCTTAGAGGAGATGCAGTGCTTTCCATCCAAGTCTTTACACGGTGGCTGCAAAGGTGGAAAAATCCCTGGGCACCCAAGGGCTTAGGAAGCATCTTCGAACACCACTTTCTGCTGACTGAGTCTTGCAGCCAGTATCACATAGGCAAAATCCCATTGAACTTGCTCAAGTCTCCTGCTATAAAGTACCTAAGAGCAACCCATTATGAACGATGGACCTGCAGCAGCTCAGCTCACTAACCCATGCGCCAGCCTCCTGTCCAGGACAAATCCCAACACATTCCTGCCTAATTAACAGGGATGACCAGCTGCAAACGTGCAATATCCAGGGCTCAGATTGCACGCAAATGAAAAGGCTCCTTGGCCACATCATCAGCATGCACATCCTGATGCAATCATAATCCAGGCTGCCTCCGGACGCACATCCCGCTCCCACAAAGCACACCAAGAACACGGGCGACCCATACACATATAGGGATTGCAAGGGACAGGGCTGGTTCAACACACAAAGGGCATGATTCAGTTTCCTTACTGGAAAAGGAGGGAAAGAGAAGAGTGCAGTTCCTCCAGTATTGTATTACTGACAAATAATGTCACACTGCCCTGTGTTATGTGGTCAATAATTAAAGGATTTTGAGTCTGTTCCTAAAGGAAGGTGTGCTAAGGCAGAATTGGGGGAAGGCAAGCCGCTTCTGTTGCACCAGGAGACATGCAATTTTATTTATTGCATGAGAATGTTACTCCTACAACATATTTTTTTTTTCTTGTGGAACAAGAAAGAGTCTAGAGAACGTTAAGTTCTCATTATATAAGTTAATAGCAAAGAAAAAGAAACCATGTCTGAGCTCTAACCTCAACCTTGTATTTTGTGCCCTGCCCCTGTGGAAAGGTTAAGGGGAGAATTAGGAAACTTGGCTGGAAATCTGTAGTGCAGGTTCAGTTCCCTGCTCAGCAGCCTCCCTGCTGCACTCCAGCTTTCTGTGCCTCAGCTTGCCAGCTCTAAGAGGGACTAATTCCCCTCTTACCATGGTCCCACGAAAAATCACAGCAAATTCCTGCAGGACTTCATGCATATTTAGAGAAAGAACACACACAACTGCAAAAGCTGAAGGAAAAAACCCCTATATTATATAAATATATTTATATATCATATGATCGATATCTTACAGTCACATAACGCCACATCTGATGAGACTCGGAGAAGGAGGGGGATGCTCTGAGATGCAGCATTTTATAAAACAGGTTGGACCCAAGCCCAGCACTTTATTTTACAAGCAAATACTATGTCTGTAGCTGGTTGCTCCCCTTCTCCTCCACTTATTTTCTTTTTTCTTTTCATTTTTGGGGAACACCAAAACCAAGAAGTTTTCCAAAATAGTCCTTAGGATTTCTGCCACATGTTGACAGCATCAAACTTTCTAAGAACCAAGGGAACTTTTAGAAACAACATCACCAATTTTGCCTCACACTGCCGCTGTTTGGAAATAAGCCCCAGCTCCAAAGAAATAGCCATGGGGATTTGAATCCTGCAGGGTCCTTTATCTCATCTCCTCCTGTGTCCCAGTGATACCTGGCAGTGCCACTGAAGACAAACTGCTTAGAGACATCCTCAAAAACCAAGGTCAGAGCTGCAGAGATGATCTGAGGTATTCAGGACACAGGGGCGATTTAAGACTTTTCAGACTAGAGGAATTCACAGCTGCAGTTTCTTGCACCATTGGTGTCAATGCCCTCCAGGTTTGCCTTCACAGAAGGACCAATGAGGCCACCACGTGCCCACGTCCCTCCTTGCACTGCCCGCAGCTTTCAGGGGACTTTTTTGGCACCCACCCAGCTGCTCACACTGGTGCTCGCTGGGTTCCCATGGGTCAGGTCATTTCCCCTTGGCCAAAACCCTCGGGCCACCTACACCCTCTCTGACCCCAAGGCCACAGGGTGAAGCCAGCTCCTGAACACAGGACTCCTGCCTCCTTGTGCACCTGGCTGCTGCCGTGGCAATGGAGGAGCCGCTGGTGGCAACCTGGGCTTAACGAGGAGCCAGGTCTGCAGCCCAGCCAGGAAGCTCCAACCCGAGCAGGAGCATCAGCAGCCCAAGCTGTTCTGCAAGGAAGGGATGACACCCACGGATATCACCCTGCAAGGCGCTCTGGCACACCGGAGCTCCCCCAGTTCCACAGAGGGGCTTTAGGGTGCAATTTACTGCTTTGGATCCACGCACGTCCTCCCCAGTAAAGGAGACAAGGGTCTCCCACGCCTGCCTTCAACCCAGACAAGAGTGTGGCAGAAACGGGAAGCCGAGCACCAAGGCCACCCTCGCCCTTTCCCTTCTCTCTACGAGCAGAGGAGTGGAGGGTCAAGCAAGCTCAGGGACACAGGGCAGATCCACCAGCTCTCTTCTCCTGGATGAGCAGCACTGGATGAATCGCAGCATCCTGATGGGCATTCACTCCAATGCACGACTGGGGATTAAGTCACTGTGAACACCAAGGCGGGGGAATTTATCTCCCCTCAAAAACACAGGGCCTACAGAGCTTCAGGTCTGCAGCCCAAACCTGCAGGGCAGGCGACCAGGGGACTCCTGGTCACATTTTCCTGGTCCCACTCGAGTGCATCTCCCGTCTCATCTCTCTTCCTCCTGCAATGAATTCCAGGCATTGGCAATGCACTGGCTGGGGTGTTTTCCTTTCACTAATGTGCTGCCCATTGGTGACACAGGGTGACCACTTTGTCCCAGGACTATGAGACAGCAGGAAGAGGTGACCCAAACACTTTCCTTAAGACTTCCAACCCCCACATGCTCCCCAAGGCTGCTCCTTTTTGGAGCAGCCTTGGCATGGGTAATGTTCTCTACCTTGACATCAAATGCAAACGGGGCAATTTTGCTCTTTGAAGTTATCAGTTGTGATCTTCATGTTTGTCCTCAATGTCCAAGCACTTTTGAAAATAATTCATAGCAATTGTTCCCACTGCAATTTGGTTCACACGCCAGCCTTGCTGCAGAAAAAAACTCCACCTAGATTCCTGACATGCCCAAACCTTCCATCAATTTGTGCCCACTCATTCTTAGGTTCATCTCTGGCCCAGTAACTTCAGGAATTTCTTAGCTCTGCTAATTTGCCACAGCTAAATACCAGCAAGGGCAGTCACTTCTGACACAGTGTCTTAGACAACCCCTCCAGGACACAGACCCAACACATTGGGCCTCACAAAACACGTCCAGCCATAAAACACACCCTCCTCTTCCATAGAAGGAGGGCACAATGCAATACAATCCTCCACAAACCCATAGAAGATTGGCTTACCACTTGGCCCTGCATCTCATCAGTTTTTCAGCCTTGATGCACCATTAATTGGCCCACCTCACTTTAAAATATATATATATATATATATATATATATATATATATATCATGGGATCAACAACAGGCTTCCCAGCAAAACAGTGAGGTGTGGTGACTTGTGCTGGAACCTAGAGACACCTGAGGCAGAGACCATCAGTCCCCACGATCAACAAGGACGTTGGCTGCCATGCTGTGCTGCTTGGAAGGAGGCACCATCCCACACTGGAGATACTTTTCTGAGTCTACTACAGCTCTACTCCAGATTTAACACTTTTCACATAAAATTGTGTTTGGGACCTAAAGAAAGCTGCCGGTGGGACCAGGAAAAGGAAAGAAGGCAAGTGCATTGCCAGGATGCCCATGGCCAGGACTTGGACACACAGGTGTTTGCAGCACATGCCCCAACATCTCCATCAGGATCCCCTGTTGTTGTTGCCAGTAGAGGGCATGCAAAAATCCCAGATTATAATATGGAGAAAATGGGCTTTAGGTTAATCCTGCATGTCTTCTGACTGTGCATTTCACTGCTGGGTACCAAGTTTGGTGGCAAACCCGGGTAAGTGCCAGATCTAAGCCCTATGCTCCATGCCTTCCCCATACATCCATGCATGTGGGCACATGCACCCACCTCCTCAGAACCCTCCAAGAGTTGACACACCAAGGCTCAAGCAAGTCACTGAGAGCCAAAAAGGCTCCTAATCCCCACCCAGGTTTACTGGCATTGCAAATTCTGGGCTGGTACGGATGCTCTGGCATGGCCATATTCACCATGTCACCCCCTGAGGTGGCACTGATCATCTTCTGCACCCGTCAGCTTCCTCTCCTCTACACTGCTGCACAAGTCGCACCGCTCACTTCCTAAGCCATGACTCCCATAACTCCTATATCATTTAGAGATGTACATGGTCCATATCGCTGAGTACAGGTGCAACCTCCACCACCAGCAGCCCTCTACACAGTATTATGGTTAAGCATGGTGTTACTCAGGGCCACAATTAAATACACACTTGCAGGCAAGCACATGCTTAACTGCTCTCCTGGATGGAGATGCTTGCTGAAATCAGGGCCTCCTCAAAGGAGGATGCAGATGCTGTTGCTGTGCAGATTGACACCAACTTGTCTGTCCCATTGCACCTGGTGTGAGACCAAGAACAGACTTATTTTTGTTTCAGACAGGTCCAACCCTTGGATATCGCAGTGTCCTGCAACATCCCTATGCTGCAGCTGCGTCCCCCTGCACCCCAGTTTCCTCTTACACTTTGCAGTTCCATCCCCTGCAACCCCAGCTGCAAAGATCCATAGGGCATCAGTCATAGAGCAACTAGGAGAGGAGACCAGAGTCATCCTGGAGCAGAAAAAAAAAAAAAAAAAAAAAACCTCTTTTATGTGTGTTTTTTCTTTTCTTGTTAGAACCAGTTTTAGAAAACTTGCTCTTGTTGCATTTCTATGAATGGCGCAGGATGGGTGGCTTTTTGGGGACAAGATGTCTTGCTATACTGGGTGTATACTGGGGAGGCATGAGAGCAATATTTAAAAAAAAAAAAAAAAAAAAAAAAAAGTAAAATTGGGTAAACTGTGTAAGGAAGACATTGCACCAAGCTGTGACCAGCAGCAAGGAAGCAGATGCTCCATGAGTTTCCATGTGCAAAGGCAGGGAGATCACAGCTGGAAAGACCCACTGCTCCGCAGTACGGATACGAGCAGAACCAGCGCCAGCCGCCAGACTGTACATGGAGGAAGTCAGAAGGGAAGAGGAAAATAAAAGTAAATACTATCAGATTTAAAAGGCTGCTCTGCTCTCTGTCCCAATTGAGCTGCAGTTCATCCAGCTCAAATGTGTTTACACTATGACCAAACTTAATCCTGAATTCCTTGGGCCAGACTGCCTAGCAAAAAGGCCCTAAATTTATTAGCTACTCCAGAGCTGTAGCCACACGGTAAGCTGCTCAAGAAGCCAGGTTTGGACCGCGATCTCCAGCATTGTGCAACCTCCACGGAATTTCTGGAAGTACTTACTTTTCTTTTCTTTTTTTTTGTTAGCTTACATTAAGGTGGCGGGGGTAGGGAGGAATAGGTGTTTTGTGAAATCCCAGATTTTTTCCACCAGATATTCTCACAGGCACTAAGTAGCAATCTGATTTCCTGCTCTATGCAGGAATGATACAATCTGCAAGAGAATCCAGAGCTTGGCAGAATGAAAGAAAAAAAGAATATAAAGCTATTCACCTTCAAGCAAGAACTCACCCACCATTTCTCCAAATAATAAATACATTATTAAGTGAATAAAATACAGAAACCTAGAACTCATTAGTAGCTGCAATGTGAACAACCTGAATTAGCAATGTGGAAAGGCCATATTTGGAAAACGAGAAAAAAAAAGTTTCATTTTTAGAAAGTTTCTTGCATTAAAGCAGTTAGCCTAATCGAGAGACCCAAAATACTTCCTCCTCAATGTTGAGGCCTGCATGTGCTTGTGCTGGTGACATAGAGCATAGATTGGAGAGCAGATACTGCACGGGGGAGCTCACGAGGATGACAAGCGAGATGCCGGGTTTGCTCAGGCTTCGTCTTCTCTGAACGGTTGCATTTTTGCTTCCCGTTTCGCTTGTATTTGGTTCTCATCCAAAAGCCACCATTATACACCGGGATTGTGCACGGAGCTTAAGGTTAATGCAAATTCACATGCAATGTTAAGGTAGAGGAAAAAAACAATAAAAATAATAAAAATAATAAAAATAATAATAATTTTTAAAAAATCACACACACAAACTGCTATGGGGCTTGCAATAAAGACCAAATATGTCTCAAAAGGGCCAAAGTGACAACGGCATGAATCAGATGGGAGTGATGTAATTGCCCAAATTTAATGGCCAGGATTGGTTCAGATGGGGAGGGAGGATAAAATTCCCAGATGTGCAGATTGCAGCCACACATCTGCACATTGGGCACCTTGCAAAATGAAGGAGGAATTAGATTTCACATTATCACTACAGAAAAGAGCTGCAGAGAGAGGCAGGTAACAATTAGAAAACATCCAAATTAACATTAAGTCGCAGACTTAAGACTCATTCCTCCATTTACATATGTATTTTTAAAGAGGCTTAATTAAGCTACCACATCTTAAGAGGGGATTATTTTTTTTTTCCCCCAAAGTTACATGAGCAAGTTGAAAGACTCCAAATCACAAATGGCACTTAGAGAGGTTTTTTTTTTTTCTCCTGAAGAATAATGAAGGTCTGATCATGATATAACAGAATTCATTATTTTTGCTCCCTAAAAATTAGATAGCTAATTAACCAAAATAACCCGGGCCACGTATAGAAATTGCAGATGATCGCAAACATAAGCATAAAGAGGGCAGGTTTCGGTTATAGAATCTGATTCCACTTCCACATTCACTTATCCATGCTTCAAGTACCCCAAAAATTAAAAAATAAAAATAAAAAAAAGTTAGAATATATAGGAAAACAGGGAATCTTCTAATGAGAACTAGTTGGGTGCCATCATCCAGCAGTGACCATTATATCTACGAAAAAAAAAAAAATCCCAAATCTGAGATTGGCCAAATTCTTTTACTAAAGCTTTAGATCTCTTTAAGGTATTTAAGATAATCTAAGTCCTTATATTGGCACAAGCTGTTTAAAGTGATCTAAGGCTTTAGAATGGTTTAAGCTGCTTATACAGCTTTTAGGTTTTAAAAAGGTTTAGTCTGCTAAAAAAACCATTCCCCCCAAAAGCAAGTTGGGTTGTTTCCCAGGCTCTCAAGATGACTGTACCAGTTTATGGACTTTGATATGGTGCAAATACAGAAGTATGTACTCAAGAATAAAACATTTTGTTTGCAACCAAGTCAGGGTTGATCATCCCTAAATCTACCAACACTCCGTTTGCAGTTGACTCCTGTTGGCATAACTTGGTCTTTCAAGAGCAGTGCATCCTACCTGAACAACCAAAGACTCATCTCTTACTTCTTCAAGAAAGAAAAAGGTCATAGAGAATTATACATGGAAAAACTTAATGTAGCCATGCCTCCCTGATAAGCAGTCAATGAAGAACATGAGAGCTATGTAGAACTTATTAATTCAGCCCTCCTCTCTCCCAATATTCTCCCTCTTCCAATATTCTTCTTTCCAGATTTGTGCAACCAACCCACAGCATCTCTTGTCACACTCCTCTTAAGATTATACCTGTTTGCAAGCCAACTATTAAGTTTCTTGAAGTACAGGAGATCAAAGGTACCCATGGGACAACAGGAAGGACAAATGAGAAGATGCGACCAGTACTATAGGCTCTTACCTTGAGGAAAACTTTAGCATTAAAAGCAAGGTTTGAATCCTCGTGCCCGATGTTTAGGAAAGTCCTAGTCTACTAAACTAGACATTTTCAATGTGAAACTATCCCTGGTTAAGCAGGCTTCATAAGGAACATGGCCAAGCCTCATCCTGCCGGGCTGCAGAGCTCCGTGATGAACAACGTGCTCATCACAGCTCGTTGCCTGCAGCTGCGGCGGGTCCCAGGTGCAAACAGCTCCCTGCTCCATCCACAGAAGCCCAGCACTGCTCCGGAATGCCCACCGAGTCCCACCACTTGGCCCCTGGGAGAAGGAACCCCCAGCAAAGTCCAGCTCCTGGAGAACAGCAAGGACAGAGTCACCACCTGTCCCTTGGGCGGCTTGAATTTCCTTCCTGAAACAACATCTGGAAAAATCACAGGAACCCTCCCTCTGGAGTGCACACCTTGTATAAACTGTTGCAAAGACAGATCAGGTCTCAATCAGCCAGCTAAGCAGATAATTATATTTTTCCGTTTCCCTTTCAGCCCCATGGAGGGGACAGTCCCATGCCTCCATGCCATCTAGATGCTGAAAATGCAGTTATTTGGACAAAGAGCTTCCCTTTTTTTTTTTTTTTTTTTTTTTTTCTTCTTTTCTCCTCTCCTCTTAGCCACTTCAACATAGCCACTATGATACACGGCCACCCTCCCCTCTCATTTACACAAACATAAAGGCAGAGCATCTGGCCACGTGTCAAAAGTATTTAAGATAAGCCCGATCATATAATTAAAGATCTATTTATTGAAAGTTGTAAATAACACAAGATTGCATCCTAAGGGGAGTTAAGATTACATATTCAGCCCAAATACTTCCACGCTGCATCTTTTGATTGCTTAACTTTGCAAACTTAATGTGATATTAATGTAGGCCTCCTCTCTCCCCTTTCCACCTTTATATTTCACTGCTGAACACTTGCACAAACTGATTTTTAGGGTTATCGAGTCATGAAAAACCAAACAAGAGTTCTCACATCCTGATTTTTTTATCCCAAAATGCAATTGTTGACTTAGGACAAGAGTTTCTTACAAGAAGCTTTGGTGCCCGAACAGCTTTTGTCTCCACAAATGCTAAGCAAAATCTAAATGGCTGGAAAGAAACATGTAAATGCTGAAGGAAATAGCAATAGAACCTCACTATGTACAGTTAGATGAGAAAATTAGCCTCTTGACCTCTCAATTAACCTAACCTTTACTGTGGGAGGAATGGGAAAGCACAGCCTGTGCAGGGTTTTTTGCCTCAGAAAGAATAAAGGGCATCCCCAAACCAAGTACCCAGTACCAGTGGATGCAGACTAATTAGTACTTCCTTGGATTCCTTCATTAGCTGTGGTTTTTATGCAAAAATCCTCCTAAGAGAGGTGGCATGTCCCTGGGAGAGAGACAGAGCTGTGAGGTGGCCTCTTCTCAAGCAAAGGACCTATGAGCTGCTTTAGCCACTAAGGCAACATGCCCTGGGCTACCAGAACCCCAAGAACAAGTTGTCCCTAGTTCCTACTATTTCAGGTGCCAAAGGATGGTAGGTCTTGCCAGCTGCAGCAATACCAAACCCCTGAGTTTTTATATAGCCTTATTGTAACTTGCTTCATTCTTCCATCAATAAGCCAAGGAGATGCAGCCCCTTTTCTAAGCATCAATAAATGTAATTAATGTAGATAAATTGTCCCATTTACTGATACGAGATAGAGGTTTGGAAAGCAAGCGTTGGCTGAAGGTCATGCCAGGGCTTTCGTCTATTTACCCTTATACTTTCCTAGTATCCAGCCCCAAATAGTCTTCCCCTTACACAAGGGAGGAAGGTCTCCTGGGCAGAATCATGCAATTCTCATCTCAACGGAGCACCAGCTACATCCGCGTCACCGAAATACTCCCAGGGCCCACTTATGCCAAGGCACCAAGGAGGGTTTAAGCCAAGAAACGGAATTTTCACCTTAGAGGGCGATATGTTTCTGCAAATCCAGAAACAAGGAGTTTTTTTGGATGAAACCACCTGTAACGTGGGGAATCCACAGGAGAGCTTGAGGAACATCAGTCCAACCACGACCATGCTCCGGAGGAGCAGCCGGTCCGTTTGGAGAACCCCTAAATCTGCCTCCTGGCAAACGTGTGAGCATGGAGAGGAGGGAGGACAAGGAATAAGTCACGTAGCTGCAGTGTGAAGTCGGGACCGCAGCCTCCAATGGGACTTTTGCTTCCAAGTCCCTTCTCCGTCATGGCTTAGCGATGAAGCAAGAGAGTACCAAACTGAAAAACGTGTCCTTCTGGCTCACTATAAGCCAAACCCAACAAGCACATATATTCAGCACTCCAAAAAACTACCCACTTGCCTATAGAGTCTTTTCCATTTGCTCCCTTATATATTTCCAATAATAATAAGATCTGCAGTTGAGCCTCTGGTGCCTGTGCCTTTGCACAGACTGGAACACTTCCTTATCGGTTTTGACATTGGCCCAAGATCATCAATTTCCACGTGGGTGGTTGGACCCATGTGGCCTCTCAGCTTGCCTGCTTAGCATGACAGCCCAGCTTGTTTGGGGACAAGGAGCCACTCTAACTCTTTCCCATCGGTTTGCCAGGAGTGCACAGTGCAGGTCCTTCACTTTGCCCTGCCTCCAACATTTTTTCCACTGTGTAAAATTACAGTCCAATGAATGAATCAAAGCCATAATCCAAGGCAGCTGTCGCTAGCACAGAAGCTGCCTATGCTTTCGCGTATGTGCAGCTATGTGAGTTCTTCAGTAGGGACTATTCACTACTAGCAACTGATTCACTAGAATAAATAAGTTTCAGAAGATATTAAGGAAACTGGCCACACTTTTAGAGCAGCCGTTAGCAATGTGGAGTGAAACAACCTGTTTTCACTGCACCATAAAATTCACTATGATGCTAGGACCAAGAAAAAACCCAAAATATCGATGTGAAAATCTGTGTTAAAAGCAACTGAAAGCAGGGTGTCAGAGCGTGATGATATACGCAAATACAGGCAACAGAATCAGGTAGAGACCACAGAGAGATGAGGGCTGAAGAATTTGTCTCTGTGGACTAAAACACATGGGTGAGCTGGAAACAGCCCATGAGGATATGAAACCCACCTTTGAAATACAAATTATGCAGGAGGAAAGCAGGTAAGAGGTACAGGGCTTGGGATGGGGACCATCTCTGGAGCATGTTCTGCACAGGAACATTCATTTAAAAGTGCATGTGAGCTTGGACTACACTTTTTTATGATTTTTCCTCCCAGTTATTTCAAACACGCTAGACCTTTTGATTTCAAATTCATCTTTTGACCCTTTGGGATACATAAAATACGCTAAAACTCTAATGGCAACTATAAAAAGGCGGGGGGGGATTAAAAGTTTTGTTTGTAATGGAAGAATATTTTGAAGGACTCACCCAAGATGATCTCAGAGAGCATCATCATGAGCAGAGTTCGTTTTTGTCACTAGCACTTTAAGAGAATAAATCCTGCAGTGACTTATTTTCAGCAAATTACATGTTTCATCAGGATTTACTCACTTCTTTTTGCTGGCAGCTCCCAAGCCAGGGTCGTGAGTCAGCAGCAGCCCGGAGCCCTTTCTCCAAGATGCCAAAGGCTCTGGTGGCTTTTTCTCTTTGACCACATTTTATTCACCACCCCCCAGCATCCCAACTCCCAGGATTTCACATCAACAATGACCAGAGCTGGCAGGGAGTGATGGGAACGTGCATGGGAGAGGAGCAACCAGGAGCCAGAGTCTGCATTAGGGTTTTGACCATCCTGCAAAAGAGTTGGGACACTCAAGTTCGGGAACCCCTCTGAAGGTCCAACCACACGTACTTCACAAACAGGAGTCCCCTGCCAGCCATGAGCCCATCCAAGGATGGCCTCAGGAAGAGGCACATCAGGTGGGACCATTAAGGGCAGGGTCATTAACCCACCTGGATGCCACCCTGTGCCACGTGCTCTAGATGTCCCAGCTTGAGCCCTTCCAACCTCAACCATTCTGGGATTCTGTGATTAGATTGTCCTATGTTGTAACCACAGGTCCAGCCCATCTCTACTCCTGAGGACTCACTCCTGGTGCCTGTTTCAGGGCTGCCCTCTCCTCTGCACTCCAGGTGACATTGGAAAGGGCCATGGGATGCTCAATGAGGAAACTCCTCAACGACAGCTCCCCAAGACCGCAACTTGGCCACACTGGTGGCTGCAATCCAACTGGTTCAGTGACCTCAACCATGGGCAACGGCAACCAGCATTCACCTCCAAAACGTTTGGACCTCCCAGAGCTGCTCTGCAACTCATCCGGAGCCAGGATTACTCATGTTCCTAACAGCAACACTTATCTGTACAGTGAAATACTCTGCTGCACGTTGTCTTATGGCGCTGGTGTCTGCCCAGCAAACAGTCATCAGAAAAGAAAAGTGAGCACCTCTGTCTGCAGTCGGAGCTTAAAGTCAAAACTTATTACTTCTATTTTCAATCTGCCAGGGACTCACACTGAGATCCTGGCCAAGCGGCTCCCTCTCCCTCCTCCCCATTTCCCACGTAGAAGAGAAAGAAAGAAGCAGAAAGGTTAAACGGGAACAAAAGAGGCCGTGCTGCTTTCTGCCCCCCACCTCAGCAAACCACAGAGATCAGAGCGGAGCAAACACAGCACTGACATAGCTGCTCTGTTTCCATTCTCGGCACAAAAAGTTTTCCGAGCTTTTTAAAGAACTAAGTGAAGAGATTTGGGCTATGGATTCTGACATCCCTCTTACAGTAAGGTCAGGAGCACGGTTAAATATGGGGAGGCAACAAGCAGCCTTCAACCAGTCCCTCTTTTCATCATATAACTGCATGCACCTAGGAACCATCCAACAAATTAGTGTGCTGCTATGTGCTATTCCTTGGTGCACCCAAATTAATTAAGGTTACATGTGTATTTCAGCTGAGCCAGATGCAGATATTTAGCTGTTACATGGGGAAAAGGAGGTATTTTTTAGGTACAAACAAGACCAGAGTGGTTTTTGCTTCTACCAGCACAAGGGAAGAGAGGTTTGCTCCCAGCTGGTCCAATTAAAAATGATGGTTTTAGGTCAATATTGTATTACTGTTCTCCTGGCACTGGTCCCTTCCTCACCAGCTTCACATCATGAATAAAGATTGCTGAGATTTCTGGTAATTGCTGGACCAAGCTGGGGCCAGGTTGAAGACCAGAACTATGCTAATGCATGCACAATGAGGAGAAGGCCTTTAAAGCATCTACAGCCCGGCTTCTCGAGGAGTCCATTAAAACCTCTTGGCCCATCTACAACCATCTCGATTCTCTCAGACAATATCTCCATTTACACCACTCTATTGAACAGGAGGGCCACAAGAAATGACAAAAGATGCTTGAGAACCATTTGAAAGGAGGAAAAAAAAATGGACTTGTGCGACGTGAACTTATAGGAGTTTTACAGTTTTCAAGCAAAATAATTAGTGGTTTCCTTTGAGAGCACCATAGTGTTCGGCAACCAGGGCTCTGGCGCCTCTAAGAGTCACAGTTGTGCTCTCGTTTTTCACTTCCTCTTCTCACAAGTTGATAAAAGAATAAAAATCAGATTTCTGCAGGGCCACTGACTCCCTCTGGTCCCAGAGTATTACACAGACTTCGTATAAGGGTAACCAGGCACATTCCTCGAGCGTGGCCACTTCTGCAGTGCAGCGAGCTGCTCTGTGCGCACACACGTAACGAAACACAAAATTCATTGAGATCGGCTAAAATGACCAAGAAAGGGGAGATTCAGGCCAGGCTTGGGCAAAACCTCAGGACTGAAAGCAAAACGCCGAGATCCCACACAGCGCCTCTTCCCATAGATCAAGCAGAGCAGGCCGGACAGACAGAAGAAATAATAATAATAGAAGAAATAATAAGTAAATCCATAAACCACAGTCTCCCCCTGCTATTTTATTGTAGCCAGGAGGATTTGCATCCCCTTGAACAGGGAGGAATCCTTCAACAAATAAACAAATAAAATAAAAGCCGGTAGCAGCGTTGGACGCCCTGATTCCTCGACCCAGCAGTAAAACCAGGGGGAAAGTCTCATCCTCACCAAACCACACTGCCCCTGCACGATCCGAGCATCACTGCTAGGACAGTTCGGAGGGAATATCCATGTTCTCCTGGCTGCAAAGCCCGGAGTTGGAAGGTCCTGAGCTCACGTCACTATTTTTCAAATAACAGGAGGAAAGGGAAAAGGAAGCAGGGTGCTGTATCCAAACTCGCACGTGCCCCAAAGCCCCAGCGACACGGCCTGACCTAAAAGCCATCACATCCCCAGCGAAATGGAGAACAAAATGGGGAAAAAGATAAACAGCCTTCAGGAGTCTCCCTCTACCCCCTCTCCTGAGGGGTCAAAAGCACATTTGAATGAAATTCTCCTGCATTGACCCCACATTTCAAGTTCTTAATTAAAAATTATCTACTGGTTAAAAAATATATATAAAAAAAAAAAAGATAAAAATAAAAGGGGAGGTGGTAGGAGGAGAAACATGGTATATTCAGTTTTGATTACTTTATATCTGCCAGATGCAACATTCATAGGTTCTCCTTCTAGGAAGCCTCGAGGGGTTGTTTATAGGAAATAACTATTTCATTTCATGCGCTGCCAACTCTCAGCTTGCGCTGATAATTCGTCAGAAACTTTTTTTTGCAGCCCCCTTTCCTTTTCGCAGGCAAAAGCCACCAATGCCTCAAGCACGCACACACACAGGCAAGGAGAGCTGCTCCCAAACGGGCTTAAAGAGGACGAGATCAGAATCACAACTTCCAGAGAAAAAGCTCCTTTTTGCCCTCAGAGGCTCGCAGGACTGAAGCAAAGGGCCAAGGGCAAGCGGGGAGCCCACGGGGAGGCCGCTGCAGCGCCGGCTGCCAGCGCAGCCTCCCGGCAACCAGGAAAAGCAGCCGGAAAAACCCAGCCGGGAAAGAGGGACCGCAGGAGGCGGCTGCCGGCCAGGCATCCATCCGCATGCTCCTCCACCTGCGCCCGCCACCGCGGCCTTGGCAGCACCCGAAGAAAAACCATGCAGAGGGGCAAAAGCAGGAGCTTTTTGCAGGCAAAACCGTATCAGGCTGCAGGCATAAATCTGTAGAAATCAGGGCTGGAATAACACATATATATAAATATATATTTTTAAATCTATGCGTGCTCCAGCATCAGCTGCTGGGAATAGGGAAGGCAGAGCGGGAAGCGCGTGGGGCCTGTGCACAAGCAGCAGCAGCACCCGCGGGGACGGCGGCGCGCGGGGCTCCCCAGGGCACCCCCGAAGGCAGCGAGCGAGCGGCAGCCGGGCTCCCTCCAGCCACCTCGCCGTGCAGACAGCGTCTCCGCAAGCAAAAACCTGCAGCCACACGGGGAGAGGCCATTAAATAATAATAAAAATCCCCCCCCCGCGCCACCGCAAGCTGCCGTCACCGACGATAAATGCATGCGACAGGGCCAAGCTCATTAGGCGGCGAGCGGGGTTACGCGCTCGGTGCGCGCTGATTGACAGCGCCGAGGTGACCGCGGGCACGGGGTGCTGTCCCCGCACACACACACACACACACGCACACACACACACACACGCACAGTCGGAGTACAGGCGGCGAGCGGCTCGTCAAGCAACCCGACACCTTGCAGCAGCAGGATAAGCACAGGCAAAATGGAATCTCGCCCCGGCCGCCGCAGGAACCGTGCGGGAAAATATAACACTAATAACAATAATAAAAGCCCCGCTTACAAATAACACCCACAGGATACCAAAAAAAAAAAAAAAAAGAAAGAAAGAAAAATTAAACATAAGCAAGCCCCGGTGCCTACCTTTGCAGGGTTGATGTCTGGCAGATTCCCCTCTGCTTTCAAAGCGGTGTCTGTTCCCTTCTTTACGATATGTTGGGCTCAGCCAGTGCTATTTACATTCTTTCATTAGCACCTGTTTCGAGTAAGGAAGGAGAAAGCTCATTACGAGATCAGCTTCCTTTCGAAATAAGCGTGGAGGGGCAGGGGAGGGCTAAAAAAATAAAATAATAAAAAAATCAGATGCACGCTGCCAAATAATAGAGGAACGCTCTTAAAATAATAAGAATTTTTTAAAAAAATGTACATTAAAGCCCCAAACTAGGCAGCTTAATAATGGGAGATCTTGCAGGTTGTGAGCATGCTCCAGCCGGAACAAATCCTTCCTCTGTTATTCCTCCGAATAAAAATAAACGGCGATCAAGAAACCCAAACGGAAGCTTCCTCCTAGAATCCCTGCTGCTGAAAAATATGTAATAAATTCAGTCTGAAGACGCAGGCTCTAATCAGCAGCTGTTTTCTGGATCCGAAGACAGCCAAAGCCTCTCTTGTCTTTTCCCACTATGAGTCTAGGCCTTTTTGAAAAGGGTTTTAACCTTTTAAAGATACAGTGCACCAATTATCATTTCAGGAGAACTGTCACTCGCCGCGCAAAGAGATTAATAAATAAGACTCAGCCACCCCATCGGCACAGCGGGGAGGGGGTGGCTGGTCCTAGCGGTCCTTCCTGGCAGGTATTATTGAAAGAACATAAGATTCCCCCTCCTCCCCTCTTTTTTTTTTTTTCTCTCTCTCTCTTTTGGCGGGAGGGATAATAATAATAACTGGAGAACTTGCCACTCAGCTGTGGAATAAATGCACAGTCATTACAGTCAGGGAAAGCTGCAGCTCATCCGCTTTACACATAGGTTAAATGGCTCGCAATTGATGTTTTTTTTTTTTTTTTTCTTTTTTTGGGGCGGGATTAACAGTTTCTGTCCCAAAGCGGTGGCGGGAGAGGGTTAATGACAGGCGGGCACTCAAGGGCTTCCCGTGCAACTGCGGCGAAGTTTGAAGCGGGCAGCCCCTAACGCGGGAGGCTGCGTTGGAGGAGGCTGGTTCCGAAACGGGGGTTAAACCGGGCGGGCCCCGCGGAGCCGCCGGCCGAACCTGCCGCATCTTCCTCCTCCTCCTCCTCACCCATCCCCGGGAGGCTGCGGCCAGGCCCCCGCCGCGCCGCTCCCGGCACGAGGCAGAGCCCGCGCGCCTTCCTCCCTCCCTCCTCTTCCTCCCCCTCCGCCCCGCCCCGCACTCCCCCCTGCTGCTTCTCCTCCTCCTCCTCAGCAGAAAATCATCATATTTCACATGTCGGCGCTCCAGCCCCCTGCCTGGCCTCGCCACTTGGATGGGCACTCGCAGGCGGAAAGGCCAGGAGCAGCCGATGCCTCCGGGCCGCGGTGCCCCGGTGCTTTGGAGCGGGCACAGGGGGAAGCAGGGGGGTTTCAGCACCCACATGGGCTGCACCAAGGAGGGATGCAGCAGCTTGACCTTGACCCGTGCGGTTACATCGCGCTGATGCAGAGCCACAGCATCCGCTGCGTCCTGCAGCGCTCCAGGGGCTCTCCTCACCCGACCAGGCGGAGAGGCCGCTCCGAGGCCCTCGCACCAGCTCTTGAGTTCAGCTCCAGGTAGCCCAGGTGCCTGGAGGAAGGACATCTGCCAGACAGATGCACTTTATCCTCCTTTTTTATTTCTTTTACTATTTTTTCCTTTTTCTCTCCCCTCTTCCATCCAAACCCACTGCTTTCGAAAACACGCTTGCTCACAGCTTGCTCCTCACCCCTGCGTTTAGACTTCTGGAGCGAGATGTATCAGCAAGTCCTATCTCATCTGAATATCTGCAGCTTGGAAGTACTCAGGGATTTGCCTGAAGGTGCACGGTGTGCAGCAACAGCTCCGGTAGGAAGGCAGCCCAGGCCTCTCTAGCTCCTCATCTGATCCCTCCAACAGAAAGAGGGAGGTAAAGAAAAACTAAAAAAAAATTTCTTTGGGGGATTGGATTAATGGAATACCATAAGTAAATGAACCCTCATGAAAACAGCCACCTACTTCCCCTGCAAACACACTATGTAAAACAGGGGCTGTGGGCAAGGAGGCCAAGAAACATCCTCTGAAGGAGCAATTCTGCCAGACTTGGCTGCTGCCTTCTTTAATGCAACAGGAGAGTAAAGAGCAATGGAAATACAGGAGGCGAAAAGCTAATTTTTGTTTTGTTGCTGCTTACAGAAGGATAAAAAAAGGCATTGTCACAGAAAACAAAGAGGATTTAAGTACAGCATTTATGATACAAATCAGCTTAGGAAACCCACAATTCGCTACCGGTTGTGATAAAACTCAGCAGTGAATGAGCAGCGCGTTGAGTTGAAAGAGTAGAAACGGAGGCATCTTTATCAGGCCATCTTGCAAGCAGCCCTGAAGTCAGGGTCACATCAGCAAGCAGACCCTGCCATGTACTTTCACAGGAGGAACTTGGTGGTTACCATTGCAACCATCTCCAAGGTCCTCCAGCTCCCTTTGTCAAGGCAAGTGCTTGGGCACAGCAGAAACTCATCACCACTGTGTGTCACTGTAGGCATTAAAACAAGTGCAGCAAGAGGGAAGAAAGTGGGAGAATCAGGCTATTAAGTCCAAACCACTGTCTTGGTCCATGGAATCACAGGACACGGTTCTTGTTGAAACGTGGAAGGGGAACGGAAGCTTGGAGGTCATGCCACGTCACGTTTAATCATCTCCGGTCACCTGAGCAGCCGGGTAGAGGAGATGAGCTCACTCTTTCCATGCACAAGCACCCAAATGGATGAGCTGAATTACGGATGTGGTGACGCCATGTCAGTGCTGCCCTCCTACCAGGTTAAAACCTGCTCCTCAGCTTGGCGCAGATGCCACTGCCCTTGGAAGCAACTTCAGTTTTGCGGGCTTTTTTGTCCTCACCATTAGGTCATATGCAAAAATAGCCATGATAAAGAAAGTACAGCAGAAATCATTGGAGTCTATCATGTTCACCTTTCAACTCCTATAGAGCCAAAGCAGAACGGCCATCACTTTTTTAACTCGGTGCTCATCTGTCACAACACTTAGAGAATCACACCAGGAGGATCTCACAGTTTAGCTTTCTGAGAGACACAGGCCAGAGCACTCCCCAGAATGAAGCCCTGTTTGAACTAGAGGTTCTCTCTCTCTCTCTTTTTTTTTTTTTAAAAGGAAAATATCCCATACAATTAACAATTGCAAGAGGTGTCCATATGCCTCCACTACACGATGCGAGCATCACTTACCTGCTTTAATTTCCAGCTTTGGGATCTGGTCATTCCTAAACAAGCCAACCTGAAGGAAGTCACAGACAGTTGCTTTTATTCACCATGAAACCTTAATGAGCAGCCACAAAACACACTAGAAGACATTAGAAGAGCTGACCTGTTATCAATTTTAATCTCCATTTTTCCTTTTGGGGACATCATGATGTTACCCACCCTCATCTACATAAAGGAACATCAAGAGGTGATGAACTCTTTCCACCTTGAGCCTTGTTCTTCCCGTTATGCCTGTTCAAGCTTCCCTATGACCACTCAGCAATCTTTACTCAACCTTCTAGAAAAAGAAAAAAAAAAAAAAAAAACTCCAAAATGGCACAGAAGTTGCAGCAAGGCCAATGGAGAACGCAATGCCCGATGTCCCCTTGGCTCATATAATGGATCCAAAAGTGGGTTGAGAGCGGGATGCTCTCTCCATGTAGATGCATCCCACATCTAACAGGTCTTGATCCACCTTGGGGACTCGCAGAAAGCACTGGTGCAAGACATAGTGTATTGCAGGACACAGCAACCTGAGGAATCTTCTCTCAGCATCTATATTCCATAGCTCAGAGGATGGCTGCTATAAATATACAAAGCTACAAATATATAAGCTACAAAGAAAATGAGAAGTGATGTCTAAACACCCAAAAATGAGTGTTCTGAGGACTACTAAGAGCTCTGGGATCGCGAGGTGAAGCGGTAGCAAGTGAGATGTGCTGCACCAAGGAAACCTAAATCACACTTTGGAGAAACCTTACCCAAGCAAGCTCACTGCAGGGTGAGGGGGGCACAGGCAGCTAAGTGGAAAGAAAGGATCACTGAGCAAACAGCCTATTTCATTACCAAACTCATATTTCAGCAGGGTTTTTTTTCTTAATGTTTCATTTATTTATTTATTTTTCTAAGCCCTCCGAAAGGAAGGCAGTTCCCTGCCACTGCACTTATCAGCCAAGAGTTTTTATATATTCGGGCAGGAATTCCCTTTGCATCACCCGTCCTTATTTCAGGATATATTTCTTGAAATGTGCATGCCTGTGTCTAACCTAAGTCGAGCACTAACTAAAGACCAAGTGTTTGCAAACATTTGGATTATTACTTCTAGTGAGTTTTGCAGTCTAAAATTACCATCTGAAACCAAATGATGAGAAGATTTGAGAACCAGTTGTTGAGGTGAGATTTTTTCCCCCTTGTGTATTCATTGAGCTCCACAACCTAGTACTTATTTTCAGATCAGACACAGATATTTTTTCCCAATTAACTAAACAGCTGGAATAAATATATATATATATATGCAATTTATCATTGTGCTGCAAAGTATAGGAGAGCACAGAAAGAACAGCCATAAAATCTAGCGACCAGGTGGTCTGGTTCTCACATTTTGGTTTCAGTCATTTAGCAGCAATATCTTTCATCTCAGCCTCTCTCACCCAAAGTGACGTTCAGGAATACAAAAAACGAAGAAGCTTCTTCAGAAAAAAAAAAAAAAAAAAAAGATTTGTCCAAGTGTGACACTACAGTGAAATCTGAAATTGGGTAAATCGCATCGTGATTCAACTTCATTTCTAGCCTGAATCCTATTAGAGAAAATCTGTAACAATAGCTAAGCAGTAACACGGGTTTTGCATATTGTCTTTTTTCTCTTTTTCCTCTCTTATTTTTTTTAAATCATTCCTTGTCAAATAGAGAATGCTATGTAATTCCTCTACAACACCAACAGGATTGTCTGTTATCCCTCTACAAGAATCTGTATTAAACTAACCACAGACAATAACCTCATACCATTCAGTGCAGAAAATGTCATAATCTGCCATGTATTAAAGATCTAAAAAACCCTGTCTAATGTTAGAAGGGTCTCAAGCTGTTAAGCTACTACCTAACTACAGTAATTTACCATGAAGTCTCTCCCATGGTGCAGCTAGAGAGTTGTCAAACATGACGTGGACATGTAATGAGTTTCGGAAATAACTGAAACAAAAGGCAAAATCCAACAGGTTCTAGTGCCCAGGGAGGAAAAAATAGTAATAATTAAAATAGTGAATGGGCAGAAAAGTAAGAAGAAGGCTGGGGGTTATTATGAAGCTGTTTAGATGGAAGAGTGCGTATGTTGCTTCCATGTCCTAGAGGAGATCTTCAGCATGACAGAAGGCAGCAGATCTTGCAGGAGCTACGTGGGGCCTTACCACTCTTCCCCACATATCTGTTATCTTCCCATATCATCAGGAATGCTGGTTACTTATCTTGGATTCAGCACTGCGATAATTGGAAAAAAGCAACAACACTGTGCACTTTGGTAGCACTTTCCCTCGGGACATCAAAACATGTTGCAGAAGTTAATGAAACCTTGCTGCCTTATCACGAAATCGTCTGCATCACTTCAAAAAACATGTAAATAGAGGGACCGCCACTATCAAAAACTACATTCTGTGTTTGAATATCCAAATTCTGCTCTTTCAAGGTCCATAACTACTGCTCCTAACCCAGGAATGCTCCAAATAGACCTTCACAAATAACCCACTGAAGGATTAGGAGGTTTGCATCCATACTGAACTATGTCACCATGAATGAGAAACCACTTTATCAGAGAAACATCCTTAAAACACCACCAGCACCCCTTGCCACCTTGTTTTTAAACTGATGAGATCCTTCCTGCGTGTCCCCAGTGAAAGGCATCGTCAGACTTAACCTTCCATCCAGCTAGAGTCTCTACTGGATTTACATTTAAAATTAAAGGTACAAATCCATGAGTGCTTCCCATGTAGACCCAACCGCTGTTTGCGACCACCATCATAGAAAATGCTGCATCTGCAGCACACAACCTTATCAAGGAGGAAGAACACCCACATGCTGCAGCTCAAAACCAGGTACTCTGCTTTTGCCTGCACTTCATTTTCTTGTATAGAAATACTTCTGTATTTCTACATTTCAAATATGTTATATTTATTTCATATCTTAAGGTGTTGCATGGTTTTATAAACAGCAGAAAATCTGAGCTGAAAACATCGCTTTGGAGTTTTTAGCTTAAAGCCTCCAATAAGACTTTCTTTTAAACTGGGTTTACGGAAAGGAAAATTATATTTGGCCAAAGGCCAAGTTTGGAATTTCTAATTAACATAATCAGACTTTTCCCATAGTTTAGCCCTTGATAATTTATATAACCAGCTTCACTGTAGAGGAGGTTACAGTGATTCCAGCACCAGATCAGACAGAAATAACTAGTGAGTTCAAAGGATTTGCTCTTGATAAACCCTGGAGAAAATAAATTCAGCAATGACCTAATGACAGAAGTGGTAGGCACTCAAAAATGTATTTTAAAAGGTTGAGCAAGCACTACATTAGAAGATTTCACTATCCAAAGATAGGCAGGTAAAGCTGATCATTTACATGAAAAATACAGATTTAAAAAAAAAAAAAAAGTAAGACCCATATGCAAGAGGATTGGAGCATGTAAGCCATTGTATCTTATGTTAGAACCACTAAACAGGCACAAACTGAAATGGAAAAGCATGCCCAAGGCCTCATACATTTTTTTACCAATTTGATCAGCTAGTCTACAGAAAGATAAGACTGGCCCTTATAAACAAGGCACATCAAGTGTACAAGAGAGAGAAAATATGAAAGCCCTTCAAATCCATCTTCTCTCAGCTAAAAGTTTTGGATAAATAGGTTTCTCCCACTAGGAAACAGTGATCAGCTGGCACAAGTATTTCTTATGGGAACAGAAAGGATGACTGGAATGGTAGGAATTTTTCGTGATGATGTGTCAGGGCAATTTGCCCTTCCTGATCAAAGGGGAAGGGCAAATCACCAAGGAAAGCTCCAGACCTAACTTGATAAATAGTCTCTCTCAAAGGACACTAGGAGTAAGTAGACTTGGCCATAAGAATGGCCATAAGAAATTGGTCATGAGAAAGTTTCCTATGGATTCATGAGACTATTAAAAATGGGATTACCATTGGAACTGCTGAAGAGTTGGTCTTTGGACCAGTTTTATGGAGTGTAACACAAAGCAAGAGGAGACTGAGGAAAATGGATGATGATATGAAGCTGGGGAGAACCAACAAAAGCAAGGAGGAATGGTATATCACAGAAGGAAAGTAATCAGACTTTGAAGACTGGAGAAATAGGAGTGGGATGCAGATTCATGGTACAAAAAATGAGCAAGTAGATGAGCAATGGAAGGACAAGATTTGACTCCCATGACTGGGAGCTCAGAAGTTTTGGGAAGAGGTTTTGGGAAGAGACTTGAGTACGCCGAAAGGTGAAGGTAAGTCACCAACATGAAGCAAAAAAAGAAAATTCAGTTTTAAAACATGTCTGACAAGATATATTCAACAGTCAGAGGGAGATATACATGCTCATATACAAGTCTCTGATGTGACCTCACCTGAAATACTGTTAGCTACGTTTTAGAGAAATGATTTCCAACGGTAAAGATGTAGAGGACTATAATAATGATCATTCAAGCAAATGGAGAGCATATATTACAGGGGAAGACTGAAAGAGGACAGTCTGCTTGACCTAGCAAAATGCAAGCTGAGAGGAGAAGAGCTATTTAAAGGACACTATTGGCATAAGATCAAATAGAGATAACACAGCCAAGGATTGAATTTAGTCTGGAAGTCAGAATATTCTGGCATAGCTGCCAATGTTGCTCCGTTACAAAAGTAAAAGCAAAAAGTTACAAGATGATGTACTGGTCTATTTACAAGAAGGTGGAAAGAAAATCATGTCACAGGGTTGGAGTGAGCTGTGTCCAGCCAAGCCTCAGGCACCCACTAGCACGTATGAGGGTTTGGGCTCACAGCAAAGCCTATTCCTATGCTGTTCATCCATGGGCAGCGAGATGTTATGTCCTTGGCTATCCCCAGCAAGCAAAAAATGGGAAGAACACGTGGCTCTTCCATTGATTTTAAAAAATATTCGTAGCATTGAGGTTAGGTTAACCATGGATAACTATATGTATGAGAATCATCTTTAAAAAAATCACTGCAACAAGGAGGAAACAATAAGAACGTATCAGTGAGATTGTAAGGCATAAACATAGACTGTAGCTTGGGAAACTGTTGTGAAAAATCAAAGTCAAGGCACACCAAAAACAAATTCAAAGATAATGCTAAGTGGAACGCAACTAAAAGTTTTTATTTTTTTCAGTGAATATTTTTCAGAGCATAGATTCCCAATGCAAGCACATGTTTTGACCATATTTAGGGTCTACTTTACTTTTTGCATAGCTCAAAGACAACTCAACTGCTTTGTTTTATTTAGAAAGGAACAAAATATCACTATAGTTAAATATTTTAGGTGAGATTTCACACATTCTTTTCCTTTGCATCTGACACTTTTTATTCCAGATAACATCCTGCTCAGATTGAGAAAATATTCTCATTAAATTCAAGACTGCATCAAGCATCCTATCGCTCTGCATCTTGAAATAAGCATTTGCACTGTACTGAGCTTGACCTTTATAAGAGCTTGATAACTCAAAAGAACAAACCGAGTGGCAGCTTGCAGATTTTTTCTGGATCTAAATTTCTATCAATATATTGCAGCTTTCCAGTCTACTTTTAGTCAAACTGTGCTTGCTGTGTCCCCTACAATGAGTCTGATGACCAACACCCCCAGTCCCATATTCCAGCACACCAGTTCATCCCATTCAAATAATGCTCCAGTACTGGCTCTGCACATGTGAGTGATTGCATACTTCCTACTAATATAGCAAAGCACATTTGAGACTCTAAAATAATATTTCAGCATATATCTATATCTATCTATATATTTTTTTTAATATCTATGGTCTTCGCATTTGACCTGAATCCATGTAAACCCAGCTGTGACCAAAGGAAAATTGAATAAAAACTAGCTTGCAGGTGTTGCATTAGTCCCCTTAGAGGTAAAGTTAACAGGATGATTTAGGAGATAAAAGGAAGGAAAAGGCTAGTTTGTGGATTTGGGAGCTGAAGGCCTAAGTTCTATAGGAGAAGTTGCTGAAGCCAAATATTTCACTGCTGGCTCTCTCATAGTGCTAATGGCCTCTGAGCACTCGGACCTTTGACTGCAGAACTTAGCATTCAACTCCAGCTCATGTTCACAGGACCCACGTGTTGCTTAGTTCTCTAAAACACATCACCTCAAAATATCCACAAACTGGGTATTTATTTTTGACATCATTCTTTGCAACCAGTTCATTGAAAATAAAATAATGGCAATAACAATATCATCTTGTATCACCAGCCTGTGCTGAAGATGAACCAATTGCTGGTTTTGAAACACTCAGCACCAGAAATGCTCGCAAAGATATGACTAATCTTGCATTCAAAACAGGATTTGACAAATAAGCAACAAATACAACATCTGAAAAGAAGGGCACACAAACATAAGCTTAAAGAGGAGTATAAAATAAGAGAAAGAGCTATCCAACTGTGCATATACATTTTCTACACTACAAACCTTATTGCAGCTCATATGCAACAGGGATGAAGCAGAATGAGGAAATCCCCTGTCCATAGAAAGGTCCTCCGGAGAAACAGCAGTACAAAGGTGCTCTGGAGACAAGGTTGAGGACTGATGTCCTCTTCCTGGCCCAGGTGGACCTCATGCATTACAATCTTCAGCTGTGCAGGAGGACCCACCAGCTGTTCCCACTCCAACAATTGTGTGAATCCAGGTCTTCTTGCCTCCTCCAGGCAAAACCAACCAACCTCCATCCACTGGTTAAACAGCTACCACCAAGGCTGGTGATGGTGGATAAAACCAATCACACCCAAAGCTGAGGCTGTATTTGGGACAGGCCTCAGTTAATTACAAACAAGTCTAAAGTTTTAGCTAAGAGCACGTACATATCAATAAGAAAGGTCAAAGTCGTTGGAAGTTAATCTGGTTATTGCATTTCCAGGCAGCCCGAGTCAGTAAAGGCAGCAGACAGTAACTTCACGGAGTCAACGAATGCTTCGTGTGTCTGTAGTATTTGCTACATTCTGATGATTAAGTAATCAAAAGATTTCAGATTGAGTAATCAAAAGATTTCATGTTTTTAAAAATTGCTTTTTTATATAATATAATGGTGTCAATTTAATGTTCTGTTCTCTCTGTTTCCTCACATTGAATGTAATAGGAAGCCACTTGCTCAACGTAGCATCGGAGAGTCCCTTAGAGGTTTCTTATCCAAATATTGACCCAATCCTGTCTGTAAAATCCAGGGAAACCAGAAGACAAGGAAGCTTGATTTTTTTTAGTTAACAAAAGTGCACTGACACTATCCATCCACTCCTGCCTTCTGATCTTCCAAGGCAGGAAGTTTTCATTTGTTTTGCTCACTTCTGAAAATTCAGTACCAGCTGTTTAAGGTTAGAAACAAACTGTCTTGAAAGCAGAGCCTCTCTCCAAGAGATTTTAATTTCTTACATAAAAAACTTTGCACATATTTGTTTCTCTGTCATCCGCAGGATGTTATCTTCTCCAGCTGGGATTAAAAATCAAAACTCAACTATTTATCTGGAAATCAGAAATGTCTCTGGGGTGAAAGCTGAGGACTCTTTACCATTTACACTGGATAGGGAATTAAGAGCAATGAGAAGCAATAAGTAATTGCTTATAGGAGTTAAGTAAACATTCTTGCTGCTCTAATGCTGAGGATTCGTGTGCCCCTGGTCACTACTCCATTACAAACTGAGCACTGAACTGGTTCATGTTATAGATATCGCTAAAATAATCAAATTGCTAGAGAGGAAGCACCCAAACTGTTTTACACTGAAGGCAGAATAAGGTTAAATTACAGTGTAAATATGAATATACCAAAGTAACTCACACCTGCTGGACAAGTAATTTCAACAGGGTTTCTGAAATGATTAACACTTTCTCAATGGTTTGGAATATTGAGACCTGAGAATGAAAAGTTTGCAAGACAGCAGCTTAGACACAGCCCCAGATGGTCTTAGCAGAAACAATCTCACAGTAAAATAATTCCTAGTAATGCAATTAATCTTCCTGAGTAAAAGTAATAAGGGTAAAATAACAGGACTTTTGTCAGCTTTATATGCAGGTCCCTGCAGGTTATTGTCACACCTTTCTTTTCTCAATCCCGATTACAAGAATGTTTAAGGTTATTTATTTATTTATTTAGTCGGATACACTTCCCTAGACTATCATCTATACAAGAAAAAAAACAAATTGTATTTAGTGACCTTCTGCAAAAAGGGAAAAATGCCTCAGGACAGGGCTTTAAAAAAAATACTTTTAACTGTTCGATAAATAAAGCAACAAAAGGGGTTGTGTGCTTCCATTCTATTCATCTATCTCGTCAATAAACTCACATGAGTAAATGACTATTAGCAAGTGACAAGGAAGCGTGAAAAATGAAGGCAAGGGCTTGACAGGTATCTCCTGCATTTTATCGCAGTAAATTGGATCCAGAAGTATGAGAAATAGTTATTGCAATGCACACTGCCTTCAGGAAATTAAATGCTCATTGCTATACGGCAAGACAGCAGCAGTTGTGGGAAAGACAAGCTCCCAGGACAGCCTGATGGACTCTCATTTTAATCAGACATTACAACATTATTATGTTGGTAATTTTTTTCCAGGGTCCTGCCCCAGCTGCTTAGAGTCCATATTCAGCTGTGGTTCTCCTCTTCCCTGCTCCAAGTGCTTTGCTGTAGCTCTTCTGCCAAACTTCAAACGTAATACAGCTCTAAAATCAGTGAATTTATAAGATCGCAGTGATAAGCAAATATTTGTCTTCAAAACATTTCAGAAGTTCAATAAATAGAGCCTGGAAGGTCCTCCTGCACAAGCACACATCAATATCTTATTTTTCCCCCTACTCTTTGAGATTCATCTTTCCTAGTACCTGGCAATGCTGGCACAACTACATCAGTGTTTTATTGCTCTCCAAACACAAAATACTTCCATCAAACTTCTTTAATTAGACAACAGCTCCAATCTCTGAGGGTCTAAAACTGCCACGTGTTGGCTTTAGGGAACAAAGTGCTCATGCTTGTGTGGCAGGACAGCAATTGCAGGAAAGAGGAGCTACGGGAGACCTGACAGCACTGCCTGATGGGCAGCCGCTCAATAAGTCGCATGTTCTTTAAATAATTGAATAAATAATTGAATTTAAATTACTTTTAATACTGAAATTAACTTTACCTGTTCACACTTAACATGTTGTCACATGTTAGAGGAGCACAACTTGCTGCCACTCAAAGGGTATTAATAGCAATTTGTAATTATTAATAGCTGAAGCCCTGCAGCTGATCTGTGGCATCCACCCAGGGATCTCCAAGCACCCCACAAACTTCCAGGTCTCCTTCCAGCAGGAGGCACGTGAGTGCTGCTGGCAGGGAGGATGAGGAGCAGGGATGCTAATGAGTCCAACTAGGGCCAACCAAGGCGGTTGCAATAGGTCTGGGATCACAGCCCGCAGCCCCAGTGCTCAAACCTTTGGTCTTGAGGAGATCGGAGGAAATTTCTTCAGGAAAGAGAAGGAAATGCTATAATCTCCCTTGGGGGAATGACTGTTTGTCTCTATTAGTATGTGGCAGCAAGCGTAGCGTTCAAAGTTGGAGAAAATACGAATTTTCTTAATAAAAAGCCCACAGGAACACCCCCCCAGACATTCTGTACCAATGGCAAGACCCAAAGCTCTCTGTCAGTGGGTGGCAGGATGGGAGGAGAGGAGTTCTCATTACTAGATGAAAGGATTCGCACTCTTCTCCCTCCAGCTAAACCCTGCACCAACACTCCACATAACGCAGCAGGCTACGGGGCTGGCTGCTCCCTGTGTCCCACCTCCCTCGACAGCAAATCCTGGGAGCAATTTTAGCACTAAAGGAGGCCATGCCCCAAATTGGATTTTTTTTTTTTTTTTGGTAGTATCTTCTTTGAATAAGAAGTTTTCTATGAAAAATGATAAAGAAAACAGAAGCCGCTTTTGATTCTGTTATCTATGCTGTAAACAGCAATAGGAAGACCCTCTAGTATTATTGTGAATTTTAAAGCATTAAATATGTCTTAGGGTAGTAGAAAAAAAAAACCCTTATATTTCATTTGACATCATGTTGCATTCGACATTCAAAAGCCCATTTCTCATATGACTCCACAGACCATAAACTCAGGATGGAAAAAATGATGAGCCAGAGGGTGAACCTTTCCCTGTAAAATGACTGTGGGTCCCAAAGGATTCGAGATCTTCCCCTTTGAGACTGCAGCTTGGAACCCAGGATGACTCACAGCACAAACCGCTGGTCATGGAGAAGGACTTATTGGAAGGGCTGAGTGGGCGACTTCATGGAAACGTTCCTGACATGGGCTAGCGCCAAGGGCCTGCAGTGAGGTAGCCCCCAGCTTCTCCTCCTGTGCTCCCAAAGCATCTCTCCCTACGTGTGATAGCTCATGACCCATCCTCCAATGATTTAGAGCACCCAAATGGGAAAATATCTTTTCCAACAATTTCTGAGCACTTTGGATAGTGTCTGTGCTCAGCAAGGAAGCCACCAGAACCTCCAAGAAGCCCAAATGTGTCACAGACCTCCATCCTCTGCACACCATATACACAGATATTTAAGACCCAGCTATATCTAAATCATTCCCTGTTAATATCCCTTGGACAACACAGACATTTCAGAAAAGCCCATGACAACCTCATCCAGGTCCTCCCAAATTTGGTAGTCTCCTCTGAGCAACTGTTGCACAAGTGTCCACATAGGAAAACAAACTCAGCGGGTGCTGCGGATGGGCTGTTACCTGCTTCAAGGACCTGCCTGATTTCACAGGCTCTCGAGCACTGCTCGCTGGGCTTTCACCAACACTAAACAGAGTTGACAACTGCTAATCACCAAGAGCTGACGTTGAAAATTCATTCAAAGTTCGAAACTGTCCTTCATCCCTTCCAGACCAGGCCCAGGTGTCATTAGCAAAAATATAATAGTTATTACACCCTTTGATGCAAAGAAAGCAGCAGAATTGTAAATGATTAACAATACACTTTTCTCCGGCAAGACACTCAGCTGTTCTTCATTATTTCTGTCACCATCTGCACAAGGTAAGATCATTTCCATTCCCCTTTCAGCCACTTCCCTCCCAGGAGGGCATTCAGCAAAGAGCTTTGACAAACTTGACAAACTTTGACAAATGCTACAAGCACCGTCACTCGATATGCTGGATTCTCCAATGCAAGCCATTCCAAAGTTACTGGATGGCAGCAATTTGGGCCTTTTTCCTTCTCCAGCCTTCATTCAAAACACCCTTGTTGGTATCAAAAGTGTGTACAAGATGTTTATGAGCACTACCGGGCCTGGTGCCAGAGCTGGGGCGCTGTACCCCGAAATGATGAGCTATTTTAAATGCCATGCCCTGCATTCCTTTGATTTTGCTGCATGGGCTCCTCAGATTCGCATTTCCAAGGCTTTTTGGTGAAAGATAAATTCACATAATTTTATCGTCTGTCTAACCACGAGCAGACATGTGACTAGTTGTCTTTTGCTGGGCTCTGCTAGGTATTTGTCACCTAACCAATGGACTGAAATGCTTTCATCTAAGACTTCAGCTTCAACTAGTATGAATTATGTCCACAAATACCCTGAAAAGAGCAGGTCAGCCTCAATCTCTACCCCTGCCCATTGGATCTCATCCTTCCTTCGGGGCAGCACCGAGCTTTCAACTGAGCTTTTCAGTACTGGGTTTAGGAGGGGATGTTCACTGCAAAAATGCTCATGGATTCAAATTCCTCCCTGGCTGTTCATGTGCTGGCACTGACAGGTTGTGGTAATGCAGGTCTGAGGTCAGGAAGGAGAGAAGACTACACCACCTTTAGCAAAAACGTGTGAGATCCTAAGTAATAGTACTGTTGCATGCCATAACAGCTTGTCATTGTCACCTACAAGACATCAAAATAGAGGATCTGATGGCCTCAAGGACGGATTGAAACTCCACATCTCTATTGAGTAATTTCTTTCCTCCCTAACATGCACCTCTTCTCCATCACCACCAGGAACCACAAAAACATAGTCTAGGCCCAAATCTCTTGCAAAACCTGTTTTCTCCTCTCAGGCACCTATTTTTCACACACTTGGACCTCTGCCGACTGTGTGCAAAGGGAACAAAAATACCAATATTCTCATTAAGTTGCACTTTCCACCCATTCTGCAAAAGATATGACTGGCAACACGTCTACAAGTCAGTGCAATGAGCCCTCTGTCCCTTGCAGCAATATAGTCTTCCTGTCCAAATCATTACTAAACTGATTTCCTATTGCAATTAAAGATGCTGCCAGTGAATATCAATGCAGAGTCAAAAAAGTTTCAGGTATTCTTAAAGGCCAGACTTGATTTAATGACTATGCTCTAATTTAGTCCATTTTTCTGTAGTCATTTACAGCAGGACTTCACACGTACTGCTTTCCTTTCTAACCATTATCCTCCTTAAGTGTTCATTTCTGAATGCTTCATATGATATTCAGGCATTTCAGCAGAGTTTTGTGATGCCCCAGAGTTTGGAGTGGAAATCTTACCCTCGAATGCCTGAGTTTGAGGAGGATTTAATTTCTTTAACAATTATTTTAAAATACTTTTACCTGAAAACCCATCTTCTTCATGTGCTAATGAATCTAATAGCAACTCCTTCCTGGCTAAGGCTCTTTCCAGTTTAATATTTGCTGCCAAAGTAGCTCTCTCCTGACAGGTACTAATTTAAACCTGCTTCGTCCTGACTCGCATTTCTATTCAATTGACCTCATGGGCTTCTTTTCTCAGTAATTCCACAGAATATGTGTTCAGTGTGCAATTCCCAAGTTTTCTTTATTTATTTATTTTTAAACTTATCAGAGCTGCAAGTTCTAGACTGGAATATGAAATTTTTCCCTGGGCTTTTTTTGCTAACTCTGATAACTGGGGCGCTATCACTGCAAATAGTTCACCAACTGAAATATCACTTAAAAGAGAGATCTATTAGTTCTGCCACAGGTGCTCTGCAATGACAGCAGTCTGAAATGAGTCTGTACCCAAAAAGTTAGGAATAACAATTGTTCATAGCTGTCAAAGTGCTAATTACATCTTCGGATCAAGTCTTACCAAAACATACAAATTATAGAGCACAGATCTGAGACAGGCTTCAGCAGAGGGAGTTTGTGACCTGGCCGTTCCCTGACTGCACCCCAAGATAGAAACATCCACAGTGAACCCAAAGATAGGTAAGTGTGAGCTCCAGGACAAACCTCAAGCCTAGCAAGTCCCTGTGCACAGGGTTTTATTGCCTGTGCCTGCAAAACTGTCAGGTTTGGCCATGAAGATTGGCTTTCCTTCCAGTGCTGGTTCTAGTATTTTTCCTCTGTGGTGATAGACAAATGTGCAACTGCATGTCAGCTATAGAAAAAGAAAAACAACCATTAAGCTTGCAATAATGATGTATACCTAATGTTGCTAATGACCTTTAAAAGATGCCATGTGCCATAGACACCATGGATCCATATCTTGTCTTAGGCCTGAATACCAAACTTATACTAGGTGAACTTCTGCAGAACTTTTATTCCAGAAAACAATCCTATCAAAGGCTCATTGACACCCCTCAGGAATCATGTAAGAACAGTCACAAACTATTCAGTATCTGACTTTAAATCCAGCCTTCTTCTGGAAGACCAACCAGGATCAGTGAATTCTTTGGTGCATCATCTCCCACTGGACCTTTTCTTAATGCAAATTTGGTGGCTTTGTCTTACCTGCAAGGCAGGTGTGGAGTAAGAACTTAGAAATGTTCTGTAATATCACAGGGAGATTTTAGATATACCTGCATTTTTGTGACCTCCATAATAAGGATAACCTTCCAAATCATACATCTTAAAAGGTTTGACATGAAGTTTACATTGTAAATGGTTGGAAGATGCTCAGCTGAAGGCTCTAGAGTCCTATTTATGAAGATAAAGTAGAAATAAAATATGAAGGCTGATCTGCATCTTTCCCTTTTCAAGAGCGAGTTAAAGTTCTCCATTTAAGAGTAATTTAGTTAAAACTGCTCCATATTTAATAATGCTATTTAAATATAGTAACTAGAGCCTTCTTTTTTATTTTTTTATAGAAGTCAGGAGAAACATAAGCTACAAGTTACACACAAACCACAGAGGAAGTATTTTAATTTCCAACACGCTGTGTTTCTTCTAACCTGAAATAACGATTTCAGCTTGCTTGGGCTCCCAGAAGCCACGAAGTCTGCAGGGCTCCGAAAAGTTAATTTACCAAGAGGTGTGAGGGAAGTAACGCAGCGTCTCCTCTATATCTGCTACATTTCTGAAATTAAGAGGCTCTCCTCTAGGAAAGGTGCTTTAATGATTGCCCAACTTTTTTATTAATGAACCTCAGGATTTTCTTCCTATCACATTTCTCTAGGTAGAAGTGAAAGGATGTTAGGAGCTGGAAAACAAATGCAACCCTGAGAACATGCGCTGGTGCCTGAGAATCAGGTTGGCTTCTTGCTGGCTCACGCACCATCACCACAAAAATGCTGAGCCTTGGTTAGCAGTTTGCTGGTGCACAAGCAGAAAACCAACCCAGCTCATTATTCTGCATGTGCTGTCTCGGCAATAAAGGAAGCAAAAATGACTAATGTGTAAAAAGGTTGATTAAAAAGAAGCGCCTTTGATGTGTAGGCATTTTCAGTATTAACACCACAGCTTAGAAAAGATATGTCGGGAAGACAAAGACAAGGGGATTTTTTTACTCATCTAATTTAATTATTTGTAACCCTTCATCCCATCACCAGTTCCAGCTGGGGAAGAAATGTAATTACTTATTGGATGTGGATTTGACCAGAGTTTGGGCATCCTCAGGAAACATCACAGCCCCACAGTGAGCACGGAAAGAGGAGAGAGATGTGTTTCTAGACAGAAAGATCTCCTATGGATGCATATGCTCTTCCAGGCTAGAGATGAGATCTATCAGTTGGGTAAACACGAATTCTGCTCTCTCGAGCTACTATCTGCTTCCCTTCAGTGACACTTAGAAATAATAAAATTCCACTGCAGTTTTATGAATATCACAGCTCCTGTCGCTGGATTCCCACCCCCACCTCTGCTAACCCTTCAGGTCTTAATTACACTCCAGCAGTTAGTCGCCACCGAAACGGCAGTAACGAAGACACACAGAGCACATAAACATGGGTCTGTCCATAAAAATGGAAACACAAATTGTGTTGCCTTGTAATGACTCCAAGCAGAAAAATTCTTGTAAAAAAGCAGCAGAAAAGAGCCCCAGCCACGCTCAGCTGCCCAGCTAGTCTGCTGGTCTTCCACCTTGGGAGATTTCAGTTTAATTTGCACTTACAGTGCAAACGGGATATAATTTGCTTTCCTTGTGGGCTCCTCTGGCCTTTTTCCCTCGCTCCATATCATAAAGTTTATGCTCACTTAACCAGCGGTCTCGGTGCAGTGGGAGCACTACAGATCAAACAGATCGGAGGGAGCCAGGGAAGCACCTGGATGCAGGACACACAGCATCAGCCAGGCTGTTAAAGCCTTCCTTTCAGCAGCTTCATGGTGGAGGGGACTGATACAATTGAAATCCTCAGAAATGCCACATTAAACCATTCTTTCATCTTTTTTCTTTTTAATTTATATTAGCAGGGTTTTATGAGAGGCAGAAGAATCACCCAAGATGGTCCTGCAGTTCTGCATTGACCTACCCAAGGGTCTTGCAGAAGTACAAGGCTCTTAGTGAATGTGTTTTTATTTCAATGTATGATGGTCTGCAGGCATCTGGGAATGGCTTCAGAGCCTGTCACTGCAGCACCTCTAAACATCCACAGAAAACAGCGGTTTTAGCCATACTCAAGAGTTAATTTTCCAAAGGCACAGACCTCAGAGTAAGGTAAAGAAACACATTTTCCACTTCCCAAGCCACAGAAGGCACAGGAAAGGACAAAATCTGTATTTAATTTAAAACCTAAACAAATAAAAAGTAGCCCAGCATCTTTTGACCTCCCTTTTCAAAGCTCTGCTGTGGCCTGGGGGAAGATATCACCAGAGCAGAGAGGAACCAGCTGCAGCTGCTACCAGCAAGACAAAAGAACCCCAGGGAGCTCTTGCCTGCGTGCCCAGGAGGGAGGAGGAACCGGGGAGGAAGGCCCTGCACCTGGCCGGCTATTGCACGCCTCTCCCATGGACACGATGTTTGCCCTTGCATGCACACGGGAGGTGGATGCAGTCCAGCAGGAGCTTATTGTGCCCTGGGAACCCTGGGAAGAACATCTCCAAATCCCTCTGCACGGGGAGCTCCTGCTGCAGCATCTCCTTGGTTCTGTTTGTGGAGAGGCACCTTCCTGCACAGGGTTTTCTATGTGCCCACGGGAGTGCTAGCACCAGAGGCACTATGGTGTGTTGGTGCTAGGGGGATCGGCTGGATCATATATCCATCCTGTTTTCAAGCAGGCATCTCCACACCATGCTGCATTTTCCATTTCAACCACCCAAAGCAACCTGAACACCTCTAAGTCTGCCCTGCTGGTCTCCTGTTTTATCACCTCCGAGAGCGGCATTTGGCCAGAACCAATTATTAAAGGACCAAAGGTCTATAAGGTGCTCTTGGAGCTTTTCTTTCCTCTAAGTCTGGGGAAAAGGCACCATCAGACTTGGACCCACCTTAGGTGTAAATGGAGGGGAAAATGGATCAGCCCCATTGCTTCAGCGTGACCATCAAGCAGAGCATCTCCTCTAGCAGAAGAAATACATCACCCCGGGCTGGGAGTACCATCATACTCACCACGGTACTTCTGCTGCTGCTTCGCAACCGTCCTCCAGCTTTTTACCAAGAGATTTCCATTTTTCCAGCAATTGTGCTGTCTTCCAATTTCCTCCCCTTCTATTAAACTAGGCAAGGATGATCCAGACCCCACAGCCAAAGATGTTGGAGCCAAGTTTTGGGATAAGCCCTGAAGCATCCGAATGTGCAGGTGTCACTCAGAGAGGCTGAAATCTGGGGGAAAAGAGGAGCACAAGCTCGGAGCCTTTTGCTGGCTGGAGGCAGAAGCCAGGTTGCAAAAGTGGGTTTCTGTTTCACTCAGACTGGCTGCAAGACTCAAGTGTCTCGGAAATGCAAAAATTAATTACCAGCATTGCAAGCAGTCAAATTAATATATTTGTTTACCTGATGCTCTGGTCTTGCGCTACTGTTGTGCTTCGTTAGCATAACACAAGTATTTTGTAGCACATAGGACCAGAATTCAGGCAAGATCACCTTGCCTGCCCTCTAATTTCTACCAAGACCCATGTAGACTTAATTAACACAACAATTCTAAGCATAATTTAAAACCACAAGTAAGAAATTTTAATTTTCAAAACCGATTTTAATCTAGTTTTAGCTATTTTTCTGAAGACAGCCTGCTGCTTGTTGATTCTGTAGCAATTATATTAATTTAGTCTTCATGAAAAATTTGGTACTTTTCGCAACCTAAAAAATGCACGATACTCTCTAAATATTTTGTCAAGCAATCAAAAGCAAGATTCTTACAGTCAGAGTCTATAGTTAAGTCTTAATTTTTACTTGTTTTATTTAACTAGGAAATAGCATCAAATACTTACTGTTGAATACTTTCTCTCAAACTAAGGTGAAATTGGAATTCAATCGAAATTAAAAAACTATCATTCTTTCCTTGTATTTTAAATAAATCTAATGAAAACAGTTAGGAAATACAGAAGGAAAATATCAAAACAGGCTTAGCATATGAAGTTAAGTAACTTCAACAAGGAAAGTATTAACAATAGCAAACGAATTCCTTCAAGTTCATACGTGATTTTCAAATATGATTATGTGCTCTGAGATGCACATAAAGGACCAGGAGGTTTAAGAGTGAGATACCAGTGAACTGCATAGGAGTTAAATTCTTGAACTGTACAGAATTTGGCATTTTAAAAATTTTTACTAGCAAATACCTTTTAAAGTCTGATTCCAAGTCCTGTGAGTCTTTGCAATTAGTAGGGCACATCCTTTCCTATGTGTTTTCAATTATAGACTGGAACAAACTTTCGTGGCTTTGTTATTTCTAGTCTATTTCTCACTTTTGCATGAAGAAGTCCAAATAAAACAGAGTAGTCTCCCAATAGTCAAGCTAAAATGAAAATAAAAACAACAAAAGTAAAAGGCTTACAGCCTTTTTTTAAAATATTTTTTTAAAAAATGTAAAACAAGTGTCATTATTGAAAAAAATTAAAGTTTTCCCCAGTATTCCTCATTTATAACTATTATAGGTATTTTTCATGTATGCCTGTGTTGACTTCAAATGCTAAAGATAATCCTTATCATTTGAGAAATGCTTTTAATATGTGGAAACCTCAAGGAGGTCTCAGTCAGAGATTCACCAAAATTAAATTAGTTAATGCAAAATACGACTTGCCACAATTTATCAGAATTTCTAATCAAACAGACATCCTCCATACTATTTAGCTTCTCAAAATTTAAAAATCTTATTTAGAAACACAAAAGAACCAGAAACGTTTATAGAAAGTTTAGAATGGTATAGAAAGCTGTGTAGCTAAGGCAGCTGTGAAGCCTCCAGTTTCACCCAGAATTCAGGGTTTTCTGGAAAAGTTCAGTCCAACGTGCCTCAGATTTCTTGGCAGCTTTTCTCAACGGTTGCTTTAGTAAAGCTAGAAGATATGAAACCCTGGGAGTGGGGATGTCTAGAGGGATTTAATGCTCAGGTGGAACTGCAAGGAGCCGTTCCTTCTTGCTCCCCTCATCTGCCCTCCTTTTGAGGGCTTCTTGACAACCAGGGCAATGAGCCCAGGGCAACATCTCTTCATTTCTTGCACAGGGGCAGCTGGGGCTGCGTTGGAGGCAGAGATGGGAACACCAAACATCCTGGCACAGAGGGACTGAGCCAAAACGAGCCCAGGAACAGGCAGAAGGGAAGAAGCCCAAGGAAATAACGCCCTGCCCTGGGGCTTTCCTCCTGCCATGAAGTGCTACATGCCTTAGACGAATAGCTGACAACCTTGTGACATACCAGTAACACATCCACTCCCAAGCGCTTTAATAGATATAAGACAAACAAAGCAGGAGGAAGGAAGAGGGCATCTTCATTCTATTTTCTTAGTTCTATGACATTAGTAATGAACATCAAGAGAAACAACAGAAAGTCAAAGCGGTTTAGCGCTGTCATTCCAAAAAGAGCAGGTACTGACGGGACAGGGGTGCACAGCAGACACCTGGGTTTCTAATGTCCTACTACCATTTTTGGCCTAGATTTTAGGATTTCATGCAGAAAACTTCAACTTCAGTAAGGACAAAATGAGCAATCCAGAACTGTGGTTGTCTAAAGAGAGAGGTGGAAGGACCTGTTTAGACTTGTGAGAGTAAAGAAAGTGCATGCAAATCACTCTTCAGTTTCATACAAAACACCCCTCTTAAGCATCGGGCCAGGCAATAGAGAAAACCAAGAGTTTGCTTCAATTTCTTCATAAGCCTGGAGGAAAGGCTAAGGCTTGGCTCTGACTTTCAGGCCCATCATGTTGCTGCATGGCAGAGCTGCTGGACACACCATCTCCTCAACCCAGGTTGGGGTTTATTTGATGTCTGTAAGTGCCAGTGAAGCCAAGCCACCTTCCACAAGAGCTGAGTCACACTAGGGTCAGGAAATGAAGGTTTAGCTCATAGCAGCGCTTCTGCTATTGCTTCCTGGAGGACAACAAAGCCTTTTTGGCAATTGATTACAGCAGGATGTCCTTCAAGCTGCAGGTGTTCCTGGGGCAAACTGGCACGGGCTCCCGTGGTCCATTGGATCCCCAACCCTGATCCCCAGCATCTCAGCTCCATCTTCCCCCCAGCACAGCCTTCCAGCCCAGGGGCTGGTGCCAGAGGTGGAAATCGTGGCCAAAGTCTCAGCTCAGCCTGGCATGGTGCGAAGGCACCGAGGAGCTCCTGCAGAAAGAGCAAGCAACACCATGCTCAGTCACCGCTGCTTAGAGCTCCTCACCCCATGCTTTTTCTTCAGGATATGCTTTTCCTTACACAGAAGTTCATATTTATAGATTCAGATCTTCAACTGTCCAATTTTAATCTCAAAATGGCAACTTTGAAATAAAGAGAAAATAAAGACATTATCAAGATTTAAATAAATAAAAAGAATCCAGCAGAGAAGCACTACTTTTTTTCATGCTAACAGTTCGAGCACACCTCAAACGAACCACTTTAAAACGTCTGACTGAAGCACTCCGTGTTGTTAAAGAGATATTTAAACTCACGGCATCACTGTTAGATGCAAAAAAGCCATAACAGAAAGAGGAGATTCAGCACAGAACACAAAACCAGTGACTGAACCTAAGACTTGCTATCGCCTACATGGGAAAACCCAGTGTGCGCTCAGCACTTTTGATTCAACACCCCACCGAGCTCCAAAGCGCTCTGGTAGGAACAGAAACTGTCCTGCCATTTCCTGAAGACGTCGCTCCAGAGCACAGAGAGGGAGGCAAAGTGGAGGCTAAAGGGTTAACCGAGTTATTCCGTTCAATCAACATCTGATGTGTGCACATTCAAAGTGCTAATTATGTATAACAAAGACTACGTGCAAAGCCCTACATGATACTGAAGCTGATTTCAATAAAGGTAATATAGCTCTCATTAGGTTCATTTTATGTGGGTTAAGATAGCAGCAGCAAATTCTTAAAATCTCCGCTTGTATTTGTATGCGCTGTCCCTAAGCATATTGAAGTCTGAATTAAGAGCAAGCATTTGAAAGATATTGCATGATTTTTACTATGAGTTCACTAACGTGCTGAAAGGTCCTTGGAGTCCTAATGGAGAAGCCTGGGGAAAATCAACCAACAAGGGGCTGATGACATTGTTGAAAATCAGATAGACCCAGCTAAAGCCAAAAAACTGGGGACACATTTCCAAAACTCAAAAAAATAAAGCCTCGAGTGAGCAGAGGAAAGGTTTTTACTGCAGAATCACAAGGTTTTCCTAAAGCAAAGACGTTAGCTTAAGTTTAAAACAGGAAGACATGGTGTGCAGCTGGAGAACAGCTCCGAGGCCCTCCATTCTTTTCCAGATTAACAAGAAAAGTGTGAGTCCACATGTGAAAGGAAGGAATCCTAGAGTTCATCCTGCCAAAATAATGAGAAGTTGCTGTGGTTAACACATGGACAGATGAGTCCTGAATCACCTACCTCGGCCCTCCCACCCAGGCAGTTCAACACCAGCCCAGCAGCCCTGCAGAACACTTGCCACGAGGTGGCTGAAGCAGAAAGGAGACAGGTGTGGAAAAAGGAAACAGTTACTAGTAAAATATATTTATATATATATATAGAGAGAGATTTAAATACGTATATGCATATATATACACATGCATGATGGCAGGAACAAAGAGTTGGGTCTAGGTCCAACCGGTAAGCAAGCTTAGGTTAGTATTGTTTTAATTATACAAGCTTTCAACTTCCAGCTTTGGACTGTGTCTGCATTTTTGTGTTTATGGAGTATATGCACCCAGGAGGGGAATCTCAAAGTACCTCTGTTTCTTCTATTCATTATTATGTGGCATTGCAGAACCTAGAAGCCCAAGGCGTGATCATGCCCCAGCACGCCAGTGTGCATTGCAGCATCTGGATTAGCACCTCAAACAGGGATGAAAGGCAGAATTAAACTGCTGGTTTTGTGCTACCTGTGGTGTTTTGATTACCTGAACTGCTATGCATCACAGTAATATTTGTTAGCAAGATTCCCTATGAAAACAGGATTTATGCAATCACCTTTGCCTATTTGCTGGCTGTCCATTTTCACCAAATGGCACATCTGAATAATTGCAGCAAATTCAAAATATGAATACAAGCAGAATTATATCCCTGCAGCATGACAGGAGGGAACGGGTGAAAATAAATTATCTATCCAATGCCATTTTACCCAACTCATGTAAAAAGTATTAAGAATTAAGAGCTTGCAGCTCTACTTGGTTGTAGTCACCAGACCCACCAGCATGTATGACCAAAATGAGTTGGAGAAGTTCATTGCCTCAGTTTTTTTTGTGGGCCTGCTGGAACCCTTATGTACCAGGCAGGTTTATACATTACTAGCTGGGGATGGAGGGAGTTCGAAAGAACAAAAGCAACTCTATAAAAGCCAGTATGCAGGTACCTGGCTCTGCCCCTAGAAAAAAGTTGCTAAAGCAAAATATTCATATAATCATCATTTGACATAATTGTCACACACTGCAATTCCCCCACATTACAAGACTACAATGAGGGTTTCTGCTGCACAACTGAGCTTCACAGGAGGGGACAAAAAAAAAAAAACACACAGTTAAAACATTATGGATTTTCAATGTCCTCACTCCTTAGATTTTGTACAGATCATGCAGAATGTTTTCTCATGGGCTTGCTGAGAAAATAATTTACCAAGATGCCCTTTATTTTAAGCGTTTGCCTGGAATATATCAAATCAGTGCCACACTATTTCAACCGTCAGCAAGAATAAGTCATTGATAGGCTTGGAATTTTTTTATATTCCTTTTCACACTGACTCTGTCTTTCAATCAAAACAGAAGTGATCTGATGCAATGTGGAAGAGACCTTGAGATGATGCCTGAACTTTGCTAAAAACACAGGAACACTGCTGTTACGCATCAGGACAGAGCTCATAGAAGTAAATGGATCAGCATTTTCCACCCTGTACAAGCCCTGAGGCCCTGTACCTATAATATTGGTGTAAATATTGGTGCCTGGATTTTAAAGAGCACAGCAACTATATTATGCTTTTAACTGTCTAGTCTCAACACAACATTTATGCTGTTTTTTATTGTTCAAATACACTGCACCTTGCCTTCTACAGGTGATATATCGTTGGGGCCCAGCATGAATTATATTTTTAGCTTTATAGACTCAATATTTTTCCCCTCATAGGACTCTACCTCGTGATATACATTGCATGGTTGTTAGGATTGCAAAGTCAAGGTCTTAGAAGACAGGAGGTGATAGGGTGCCCATTCCAAATCACGTCTGCATTTTAATGCTACCTTTCCAAGCCCACTCTTTTTCCACAGGCTCTCTGCTTCCTGGAGCACTGGAGAGAAGCTGCACAGTGAGCGAGTGGCAATTCAATAGCCCGTTCAGTGCGTGGCCTTGTGCCTCATTTAGTATAATTATTTCAACATCTGCTCCAAAGACAGAAATTTGCTTATTTCCTCAGAGGCTTTTCTATGGCACTCATCGCTATCCTGTTTGAATGCTTTATAAAATATTAATGGATTTCTGTTCTTTTCCTTCTGTTATCATATCTGTTTTACAGACTGGAAACTTCGGCCCCAGATTAAACGGTGGATTTGTTCTCCAATCCGGGGGGAAGCGGGCACATCTCCTGCCGCGTGCAGACCGTCTGCAGCACGTTTGCAAACAGGCTCTGGCCACCCAGCGCACACAGAGCTGCAGGGCACGTCCTTCTCCAGCTGGGCTAAAGCTAGACCCTTTCACCAGCAAATGTCAAGCACCAAGTGATGCATTCAGGAGCGCACAAAGTTTGGGATCAGACTCAAGTTTTAAAGATCAAATCCATAAGGTTATGAAGAGAAAGCTGTTTCTCTTCTTCGGCATCCACCTCCTTTGATGTTTTTCCACTTCTGTGGAAGGAGATACAGAAACAGCGTGTTCCTAATGTCTCACCACTCTCTCCCAGCACATCAACAAGATCATGAGGCTCAGAACACATGCCCTACACCCTTCTCCTTGATGACTGATGGCATATAGCAAAAGTCAGCTTTATTACTGATTAGATATTCTCTGCAAGTTCACATTTCCAAGCCTCGGATCATTCCTGTTCTTTTTCTCTAGGCTCAGTCCACCTGGTCCACATCTAACAAGCAACACCTGCACTTGTTGATGGGCAGAGCAAGTTCATTTCATGCATCACGCAGCCCCTTAGTGCAAAACAAGCTCCGAGGCAGCCTCCAGCCTGTCACCACCCCTGGGTCCCCCTGTGCAGCCCAGCAGGCCAGGCAGTCATTCCTCAGCTTGCATTTGTGCAGCTCATTGTTTCTGGCTATATTTAGATGTTTGTTTGTGCCCTGATTGAATTACATTCTCCTGTGTCCAGTTTGTCGTCATCATTTTGAACCCTAATGCTGTGCTCTACCATCCTTAACAACCCATCCTGGCTTTGTAGCAACTGCAAATTTAATAAACCTATTCTCATTAATTAAAATAGTTGAGGCCATCAGAGCAAGGGCAGGTCCTCACAGAGCCCCGTTCCATGCACTCTTCCATTTTGACAGGGAATCAGAGTTATTCTGCAGATACAGTTGTCTAATCAATTTTGAATCCATTCCATAATTGCTTCATCTAGATGCAGTTTCTCCTAATATAGCGTCTTCTGCAACTGTCCCACATGCATGCAGTTAAAAATCAAAATACATCCCATTTACCACTTCACCTGCCTGCAAAACTTGCTAACCAAGCACTGTTCTGCATTATATTGCAAGAACCACCACTGATATGTGACACTGAGCCTTTTTTTTTCTTTATTTCTTTTTTAAGTACCCCAAGAGTTTCATCTGGCCAAGATGACTGAAAATATTTATCAAATATTATAGCCTGTTCCTTTCCAATCCAAACCAAGGGCCCTATTCCCCTGGCACCACTAGTAATTCTGTAGTTCAATCACTGCACTGCAGTTGGTCCTTTCGATAGGGGCAGTGCAACCAATCTAGACATTTGCTGCTGGTTTGCTTTTTTTTCTATTAAATACACAAATTCTTTGTTTTTTCTATTAACTACAGACTACTTGTTACCTTTTGTATCTTTGTGCATGAGCTTTTTCCTATGATGCCTGCGCAACAGGTTCAAAATGCCCATCCAAAGTGTGGCTGCAGCCACCTCAAAGTCGATAGACAAATAACAGGTGAGAGGAATATTGTCCATCCAAAGAAGAGGGAATGAAAGCCATTCTGGCAAGAGATACTAAACATTCCTACTCTACAAAACATAACTTTTTTTTTTCCTTTGAAACCATACCTCAGGAGAAAACACTGAGTCAAAGACTCAGTATTCTTAGCCCCATGGCTTAAAAAGTCTTCAGCTGTCGCAGCTTTGAAGCTTTAAGCACGGATTCATGGCCTGCATAATAACTGCACCAGTGACATACCTGAACAGTGTAATCCTAAGCGAAGGCCTTTCTTCGTTTCGGTAAGAGTTTGACTTCACCACAAATGAGCCAGGTCAGTTGTGCTTCCAGATCCATTCCCGACTTCCCATTGTATGTAATTGTACCAGAGAGCCAACCTTATCCCATTCTTTCTAGCATTAAGCAATATAGTCTGGGTAGAGAAGGGAAGCATGACTGTGCTCTGAAGAAACACCTGATAAAGCCAAAAATAGGAACCTTCAAGCCCCCAGCTTGACCCACTGTGCAGGACAGCCTCCCGATCAAGGAGGAAGGCCTGCATGCTCTTCCTACCAGCCCTGCAAGCTCAAAGATGGGAAAATATCAACTGGCTAAGGATCATCAATGGCCTGAAATCCTGCAGCTGGTGCAGGCAACAATACTAGTGATGATTCAGGAACCAAGAAAGATCCAGCCCTCCCCATCAAGCACAAGCTCTTCAGGAGAAGGGGAGGAGTGGGGAAGAAAGTAGAGCTGTGTATTAGTAAAAATCAGCAGACTCTAGTTCTCAGCATTTTTGCTTGTTTTTAATGCAAGCCTGGTGGTTGCGAATATCTCAAGAAGTTGCTGGCATCTGGGAATTTGGGGCAGAACAGCAGCAGATGCTGCTGTTTTTATTTCCTCTCGCAATACCATCAGTGCCATGGGTGCAAGTCCTGAGTTCTTGCTCGGATACTTCAAGCCAAAAAAACCACTGCTGCTTTTCTGTGTGACACCTTAATGGAGAGCAAAGATACAGACTGAACTGAAGAGAATCATTACTCAGGACATCACCAGCACAGATAGCATCTGTCAAGCCCTTTGAGCTCCATAAAGACCACTGTAGTTCTACAAGAAAGAAGGAGATAAAGTGGAACATGAAGGGGTGTGCTCTGCCATGGGCTTGGAGGAGATCTAAAGACAGCAGGAAAAACAAGGAGAAGGGATGGATGTAGGAATGGGCTTGTCCTTCTCAAGGAATCACAAAGCTTTAAAAGTGTCATGGTTTTTTTCTCTTTTCTCTCAGCTTCTGGGCCTTTAGGGAAACCCAAGTCAGGTTGTTAAGCTCTTGACCATAAGGTTATGGAAAAACACATGCATTTCTTTTATGCAAGCCAACATTCCCCTCAGTCACATGCTTGTAGTAACTCAGAACTTCAGAAATTTTTGCACAAATTGAAAGAAAAAAAAAATTGCAAGAGTTGGTGCTAGTCATTGCTTAGAAGAGAGGAGCCAGCAGAGTGGGGACAACACCATAAGATGGTACCAAGGTGTGGGATATAGATACTTCTACACCACACAGCAAGCCATTACGTAGAAATGCTCAAAATCTTGGAGATCCAACTCCACAAATCCATGCACATCATCCCAAACACCTCACAACCTAGTACATTAGGATGAGAATTGACTTAACCCAGGCAGCACCAGCTCAGGTGCTTCAGCTACTCATCATATGGACGTTCCCCTACAGCAGTAATGAGAAACAAGCTTTCCCCCTGAGTCCGAAAGCAAATTAAAGAGACTTTTCCAAAGTGCAGGAATTTTGTTTGTTTGTTTGATGGATTTTTTAAGGGTAAAGTCATTCTTCTGTTTAGCAGGTGGAAAAATGCATTAAATCATTCAATATAAGCCAAGCTGTCAGCATTGATCTGAAGGGACAAATTTGTAATGCAGTTTTCAGCCATTTTAAATGGATCATTTTTTGTATAACCAGAAAGAGTTTCAAGCCTTTTAGCATTAGAGCATAAAGATTAGAGGAAAAAAAGATTATGGCATTGCGCACTGCAAAGTTAAAACAGCAGATTTTTTAAAAATCCTATTTTTGGCACTCTGAAAATACATTTAAATACATGTTGCAAACCAAAGCCCTGCCATGCCTACACATTAGTCAAAGAAAAGATTTAAAATGCGCAAAATAAATAATAATAATTGCCAAACTCTTCAGGTTTTACAGTTTGTTAAACAGATGCACCAGGTAATTCACTTTAGTGGCTGCAAAGAGTGCAATAGCTTAATGCAATTTCATTTCTAGCGCAGTGGGTTAACCATAAAAATACAATTTATACTAATGGATATTCTAATCAGGGTGGCTTCTAAACAAAAGTTGACAATTTAGGCACTTCACTTTCTTAACAGTCCTATTTGTTAATGATGCTGAATTGCAGCTCAAGCAGCAGGGAGACTGCGCTCGTGTTTCAAACAGCAAGAAATAGTGCTCAGAGAAGGAAATCACTCAGGATTTTCTCAATGCATTCACTTCTGCAAGGCAGCCCACGGTCTCCCATACAAAAGCCACTCTTCAAGAAGCAAGATTTCTTTCTGAGCACAATGTAAAATTGAGGGGACATGGGGACATTGCTGGGCTGTGAGGTTTAGGGCTTTGCTAAAGGCAACTGTGGCTGAAGTCACAGTTTTTTCCCTTGTCTTGCTCCTGTTAGAAGGTAATTCTAAAACCTCACATGTGATGCTCAAAAAAAGAAGTAAAATAAAATTCTAACATCCAAACTTAAAATTTATTTTTGGTCTCTTAAAAAGTAACACTGGCTTTAATTTAATGTATTATCACCTGGAAATATTCAGAGCTGTTATTCCACCACATTACCAGCATACTTTTGACTTCATCAAATTCAGTAGAAAATGAATGGAGGAGTCAGAGGCAACATCACCAACATGGCCATAGACAAAACCTAATGTGGATGCCGGAGCTCCCTATAAAAGGATGGTTTTCTCGCTTCTAATATAAGCTTGTTTGGTGAGGGCAGGTGAAGGGCCAGGAAAAATGATGGCAATAGCCCCCACATGTCAGAATCCCAAGGAAAACACTGGCAATCTTCACTCTCCACCTGGATCTCCCGCCTATCCCTGCTTCCTTGAAGAGCCTGGGCAAGGTGTCGGAAAGGGTCCTCAGCCCTCCACGAGTTATTTGGGAACAGTCTCCTGACACACAGGTGGGGACAGGGTGTACTTTGGGCAGAAAAGACACATACATCATGGCCATGGCCTTGGGGGGTACACAGAGCAAATCCCTTCCAAACTCCCATTTTGGCAGCATTGCAAAGTCCTCCTGGCGTGGAAGTAACTTCTGCTGGCAAACCCAATTTTATTGGTAGAGCTTATTTCGTATCACCTCCCAAGGGAAAAGTGATGCTCTGGTGCAGCTGCAGCTCAAGTAGGACAAGCTGCCCGCTCTGGTGCATGTGAAAGGTTGCCTGAAAACAATCAGCTTAAAAATAACCGTCTCATTCACCAAAATCATTCAAATCCATGACGGCTCTGATGAGGACCGGGTGGTTTTCCCACATTGTGTTATCTCTGTTTTGTTCTAAGAAATGGGCAGATCAGCCTGAAGACTCAGCCATGCATTACACTGTGGTCTGTCAGCAGGAAAAAGAGAAGCCCAAAGGATGTGTCCCAAATGATTTTCAGTTTAATTTACAAGAACTGCGGATATCTTATATCTAGCGAAACTGTCTTGCCAAAAAACCTCATCTAGTTTGCCCAAACTTCTTAGCCACGTGTTGGCAAGAAAGAAGCCGCAAGCAAAATTTTAAATACTTGTGACATGTAGCAATTGTTTTACATTTTCTGTTAGTCAGAAATTATGACATCCATTAATAAAGCGATTTATAAAACAACCTGTGATTTATAAAATTAACTCACTTTTTTTCCCTGGGACTTTCCAGTGGCATGTGATATCTTTTCTCAATATGCACACTGTGCTGTCATATGATTTTGTCTTTCATTTCTGTACATAACTACACTTCACTGAAATGACTTTACACCTTGAAGAATAGGGAAGAGCACTTGACTACTCTAGTGCATTAGGGGAAGTCTGCATCATCTTTAGTAAATCAATCAAAGCGGCAATTATCACTTCCTCAATTGTTAAAGAGAGTCTTGGATTATATGTGAGTAGCTGATAAATCAGTGATAGACTGTGATAAATCAGTACCTGTGAACATTTCATTAACATTTACAGCCTCTGGGCAGGTTTTGTCCTGGTTCTCCAACAAGAACATCTCAGCCCTGACCTCCAAGGCTCATCCCAAGTTTGTCATTAAGGGCATAAAGAACCCACCTAATAATTTATTTTTATTATTATTATTTGCTAGTAAGAGACCCTCAGTTCTGTAGGGAGTACAAATACCTTTGATGTCCCACCATAATCCACTGTGGGCTGATGACTCCTTAGTGACTTCACCCGTGAGAAGAGGTATGGGAAAAGCTCCAAGTGACCTGGGGACAGCCCTGCCACATCCATGCAGCAGTTCAGCACAGCAGCACCTAGCTCAGCATTCAGACATGGGGCTGAGAGCACACCAAGGTCAGACAAGAGCTTTCCCCAGCCTTCAGCTGCATCTTGAGTAGAGATAGACACCCCAGGCCACGATCACCCACCCAAGGAGTGAATCAATGCAGCCGATGGCAGATCAGGGCTGAATAAATAAAATAACTCCCTTGCAGGTGCAGTTATTAAAAAAACAAGTGCGAGGACCCCATGGCCTGAGCCAGAAGCCTCCCTGCTGAACCAACAGGCATCTTAAACTGGTTGTAACACCAGATTTTCCACACAGATGAATTCTTAATATCTGGACATGATTTTAACCTTCCTGTCTGTTTATCTCCTGCAAGTATTTGTGGACAGGTGCCCTCTGGAGCACCATGAAGTTCCCTCCAAAGCCAGGGCTATTGTAACAGGTTTAATGTCGGAGGCAGTGAAAGTCCATTTGGTACTTGACTCTTGAATTTAACTTAGGATTAGATTTTGGTGCTATTTTATAGTCTATTCAGTGCTTTAGCTGCTTGTTTTATTCTCCTTTCTCCCTTATGTTTTTCCCTCCTCCTTATTTTAAGACTGTTTGCTTCCCCAGCATCCTTTTTATTGCCCCACAACCTCCTACCCTTTAATTCAAGACACTTATTTAAAACAAAAATACCATGTAAATATAAGGGCTCCTATTTAACACAATGAAGTTATTCGAGATGTTTGCTCAACAAAAAATAGGTGAGTTCACCTGGCCCTTGGAGGTTACAGCTAACTGCAGAGGTTACCGCACGCACCCGCAAGCCAAAACCTGCTGCTCAGGTGCCCACACGTGGAAGTGGCTGCAACGGAGCCAGTCCCCACGCTCAAATGATGCCACAGCAGCCAGGGAAGTTAATGGAGAGCCCTAATATCAGTTCTCAGAGTGAAACGCAGTCTGAAAGCAAGATCAGGCAGCACTGAGCCTCTCTTTTTCAAAGGGTGCTTCATACCATTAGGCTCCAAAGTCTTCATAAAGCATTGCCTGAAGTAGCTATAGGGCAAGGAAAGATTTGCATGGGGCTTCCTTCTGCAAGGCACCTTGCAGATGCCTTTTCTCTCCGTAAGAGGCAGGATGATTTTTCTTCCTCTAGCAAAGAGTTCAAAAAATGGAAGCTTGAAGCAGGGAACCCATTAGCCCACCAGCGGATTCACTATTCCTTTCAACATGTCATTTTCTTGTCTGATTTGTCAGAGAGTTTCCTCTTAAATCCAGAAACCTAAAATTTAATTGTCTGATTTGTCTCTTCTTCCCGGATTCCTGTCAGCCTCTGATGGAGAAACTCCAGCCCTGGCGAGCTGCCACGTGTAGCCTGAACCCACCCAGCCCTTGGGGACATCGATCCATCGGAGACCAGCAATGACCCAGGAATGACCGGGCATGTCCTTCTCATTGCAAGGATTTGGGACTGGACTGCGAAAACCAGAGCGGAAATCTTGGCCAGCTTTTGAGCACAGGAAAAGGACTTTACTCCTTGAGGTTCCGAAATACCTTACAAAATCACCCTCCTCATTTCGCAACTGGAGAAGTTGGAAGAAGCCAAGGGTCTTGCAGGTCTCCCCAGAGATTCATCTCAAGTCCTCCCACCACTACCCAGCACTGCTTTCTCATTCTCACTTTAAAATGGAATCTACTATTCACAAGCGCTTAAATAACTTCTTGTTTGGGCTAAGGGAATATGGTCTAATGCTAGGCTGAAGCTAGACGGCCTCCTTTCATTAAAAGAGTTCAGCTAAGGAAATGAGAGACAAGAATTTGACTGCACTTTGATTTTCTCATCTAAGCAACTGTTAGAAATACATAAGTATTTATGTATTTCCTGGTTTTGCTTTTCACAGTGCACAGCACTGGCAGCATCCTGAGCAATTGGAGCCACTGAAGGTTGTGCTGTCTTGGGGGACAACAGCAATGCATCAGAAGGTGGATTTTTGAAATCACAAGTCCTTTGGGACAGGGATTGTCTAGAACAAGTTAAAATAGACTACAGGCATTTTCCCAGTAACACACGGTCAGATGCAAGAGAATTTACAGACAGCCAAGGAAATGCATGTGGTTGCTACTGCTGCCATGGCTGCTAGTGAAACGATAGTCACAGACCCCAATTTCTGCCCAAGGTTCAAGAGAGGTTTTTTATTTTGTCTATAAATATGCATGTTTTTTCACACAGAAACACCGCCCTCTGCTGTATGCAGAAATGGATGCGAATCAGCAGTTTTATTAGCGTTGCCCCTAGCAACGCTGTTGTTGAGAGTGATAACAAATTTTATGTCTCTTCACTTTCGAAAATGCCAGTGCATCAAAATGCAAATGATCAAGCCTCCTGGAAAGGTCGTTTGAGGTAAGGGATATGAATAAATTCTGTATCTCTGGCTAGAAAATGGAGAAAATTGAAACCCAGCCGGTTTAGATTCCTCAGGCATCTGTTGTGTTGTCACCTCACTGATTTCTAGAAGCATGTTGAGAAGTCTATTGCCCACTCCTCAGCCATTTCTTTTTGCTTTTATTTAAGAAGCAGGTGAAACACACTACAAATGATATTTTTCACTCCCCTACAATACACTTGCTTGTACAGCAAATCCACCATGCACATTCACTCTTTTTCCTGAAGCCTCATGCTGTTTCTGCTCGGGGAAAGACTTTCTTTGCAAGAAGATACAATTGCCACAACCTTAACCTGGAAGAGGAGAAATCAGGCTGAATAGGTTGTAATATTCATTTGCTTCTAGACCTTTAGGCCACCACTGCTCCAAATTAGGTAGTTGCTAAAGCTCAGTTTGCCTCTGATTCCCAACAAGTAGTGCTCAAGTTTGAATCAAAATGAAGCACTTTTGTTGGGAACTGTCTTTCCAAAGCATGTTTAATTGAAGGTCAGCAGTAAATTACAGCTTGAAACTCCCCGAGTAGACCTGCTATCCTTTGGGTGGCCATTCCAGCCCAGCACGAAGCACAGTGGACTTGCAATGTCATGAATTTGTTGCTTTAAACTACCTTGAGATCATTTATTGGCTTCTGTTTGCCTGGTTTGCCTCCAAACTGATGTACAGGAAGGAACCTGAGCTGCACTGACATTAGGAATCACATGTTTTATAACGCTCACGAATGAGGAAAATGCAAAAATTTTAACTCTGCAAAGTGCCAAAGCAGGCACTGGAGTTTACTGTGAGCAGCTCAGAAGGTCTAAAGAACACGTGCTGTGTCTTCACTCAAGGGTCCCAAGTGCTGGTGGCTAAAACCAGGGTCCTTCTCCAGGGTGGGAAGTCGGTGCTAACCTCAGCAGCAGCCCTCTCTGCCAAGCTGGGGCTGCAAGAAAACAAAAACTGAGGCATGTTCAGCTTCCCAGACAGAGAAAGGATTCAATAAATACACACTGAAAGCAAGATCTACCTCCTAGGAGAGTAGCGAGGTTGCTTTTTATTCCTAGGTTACCAAGACGCTTCAAACACAGTGATTAAAAGTCATTACAACAGACCCTGTTTGCCAGGCAGTGCAAGCAGATCTCATGATCTTACTTTGGCTCTCAGTTGGCAAATGTCCATTTTACGCCCCGAGTGACATAGCAGGCAGCACTCTCACCAAAGTGGCTGGGTCATGAAAAAAATATTAATCTTTTTTTCTTTTCTGTTATTGATATTTCCTGGTTAGAACTGGAACTCGTCAGTGAGAAGAAGCTCAAGTTACTGCTACCAATGGGTCATGTATTTCAGTCTCCAGGACTATTATGAATCCCACACTGAAATCAGATTTATATTAAGTTGGTTATCTTGCACAAGGGTGCACTTTGGAAAAGGCTTATTCGCAGTTAAGCTTTTAGTTCTCAGCTAACAGCTTTAAACATCTTCAGTCCTGAGGAGAAGCCTCCAAAAAACAAAATAAAATAAAACAAAACAAAAATCAGCTGATTCAATTCCAACTTTTCTTTTGAAATGAATGAATTATAATAATGGTTTAATTTTCCCAGCGTCCTGGGAGAAGCTGGAGGCTTTCAGCCAAGCATTGCAGTCACCTAGAAGAGAACAAGTCAGAGGGGAGAAAGGACAAAAATAAACCATATGTCAGTCTGTATGACTTTATAAGAGACGAGCCGGAGCTGTGTTTAAACAGGCATCAGCAGAAAGCGAAAAGCATGAGCAACAGCATTGAAAAGCCACACTGATATGAAAAAAAGAAAAAAAAAAAGTGAGGAAGAGAGGACATCTCAGGATAGATGTGTGACTGGGACTAAGGACAGTTACGTTCAACAGGAAAATCAGTTATTTTAGATAAGCAATTCTCCAGAAAAGTAGCTTTCATCTGCTCGCTTGGCACAGGTTTTGGATGGGGATGAAGACATGGGATGCTGAGCAGATCTACCACATCTTTAGGCAGGGATATTTCCCGTGCAGGACCACCAACAGGGGAAGGGAAGGCGAAGCGGCCTGGCCAAAACCAAGAACCACGCGTGAAAATCGATTCCCACTGCCAACTCACAGGAAACCACCGCCACAGCAACCGCTGCAAGTTGGAGTTTCCCTTTCGGAATTAGCTCTCACCATAGAAAATGAGAGTGGCAGACGCTGCCTGCGGCCTTGTTGCTGTGCGAGCGCTGCAAAGCTGATGCCATCAAACGAAGGTTAGACATTGAACTCCACGCCAAGTCCAATGGGAGAGGCCTCCAAGCAGTGCTGTGGAACGATGCCTGCTTCCCTGGCCCTGAAGGCCTCGTGTCTAGGCTGCTGTGGGCTACCTGTTGCAGATGGTCTGGCCACCTTCTCACTGCATGGTCAGGATGCTCCTGACCTGTCACATGCACCATTACAGTATTCACCCTGTGCCTCTGGACATGTCACCACCATGCTCATCCACCTGGTGTCCACCCATTGGCATGGCAGTTGCCATCATACCATTAACACTGGCCATCAGCTTAGATGTAATTCTGTTTCAATTTCAAGCTGCTCTCCTCAACTCTCCTAGTAGGAAACCACTCGGTGCATCCTTAAATGAAGCCTGGGAGATTCTAGCTCTCTCTAGGTCACAACTCTCAGGTTGGGGATATCCTGAAGCATCTTTCCACAAGGACCCTCCCTGGCCTTGCATGTTTTGATAATCGCTTGAGGTTCTTGACGTCTAGGTTTGGCCATGGTGTATGAGAATCAAACTCCTGAAGTTTGTACCTTTACCTTCAGCAAAAATGCAACAGGTAGGGAAAAGTAAAGTGAATTTGGGACTCAGAAACCAAATCAAAACAAAAGGCATCCTGGCTCCGGGGGGAGGCGTGGGGGTGGAATCAAACACAGTAGCTGTTAAACTGGAACCTACCCAAGAAATGCATCAGTAGCTCAGCTGATTACAGGGAGAGGATTATATCAGCCTACAATGATGTGCACACGAGACAAAGATTTGACCAAAAAGGCGGCCACAGTCTACTCTAATTAACTTGGAAGTTTAAATTAAACTTCCTGCAACTCATATCTCAAGCCAGGTCAGGTACAGATGAGAAAATGAGTAAATTAGCGGCATTGTGGGACAAAGTGCTGATGATTCAAGAAACTGTGTGGTGTCCTAGCAGCGTGCTCAGGACCTGACCTACAATTCGAGGTGAGTTAGGACAGCCTAAGCCATGTCCACTTACCTTCCAAGGACCACCTCCTTCTTAACCCTTGCAGAGCACACATTCCCATCTTCTCATGGCCAGTGAGCCCTATTTAAATCTACAAGATTCCCATTTCCTAAGCAATCAGCCTTGAGACATTTAGTAACCATCTCCCAGATGGTAGGAAGGAGTTGTCAAGGTTGCAAGGGGAGCGCACACCATGTCATGAATCCTGGGGTGGAAAAAAGGAAAAAACAACAGCCTCATCTCCCCTCTTTTGCAGCCCCTTTCCAGCAACCCTCTCCAGTGATCCCATGATAAATGTAGCCGTTGGAGTCAAAGAGGATGGCCATGAATGAAGGCCAGCATTGCAGCTCGTAGTGGAGATAAAGCCACACGGGATGCGGGTGAGCACTAGCACTCACAGAAGGGCCACTTCAATTTCTAGAGTGTGAGAGCCCCATCTCTAAGCATGGGGAAGACTCCTACGTGCATACATAGCCAAAATATTTTATGACCATGGCATTACTGGAATGAAATAGCACATGGAGTTGCCATGAATCAGATTTTAATGTTTTGGTTATGGTTCCGTTGGAATAGGAGTGTTAAAGAGCTGTAATGCAATAAATGCAAGAAAAAAAAGTTGTCAATGAAAGGTCACCTACTTGGACTATTTGTGAATCAAAAATGTTGAATTTAGAAGCTTCATTAATTGTTAAGTGTTTCATACACAATTAACTTCCTATTTTATGCATGCAGTGTTTTCATTCCAAGTTGTATCTAGTGGTTAGTTATTTGGTCAGAAGACCATGAGATGAGGTTATTAAAAAAGAACGTGCTTAATAGGCCACTGAAGATGATTAAAGGCATTGAGCATCCTGATTTCTGTCAGGCAGTCTTTAACTTTGGTAATAACAGACAACTAAGTTTCATTTTTATTTACACTGTTCAAGAATCATCCCTCTTTTATATTTGTTTTTGTAGGAAATAGCTAACTTCACAAGAGTTAAACTTTGAATCAGCATGTTGAGAAGAGTCGACTTAATGCCTTGTTCCTGTTGGCCCAGGATCAATAAACATATCTGCACCACAATCTAAATATATGATTCTCATTTTTTTCCTTATTTTGAGGAAGAGAAGAATTTGATTTGACAAAACAAACTTCATTTGAGAACAATCTCTACTGCATCCCATTCTGTCCCATATTTGGCTTATTTATTAATATGTTGCTTGAAGAAAAATACCTTTATTAACAAAGTCAAAAAATTTTGGCTAGCAGAAAACTCTTTCCTCATCCCTGCAACTCAGAACAACAAGAATGATCACCATGAAACTGCACAAACACCCCCACAGCAGAGAAACTAATGAAGCTAAATTTCCAACAGGATTAACTATGTGAGAGCTAATAAACAGTGAATGTCTAGGCCAGCTCATGGTGGGAGCAGAGTGGAGCCTCCAGTTGACCTACTGCTTCATGGGACATGTGGTAGCAAAAGGTCTTTGAAAGTGCTTCCTTGACCAATCTCAGTTGAGCTTGAGCTGCTGTTTTTGGGTCCCTTCCTTCCTTGGAGGTGTGCAAGGACCTTCTGCCCAAACCATGACCCAACTCCGGGCATCCCGAGAAGCCCAAGAGGCCTCGTGCAAGAGGCCCTGGCTTTGTGACATGATGAGCGGATGGAAAAACCACCTCCATTAGCCTTGAGGATTTCGTTACCAGGGCCAAAATCATCGTTGCCTGCAACTTCTAAACTACAGGGCTAAAGGAAGCAAAAGAAGCCAAGATATAAATAGAGAAGCAAAGTTCTCCTCACCCATCCAGGTGGAAGCTAGAGGGGTAAGGGCAACATCAACTCCCTTTTTGGGACCTCAATGCTGCAAAGCAGATGGGGAGCCAAAGTTATTTTTCCTTTTTGGGACCCATGTTGGAGAAGGGAGGCTCTGGAGTGAGCACGTGTGGTTGCACAAATACCTGTTGAGGGCAACGTTTCAATGCAGAAGTTCAACGCTTTTCCGAGAAGGGCCCTTGGGTGCCAGAAACACCTGTGCCTTTGCTCCAGCCCTCGCGAGCCCATGCACAACCTTTACAGCTGCCTTGAGTCATGCAGAATCAGCCCCGTGTCCCGCCAGGATGTGAGGTGCTTGGACCGGGACAACCTCGGAGGCCACCGCTTCCACTGCAGGAATTCCGAGCACAGTTTTCAAAGCCTCGTGGATTGCTGGGTTGGATTTCAGAGACACACTATGGGCATAATGCAGACCACAAGGAAGAGGAGGCCGAGAAAACAACCAGAACTATAAAAACCACCGTTTTTACTCTTTTCACAATGGTATATTTCTTACAGTGAGCTCCAAATTCTTCTTCTTCCTGGATATCTACAGCTTTCCTCCGAGTTGTTCCACTGGGCTGTGTTTTCCCAAATGCTATAACCTGAATTTAAATCAGAAAAAGAGAATAAATAAACTCAGCTCTACCGAACATATGTTTCTAATATATTTTTCCTGAAGTACAACTCTTGATAAAAGTTTGCAATATAGATATCCCTGGAAAACTGTCCCTAAAACAAAGCAACATTTTACTAAAATATTTTTAAGAAAACAACATTAATTTCAATGCATTCATCCTTACAGTAGATAATATCTGATTGCATTTTTCCTCAAGTGTACTATAAGACTATCTTTTCACTTAACATTAATCTTTAACAGGAATTTATATAGAAACAACCTCCCTGTATTTAAATGTTTAGTCTGGTACAGGGAAAAACGTATTCTCTGCACAAGACTATCTTGTTTAATGTGTAGTCTTTTCAGTTAGAATAACCAACCTATTTTGGGGAGTAAAGAGAGCTAGCCTATTTTGGCTGGAATTTTATCTTCAACTCCTTATTTAAATTGGCATAAAAATGCCTTTAATTTTGAACAAGCTTTTAAAAAGCCCCGATAGCCGCCTTCACCACTAGCATGGTAAAACTTCAAAATTTTTGTGGTCTGAAACACATTCAAAGATGAACTTATTCAGGATTATTTTATGGCGCTAGTCTGCCCTATAAATTAGTGGTGGCGCTGCAAGTGCTACAGTAATTCCTTGAGACTGAGATGGACAGGATGGAAAAAGAAAATATCTTTTTTTTTTCTTTCTTTTTTTTAAGAAATGGGTGCAGTAATACTTAGCCTCCTTGGAACAGCAGCCAGGGGATAAAATAAGCCATAGGGCCTCTTGCAGTAATTATCTTGGTAAAGGAGTTAGGCATCTCGGTTAGGAAATCACTTCTTATTTAGTAATGCTCCAGTAGCTGATATTAATAATAATGAAAATAGAAGTAATCACTGTTTTACCATACAGAGACAGGCAATGGAGAGGAAGAGAGGAAACTTTAGCAAATTGCAGCCATTTACCAGGGATGGGAGTGACCATGACAGGGTTGGCTCATGCTTCTGCTTGCCACCATGCCTGAAACAGCAATTTCGTTGTGCTTTGCCACAGGGTTTCATTAGTCTGTGTATGAATGCTTCAAAATGCAGGTTTGGTTCGCTTCTCTGAAGGACTGTGCCAAGATTTTAGGAAGTGGCATTTCGTTATGTTTATGGGATATATATAATCTTACAAAGCTTTCCTGAACTTTTGTCATGGATAACTTCTGTTCAGCAGCAAATAGGGCAAATAATGAAAAAACACTTATTGAATGCAAACTTTCCCCTACTGTAGCATAACCCAGAATACCCAGGAACCCCTCGGCACAGCGTTCTCCCGTGCCCTGGCAGATGGTGAGTAAATCACAGCAACTGTGGGCAACACCACATTGCAGCCATGGAAGATGAGACCAGTAGTCCTGAGTACATGATAGTGCCCTCCTGGTCACATCTTCTGCCAGGTCTTTACCCTGGGCTGCCCCAGGGCATTTCCTGCTTGGGTGGTGGGAGGTTCATGGGACTCTCCAGCTCCTCTGTCTACAGAGCAGCACTCGATGGGAAGAGGCTGTGCAGAGAGCGGGGCTGCATGTGGCTGTGAACGGCCAACGTGGTCAACACCGAGCTGCCTAATGCGCAAAACCCACCCTGTCCATTTGGGAGACAAGCTGTGATTTAGAGATGCAGGGGGAAATGACAAATCGGGTATGAAATTCTCTGGTACACTAGACCTTGGCCAGGTAGATGCAGCAGCTCTTCTCATGTCTTGTGGTTTGTGCTGGGGCCTCCTGCCGTTGTTTCCTCCTCCTTGACCAGCAGACAGCTACGGTGGTGTCACTGTGTGCTGCTTTTAGAATAACCGTCTGCCTTTCAAGTAACACCACTGGCCATTAGAAAGTGCGACCTGGGCATTCAAAGAGCTGCTGCGACAAGGCCTGTGGGAGCCACCCTCTCAAAATTTTACTTACCATGACACTAAAAAGGGCTGGAGAGCCTCAGCACTCAGGCTCCAACTTCATTTTCTTTTATGGGTACCTTTGCAGATTAATCTCTCCTTGGCATTCCACCAGATTCCCTAAAATCAACATGTTCTACCATGCAACCAATCTCATGGCCTTCAGAAAAGAGACCTGACCCATCCATCGGGGACTGAGGCTGCAGCTTTCATGGACAGCAGTATAACTCACCTGAAGGTGCATGTTAGACATTGCCAGTATTTCTTTCCATATTAAATCATCTCCATATATGTTCAGTGTTGATATGGCACTCAGAAGCTGTGCAAGCTCATATATCTCACATCCACCTTTAGGCAGCTCTGTGTTTTCTCTAGTTCGGGGTTGTGTTACATATAATCCATGCATTAAGAAAGGTTGATATTACTACATTAAAATATGGCCCTCTTAGGCCACAGCTGATTGCTATTTGATAATCAGTGGGTGGAAGTATTTCCACCAATATTTCCCCTGCTGTCTTTCCCCCTGGTGTTTGACGTGCTGGCATTCATTTGCAGTTGTTTAGTTATAGAGTGTATTTGCAAGAGCCCTGAAAGAGAGGAAGGCATCATTTCCTGAAGGAAATGCCACGTTCATACTGGCATTGCTGAATGGAAACATTTTCCAGTTGTGCAGAACGAACATAAATTTTAAAAAGAGGCAATTTTCCCCAAGCTCCCCCAAGTCAGCAGTGTTGAGCAAGCAAAACACATTAAGCTTAAGCATTTTCTGTCTTGTCTCTGCCCTACAGGCTGAGAGAATTCATTTACCCCCTGCTCTGTCTCACTTTTGGGGATCTAACCCTGATCTCATTTATATTGCTGTAAATCAGTACTGATATGGTTACAATTATTGGTAAATGGAGGCCGTAAGTGAGGGAAGAACCAAGCCTTCCACTGAAAACATGACATCCTAATAACCTAATATCCTCTTGTGAATTTTGGCGGGTTTGCCAGTCACAACCTGCTAGGAATTGTCCCAGTGCCCAGTACATGAGGAGGTATCTGTCCTTCTCTGGACATTTCTAAGATGTCCCTAAGAGACATCTCTTTGTCCTCTGCCCCGTCTAGTGTATTATCATTCACAAGAACAATTTTGCCCTAATTTTAGCATATACAATTTTAGTTTAACATTGTAGGCTGTGGTGTTTCAGAAATAAAGCATTTATCTTCATAACAATTGCTCAGTAATCACGCTATACAAATACACAGCTGCAAAGTGTGTTAAAATGTGTGCTTTGAGATGCATATACCTGTGAGGAATAACAGATAGAACTAAAAATGTGGTATCATTATTTTATGATGTGCAATTTTCTTTCATCTACATATATTTGAACAATGTGGGGACTAAAACATCTTTGCTTCTACAAGTGCCCTGTCAAATCCAAGGTGCTGGAATTATCTACTGAATGAATGCTTTAGCCTTCAACAGGACATGTATGATGGGAAATTATGTCATCTAAGTCATTAATTTGTTTGTTTCTACCCCCAGGACCATAACAAGAAATGAGACACAGCACTAAAAAAATCTGATCCTAGGGGATTTAGCTTTCCTTTAAATAAAAGATTTACCAAAATACAGTTTTTGTTTAATTTCACACTGCCAACCTCCCACCACAAGTACTAAATCCAACACGGTCCACATCCTGGGATACCAAGACCAGCATCCCGAGTTTTGGTGGGTCTGGATCCACCAGGATAAGACCTACAAATGCCAGATGGATGTCCAGAGCCCTATTGACCTTGTGGGGCTTCTGGAGTCTCTCCACTCACATTGACTCAACGCAGGCAGTGCTCACAACACAAATGTGCATCTCTCCAGCCTTTGAGTTCCTTCAAAGCCAACCTCACTTCCCTGCATTGTGCTCTTAAAATGACACCATTGCGAGGGGAATTTGAGGCTGAAGTAGCACCTTCCCTTGTAATGCTGCGCACAGTTCAGAAAGGCAATGTGTGATCATTGATGAAGCTCATCAGCATTAATTAGGAGGTCAATTCCTAATAATCCTGTAATGCCATTCCAGGATGTAAAGTTTTGCAAGTCTTAATATCGGAATTAGGGTGCTTCTGCCCTGCTGTGCAGGGATGAAAACGCCCTTAATCTTCTCTGCTAATGGATTTCAGGATGATGAGTGGCTCTTGCTTGCTTTTTAAGCAGGACGACGTCTGTAACTGTGAGACTTATTAATTTTATTTAAAGTGCTAAGGCTGACATCCTGGAACTATGGTCTATTAAAATCTTGTTCTTAATTGTTGTAAGCAGCTTTAAGAGCACTTTTAGATGTTTCTATTTACAAGTTAAAAGAAATAATAATAATAAAAAAAAGAGCCAAACCAACCTATAACTTCTTACATCTTCATTCACTTGGACGTTTACCAGAGACTGGGTTGTATTTCCCCCTTGCATATGCAGTCAAGATATTATTCTCTATAGTATCCTGCAGCAGAAAGAATAGTAAGTCTAATTTAGAACAGTATAAATCAACTTCTTTGTTTCTATGATTCCATACGGTAACGGGAATTAGGTGTTTGTTGCTAAGTGAAGAATCAGTAGGGTTGCAATTTAGATATGAATAGGCCAAATGATACTTATGTAATCTTGCTTTTATTTTGAAACTGTCTCTTTTTTTTTCTGATTGTTAAAACCCAAGTGCAACCTTTTTTGGTTTGTGTTGACTTAAATATGTGAGCGATTCCCAAGTTTCCCTCCTGAAGAGGTCACAGCTCATGGCACATTGCCAGGAGCTGCCCTTCTTTGGAATCTTTGAACTCCTTATTTAGGCAGACAGAAACTTGTGTCTTGAGTATGTCCATCCCCATTGGTAAGATCTAAGATAAATGTTCATCTCGTGCTCACAGAGGAAGCTCTTGCTGAGCAAACAAGAGATGCCCAGAGTGCCGGGCCTAGTTTGGTGGGCTCAGGTTGGGTTCCCATCTAGAAGGTCCTCCTCTGCGCTGGTGTTGCACCTTCTCATGATCTCCTCAACTTGCTTTCCAAGGCCTTAGCAGACCCGGGCTCATCCTCTAGGGCTAGAAGGGGGACAGTGCCCTGACCTGCCCCCTTCCCTCGCTCCTTCCAAGATCTCAGCCCTTTCACTTCCGTAGGCTTCGGCCTGCGCAGAAAATGCGCCACCAGCACAGCAGGGAGTGGGCAACAGACAGCCCAGGGCCTCTCCAGACTCCCTCCACCTCTTTCCTCAGAAAATCAAGATCCACAAACACACATCTCCCCCTCAATTATCCCAGATCATTCCTCTCGCAAAATTTTTGCCCTGAAAAATGCAATCAGCTATCAATAAGCATTTGTCTGGACAAAGCTGCTGACAAAGGAGCAACGGGCAGTTTTCCACTCCATGTTCACCAGTCTGCCCAGATACCTACCAGCTCATCTTGCTTCTCCTGTTTGCAGCAGGATTGTTTTGTCCCTGCAAGATGCTTGTGTGATAAAGATTCCTCGCTGCTGCTCTTGGTTACATATGGTGATGTACTTTGGCTCCATGAAAGTTTTATTTAGCATGAGTTCTTGGATGGACTCTGTGTGCCATTCCTTCCTTACCGCACCAGCCCAAGACAGCGATAACAGGGATACAAAGCCAAAATGACTAATGGGTAAGCTTCCATGATCTTAAAATGCTTACAGACCCAAAATGTGCTAATATCGGAGCTATGGGAGAGTGAATATAAGCCTCAAATCTTTGTACTAGGTTTGTTCAGACATATATCAAAGGAGACTTCCATTAGGATCTGCACGGCTAAATGTAGGCTGCAAAATTTATTCAATGAAGCCTCACATTTGCAAAGAGGGCTCTAAAACATTATTGAAAAAATGGCTTTATTCCCAAAAGTCTCACTATAATTTTAAAGTGTAAATAAAAAATTGCAGTATTTTCTTACACTGGAGAGCTCTAAAACTTTAGTTGAGAAGTAAGAAATCCTATTCTGCAACTTAAAATTATGATTCATGATTGCTTTCTGACCATGAAGCAATTTTGTGACATAAAATGTGAAACTAAGCATTTGCTTTCCATTTAAAAGGTCTCATTAAGACTACAAATGATCTTCTCCAGCACCGTAACTCTAATATGTTGAATCTAACACAATCTCTCTACCATAGGGTGACTTTGGAGACTGTGCAGACAAACTACTGTTTTGCAAGGCCAACATCCTTCCTTTTTCCGGAAACTTCATTCTAAGCCCTGGGTTTAGCAGAGGACTCAAGCACATGCTTGAATCCATTTCGTCTGCTGCAGAGATGTTAAAATACATGCAACAGCCCCACTGAAGTCAACAGCACTGCAACCTGCTCATTGAATTAAGCAATTCCTCAGCGTGTTGTGATGCTGAGTTGCAGGATCAGAGTCCCCATCTATGTCCTTAATTAAGAGTCACTCTTGGTTTAATAGGTGCTGCATCAGGCTCTGGCGTGCTGTGCTTGATCTTGATTTCATGGGCATTTGGTAGCTTAATAGCACTGTGGAGACCTCTTATGCCTCTTCCTATAGACACAACCCAACAACCTGCACAGCAACACACGACCCCGAATAATTTATTGTCCATGGAACCGGTTGCGTCCTCATGGCTAAAACTGTTCGGAGCTCCTGGTGATAACACTCTGCCTATAACCCTGCCAAAATGGAGCTGCTCGGCCTCTGAAACCCGTGCTGGGTCCTGCCTCGGGATAAATCCCGTTAGACCTTGGAGAAGGTCTCTCCGCTCCACAGTGCCTGGGAGAGCGCACGCCTTCTCCTCCTACCCATTACGCTGTGAACCACTTGGCACAAACGGATGCTGTTTATCTGATAATAATCTGGGAACGGGAATTGTCTCTAAGACAAAATGAAGGGATTTCTGTCAGGGAAATGTTTTTTTCTTTGTTTGTTTTATTAAAAGAGCTCATTAAACACAGAAATTATTAAGAGAGCAAGGATAAAATCAGGAGCCATTGAGTAAATGCTAGGTCTGGAGAAAGACTCATTCAGTGAGGTCTCCTTTTTCATTGGAAAAACAGGCTTGCTTGGAAAGAAAAAAAAAAAAAAAAAAAAAGACTGTTTTGACCCTGCTCAACACCACTAAAATAACTGCGATAAAGGCAAGAGTGCTGAGTGGCATATTTGGTCAGGATAACATAGCAAATATTATCCTTGTCTTCAGCAGAGAAGCTTTTGCACATTTCTGTATTTGGAAATGTTTCCCTTTTTCTTTCCGGGCCAATCGTTCTTCAGTGCTTCTTGGTTGCAGTTTCTATTTGTCAGTTGTCCCATTTTTGGCTAAAAGAGCTTTGCAGTTTCAAGCTAAGGATGGGAAATTTGCACTCCTGTGGTTTGGGGTGTGTGAATATGAAAACCAGGGGATTTTCACTCTGACCCTAAATTCTACAGTGTTCCAACACGTCTGCTGTATCCTGGCAGTGTTTGTGTCGGAAATGAGCCACAGAATACCAGGATATCTCTCCTTTCTTTCCTTTTTTCTGGCTGGCCCTGCTGCCCACTAGATCTTGCAGAAAGTAGTTGAAGACAGCAATGCCTGAGCAAGAAAAAAAAAAGGAAAAAGAAAAAGGTAATTATACAGTAAGTGAGTCCTACCATAGCTTGTAAATTTTATGATCCTGCACTTTTATGACGTATTTATAACCCAGAGAAAATGCCTGACCAGAAAGAAAAAAACAGCAATTCTGCAATTACTGGTATCAGTAAAATAAGAGATTTCCAAGAAACGTCTTTTGTTTTCCTTCTTCTCTTTATTCACTGCAGAAAATGAAATTGGTGGAGTTTCTTATTCTCCATTTTCCTTTTCTACAGGAGAAAAAAGGTCAGGTTGTGATGATGGATGGGCAATATGAGTTGATGAAGTCTAGTCCCTCAACCTGCTGTCGTTCAACAACGTGCTCTGGCCCATTCTCTTGTGGAGTTGCTTCGTCCCACATTCCACTTTTCCCAGATACACGGGGATAATTATTCCATTTCTTTGATGTTAATAACCTGACATTTGAGATATAGACAGAAGATCAGTGAGGTTATTTTCCAGGAGTTGCCTGGGCTGCATTCCTACCCAAATTAAGTGTTAATGATGTTCTTGGTGACCACAACCGCCAGCTTACACTAATTACTTGAATTCCTCCCATAATAAGGATGAGATCTCAAAGTGAGCAGAGATAGAAGGGCCATGTCTGAAGCGGCAGGGCCTGTGCCACTTCACCAAGAAGGGGAAACCCGCTCTATTTGCATGCACAAAATATTAATATTTTAAGGCATCTTATTCTGAGATTGCAGAACAAGCTGCAGTTTGGAGAGCGTTTCTGCCATGAGTATAGTGAATCCTTCTGCATGTGCTCACATTTCACTGCACTGGGTGGTCTGAGTGGGGTTCTTCTTCAACTCAACCGTTTAGGACCTGTATTTTGGGCAATGAAGGCTCCAGTTTCAATATCCATTGATAAAATGTGTGTGTTTCTTTGCTTTGATTTGTTTTTTGGTGCAGATAATGCTAGGATTAATCCCGCCAAGACATTTCGACTTCAGCCCTGTCTGGAATAAGCCACCATGCAGCACGTTCATGTGCCATCTGTCTCACTGGGGGCAGTGACGACTCACAGGACGTACAAGACAGTCCGTGGCCCTGGGACTGCAGCCCGCAGAGCTGCTGCTGTCAGGACCATCTGCCAGTTCACAACCAGCGACATCTCCTTCTAAAGTAACTGTAGCCCGTTTTGGGCTTGTTTTGAGGTTTCCAGATGCTTTTCTGCATTAAGCCCTTCTCTGTGCTTCACCTCTGTGCTCCAGAGCTGTGTCAGGTGCATCTTGTGTGAGTTCAGCCTTGGTCTGTGGTGTAGGTGACACCCAAAGCCTCAGCGGGGTATTCTTACAAGACCAGGAACCTGAAGTGATTAATGGAAAAAGAGCTGCCCTCAAAGAGGGGTAGTCTCATAGACTAAGGAAGAGCCAGCAGAGAAAATGGGAAGGAGATACCTGGCAACGTTCCTGTCCAATTAAAGCAAATTTATTGTCGCTTCCTTACTGATGCCCTATTATTAATTGTTAATGTGACAGTGGACTCTGGCTGCTGCTTAAGGAAGGGACTGTGGAAATGGCTGAGATTCAGAGAAATGCTGGGTTGTAGAGGACAGTTTGTGTGAAAAAATATCAGAACTGTTCACTGCTGGCTCTGCTCTGCAGGTCCTCCAGGAACTCCTGCTTACGGAGCAAGGGGGCAAAATGATGCATGGCAAAGAAAAATAAAATGCTCAGAGTCACTGGATTTATAAATTATAGTGAAATGTTATGTGAAATGTTTGTGAAATGAGAATGTAAATTTTAAAACCACTGCTTAGAAATCTTACATTATTTTCTTTATAAGTAGAGGTAATTATCTGTCTCATAGAAAAGCATGAAAATGCTGTATCTTTGAATAATCAGTGGCTTATCCCTAATCATATTGATCCCTTGACCATTTTTAAGAAAACTCAGCATTGAAGGCACACGACCAGTGTCTCTGAATTGTCAGGAGATGTTTGGAACAGAACTAAGAAAGAGGAAGAGTTTGGAATTAGAGCAGAGGAGTATCTGGCACATGATCTGCCAATCAGATGACCCTTCTTCTCCACTGGATGAGATCTCACCTGCTTGAAGAAGGAAGATTCTGTCACAGTAGTTTGGGAAGTGAAAATCAGCCTCTTTGTGAAGCCCTCCCTGAACTCAACACAAGACAACTCAAGGCTGGGATTGCAAGAGAAGTGAGAGAGTATTGAGCTCTGCAGGAGCTCAGCATTCCCACAGATCCCAAAGAGCTCCCAGGCCACAGTGCTTAGACCTTTGCAGGCTCAAGCTTGACTGTTAAGGAAACGCCAGCTGCAAGAAGTGAAGTCTGCCGTGCAATTTGGTGGTTGCATAACTTGGGCTCAGCTTACAAAGTGTTACAGCCCTCTCGTGCTTTCAGTAATCAACTTTGAGCTAAATGCTGCAGCTGCAGCTCAGGCAGGGCTCCCACTTTAACTGCAGGGAGAGCTAACCCTGTACATGGATAAAGCTCTGAGTTCCAGGGCTGAAGATAGTGCATGCATTCAAAGCCAACAACAGAAACAGCGTTGAGCAAGAAAAAAAGGTTCCTATTTCTACAGGCAGGTAACCCTGTGCAGATATGAAGGCTGTTGATATTTTATTATTGTCTCAGTTCTGAATGTAAGAAGAAAACCTGAGTTTCCAAACCTTCTCCCACAAAACAAAATATTTTCACATTCAGAAATAAAGTGGCATTCATTAAGGCTTGCATTACCTATCAGAGAAATGCCAGAGCTGCCCTGACAACATCTGGCCCCGTGCCACAGCCTCAGAAACACTCCTGCCAGCGTTTTCAGAAGTGACTCGGATTCTGAATGCCTTTTTATTACGGTGGCTGCTCTGGGCCATACTATATATTAAGGTTCCATTTATAGATATTTTACAAAGTGTTAATAAATTTACAAAGTGTTAATAAACACGAATAATTATTTGTTAGTGTTTTTGATAGAAGCCAACAGGGCAGAAACTCCATATAATGATCTCTAATGCTGTTCTCACATGAGTATATAAAATATATTTAACACAGACATGTCTATAATGTGATCAGAACCTCTTTTAATCATTAACTCTTTATAATCTTTTTAAAAACAGAATTTAAATATAAAATGTGTCCTGAATCAGCATGCTGTTCAGTCGGTATTTTGCATAGCTTAAGGTTTCAGGAGGTTGCTGGGCTCCCTTCACAGCAAAGTGGGGCTGCACTTGTCACATTGTGCCCCTAGGATTTTGGTAGGAGGTTGGAAGGACTTAGACATGTTTCTCTTACTTACGGTATGGCCAGAAAGTGTCTTCACAGTCTGTATTTGCTCACATCTCCTTTGCTTCTGAGGCCCTAAACCTGCATCCTGCTCTCCTAGAGCCCATCAGCCTGTCACCTAAAAGAAGAAACCTAGAAATCATGGCCGGGATAGTTTCCTCCTTGAGCTGTTCTCCACAGGCAGTGTGAACAGGACCACATCACCTCTAAGGACATCTCCAAAGGAGCTGTAGCCCCTTAGGCCCTCAGATCACACCCCAGTGCTGGTAGAATGAGCCCTTGAGGCCGGATTGGCTCCACTTCACCTCCCTCATTAGTTCAACTCCAAATTTAATAATCAGGTGAAGAAATTGCAGCAACATGGTGGGGATACCCTGTAGGGTCAGGCTGTCTCGTGCCTGGCTTTATGTGTCCCACCAGTGGCTTCAAACCAGAAGAAACCCAAGTATCAGATACAGCCACTAATATCTGAAAGGCATCCACTTAAAGATATAAGAGAGAGATAAGAGAGATGGAAGTGAAACAGCTAACCCAAGTCACCCATAGTAAAGTTGTTGATGCATCCATCCTGTGATTCCTACACGCTTATTAAAAATCTTTGCTTTTTCTTAAATTTGCTTTCCTATCAGATAAATCCATTTCCTTCCAATTCCCCTCATGTGTAACAGGATTCCTTCCCTGGGGGAAGCTGATCTTCCATGCAGCTTTCCAAAAAGTGTGTTTTTCTAATTCTGTGTTATATGCATATGCTAAAAGTTCAGTCTAAAGGAGTCTTGAGTTTTTAACTTTGGGAGCTGAATGACCTTCACTGCCCAGCAGAGACTGTTTCTTGCCCTTTCCATAAATGCAAGGGACATCTTTGATTATAATGACACCTTTGCAATGGACAGATTTTGGTTTTAATGTGTGCTCTGGTTCCTTGTTTGTTGTGCATGGCCCAGTGCCTCCATGGTGAGAAGGGTTCTATGCAGACAGGAGAAATTACAACCTTTTCCTGCCCCAAATGCATGCTGCTCTGTGAAGGGTGATGATGCAAACTCTCCCCATGATGAATGGGATCTTAGAAATGCTTCAAGAGCAGTAGGCATTTCACAGCTGGGAGCTGATGATGTCCATAGGGTCAGATGGCAGATTCTCCCACCCTGCCCAGCCTTGTGACACCCCCTGTGCAATGGAGAAACTGGAGGCAGTGCTTGTCAAGAGGTACATGTGAGTGATCATGGCAAAATGCATTGGCAGGAGAAAATTAAAAATATTTAGCAGATATTTCTGCTAAAGTCTTTCTTCTTGAGACCAGAATGATCTTGTTTCCATTTGATTTTTTTCTGCTGCTTTAGACTGTCTCTTTTAGAAACTAAGAGCTCTGCACAACATTCTCAAGCCCTTCTCTAGCAACTGAGAATAAAATAAACAGGGCAAAACAGTCAACTAGATTTAGGAACAAGAGCTGGCAAGCCGAGATCTCCAGATCTGCACTGAGTGCATCAATTTTACACATGACAAGAAAGGATCTAGGAAACCAGCGGCAGAGAAATACTAATTTCTGCCCTTGGAAGCCCAGAGACCAGCAAAGATGTCTCAGTACAGAGACTGCTTCCCATCTCTGACCCAAGAGCCTTAAAGGAAAGGTTGTGGGAAGAGCCTGTTTTCAACCCAGGAGAATCTGCAAGTCCATGAGTTTGAAGGAACTGTCTGATTCCACCAAGACCAAACCTTTGTGCCCAGTGGAGGAAAGCAACTGCAGGATTTCTGCAGGTGAAATCTTCATCCCCCTGAAAAAAAAGGGGAAACTCCCTTTCATTTACATGGAACTTGGCTGGCTGCCTCAGCCCTGAGCTTTGCTAAATTGCAAAACTTACATCAGCTTTCTAGTGGGGGGAAGAAATCCCTCCCAGCTGGTAAGCTGCTGCATTTATGCTGCTGCCCCGGGAGGCAGGAGCCAGAGCTGCTCAGGAAGGTGTTCCAGTTCACTGGAGGAAGGGGAAAGACAGAGAGAAGGAAAGAGAGAAGGAAAGAAAGAGAGAAGGAAAGAGAGAAGGAAAGAAAGAGAGAAGGAAAGAGAAGGAAAGAAAGAGAGAAGGAAAGAGAAGGAAGGAAGGAAGGAAGGAAGGAAGGAAGGAAGGAAGGAAGGAAGGAAGGAAGGAAGGAAGGAAGGAAGGAAGGAAGGAAGGAAGGAAGGAAGGAAGGAAGGAAGGAAGGAAGGAAGGAAAGAAGGAAGGAAGGAAGGAAGGAAGGAAGGAAGGAAGGAAGGAAGGAAGGAAGGAAGGAAGGAAAGAAAGAGAAAGAAAGAAAAAGAAAGAGAGAGAAAGAGAGAAAGAGAGAAAGAAAGAAAGGAAGGAAGAAGGAAGAGTTTCACAGAGTTTGAAAATAGAAAATGCACCCTGGTCACCCAAAAGAACAGCCCCTCCATGCAAATGAACTTTCAGGAAAAAAAAAAAAAGCAATCCCAAGGCCTCTCCCTGCCTCTCATGACTTTTTAAGGCAATCCCTCGGCTGCTGCGGCAGTGTCGAGCGTGTGACTGTCGCCTTTGGGAGCTCCTGCCCCGTCAGCGCCAGCAGCGCTCGGGCACGGCTGCCAGACCCGCGCGGAGGGAGCACAGGGCTCCGGGCAGACCGTATCTCATTGCAGCCTGGTCTCAAGCTGCAGTTCTTAGAAACCCTGCCAGCCGTGAGGCTGCCAGCAGCTCCAGCAGCTCGAGGACAGAGCGCTGCTGCTTTGTCACCGCAGCCCGAGCAGCAGCCCCTCGCCACGCTGTCCCCCTTGCCCGGAGAAACGTGACCCCAGGATAAAAGTCCCTCCAAGAGAGGGATGAGGACAGCGTTCAAGAAGTCCCTGCAGGTCTCCGTGCTGCTGCTCAGCCATGGCATGTGCTGGGTTGCTTCTTGTGTGGACACAGAGCAGCAGGGCCCTGTACCAGAGCCAGCAGGCTCGGTCACACAGTGGGGACCATTTTCATTCCTCTGTCTTCTGCAACCTGGTTCGTGAACTACTGAGTAAAATCTTCATCACCAGCAGGAGTGGAGGACACTAGGGTCTCTCCCAGCCTTCGGAATTGCCGAGTCTGTGAACGTTACCAGCTCATGGAGTGAGTTGATGGGAAGTAATGAACTTCATTTCAGAAATGGGCAGTCAGTGACCTCTGCACGAACAGAATCTCCTTCCATCTTTCCCACAAGCTTCCTTGCAGACATCTGTAGGGACGTCCTGCTCCCTTCCTGGCCGGCACAGAGCGTTTCCTATAAACCTGGTGATGTCAGGGTAGCTAATGGGCTTTAATTGTTCCTTACCACTTAGCAACCATAACCCCAGAGCTTGTTATACTCTGGCCTTGCGGTTATTGAGAAAACCTCTGGCTCTTTAAAAAGTCTCCAATTAGTATAGGTTTTCTTAAGAGCGTAAGAAGAGCTATGTGAGGCCAGATCAAAGGTACACCCTACAACTGGAGATGTTTCCTCAAAATGCTTGTTTGGGGCTCTGGGATTTGCTGAGTTAGAGGTGGGCTGTTTTTAAGTGACCCTAGCTGTATTTCTTTTCATGATTTTTTTTTCAGTTGCCGTATAACCCATGTTAACTTTTAGTGCTCTCAGTATTCCAGCTGTGCTTGGAGGTGATCCAGATGCTCCTGGCTCATGAAGAGAGCTGCTGCCCTCCACTTCTCTGTGCTGAAGGATTCGCTGATGATGAGGGAGTTGGGACCCTTGAAGGACACGACTGCAGCAGCACTGGAACAAGGCAGTGAAATAGAGACCATACCGTGCAAACAACACGGTGACACCTGTTCTTTCTGCAGTCAAATTCTGGTTATAACGGAGACAGAGCAACAGAGGTTCATCAAGTTGCGCTCCCCAATGTTAGGCTGATAATCCAGCCATATCTGTGAGCTTTGACTCCTCTTTTACAGTCATCTGGGCATCCTTGCTGGCACCACAGGCATCGTGGGCATCCCACACTGTTGGCACTTCCCTGATCAGAGCACCCGATGGAGACACTTCAAGCCAACCAAAAAAAGGCATTGATTGTCTTTTAACCAGAAAAGGAAGGAGAAGGACTTTTTAAATCGAGAAATTATGGAAATGATTGCAAAATATCTGAGTCTTTTAAGATACCGAGACAATAATATGCCTGCACTTATTTAGTGTCTGCCATTTACCTACCAGTTATTTGAATGCTAATGCTCTGGACATCACTAAATGGATACGATGTTGTCTGCTTAAATATCCAAAAGGCAAAAGTAGATCATTCCATGCTTACGTGACTAATTGGATTAGAGAAAATAATTTAATGATTCCGAGGTAATGAGTTACTGGATGGATGATTCCAGAAGAAAGTCCTGTGGTGGCACTTTGCCAACGAGCGTCTTTAAGCAAGATCTCACTTTATTTGACAGGGAACCAGTGATATTTCTTGGGCATGGAAGAAAGATCCAGGCCTCATTCAGATCTCATTTCATGCCTCTGTAACTCCCTAGCCCTGATTTACACCGATATCACTGAGACTCTGATCAGGCCTTGCAATTTTATATATGGCCTTTCCTAAAGCTGCAGAGCTCTTCTGTGGACTGTGCTGGTTCCACCAATGAAGATGAATAGCCAGACACTGATATAATCTTTTGGCTCTCTTGATTGCTTCTTAGAGTAAATTTTACCATTTTCAAGTTTTTGTACTAAAGGTCCTAAATTTGTTATGCGATGCTAGAGGTGTGGGGGCTTTTCAGGGGGTGAAAAGGGAACATCTAATCGACGCTTACTTACGCTGGCTTGGATGCCTTTCGTATGTGTGGTTTTTTTTCTTTTTTCTCCTGTGTTTTAGGTGCTTTTCCACAGCTCTTTTTACCAACACAGGATTTCTTGGCATGCAGGGCTCTCCCTATATGCAGCGTATCTCATTTATCTGTACCTCTGCCTGAGAATCTGAAAATAATAAAAATCAACTTTCACTTTGAAATCCAAGGTGATGGATCTCCCATTTTACACAGCACAAGGTAGCCAGAATCATAGAATGGTTGAGGTTTGAAGAGACCTCTGGAGATCATCAGGTCCAAAGTGCCTGCTCAAGCAGGGTCACCTACAGCAAGTTATACAGGACTCACTGAAGTGAAATGAGTGGCCAAGGTCACATTGCAACAAAAATTGCAGACACCAGGAATCTGCATTTAACTTCAGCCTCCTTATTGAAAGTCATGGAGCATGAGAAAGGAGGCCAGGTCTTGGGTCCAGCCTGAATCACCAAACTCTTAATTCTTTCTCTATTAAGGAGGAAATTAGATTAGTTTGGCATTATTGTCCCCAAAAAATTGTGGTGGCTGTGACTCAGTTTACTCTCAGGGCAATCCTTCTTTCTCAATGAAGTATTATATAATAACAAGGGTTAATGTCTTCATACTGAATTTCAGTAATACCAACTACTATTTATTATGCAGGAAATTATAAAATCTTACAGAAAACTTGAGATTCTTCCAGGTTCAGACTGGTCTTGTACAAGCCTTTGGACCATAGACATCCTGAGTCATGATCTTGGCCTATACAATCAAAGCTGTCTTCTAAGTTCACTGCAGATTGGAATTTAGTAGTTGATAATTTACTAGTCATAGAATCAGTGCTAATTGCTACTCTTCCCTTGTGGAACAAAGAGATATTAACAGAAATGTACAAAAAGGCTTTTTTTTTTAGAAGAACAGTAGCTAATTTACAGATTTCTGCTATTAACATTTTCCTTATTTGGAAATGTAAATGGTCCAAAAATATATTCTTATCAGCAGCGCGTGAATGAGAAATTTTTTTAGTCCTCTAATTCTTTGTGTGTGTTCTTAATTGGGATATATGTTAATATAGATATACACAGATCAGGAATTTATAACAAGTTAAAAAAATATTCATCTCACTATATAGGAAGGACTGTTTTTTTGGTTTCATTAATGGAGAAGCTATACTGTGCCATACTTTTTTGTGATCTCACTGAATATATCTATACATGTGTTCAGGTACATAAAAATATTTCCCAGAAACTTCTGGTGGCCACTTATGATCGCTAAGCAGAAAATGTTAATTTGAATATGCAATCCTCATAGAGGAAGCTGGGTTGATTTTCTGGAATGTTTTCAAAGAATTTCTGCCAAAACTCAACATGAAAGGTACTTAAAATACCTTGAAACCTGGGTATTTCTTCACCTTTTTCTTGCAGTGCAAAGGAGGTATAATGGCAGAAGCTTGGTACTCGGAGTGGAGGTGGTGATCCTCGATATCCTGCTCCAAGGATTCAAATGCTGCCTGAAAAAAGTGGCTTTTTCCATCGGTTGTGAAAGTTCTAGTTTATTGTAATGGAAAATGATGGCTCTGTTCGTTCACTCCGAGTGATCTTTCCACATGGAGCAGCGTGTTTTTTGTTAGCTCTGGTTTCTTCTTGCCTGGTAGCCTTTTGGCCATGGACAGACTGGACAATTACTGTTCTAATTTTATCCTTGTCTCCCCAGCCCAGCAATGGGATTTTGCATTTTCAATGGACTAACCAGGCCAGGCCATAAAGTTTTGGTGTCCAAAATCAAAAAGAGGCAATGTAACAACTGGACAAAGTAATTCTAAAAAGTCATTTACTTAATTAGTACTCTGTTCATTTTACATGAGGGAGTTGTTTAGCAGCTTTGCAAAATTCAATCAAAACAGTCTTCTAGCAAACACAGATCAGGAATTGTCCTCAAGCAGTCACCAGCCCAGCTCTTTGTTTGGGGAAGGCAAACAGAAGAAAATGAAACCAGTCTCTCTTTTAAAACAGAAATCTTCCATCCTCTTGAATGAGGTCATTTTGCAAATGCAAGGTTATTAAACCTCATTTTCCCTTGCTTTGGCCCCCCCTTTACATTGGCAAGTTTGTGCTACTCCTTCAGCACAGTTATTCTGCTTTACAGCAGCGAAGAGTCTGACCTTACCTGATGAAAGACCTTCCTTTCCTGCCAGGATGTTGGTTTGGATCCAGAACTCTGGGAACAAGCCTGACCCCCTTCATTTAGCCCTCATGTGAAGAAAGAGTGTGTTTCTCTGTTCCTAAGCCCTTTAAAATAAGAAAGAGCATGTTTTCTTTTTCCATGTTGGAGAAAGAGCATGCTGCAGTCAACCCACTTCCAGCTATTTCCAAATGCAGCAAAAGGAATCAAATAACGTGTGTCAGCTTTGCTCCAGCTGGGAAATGCCCTCCTAGGATGGAGTTCAGTGCAGGCAGCAACACGCTCTGTGTGCCCAGGAAGCTGCACCGTGATGTGCGTGAGCCTTATGAGCAGGTCCTGCATGTGCAGAGGGCCCAACTCGGCTTTCCTCCCTAAAAATCTCAGCGATAATGGAAGTCCTTCCACCTCTATACGCCTGATGGAAGAGGAATTTGAATCTTGAGAGTACAAGAAGGGCCTTTTGATGTCACCTGCAATATTGGGAACAGCATTCCTGACATATTAAGCAGTGAAAGCTTTACCTTGTCTACTTCTGATGACTTCATCGATCATCTATTTTGTAAATCATATAGATTATACAAGGGCTTAATATCCTCACGGCATTAGCTGGTTCCTATAGTACAAAGGACAAACTCTGTGCATCAATATAACAGGTCATGGACTTAACATCCCTGTGCAGCCCAGAGGATGCTGTTGCTTGGCCAAGCACCAGAGCTGGACAGCACTAAAGACACTGCAGCCCTCTCAGATCAAGTTCTTCCAAAGAATTTCTCCACAACAAGTCATGATTTCCTTGCAGGAAAAGATTTCTGGGGCAAAGCAGCTGCTGCATTTCTCCACAGAGGGATGGAGTTCAACCACTTTTTTTCTCATCTTCTTTTAAATAAGATTACTGCAAACGTTGTTTTCAATTGAGATTATCTGGAATCAACAGTCTTACAAAAACAAGGTGCTCTGATTGACCATCTTTATTGAGGGCCTCCAATCATTTTATCACTTTCCGCTGAGTATCCGTTGGCTCGGGTTTCGTTGTAAAGTTCGAATAGAAGCAGCTTCCAAAGCACAGGATACAAGTCGCCATCCAGGAAAGCAGAGCTACAACTACAGACAGAAATCCAGTAAATATCACCGTGGAGACAGCAACCTGCGCTCCAGGGGCCAAGTGCTAGGCTGGAGTAAAGGCCACTGAGTCAAATAAAACCCTGCTGTTTCCACTGAGGGTGTCTTTGGCCCTGTATCATAACACGTCAGAGATTATTCTGATGCGCAACGTCACAGCAGATTCACATTACAGGGGTCAAGCAAATGTCATTGCAGTTTTGGTGAGAGCCAGCTCTCTGCCTGCTCCTGACTTTACATGGGATGTCGAATTCAAACAGACCTTATCGATCTGCAAGGGGCTCTGTGGCTGTTTCAAGGATTAGGCTCCTGGGCTGCTGCTGCTGCCCACCAACAAAGCTGAGACACGGGACTTCCCTCTTCTGATGGGGGATTGGTGGCAAAAAGAGATTTAACAGCTTGCAGTGATCCATGAGAGAAGCTGGTCACCTTGTCTGCAGTTGAATGAGGTGCCACTTGTCCTCCCTGCACCTATAGCAGGACCATCCTGCCCCAGAGAAGGTCCAAATGAAAAGCCGTCAGTGTGCTGATCTTCCGTAGGGAGCTTTCCCCTGAAGTTTTCCATGGAGTTGTTCTCCGAGGGACCTAGATTTGTTCCTGCCATGGTGGGAGCAGATTCCCACCCTCAGGCTCCTGTAAACCCTTTGATTCACATGGTACCAGTGTATCAACCCACGGGGCAGGGAAGCCCCCATCTCCACCATCTCTACATTCCTCATCTAACGTCATGCCAAGGCTCTCCCCTTGGCACGAGGTAGACGCAGCCTCCTGCACCTTGTCAAGGTTTCGCTGGTGATTTTGCTGACGAATGCCTTAGCAAAAATGCCTTTTCCAAGGTCACTGAAGGGCCCCCCAAAGCCCTAGCGCTGGGAGGCAGAAGAACAGGCGAGAAGAGCATGAGCTTCTTGAGTGTACCTTGAATCATATTTAATCCCAACTCCTCCCTCCAAAATAAGTGCAATGCTTCTGTGCATTCCAGGGAAGAAAAGCTTTCCATCACATTCAAATGTGAAGCTTTCTCATTAGAATTTAATTTGCACCAATATAGAGGAAATTATCATGTCAGCGCAGAGAAAAGAAACAGTGATTCAAGAGAGAAGCCTTTTGATGAATTGTACCAAGCACTTTTAACATCGTAGGCTTAAATGATGATTTGCACATGGCTTTACACCGACCCTCCACGGAAGGGACAGATGGCCCTGGTGACAGTGTGAGCCCCTTCCTATTTCTTTTTCTCATAGCCATAGCGGTTGTCATCACAAGCCTCATTAAAAAAGAACCAGCAAATATATTTTCAATTAATTCCTGAAGAATCTAAGAAGTGGGACACGTTTCTCACAGAAGATGGTGACACCTGCATTGATATTTTCATGGTGGTTATTGTTCTCCTGCCAGTAGCTCCATGTGGAGCCGGCGGAAGCCCTAGGTAAGACACATCTCAGAACTGGAAAATTCGTCAGCTATAAGTGAAATCAATTCTCTTCCAGTCCTCCCAACTAGACTATCAAAGAAGCTGTTGGAGATATCTGGTGCACACCCTGCAGCTGGGAAAGTCTCTGATCTCCTCATTCCCCCATAACAGATGGAGGTAGCACTTTCTTAGGAAAGGTCCTGAGGCTCAGCAAGACTAAAGGCCAAATCAACCAGCTATTTATGTCCCTAGGACTCCTCTAAAAGCACTGGAGCTTCATACAAAGACAGCTGTTGGCCTTGACCATAAGGGAATGGACCAGACCCAGAGAAAAGGCCACCTTCATCAGCAACATAAACTAGCAGTGAAGCTTTGGTTCACCCCAGGCTGTGGGATGCCATCTCCTCGTAAGCTGATTTGAGCCTTTCTATCCTTCCTGATTTACCTTCTGCAGTAGGATGCTTAAATGTGATCTTTTGCTCACTTTTTTAGTTCACTTTAGTTCACTTTAGTTCACTTTTAGCTCACTTATTCACTTCCTTCTCTCTCTCTCTCTCTTTTTTTTTCCAAATCATCTACTTACTGTCTTTGAACATCTGATTCTTCATTTGGAAAGACAGATGTTTAATAATTGCTCCATGTCTGGCCAAACTGCTTCTCCCCTCTTATTGCTCATGTTGCCACATCATTCTGGAGTCAGGATTTTTCTTTTTCCTTTTTTCCACCAAGCCTGTCTCCCAGAGACATCGTGATTTACGGAGCTCCCTCACTTTGATGTCCTGAATGCTTTGGGCTGAGTTTCCTCATTTCCCCATTGTCTGCTGCGCTGGGAAAGGATTGCGTGGGGACACAGAGATCTGGGAAAGAAACACTGCAATCCTCATAGAAAGAACGTAATTACTGGCAAAAGGCCTCTCCCGGCAGTGAATCAGAGCACTTTGATGCTCATTGAGCACTTTGATGCTCATTGCTGCCCATTCTGGGTGCCCTGTCAGCCACAGGCTGCCCACAGTCTGGCTGAGAGTCGGGACGAGACCGAGGCAGGCACCTCTCCGCATCCAAATATCCCAATATCCCAATAATCCCCCTGCTCTGCGCCCAAATCTGCATGGAAGAGGCTCAGGAGCACAGGCCATGGGGAGCTTCCTCTTCCCCAAGCAAGCATCAGGTGAGCTTGATTGCTCAAACCAGGGAAAGTGGTGGACCAGGAGTCTGAGGATGCTTCCAAGGAAGGCAGGTGGGGACCATATCTCCCAAAGAAGGGCTTACAACCCGTGTAGCCATGGCAGCTAGAAGGAGACAGAAAAGCTTGACTTAAAGCTTTTTAAGCCAAACTTTCTAAGTGTTTTTTTAACTGTCGCTTATGTTACCTTATACCAGCACGGAGCTGTGAAAAACTGCCCTCAGTGCTGCTCAGGGCGTCTATGGATGTGCAGATCGTTTTGTGGGAAGGCCTTTGGTTTGAAGCTCAGCTCCAAATGAGCCAGGATGAATAGCGAAAGGTTAAAGGAGGTAGGAAAATAGGAAAAGCCTGTTGCAGGGTTTGGCTGGCACAGTCTTTTACCACCGCTTTGCAGATGAAAGAGTTTTGCTTTCATTAATAGTGCAGGTTCACTTGCCTGCTGCCCTACCTGCTGCCACCTTCCAGCCACCATTTCAAAGAACTTGCCTCTGCTGCTCATTTTTCTTAATAGCAACAACAATAAAAAAACATACACAGAAAAAAAAAATTCTCATCCTGTTCAGACCTATTCATTCCCAATGTTTTTATCCCAGAATAAACACAGACATGTTTTGAAGCTTGTTGTGAAAGGAGATTAACTCTAAAATCTGCTTCCTGGCTTTGAAATCTACAGAGCAGCATGGTTTTTATTATTAACTAGTCATTAGAGTGAGTGACATATAGAGGGAATAATTACTTGGCATGTTTGAGGGTTGAAGGATGTTAATTAAGAAGTAAAATGTTTGTTTTTCTTGCTCGGAACAAAGGAATCCAAGGGCTTGTGTTGTGCTGGCTTTTTCCTCCCAAGAGGCAGGTCTGAGCTCTTGCTCCCAGGGATTTGGGAATGCAACTAGAGTAATTCTGTTCTGGCTGCTGTGGTTGCATTGCTGGGATGAGCTGCTGTCCCGTGCTCTGGGAGGTGATGTGAATCAAGAGCAGTAGAAATATGAGGAAATTGGACAGCCCTTGTGGCTGCGTGAGTCCATATCCATGCAAGGAAGGGGCAGCAGCAGAGCCAGGGCTTCCAGGAACGGATGAGTGTGACTGTGGGCAGAAAGGCTGAGGTTAGTGGGAATACAGCTACAACAGCCGCTCAATCCCACCAAAGATGTGATGAAATGTCTGCATTGCTCTCACTGGAGAAACCAGACCGGCTTCACGCCAGGTTTTGGGTGGGACTCACCCTGGCTTTAGGCATCCTGCATGGATGGCCACGTTCCCTCTGGGGTTAGTGGAGAAATGAGCTGAGGACCAGCTGCAGGGAATTATGAAATGTTTTATGTTTTTCTGTCTCCTTGGGCTCGTTCTTTACCACCTGCACCTGCTTCCTCTAGGCACACTCACGTCCTCCAATCCACCAGGCTGACCTGACTTTTAGATCCCTAAGCAGCTTTGTTCATTTCACAGACTTCTCTGGGAGGAAATATGACCAATCCCTGACTTTGGGGCAGAATTTTTGACTGCACAAGTCAACAAAATTATTTCAGGAATAAATTTGGTCCCTGCCTTGCTCCAAAATCCGGCTCTTGTTCAAGTGATAGTTAATGGGAGAGGAAAGGCTATGCCACAAAGTGGGCAGGAAGAATAGCTGCCTGGGGAGCACAGAAGATTAAAAAGTCACTAAGGGCAAGTGTGACACTGTGACAAACATGTGATGGCAGCTGGGCTCGCAAAAAGCAAGGAGACAGTGTAAGACCCAGAGCTGTATCCTAAAGTGGGACCACCTCCCGCCTCTGCCCCATCACCCTGGGTGACCTTGGGCATCTCTGGACCCCACGTGCTCCCACTCCCTTGGCTGTAGAAGGGGGATAGGACACCTAGAAGACTTTTTACAGACTTTTCAGGACCACAGATGGGTGCTGATACCTTGTGCATCATGAGCCACTTGCTTACTCCATACCCTGCCACTGTGCCACCTCTCAGGACGTGACTGTCTCCTCCTTCTTTATCTCTCCATCTTCAAGGTTTAATGTCAAAGGTCTTCAGGAAAGCAAAATACCAAGGAGAGGTTTGAGCTTGTGAGAACCTGAGAGGTGTGATGGAGCTGGTCCCCCGTCCACACGTGCCAGGCAGCAGCGAGAGAGCATTGGCAGCTCCTGCACGCCAGCCTTGCACGTGCATGCAAATCCATTGAGGGCCTCCATTGACTCCTGCAAGTATGGGCAGCTGGAGCTGTTTGTTTGCAAGAAATAACGACTGGAGGTGCAGCTCCCCTGCCAAGCACAAGAAGAGCCCAACGACACCTCGTTATATAATGCTGCCCGCTCTCCCGGGCGCCGAGCCAGCGGGGTAAGGAGAGATGCAGTGACCTTTCGATAGTGACACATCCAGAGAGTTATGTAACTAAATTAAGCTCTGCCACACTCCTGCCTGGGGATGCTGCGTACGGGAACGCTGTGGCCAGCACTTGCAGGTCAGTTGGAAAATACATCCTGCAACGGGAGCAGGAACATAACATTACGGCCCACTTGGTAGGCTGTCCCCATACATGCCACCCTTCCATCCCGCTGGCATGGCCTGGGCAAGAAGGTGCACGCTGCAGGGAATTGCTGTGACTTGGGAGAGACAGGGATTCTGAGCCTTGCTGCTCCTTCTGGGCCATCTCGTGGTCCATGGAGAGGTCATGGTACCTGTCAGTAGTTCAGAGCAAGGAGCCAGAGTAGTTTGTGAATACTCTTGCATCATCATTTTGTCATCACATACACGAGATGATAAGTGTTTGGCACTCAAACAGTATGCTGACCTGACTACTGCGATATTTAGTGTATATCCAACCTAGAAAACAAAAAGAAAGGGAGATAAAATGATAAGATGTTCCACTACAAAGTCTTGGTGGTTTTTGGCCTGCAGGCACCTCGCTTGGAGTCTACCAAGTGGGATGAATCTCCAAAAGAACCCAGGGCCTGGGAGAACAAGCAGCTCCAGGGGGGAAGAAGTGGCAACTTCTCCCTTGAAGGGAAAAGTGGGGCAAAGAAAAAGCAGCAGTTTCAAGGCAGTTGTTGCTGTGAAGTTGTTCCAGATGGCACAGCCAGAAACCCACTTGTGTGACTGAAGAAATTACACCTTCACGAGGAGAACCAGCTCCCAAGGAAGACAGACTGCAATACATGGTTTGCTTCTTACAAGAGCACTGAGCCTTAGTCTTACTGGTTCTAACCCATACTTTGGTGCAAGAAGCTGTAATCAGCTCTCTACCATGGAGACTCACTGAGATACCAGAGAAAACAAAGCTGAATCATCTAAGAAAGCACAGTTGACTTGCAAGAACATCTAATACAAGAGGAGCTGAATCAGATGTAAGAGCCTGTGAGAGCACTTTGTGCTGTTATGGGGCCATCTAGAAACCTCAGTGTCCTCAACACTGCTCAAAATCATAGTAACTTGCCTTAAAAAGTCCAAGCAAAGGAGGCACACACTGGACAGAGGCGAAACAAGTGTACAACACTGCAGGTTCATGGCAGAGGCCTATCAGCACCAAGTTCTTCCAACTCCCTCATCAACATGGTCTCAAAGAAGTAACTCGCTTGGCAGAAAGTCTTTCATATCGCTGCTCAATACAAGGCCACAGAGAGACTCAGAATCCCAGTTTGCTTTAGAATACATGCCCTTAGATTTCACCATGAATATCTACGTTGTATCTAGACACTGCCACTGCTTATTAGATATTTTAGCAAGATGAGGACAAATTGTAGAAAAGAAGGTTAAAAACTCATGCCCAGACAAGGCCAGGCTCTGCTCTGGAAAATGATCACCCACCTTGCAGTGAACACCAGGAGGAGGATCTGAGCACTTGCAGGCAGCTTTGGGGATCTGCTGTGGGAAGCTGAAGGGCCAGTGATGTTTTTCCAAACAAATTCACTGAATGGCATCTTGCAGCTTGTAAAACTGCTCAAAAGGGGTGACAGCTCAGGACGCAGATCCGTTCACCTGCCTACAGTGGGTGGATGCTGTTTAGTGCTTATGTAGGGTTAAATTGGCTGTTGTCTCTGCATTGTCACTGTGTCACCCCTTGGCATTTGGATCATTGCTGGTTGAGTGGGATTTTGTGCATCTTAGATGAGGAGATGCAACGTTTTGTGAGGGGGAGACAGGGATGCTCCCATTCTGATGTCCAGCACTGACATCCAGGCCATGCTGCACCCACAGAATCTCGGCAGGACAGTAGGAATATTCTATAGGATAGAAACTTAAGTAAACCTTTTCCAGTGCTGCTTGAAGGTGACTATAGATATGATAAATATTTCCTTAAAAAATTAAGCTAGAAGGTGAAGCTATTCTCAGAACAAAAAAAAAAAAAGAAGAAAAAAAAAGCAGGAAGAGCTTAGCTTAAAAGGAATAGGAGCAAAATAATAATAATAATAATAATTTTAAAAATATTACTGTTAATGCTGACCGTAATCCATTTCTAGAGGGAATTGTACACCATTGCTACCTTGAGAATGGGGGATGGACATGAAAACCCAGAAGGTGCATTTTCAAGCTGATAAACTACTTTCCCAGGCTGTTCTGCATGCTTTTCCAGAGGTTTAACCCTGTGCATTCCATTCTTTTTCCTTTTTAAATTATTGGAACAACTGAAGTTGTCTTCACTTCCCATGCTGAGCAGTAGGAAGGAGGGAGTTCATCAGATTTGTAACACTCAATTCTTAAAAAGGAAAACCTATAAAAAAAACCTATAAAATAAAAAACTAGACACACTGTTTATTGCTAGATGAAAATATATTGCTCACACCATGCAAGTGAACTGGCAGATGCTTGCAAGTATTGTCAGCTCCCGCCTAGTGCTGATTTCATGGGGAGACACCTGTTTTCCTGTCAATTGAGGATGCTCAGTGGTCAATAACACTTTCTGCAGTTGTTACAACTGCATCCGTGGTTACTGGTGTCACACAATAACCTTCCTGCCTCTAAATGCATGAAGGTGCTCAAAAAGTGTAGGAATTTGGAATCATTTTAGTAAATAAACAAATATGGCTCTAGAGGAGAGGTAAAGGTCAGGGCATGATCCTGGAGCTAATCTCAGAGAGGCATCTGTCCTCGGAGCGAGATGGGCATGGATTAGCCAGCAATGGAAACTCTGAGCCTCGTGCCTGATTTATCCAGGGAGGAATTTGCTTCACTTGGGGTGGGACTGCATTACCTTCTCTAACTGCATCACATACCAGCAGCTTTTATACTCAAATCAGCTTGACTTGCTGTAAAAAATAATGGGAAAAAAATCAGCCAAAAAAAAAAGACCTTGGGAAGTTTTTGGTGTTGATTTCTTCCTGGTGTCTATTTTTCTACCCTGCTTATCCTAACGCGGTTGGAATCTCGTGGCTGCAGTGTGAGTTCACTGCATTTTATGCTCTCCAGTGCAGGCTGCCAATGGCTCCTCCCTTCTTTGGACAGTCCCTTGACGTGTTTGGGGACAGCTTTGCAGCTCGTCTGTGTCAGGGCATCAACCACCCCAGCCCCTCACTCCTTCCTTGTAGGTCAAGTTCTCTGGACTTCTAATTTTCTCCTTGTCCATCGCTCTCCCTCTCTATCATCTGGTTCATTTTTTTCTTGAATTGCATTGCCTAGACCTGGACGGCTGGCTCCAACAAAGTCAAGGTGGAATTCAGGTTACAGCCCCCTAAATGGTACCAGATTTTGCAGGAGGTGCCACTATTGCCTTATGTTCTGCTTACAATCCCCTACAGTCCCTGCTTATTCCCTCTCCCCGCCAAGATTTCCTATCCAAACAGTTCTTCCTTATCTGTGCAATTGTGTAGCTGTTGTACTTGGCGCTCGTCCCTGCTGAGCTGAGGTCTATTTTGCTCAGCCCATTTCTCCAATTTGCCAAGATCGTTTTGAACTCAAGTCCTGTGCTCCAGCTCGTGCTTTCTCTCAGTGAGTGTCACCTCCAGGCTCAGTGAACTTGCTCTCCTCTGCATCGTGCAGGACACCTTAACCTGTTCATGCAAGCATGGCCCGTAGTGCAATATAATCATGCACTGGATCATGCCTTGAGCTCAGTCTTGCAGCCTTCCTCTTTCCAGGCTGCATGAAGGCACTCAGACAAACAGGTAGAACAGACAAAAACAGTGAGAACAGACAACAGAAAGGTAAATCTTCCAGTGATTTCTCAAGTCAGTTCTCTTTGAAGATATCAGTAATGATACATGCTATTCATTGTACGTGTACTTTTGTGGAAGGTGTTTTTTTTTCTTTTTTTTTTTTTTTTTGGTTGTAGGGGTATTACTGTCCTTCGCAGAAAGAAAATACTTACCTAAGCATGAAAAAATGTCATGCCAAATACAACTGTATGACTTTCAGGATGTTGGCCAAATGTCAAAAGTAGTGTCACTGATTTCAGCACCCACCTATGCATCTTGCCTGACACATACCTTGTGCATAATTGCAGAAAAAATCTGTAGGTAACCAGGTTTTGTTTGCACAGAATGCAAAATGAAGTGAAGAACTTCATATAAACTGCTCCATATTTGCAGTGTGGAAACAGGAAAAAAAAAGGACTTAAATTTTGTAATAAGCTACACACAGTAATTTTTTTGCCTGATTAAATTTCACAGGAATAAAAGTGAGGCTGGAAGAGTCATGATAGTCCAAAAGAAATGTCAATCCTTTGCTTAGCAGATCTTTTACTGTAGTTGCATTAAATATGACAGAAAAACAATAGATGGTGATGACCATATAGCTCATCTGAAAACAGGTCAGTCTTTTTATTGCTTTCTAAAGTCATTTTTTTTGTCCTCTATTAAGCTTTCCACCCAAAGAACTCTGTAAGATTATTCTGATAGATCTTTTTTAAGTTTGCCAACATTCAGCCTGATTTTAACTTTTCTTAAATTCATCCCATGAAGTCTGACCACCTCAAGAAACAACATGTTGTCTTTTAATGGACTTCTTTCATAAATCCTAAGCACATTTAGTCCTTTTAGCCTCCTTCGCAAAGGTGTATATGCAAAATTCCCTGGAGGAATTCTCTCAAATTTAGCAGTATCTCTTTGATAACGAAGTGTCTGTAAATAGATATACAGTGATACACATGGATGTGACCAGGAAAAAAGCACATGCGACCAAATCTGCTCGTGGCCATTCAGATATCAGTATAACTCCTCATGCTCAAAGGTTCACACCTACCTACCCTATTGGGCTGGTAGCGATGCCCATATGGTTTCTATATGATCAAAAATTGGACACCATTGTCTTATAATTGGCCATTTTCATTTGCTGGACCTGGAGCTGAGTGTCCCTTCGCTGCCAAGTCTAATGGGGACAACCTGTGGCCTGGGTCCAGACGCAAGTTCAAACGCAGCCACCTCGGGCTCCATGGTGCGCCACCCTGAGCTGTATTTGTTGTGTAACAAATCCATCCAGACACTGGAACGACACGGATACAGTTACCATGGCAGCCTGTTCTCCATCCAAGGATGCCACATTGAATGGACCCTTTTATTTCTCCCATAGCAGCCACTAAATCACAGCAGCTGCCTGTCCTGCAACATGTGCATCCGCCCAGTTCCCCTCTCTGATGGACATACCGTTGTTAAAAAGATTGTGGGACAAATTTGGGGGTAATGGGACTCATGCAATCCGCAATCTTTACTGTCGAAAAGCTGCTCATTTTGCATGAAGTGCTATTGGGGTTCACTTTAGGGGGAAAAGCAGAAAACCTGCCCTGGTCTTTGGATTGCAGTGTGCTGCATTGCTGCCTGCTGGAGTTTCACTGCAATGATGTAATGCTTTAGAGAGCACATGTACTGGTAGAGGAGTCTGCATCTGCATCACGCAAACACGTGCAGGGATAGCAGGGGGTGAGCTGCTATTTAAAGTGCTTATTGCTCAGGCGCCTTCTAGCTCCACTGCTTCTGCAGCCCTCATCCCTAGAGGAAAGGGGATCTGTCAGTCATGCCCTGAGATTGGTAGGAATTTGGGAGCCTAAAAACCTTTCAAAATGTGCTCCTTGCAATTTAACAAAGCTGAAGAAGCATCTCCTGATGAGCAAGGTGGTTTCTTAAACCTTGGCTTGCCCTTCTCTCCTGCCCCACTGCCACTGCTGGGGGCTGGGGACTGCTCTTCCCTCTGGTTCCCTTTCTGTGGCATTCCCTGCTCTCCTCTCTGGGATCTGCACCATTCCTTCCTCCCTTTCTGCAGCTTATCCTCCTCACTGGTTTGGAGTCCTTCCCGCTCTCAGAGCCTCCCAAACCCCTTTTTGGTGTTGGCCCGACACCTTGCAGCATAAATTGGCACCTCCTGCCCTCTTCCCATCGCTTGCATTCTTGCCACTGATTTCTATCCTTCCCCCTCGCCCTGCCTCCCTCCTGCAGTGACACTGCAGTGGCAGGAGGACTGGGAGGAAAAGGCTCGAGGCCAGGGCTATCTCAGCTGCAGGAGCAGGGGAGCAGCATGGGGAAAACAACCACTTTGCAGCAGCCTTCCGACCTCCCCTGCGAGCGGGGAGCTGCTTTGTGTCAGGACCGGCCGTGTGCCCGGTAGCATCTGATCCACATAAACAGCGAATGCAAGCGAGATGTCTCTAGAAGTGTTTTGTTGCCACTTCAAGTAAATAAAAAGCAGGCCCTTTTATCATTTTAAGTGGCTTGTTTTTCTTTTGGAGGTATGTGGAATTCAAACAGGGCAATAAACTGCAGCCTCTGCTCTTAGCTGTTAAGGGGTTTTGCACTGTAAAGCACATCCAGACCCATCAAGCCAAGACTCATGTGATGCTCTGGGGACCTGCAAGCGGTTTTGAGCCAAAAGGAACTATCCTAACGTGCCAGTGAACCAAAAGCAACCAAGCAGGCAGGAATGGGTTAAGCTGAGGCAGCAAAAAAGATGCCGCTGGGTTAGCAGCAGGCTGGAGAGCACCGTGGGGTATTAATGCCTTGAGTGCCACTGCCAGATTTGCTGGGACTTGCTTGCTTTTTTAGGCAAGCTGTAGGGAAATAGTGGGCCAGATCCAGCTCACTCTGCACGGGGTGAGATGCCTTTTGCAGACGTCAGTGAGAGCAGGAGCTGTCCCACTCAGAAAGCACCGCGTGTGCCAGGGGCACAGCAGGGCTTTATAGACTCAGCTGCGGGAGCATGACCCTTTGCTCGTGCGGCTCCTTCCCTGCATGATTTGTTTTCCATGAAGCTTTGAATCAAAAAGTCTGCTGTGATTTGAGGAGGAGTATCCATGGAAGTAAAATAAAGCTAAAGGAGCATCCCCAGGAGCATATAGTTGATTTGGGGGGTGCTTGTTTATAGTTTTGCATCAACAGTTATAAAAAAAAAAAAGCCTTAATTTTGGATTGGAGGATGTGAACAGCTGCAGAACGTACAGCAGCTTTGTTGCGCAGTGTCGGCACTGTGGCAGGTTGTGATGGACCCTGCTGCTCTCTCCAGCTGAGGAAGGAAGCCTGGGGACCTTTGGGAAGCGGTTTGGGAGTTCCAGCTCTTGGGAATTGCAGCGTGAGGCCGTGCTGACGATGCTGCAGCTTTCCACGCAAAAGCAAAGACACTGACCTCCTTCCTTGCAATTCCCACATGTGATCTGTTCTCTCTCCACATTTCCCTTCTCTCACATCATTGATTTTACTTCTTAGATCACACATTAATGTGGCTGTTTCAGTCTGTTCCAAAACACCAGCACGACTTTTCTAATTTATTAACCTACAATTGAAAACTTATAAGAGCAGACACTGGAGCTTGGCTAGTATTTTGGATTGGGTCTTTTCACTAGCCGAGGGGTGAGATGATAGTAAAATAAGACCGTCTCCTAACTCCTTGCAATGTGATCCCAGGCACCCCCAAAGATTTTGGGTCTATGAAAAGCAATTTTTAATTTACAGGCTGCATCCCTCCAATATGTCTGGAAGTCACTGGTGAAGGGCAGCACAGTCTAGCAGGTCTGGGACACTGCTCAGGGGAGGTCTATTTACCCAGCCCCAAGTAACAGCATCTTTCTTCATTTGGTTTCCTAATACCAGTGGAATATTAAGCAATGGTTGAGGGAGGAAGGGAAGCAGTTACTTGGCATGGGGAATATGGGATCACTGTGCTGAGGGAGTTCTGGGAGAAGGAAAAACCACACCAAGGCAGACTGCCTTCCCCATCCTGAATTACAGCACTTGGAGAGGAATATGCCAGCAGAGGGAAGGGTTGGGTAAGAGCAAAGCAGGAGGCTGCTTGTTGTTTGAGTATTTTCCTTTGCCTCGGGTGAGTAAATAGTAATCTGTTTTGGAAAATGTGTTTCGAGTCCCTGTCTACAACAGAGGCTCCGGGAGGAAAGCTGCAGATGTTTGCTGAGCTGTGCTGGACACAGGGACACGGCTGCGGTGCCGCTCGGAGAAGGTTCAATGGTGAGAGAGCTGCTGGGGGTTCAGAGCTGGAGACAACCTCAGGGGAGGCGGCTGGTGTGTGGCTTGGGACATCCCTGTCACCGACCTGACCAGGGACTTTCATGCCCTGGGAACTTGGACAGATGTTTGCTGGAGTTTTCTTCCAGTCTGCAGAGCCTTATGTGGGCACCCTCTGTCCTCAGCGTTGGAGAGGGACTGTCACCCCTTCACATGCAGGAGCAAACTCGTGGCTGACGAGCAGCAGAGATGGCTGTGGTGCTAGAAGTGAGATCCGCACTGACATACACATAAGGAGAAGAGCTCTTGAGTCTGCAAGAGGTGAGAGAGTGAATTAAGGATAAAGGTTAGTGAGGCCTAAAACAACCAGGAAAAGGAGCAACCTGAGACTGCATCAATTAGTGGTGCTCCTGCCTACATGTAACAGAAACTGAGCCAGAAACTGCATAGGAAGCAGGAGTTGCACAACACAGTGCTCAGGATGAAATTGCTCTCTCTTGATTTTATCTGCCTAAAAACTGGATGTCTAAGTCTGAGCTGGTCCTTCTCAGTTCCCCCAAGTCCAGGCATGATCCTGCAAGCCCCATAGATGATGGATCTTGGGTGGGCCAAGTCTTAGATGGAAGGAACCTGTTTCTCTCCCTTGGCTACACGTGGAGTCTAAGAACGAAACACCTACGTCAGGGAAGGTGGTCTTGCATTTAACTCTTTTCCATGCAGCCTCATCCAACAAGATGGTTTTACAGCCAATTCCCAACTGCTACTTGAGCATGGAAGAGCCAAGAGCTCGTGACATCTCACATGCGTGCAGAAGGCCTGGTTGTGCTTCAAAGGACACAGACCACCCTCCTTCGAGCTAGGCCAGTTTGTTCTGCAAACAGCTGTGGAGTGGAGAGCGGCCAAACCCCGAGCCCTGCCAGGCCCTGACAATATATGATCTACGTGCAGTTTAATGGTTGATGGCTGGTGTCAAAGAGAATTCAGCTAAAGGCAGGAAGAGAAACGCAAGGAAAACAAGGGTAGCCATGCAGGGAGCCAGCGTTATGACTAACGTTACCTTCTCAGTAATGCTTAAACCAAAACATAAATAACAATAAATCCAGTTCCACTCCATCAGGAGGACAGAGCAAAGCCCACTTTGCCTGGCCAAAACAGACCTCAGTGTTTAACCACAAGAAAATCCTCCTGAAGTTTTACTACTTACTTTAAGGACTGTAAAATCCCCTCAGTTAGGAAACACGTCTTCTGCTGGATTTACAGCATGGGCGCTGGGGCAGACTGTTTCCTTTTCCATTGCATTTCTGGTAGGCAGGACAGGACAGGATGCTGGTTACCCTGGGAGGTGTGTTTCCATTGGAGCTCTTGCCCTTCATGTGCTACTAGCTTTTCCCATGGCTGTTTGGACAAGTGGCCAAGATGAGACCCTCAATTCTCGTGTCACCTCAAGCTCCAAAACCAGTGGCCAGACAGCACATCCCTAAGCTCGCACTGCTTTGCTGTTGGATGCAGGGCAGGATGAGGGTGGTGGCCACCAGCTGCCTGTCCCCAACATTCAGCAGGGAGAACAGTACAACCTTCCCTCAGCAAAGAGTGGTGGGACCTACCATGTACATCTGCCTACGTGTCCTGCTGAGCTGCTGTCTTCTGCAGTGGGTTTCTTGGCACCTTCGAGCAACTTTTCTCTGTTTGTTTTGTTTCGCTTTGCTTTTTGTTTGTTTTTTGGATCTCACACGTTTCTTTAAGAAAGATGGTTTTATGCCAAGAAATGACATCTCTCATGGCTCGAGGTTGTCAGAGACACTTCCCTGGTGGAACAGCGTGGTCAGCAGAAGGCAGGCAGCAGGATGTCCTGGGGGATGGGATTTGGCTGGAGAACCTAGATCAAAGCCCAGAAAGAGGCATGAGACACTGCAGAACACTTCTAGGGAAGGAAAAAAAAATCAGTTTTCAGCCCAGAATTCTGAGAATTTTGATTTTACACGAGAAGAAAAAAATGTTTGTTGAGCTTCTCTGGAGTTTTTCCCTCGAGATAGGAGTTGGATATTTTCTGAGCAGCTTTATTTTCTATCCATGTGCAATCTCTGCACTGTGTAACCTGGTGGATCACTTGGGTCTGGCCTTCTCAGGTGTGGGGAACACCAGAATGACTGAAGCCAGCACTTCCTGAGAGACCAGAATTAAAACAAAACAAAACAAAAAAAACCTTAAAACACTATAATTTGTGATTCTTAGAAATGGGGAACCTGATTGTGAAGCAGTGTTATAAATGAGTTAGTAGCGTTGCTGCTAAGAAGAGGTTGGCTTTCTCTCCCTCTCCTGGGAGGTATAAATTCAAATGCTGTCCACAAGAAATGTGAAATAATCTTTCTGCTCCTTGTAACTGGGAAGGCCCTAGCCGGAAAATTTTGGGCACCGCCTTTCAAGAAAGATGATGATGAGCTGGAGAGGGTCCAGAGAGATCAGCAAAAGTGATCCGAGGTGTAGAAAACATGACCTATGAGGAAAGGCTGCTAGAGCTGGGGTTGTTTAGTCTAGAAGCAAAGACGGAAGGGAGACATGATAAGAGCCCTAAGCTATGTGAGAGGTTGCTGCAAGGGAATAAACTGTTCTCCCCATCCGCTGTGTGCGTGCAGGCTGCCCAGGGTGTTGTGGTGCAAGGGAAGAGGGTGTTAGAGAGTTGGAAAAGTGTCGTGAGGGGAAAGCAGGGAAGCACCAGCTTTGGATGTGCATCACGTTTGGGGTCTCACTGTGCTTTGAAGGACCAGGAGAGGTGGGTGCCCATTGCGGGGAATGTTTTTCGGCTGAGTTTCCTCTTCCAGCTCTGCAGAGAAGGACTTGGGTGTCATGGTGGACGACAAGTTGACCATGAGGCAGCAGTGTGCCCTCATGGCCAAGAAGGCCAATAGGATCCTGGGGTGCATTAAGAAGAGCATCTCCAGCAGGTCGAGGGAGGGGATCCTGCCCCTCTACTCAGCCCTGGTAAGGCCACATCTGGAGTATTGTGTCCAGTTCTGGGCTCCACAGCACAAGAGGGATGTGGAGCTGCTGGAGAGAGTCCAGCGCAGGGCTACGAGGATGATCAGGGGCCTGGAACATCTGCCCTGTGAGGAGAGGCTGAGGGAGCTGGGCCTGTTCAGCCTGGAGAAGAGAAGGCTGAGAGGGGACCTAATCAGTGTATATAAATACCTCAAGGGAGGGAGTGCAGAGGATGGGGCCAGCCTCTTTTCAGTGGTGGCCACCAAGAGAACTAGAGGAAACGGCCCCAAACGGAAACATCAAAAGTTCCACCTGAACTTAAGGAAAAATTAGCAGTGAGGGTGCCAGAGCACTGGAACAGGCTGCCCAGAGAGGTTGTGGAGTCTCCTTCTCTGGAGATCTTCAAACCCACTTGGACGCAGTCCTGTGCCACGTGCTCTAGGTGACCCTGCGTGTGCAGGGGGTTGGACTAGATGGTCTCTAGAGGTCCCTTCCAACTTTGAGCATTCTGTAATTCTATGATTCTGCAAGGTCAGCAGATCAACCCCACAGAGTGCAGATGTGCTACCTGTCTTGTTGCCACCAACGAGGATCCCCAAGCCCTGGGTGAGTCCTTTTATCAAGGAATTTATAGGGAGCAGGAGGCGGATGGGGATCAGGCCGTGGCTCCGCCGCGTGCCCAGGTTTCAGCCCATGGTGCAGTCCTGCTGTGGCAGGAGGCAGCGAGGGAGACAGGGCCGGAGCTGAGGAGATGACGCTGCTGAGAAGGAGCCTGCTGTGCTGCTGACACAAGATGTGTGCAGTGCTCACCCCACAGACTGCGCTTCAGTGTGGAATATTGGCAAGAAAAAGAGCTCGAACACGGAAACGGGAGAGACAGAACACAAGCAGCCGAAATGCCGCTGGAGCCAGACAGCCATTTCTAATTCCTCCGTCGACCTCCCTCGATCCTGGCCATTGCAGGGGGCTTCCTTGGGCTGCTGCTTGCTCACAGCCTGGCCTGGGAAAGGGCGGCAGCGTCTGGAGCTGGAACGGAGAGCCCTGATCGGCGGCCTGCGGAGAGCGTGTGGTTTTGACACAGAGCCCAAGTGTTTTGGAAGCGAATACATTAACTGGGTGGTCCTTAAAAAAAAAACAGGAGGGTAGAGAGAGAGAGCACAGGAGAGATAACACATCCACTCGGAGCACATGCCGTGGTTATATAACAGAAGCTTTTATTACTTGTCAAGGATGCAGGCAGACTTGCAAAGCGGTTATATTACTTGTCAAGGCCACACGTGGAACCGTGGCCTCATATGACAGGGTGGTGGCTTGCCAGCAGCTCTGTGTCATCTCAATCTATGGGCTGTAATCCTGGCTCCATCAGGGTAACCTTTGCCATCAGAGCCGCGTCCAGCAGTGCTAGCACATTCGCTCTTCACTCCCATATCTCGTTTGTGGCTCCATCCCTGAGCTTTTGTTTTCAAATCCTTGACTCGCGGCAGTGAGTTTCAATGCATTTCTTTCAGCTCTGCGTCTGTGTTTTTCTCAACAGCTTGGCAAACAGCACAAACGTCCATCTGCAGTTGTCACTGGTAGCAGTGCACATCATCTGGAGAGAAACTGGCTGCTCTCACACATCCAATCACACGAGGAGCAAACAGTTGCTTTATCTCTGAGTGGGGCTACACAAACCATTAGGCACCTCATTAATCTTGTTTTTAATTCTCTGTGCGAAACTCCCTGGAAGGAGGAATAAATTCTGCATTTTAATTATTGGGGGAATAACCATACAATCTTTCCTAACTCCTTTTTATTCCTTGCCATCACACTATAAAGCATGAAAAACGGCAACCTGTTGTCAAAGCATATCCCCTCCTCTCCTGTTCTCCCTCAGTTTTTGCCATTTATCTCCCACCTCTGTGTGCTCCACAGCCTGTGGGCAAGAGGGAGCAGAGATGGTCTGATATTATTTTCACCGAGTCCCAAAACCAGCCACACTCACAGCACTGGGCTGCACAGAGCAGCCAGATAAGAGCTGTGCTCCCTCCATCCTCTCACCACCACGCTGCACTGTTTGGGCTTCAAAAACACAAAAATCAGGCTCTCCTCTCGCCTTGCTGCCTGCAGGTCTCATCTGGGTCATGGAGAGCATCAGAAGCAGCCAACTGCTTGCAGGAGAAGGCACGGTGAAAGCAGCCCTGCAAAGACCTGTGTGCCCAGCTCTGCTGCTGCAGAAATGCAGCCCCCTGCAAGGAGCTGATCCCCTCCTCGCTTCCCAGACACTGCAGCCCCCAGGACGTATCCCCAGACACCCATGGCCGAGGGCTGAGCATCCCAGCGGATGCGCTGACCTGGGTGCGCAGCACCAGGAGGAGACACGAGGGATTCGGGAAAACAGTTCAGGTTCCTTGAACTGGATCCTCTGTGCTCAGATAAATTCCTTCACATTGTCATGGCTCTGCAAAATGCACTGAGTGGGTACAAGTGAGATGGGAAAAGATCACACGTTTCCTGGGCTTGGTCCTGGTTTTTGCCTGTGCAATTTTCCCTTCTCACACTTGCCTTGCCTTGCCCAGGAGCAGGGAATTCTTAAGAACTCTGTTTCAAGAACTAATTTTTAATTGGCAAAACAATGTGCAGCCACCTGCAGAAATGGGTCTTAGCCCAACACAGGCTGACCTGCCTGGGACTTCCCATTGAGGACCCTTTGGGCAACAAAAACACATTGTCAACCACAAATCTTGATGATACCCCACCTTGTAGCTCATGGCCTGAGCTGTCAGTCACAGGACGACTGTATCTTTGTAGGGGAAACAGGCACAGGCTGCCAAACCACGCTTCACAGGCCAATTAGATCAATACAGTCATTGCTATTAGTGCTCCCCAAGCATGCAGCAGTCATTCCAAACACTTCGTAGCCTGGTTTCATCCACACAAATACAAAGCATCAGGCTGGCGAGGGAAGAAGCACGACTCGGAGGCACGGAGTAGCCCCATCCTTGGCACTGAACAGACCCTTGTTTGATTCCCACTTGTGATTCCTCATTAGCATGTAACTAAGTTCCTTGATGTCCTAGCTGCAGACTGAAGCCAAAACTCACCCCTGGGAAGGCTCCAGAGAAGGCTCAAGCTAGGATCCTCCCAAAGAAGATTTTGTTAATAATCCCCGACCTTTCTCCAGAGCAGACATCTTGGGGTTACGTCGTCCCCAGCTTTCAGCTGGTCATTGGGTCTACAGAGGCACCTGCAAATATTTTAACATTGCTTTGTTGTGTATTGTGAAGGCTAGGAGGCCTGAGATCTCCTGTCTTTCTCATGAGTCCTCAGGAACCCTCTGGAGTTATTAACTGTGTCCCCTTTGATGTTTCTCCTCCTCACATCTAGCATCTGCAGGTGGAAGGATGTCTATAGGAAAGGACGGTGGATGTAGCCACAAGTATGACTGGTAAATGCTGCAGCAAGGTGGGTTTGGCCACAACCTTCTGGCTCAGCTTTGTACCTGTTTTCTGTTGGCCATTCACTAGGCTACCTCTTTTCTCAGGTGGACAAGATAGCCCTGTAAAATATGACTCAAAATAAAGATACTTGGGCAAAAGTCTTGGCCCTGTAACACCGAAGAGACTGCCATTCTGTGGGATGTTTAGAGGTAAGGTTAAAATCCCCTTTGGGATCTGCAGGCGCAGGACCTAAGGGAAGCTTGTAGTGAACAACTAACCTGCTATCGAACAGGATAGGACCTGCCAAGACTAAGACATGGCATTGACACCTGTCAAAGATCCTCCCACAAAGCCACATGTATAAATCCTGATTAGGAGAAGGAACCAAGACAACTGAGGAGATACGGAAGAAGAAAGAGCCAAGAAGGCCTGTTCAGTCTTCTTGCTGTCGCAGGAGTTGGAGAAGTTTGGCCTGAGCTGACTACCCTGTGGCCTCCAGTCTTCGCACTACAATGCTGGTTTGTCTTAAGAGACCTTGGCCAGCTTGCTCACTGCTGAGCTCTCCCTTCCTCTCCTCCCTTTGGAGCTAGCTAAACTCTTGTCAACAGCCCTGTGTTAAGGAGGACCCCTGTGACCACCCTATATAGCCTCCAGGAGAAGGACCTTCTCCTAATTTTATAACCCACAAAGCTCTATTTAATGAGGATAGCTCTGAAAAGCTGTCCTAGACAATGTTTTAATGCAGCCTCTTATTTTCACTCTCCCATTTGCCATGTGCAGACTTGCCGAGTGTGTGCGGGATGATTTATTGATCTTTAAAATGAGTTATAGGAAAATGAAGCTGAGGAATCTCAGGACAGCATTGGCAGATAACGTGTGAGCCCCCTCACCACGCAGAGGCCAAGGCCTCCTCCAGCTCCTAGTGCCTCTGAGATGAAGGGGAAGAACATTTGCCTTGAAGATTAGCAGCACCCAAGAACACCTGTGTCTCCCAGGAAGGGGAATTCACTGCAGGTGACAGAAAGACTGAGCTTTTCTCTCACACACTTTGTGGCTTTCAGGCATACAGGAGAAAATGGTGCTTCCCAAGCCAGCATTATCTCTTTGGAGATTGCTCCTCAAATGTGAACATGAGCAAGACCAAGGAATAGTGCTGAAATCACCGGAGTGTGTTTCCCCTTCTGCAGCACATGGGATAGCCAGAGGGCTAACGAAAGGCATATGTTTTGGCATGCAAAGGGAAAACAATTTTTTTCCAGAGGCTTTTTTATTTCTCTGGATCCATTACAAGCCTCTGCAATTGCAAGTCTTGGGAGAGAGGTAGAAGTTTCATTGGTTCTCACACATTTCTAGAAATCAGGAGATTCAGTTTTCCTTCTCAGTTCCCTTGCCCAGAAACACCTCATTTCTGAGCGTCGATGGATTTTCTCATGATGCTAGGAATTGTGCAGTTACCTCCTAGCCTCACCTCTAGGAAGCAGGTGATTATGTGATAATCTCAGAATTCAATGGAGAAAATATGGAAAACCTGGGCCTATGGATCCAAACCTAATGGGCAAAGAAAAGGGAAAAATGAAGCAGATCATTGTTTCTGCCATATCTTCTTGCATAATAGTTGTATTCTCTCATACTTTGCTTGGTTGATGCCATTGCATATGTCATTTACAGACTTCCTGATGATGTGTGATGCTGGTTGGCAGAGCAGCCACATGGGAGAGCCAGCATCTGAGCAAATACTGTCACTTCATTAGCTATTTTTAATAACAACGAAGATCTTGACTTTTAAACTGATCCAACTATATTTAGGGAGGAAAGAGGTGCCTCACTCATCACTTCAGATTTTTTGGCATCAAAAATTTCATTTTTGCTGCTTTCTGCCTCAAAAAGGCAAGAAGAGGATAAATTTAATAACTGCTGTCCTGGTGTTAATTTACTGCAGGGATTAAATAATCCGCTGCTTTGTTGAGGGCATTAGTAGAATTAGCCAGAGAGCCAAGCGTTGTGTTTCATGAGAATATTATGTGCTGGGGGTAAAACGAGGAGACGATGCTTTGCTTTTCATTGCCAGCCATGCCGTGGACATTAGCAGAGCCTTGCACTGCTATTTAGTCACAGTGCAGCAATTTTATGCTGTGGGACTGCCTGGGAGCACTGTTTTCCTCTGCATCAGGCTTTGCACAGGGAAAACACAGGTATCCTGCATAACGATGCTATTCCAAAGCAGTTTTTATCTGTACCAGCTCTGATGCCTTCTGGCCACACAGGTATCAGGAGCACCTGAGGGGCTCATTTTGTGCTGAGAAAGGCATGGGGAAAAAGGGTTCCTGTAGCGTGGCATATCCAGGCCAGCTGTGATCTGGAAGATGTGCCCCCTTCCCAAAGCAGGCTGTTCCTGATGTTAAAAGACAAGGATTTGGGTTGGGCAGCCTGTTTCAGTGCTCCTTTACCCTCTAGGGAAAGCACATCCAGTGAGACTGGAAAACCCAAGGTTAAATCCTTTCCCTGATTTGAAGCTCAGGCTCCTTTTACCTCGTGCTGCAAGCAGAAGGCAGCAAGAATTGTCCTCCTTGCTCGTTATTGAAGCTGTTTCTCTCTATGAACTAACTCTATAGCCAGCCTCTATGCCTTGGGGTTGTCTGAAGCAGGTTAAAACCCTGTGTTGGTTTATATTTAGTTATTGATACAATAAGGAAATAAAAATCCCAGAGTCTCCCCCACACGTTGGCATTTTCTTCCAAATGTGCATTGAATGAGAACATGAGGGCAACCAAATCCCAGGCATGAATCATGCTGGCTGGATGTTTTATTGTCTAACAGAGTTTGTAGACCTCCCTGATGGCCATCACAGGCTGCTCATAAGTTGTTCCCAAAGCACCAAGCTGGATCCACCAACCTCAGGGCTCTGCTCCTGACCTCATGCTTGGGACAGACCCCAAGTGGGGACACGAGCTGCTGTGGGCAGTGCTGCTGCTCATGGTGACTGCCAGCAAGAGCCCTTTCCTCCATGAAGATGCTCTTCCCTCTTCCATTGATTCCTCAGGATGTCTTCAGAAGCTCAGAAGCTTTGGCCTTCCCCTCCCAGAGTGGCTCATGGCAATCTCAAGATGCAGAGACACCAGCAGAAAGCACACAGGCAGAGAGCAAGAGCCTCATTTCTTTAGGCAGCAGGCTAAAATAGTGCTATTTTAGCCCCAGTAAAACAGAGAGCTCCCAATAAAATCCTGCTGTACTGGTGGGCAGAGGTAGAGGCATATTTTGGGTTTGGGCATCTAGCCAAAGAGCCATCACAGGGTTGGGGCACCTCTTCCAGAGCTGCAGGTTTTCACCTCCCCTTGCAAATTAATGTCCCCCTGGTAGTTTTGCAATAAAATAAACCACATCAGCTTCAGGCAGCTCCTCAGCCCTCACACATGGATCTGCCAGGCCTTTCGACAATGCGTTATTCACTCACTTGAGCAAGGTCAATTAATGAATGCACGTGTGGAGGTCAGAGATGGTTCCTCAGCTGTGTTGAGGGGCCTCAGAGGTGCATCGCCCCGAGTCCAGCTCCCCAGGGGTTTTGCAAGCAGAGATGAAGAGATTTGCTGCAGTGATTTGGTGTTTCGCCAGCTCCGAGGAGGGGAGCACAGCTGTGCACGTGCAAAACCCCCCAGATTTCTGCATTGGCTGCATCTCCTCTGCATGGATCCCAAGCTCTGAGACAAAGCACATCACATCTTCACGTGCTGGTGGAGACGGTGGCTTTCCTTAGGTGTCCATAGGTAAAAAAACCAGCCCTTGTGAACAGACGGGCCTCTCACCCAGTAAAGCTCAAAACGTTCACTTCAATTATATGTATTAACTCTTTCCACCCGCTATCCTCCTGCATTTCCCCAGAATTACTTGTCATCTTCTTCAGAAGATGACAAGAGGGCTCTTTTTTATTCAATTTCTAATGAAAAAAATATATATTTCCCAAGCTTAAGGCATTTTGGGGGCCATTTAGCTTCCCAGTTGCTGAGCCTGCCATATAAATTTGCTGATGACATGATGTTGTTATCTAACACCTGGCACAAAATTAGAAAAACACCTTTGTGGATATATGAAATTCCCAAATTGTTTGCCTCTCGGTGATGGATTAAATACAGATGTAGCTTTTGGACTAGGAAAAAGCAAAAGGAGAGAAAGGAGAGCGATACCTGTCCTCATTACTCTTTGCTCAGCTCCAATGTGCTTAGGGAAGCGACTATGCCATCCCTAATACTCAGTGGCAGGTTGGCTCTATGACAACACACTTCACACCCTTCTACCTCTGTTAATCCCTGCACTCTATAAAAATAAACGAATGAAGACCTTTGTTTTCCAGAGCTGGACAGATTGCAGCCAGGACACTATGCCTGTTTTTTAAATGAAACAAAGATATCATTTTTAAGCTGTCCGTTTTTAACCTCACTGTCTTCTTAAAAAGGATATAACGTAGAGGGAGAAGTCCTGAAGGATGTATCATGGAAATTGCTCAATGGAAAAAAAAAAAGAGTTATTAAAAAGAAAGCCCACCAAACAAGAAATAATTCACAATTATCCTGTGGCTGCCTTAATTTTCATTTTCAGTGGAAAAGAGATTCCTTTCTCTCCAGGGCTCGGGTTAAACAACATGTGCCCTTGGCTATTCTGGAGAAAAGAAAGAAAACGCAAAAGGAAGGTGGCAAGAAAATCACTAATTCCTCAGAGCAGGTTCTAAACGGGTGTAAATCTGTTTATCTCTGTTAACTTCTGTGGGCTGCAGCAATTAACTCTGGTTAAGGACCTAGTCCAGAGTTTATACCCTTTTTGATTATTATTTTAATTGCAGTTTCTGGATAGACTCATATAAAGAAGTCTATTAATATTACCCACTAAACAAGCAGTGATTCACTAGCCCCATCTCTAGTATCATTGCCTATTAAGGCTCTCCGAAATTCCCCTTGTAAGTTCCTGCTTGGAAGTTAAAACTTTAGTTTGAATCATTTGTGTTGAAATTTCCTACAACGGAGCATCCACATCAGGCTGATCTTTTTAAGGGCCAAAGACAGGGGAAGAGCTTCAGCCAAAACAACTGAGCGGTTTCTAAGTACAAAGTTAACAGAAAAACATGTTTTTTCCCCAGCTGGCTAATTCTGGCCATCTTGGGTTGAAAAGTTGTGATTTCCCCATGTTAGGGAATCAGGGCCAGCCGGGTGCCTTCTCTGTGAAGAAAATGCCATTTTCTTTCATTTCCTATATTAGTTTTCTTTCCTTTACCTGCAATATCCCGCTTATAGCAATTCCTGCGGGCAGAGGTAGACCTTTCCTCCCTGCCACGTCCTGGCCGTGTCCCTGCCCCGTGCTGGGCTCAGCTATTGCATGAACTAACTTGCTGCATGGTGTAAGGGTCACCTGAGCCATGAAAGAACATGGGGCTTCCCTTTCTGCCCTCAAAGATTCGCTGGTTTTAGGTTCATGAGTCAGAACTAGGGAACACAAGAGCCAGGCTGGAACATGTAAACTGGGAAGTGAGGCAAAGACATAGGAAATGCCATAGGAACCATAGGAACAGGAACATGGACTGATGGAGAAACAGGCATCTCAAGTGAGAGATTCACAGGATAACTGGAACAGCTGAGGAAAGGCACGAGGATTTCCCTTCTGACAGAGGGGAAAGAGGGCCCTAGGACTAGCTCCATCTGGCCAACAACTGTCCAGAGATCATAGGGGGGATGCTCTAGCATAAGGGGAGTGGATCGGGCAGGCATTACATGGCAGAAGAGGGACAAGAAAGTCCATAGCTTCACAGGATAACTTAGAGAGAAATCTAAGGGCTTCCCTACAATGATGTTACAAGGAGCTAAATTTGAAGGAGCAAATGTGAAGCCCCTATGTCTTTCTCAATACCTCCATCTGAAAAGCAGTGGAGGTTGCCAAATTGCAGTATTTCTACTTCTGTTAGGTGCAGTAAGCCACTCCGGGCATGCTCTAGCACCCCTTCGGGTGAAAGGCTTCAGTAATCCCATCACAAAGACTCCTGTGATTCTGTGACTGTGTATTCTGTTAATTGCATTTATTGCATTTTATTTGATTTGATATCAGCTATGGCATGTTGACAAACCCGTTTGCCAACAGTTGCAGCAAGTGTGCAAAAAAAAAAAAAACTTGACAAAACTTGAAAATAATAAAATAACTATGGGAAGGCATTCTCATAAAATATCAGAATTCTCAAGAATATCTGAAAATTCTAATCTCAAATATTATTGTTTTCCAGCAACAAAAAGAGTTTAAAAATATCTTTCCATGAGATGTTGCAGTTCTTATCTTGACATTAAAAAGCGTTCCAAGAACAAAATCCTTGTGAACTCTAAACAGTATTAGCCTCATATTATAAGAGAGAAACTGAGGCCAGGAACAGGGAGTTTCCCAAGGTCCATTAGTTAGTGATAGAGCCCTGAAGTCTTATGTTAACCTAGTAACCTCCTCCACAGCCAGGCCTCCTGGATAAGGCTATACAAGAGAGATGAGCATTGCCTTTAATTTTCTCTCGGATACTAAATGTTGTGTTTTGGTTTAGATCAGTACCTCACTCAGCTCATTACATGCTCTCATTTTACTTGAGGAGATATGGGAATTCTTACTGATCTTAGAGGAAATTGCTTTTCCTTTTGTTAGGAATAATTAGGAATGTAATTTATCTCCCTTTAATTATGAGTGCAGCAGGATAAATTTTGCCTTGTTAAGTATTTATTGTTCAAAAGCAGGTGATAAGAAGCAAGGCTCTGGAATTGCTGCCTAGGAAATAGATCCGTTGGCTTCCAGTGTAACAATTTAATCTATTGTTCTGCTTCTCAGATCAGCTTTCCAGTTCAATGTGCAGCACAAATTCACCTGGGATAATATAAACTTTTACTGCTGCTGGCTTTGGGGCTACAAAAAATGGAGTTTCAGCCTCTTGGCTTTGAGATCAATACTGAAAATTAAGTGGCTAACATCTCTGTACAAGGGTAGAATTTATCTTCTGTGGTCACCTATAAATCAATGACAATATAATGTCCATTGTGCTCATTACTGCCTGCAGTTTATAGTGAATAGCCATCCAGAATTTGACTAAAATGTTAAACTATTTCTGTCCATCTGGTCCAATAGACAAATACAGACAAGTTAGAGAAGGGCAACTCTTCCAAGAGCTGCCTTTGTTCATAATAAATCTCTGATTAAAACTAAACAGTTGTGGAGGGTGGGTGTTTCATGCAGACCTTCGTCTGCATTCTGCATTGTTAGCCCAGGCTTGAGATGTTGAACTTGACACTGCAAAAGATTCCCAGCATTCTTGGATTGCTTCAAATTGAAGCCTACTGAGAAAACATCTCTATATTTCTGGGCCATTTGACCCACCAGGTCATGAAAATAAACATTTGAAGGAAAGGCATATTTCTGCCAAATTCACATCTATAGAACCAAGGGCTTATTTCTCCCTGTTGCTCACTAGGTGGAAATTGTTGGCCTGGTTGCTCATATGGCAGAAGGAAGGAGCTATCTGCAGAACTGCATGCAGGTCTTCAGGGAGAAACTTTCTGGGGAAGAGATGTGAGAGGGTTTACCCCAGGAGGAGATAGCAAGACTCAAGTGTAAATCTGCAGAGGTAAAGCGCAGATTTCTGCTGATGCGGGACCTGATCTGTATCTACCTCATAGCAATGTGATCCCAATAAAAACAGTGATTTTTGTAGGGCTGGTTTGGATTTACATAGAGAAACTACTACACTGTCCAGCTCAGGCCTGTTGGTAGGGTTTGGAGAATGGATGTGCTCTGTTACCCGGATTACAAGGGAGGGAGGTGTCTGCCTGGGCAAAGAGATCTTTTCTGAGGAACAAAAATTGATCACGCCATTTGCAAACTTCTCTTATCCCGATCTCATGGGAGAAGCAGTTTAAAGATAGTAAACTTGGTAAACATAATTCTTCATAGACCACGTCTTCAACCTTTGAAATCAACTGTCACTGGAGACAAACAGAACTGAAGCTGGGGACAGACACCACTGATTTAGAAGGACTGACCAATGCCTGATGACATGGGTTATTCTCTTTGGTTATACGTTAAGAGAAAGGTAATTATTTATCAAATGCATAATGTGGGATGATGATGTGCAAGAGGCTCTTTCAGGATACAACACTGCACAGCTGGTATCTGGATTTCTGTCCTCTGTGGTGTTCAAGGTCAGATGCTGCACATGATACCACCCTAGAGGTACGAACTTTAGGCTCAGAGAGGACCATTTGCTTGTCTTGTCTAGCCTAGGACAGAAAACATAGGCCAGAAATACTCATACAGGTACATCCCCTTGATTAAAGGATCTTGACCAAAAGAGTACCCAGGGATGGTCTGGAGACCGTAAGGAACAGGAGCTGCACTTCCCTTGGTTGCTGGCTTCATCATTAATCAGTCTCACTGTTAGAAATAACACCTTTATGTCCAAAAAAATGATGCCTGGCGCCAAGTTCACTGATGAACCATTGGCTGATGAACCATTAAAAAATGGTGATTTCTCTGTTCCCTCACCTGTCCCAAGGAAGTCTTATATGATGGCACTAACACACTCCACTCGCTGTGATTTGCTTGGGAGCTGCTCTAATTAGACGAACTTTTGGAGGCCTCGCTAATGATGGGAGCTCTATCGTGCTGGATACTCTAAGGACACAGAGAGAGGTTCCATATTGATGAACTCACAGTCTAAGTGGACAAGAGAATCAGAGAGTAGGAGGAGAGAAAGAGAAAACGTCTTCCCTGAGGATCACACAGTGAAGAAGCTGAAGCCAGCCCAGGGCCCCATCCACAGGAGCAAACACGGGTTTAGCTGCACATTGGTGTGAAGCTGGAGCTGACCATGGCAAGGTCAACAGTGCAGGAATATGGGAGTCCCCTGGTTATCCCCTGCTTTCTTGGATCACAGGAGACAAGGCAGGCAAGAACCCTTTTACAAAGCATTTTCCTCCCAGGGCTGACTGCCTCATTCTCCAAGCATCCATCTGATGCCAAAAGGTGTTCCCACTAGTGCTCAGCACTTGCTCAGTACGAGCCTGAGCCCTTCAGGCTGCAGCCAGAATTAGGGTGCAGTGTGACATACAGTTCATACATCTGGAAAGTAAACGTCCTCTCCTTGCCTTATTTCCTCTGGCAGCTAGTGGGGAACCCTTACAAACCTAAAACTTTCTTTCCATAAGCAAATGTAGGATGTTCTCCTGGGACTGCCCTAGCGTTTGACAGGTGTGATGGATAGAAAAAAGGCAGAGGAAACCACTTGTCTCTTGCTTGTCTTGGGCTTAGCTTTTCCAAGATTTCCTTTCCAAATTTGTGCTCTGCAAACAATACTTACATTTATTGCATCAATCTCACAACACTCTAGCAGGCTGGGAGTAGACATCCCAAGCTGGGACATCATAGCCCTCCACTTCTTGAGCTATAGCAGAATTTGTAATCTCAGCTAAGACTAGCATCAGGTTTCTACTCCTTGCAAGACCCTACTTATGGGCAGGATCACACACTGCTCCCTCACCCACACAAAGCCAATATATTATTTATGTTCATCGCATCTCTCGGCAGTGCTGATGTGTCTCATCAACAGGTGTCAAGGTTGTGTGCTGTCTACCCAAGTCCTATACAGCATTTCATTGTTGAGCTCAAGGTTAAACACAGAAATTGTAATTATTTTTTAGCTTTGCCATCTGCCAGCATTTTATTTTTTTTTCCATGTGGAAGCTTCCTTGCCAGTTCCCTTAACTGCTATCGGTGTAGGAAACTGTGCAGCCCTTCAGCCAAGACTGGAAGGCTGAGAATCCCTTGGGAGGATAGCTGGCTTGAAACTGCTATTGCAACCTGATTTGGACTCCTTGGAAAAGTGAAAGAGCATGTTTGTATTTCTGCCTTCACTTGAGAAAAGGTATGAATGAGCCTGTTCATGTCTGTGGTGCCACTCATGTTGTTCAGGTCTATGGTGCCAGCTGTGCTTTGGGAGGTAGGAATTCAGCCAGGAACCACTTGGAGGGCTGAACATCTGGGGTGAATTAAGAAGAGCATCTCCAGCAGGTTGAGGGAGGTGATCCTGCCCCTCTACTCAGCCCTGGTGAGGCCACATCTGGAGTATTGTGTCCAGTTCTGGGCTCCACAGCACAAGAGGGATGTGGAGCTGCTGGAGAGAGTCCAGCGCAGGGCCACAAGGATGATCAGGGACCTGGAACATCTGCCCTACGAGGAGAGGCTGAGGGAGCTGGGCCTGTTCAGCCTGGAGAAGAGAAGGCTGAGAGGGGATCTAATCAGTGTATATAAGTACCTCAAGGGAGGGAGTGCAGAGGATGGTGCTGGTCTCTCTGCAGTGGTGGCCACTGGCAGAACTAGAGGTAATGGCCACAAACTGAAGCACCAAAAGTTCCACAGGAACTTAAGGAAAAATTTCTTAACAGTGAGGGTGACAGAGCACTGGAACAGGCTGCCCAGGGAGATTGTGGAGTCTCCTTCTCTGGAGATCTTCCAAACATGTTTGGACGCAGCCCTGTGTCATGTGCTCTAGGTGACCCTGCGTGTGCAGGGGGGTTGGACTAGATGATCTCTAGAGGTCCCTTCCAACCTTAAGCATTCTATGATTCTATGATCCTATGATTCTCTAGTCAATGTTGAGCAAGAAAGATGGAGCAGAATTTCCTGCAGTTTCTCCAGACAGTCCAGAGAGACCATATGTGTTTGTCTGCTGTGTGTAGGATAGACAGCTTCCTCCTGTGCCCATCCTAGCTCATCAGCACGGGTACAGACCAAGTAATGAACTGGAAGTGTTGCCATGCTCAGAGCACCCAGGCTTCTCCAATACTCCATCCATGATCTCTGAGCTTACAGACACAACCCAAGCAAATGAACTAGAAAGAAAGGAAAAAAGGTTAAACGAAGACATAACCAGCCCTGGGTTCTAAATGTCAGCACATTTGCTGAAAACACAGATAAAAGCACTGGCAAGAGCATATATGCCTCCCGAGACCTGCCCACGTGCTTTTTTATGACTCCAAGTGCTGTTTCCTTCTCCCTGGCAGAGTGACAGTTTACCTCTAGGACCTGTTGCTAGGTGAAATAGCAAGATATTATCACAGTTCCGCATTCCTGGAGTTCACACTCCACTTCCCAGGTGTTGCAGCTACAGCTATTTTGCTTCTGCACCTCAGCTAACACTTTCTAAGGACACTTAATTTAATTTTTCCAGAGTTGCTATCTCTCATCTACAAACACTTCTAGTTTGACTCATTATATCCTTTGAATGCCAGTGAGCACCAGAGAAAACGGTGGTACTAGTGTAAAAGTGCCCTGTTAGACCTGCAAATGAATCTGCGTTCACAATCCTGGCTGCTGTCCTGATGTGACTTGCAGATCCTGAATACTTTTGCTAACTTGCAAAATTGTTCAGAGCAAAACAAAAAGCCACAAAGCTTTGTCCCTTGGGTGAAAGCTCCCAATTGTAGCACCCAAGTACCCCTTGCCTCCAGGTCTTGCTGACTTTACCTGTGACAGGCACTATCTGGCAGAGGTATTTCACATCTCCATGGGTACCATTTTCAGTTCATAATACTAGAACACACTCAGTTACTGCAGTTTTTTAGGTGAATCTTGCTCTGATGGCCTTGTGCAACACTGGTTCACCTCCCCTTATATTATCCATGCTATGTGTCCTTACATAGATAATTTTTCTTTTGCTGTCCAAGTACAGACTCTTCTACTGGTTTGGCCCAAGAAAAAAACTCACCAAACATGTTCAGCATGGCTTCATTAAAAAACAAGCTTTTATTCCAAGAACATACTATACTGCCTGTTTTTCTTCTATTACCAAATAAAAAGAAAATTTACAAATGTCCTCCAGGAAACTGCATTTCCATGTCTTCCCAGCTGTCCTGCATCTGTCCACATTTGGTATGTCACAAAGTGGACTCCTTGGCACTTAACTTTCTGTCATCATCAAAAGAGCCAATAATTAGCTCATCAGCTTCAGCATCTTCTTTAAAACCATCTTCTGCTCCCTGTTATGGATGTTTCTCAGAACACCCTGGCAAGGACATGGAAGTAACTGCCAGCTCTCAGCTCCTTGTTTTCTTTCCCTCAGGTCACTGAGATGGCTGGGCTTCTAGAAAACACAGAAATCCTGTGCTAAATGCTGTAACTTAGAAACCCTGAGCACAACAATCATCTAACATAGCTTTAGGCTTCAGATGACACCTTAATGTTCCTGGACAGCCAGATGGAGAGTCACCTTCTGTGCATGAGATGGGCATCATGAGAAGATGGATTGCTCTCTAGAGGTGCTTCATTGCCTTCAGAGGAAACCAAAGGACTGCTTAACATTCGATAACCTAATTTTTAGGCACTAAATTAGGGCAAATGAATCTGCTTGCAATATCATGAGATGTAGGAAACCCTGTTCTTCTCTTAAATATGTGGAATCATTTCAACTGAACATGATCACAGTGACCAAGCAAGTGATGAGCAGTTGGGCTCCATCGCTGCTAGAGGAGCATGTGGTGATATGCTGAGCTTCAGATTGCCTGGCTTTGTCAATGGCTCCTTTCAGTAAAGAATCCAAAATACCCAATTTCTGCAGCTGTCTCAAGAAGATCTGTGAGACACACACTCATGCTGCTGGGTTTTGCTACCTTACATGGAAACACTGTGCAAGACAGATCCTGATGGGACTGAGATTCACACATTTCTAAATCCATATAAAAAGTTTTGATAAAAGATTCAAGTGAGATGACACTTAACTGGAAATAACAGCAGCAGAGAAATAACAAACTTCAAGGCTTGAAGTCTGTTTCTTCATTTTCATTAAATCCAGCATATTCTACTCAAACTGTCTGGAGCAGACATTCTGTGCATTTTTTTTTAATCCCAAAAGATACCACAAACAGTTTCTGTTTAAAATTATGAAGCAATAAAAGAAACCTCACCACATTGGTGTTTGTTACTAATTATGTTTCTTAGGTTTTTATATCAGCAACTCCAAACTTAAATCCACCTGCAATAATAATCCAAAAACAATTCAGGCCAGATTTTACAACTTTTAAGCATATTATCTCTGTGCTTCCAATCAGATAATCAATCCCATATTATATTCTTATAAAACATGGTCAACATGTTCTGCAGATGTTTCTGAACATGAGCATAGTCATCTTTTGTGCTAATATACAGACTTTTGTGCCTATAGGATTACTTTAGTGCCATGCCCAGGAGTGTGATTCAAGTGTCCTAGGGGACAAGGCACTGTGTGCATTGCAAAAGATGGGCCCTAAAAACAGTCTATTTAGACAAGATGCATCTCATGGTTCATCTTGCAAGTGGGGAACTGAGGCAACTAAAGCTTAAGGACCAAATGTAAAGGAGCACTTAGCACCTGCAGTGGAGGTTAGGAAGGGTTTAGAGCCCAAGGTCCAGACAGTGGCCTCCAAAGACTCTGCTCATCCAACACACATCCAGCAGAATAGGTTGGAGTTAGCCCTTCCTGCCACCCATAACGGTGGCACTCGGAGGAGGACAAGGCAGCTGATACCTATCTCAAGAGTCCTTTTATCTCAGTAGAGAGAAAATATTTAAGAGAGCCCCATATTGAGCCATGCTCCAAAGTGTCATCACTGTTGTGGTTTGTAAAGAATAAACATCAAATCTCCACGCCCTGGGGAACCCTCTTGCTTCCAGAGAGTTATCCTCCAAATCCATGTAAACCTCAGCCCACTTTCTGCCTCTGGCAGCAGGACCCCCTGTCACCTCCCCAATTCCCAGAGCTCCTGGGATGCATCAGTCTTCCATGTTTTACCCTGCGATGTGACTTTTGGGCTTGCTGAAGTGGAGCTGGTCTGTCTGCCACAGCCCTGCGAGTCTGGGATCCTGAAGCCTGGGATCACAAATCACCTAGGAGCAAAGCTGTGAGTTCTGTGCGTTTCACCAAGCCCGAGTCGTTTTACACTCATCTACAGCCTGGGCTTTCTCCTCTGCGAAGGGCTACGGGGGAAAAAGGAATAACTCAGCAATTTGAATGCTCTGGAATGATGGAAACTCAGCACAATCTCTGCAGAAATGGTTCAGTTATGTGAAGGCCTTTTGCCAAAAACTCTCAGATATGGATTTCTGTCTTTGCAAACCCTGTGCAAGGTCCTCAAAGGGGCGACTGACCCAGCTTGAAGCTGGAAGAATCAAGATCTGTGAGCCACTATACTTCTCATTTGAGGTCAAGGGATCCTCTTTCTTTTTATTATTATTATTATTTTCTTAATTTGGGGTGCCAGACCCACCCCAGGGTCACAGCAGTATGACCACAGCCTCTCATCTTCATGACTCAAGCAGAGCTAGTCAGACCCTGGCAAAAGGAACAGTCCCTCTGACTCAACGCACAGACGGACATTTCAGAGACATGATTTTTGCCCATACATTTGATTGCAAAATGCACTATCTCCACAGCTGATGTAATCATGTTTTTATTTGAAAATTTGACTCTGGAAGTTAGCCAAAGATTTTCTCCTTCAGACACTGCCAATAGATGCATCTATATCAAATGCATTACAGATCATGTTTTAAAATAAAATTCACCCAGCTCTGTGCTAGGAGGAAGATGAGTGGATACTTTTAAGATCTGGATAACCATGGATGTAATGGTTTCTGTGGATGGATTTAAAGTTTAGGGCTTAGTTTGCCTTTGAAGAGCATTCTAGCAAGTACAGAAATCCCTAGTGTTTGTTGTACGTCACAGAGCTCATTCTTACCAGATTTGGGTCTGAAGGAAAACGCATCTGAAGCATCACACTTGATCAGGTCCAGCAGACTTAGCACTGCTCTGTCCATCCTGGATTTACCAGCAAAAGAGCTTGTAAAGGAGGCTGCGAACAGGCAGGAACAGTGCATTAGAAATCATCCTTCCTAAATGGATATTGTTGTGCCAAAGCAGGCAAATTTTAGCAATACAAGCATCCCTGGTTCACCCATGGAAGTTAAATGAACTACAAATGTTGCTTGCTGGATTTACAAGGACCTGCACTGTGAAATGCATGACCGGAGTTCATGTCCCAGTCCTGATGGCTCTTCTCTGTCCCTCTCTCCCTATAGCCCCGTTGCAGCTCTTAGTTGGATTTTCAAGGCTCTTTTGGGGATACCAATGGTCTTCCTGGACATCCTCCAAACTCTGTGACTGTGGGCAGATGTGATGGAACATGGATTTTGTAATGTGGGCTAAATGGAGACATTGTGTTAGCAGAGGAGAGAGATGAAGAGGCATCACTGCCCTGTGCTTCTGATCTCCACCCAAACATTGGAAGGGGAAGGGGTTGAGATGCCCACATGTTTGCTATTAAGCAGCCACAATGTTTCTAGGGATGGGTTCACAAAGGCCAGGGAGCAGAGCTGCCAACAGCATTGTCAGAAATGTGCTCTGCACTCACCCATCCTTGGCAGCCAAGTCTTGCTGAGTCGGTCTGGTGGCTGGTTGGCTTCTCTTGTTGGTGTTGGTGGTTACAAGAAGCAGAGCAGCTCCACAGGCAGCGGATGTGCTGCTGGTCTGCAGCCCTCATCCAAGGGGCTGGAAACCAGGAGGATGGGCCTCTCCGGGCAGATAACAGGGAAGCTTATTTGCAAAAAATACCTATTGATTAAGAAGAAAAAAAAGTTCATTGGTGTTCACCAAGCAGGATAAAGACCCTCCTTTTTGAATCTGAGAACTCAAGGTTTCTATTTGTTGAGTAAACAGTCATTTACTTTATGCTTTCTGCAAGAAAGATAAGGAGTGATTTTAGGTCAGAAAAGTGTGTAGGTGGAAAATTCCTGACTGTTTGGAAAGGTTCCCCCGATTTCCCTGGAGGATGGAGAAGGAAAAAGGAACAGCAATTATTTTAATCCAGCTACAGAAAGAGACTCTTAGGAATCTCATAAATTATAACATCTCACTCACTGCAGACTTTATGGGAACCTAGATAGCTTGCAGAGTGGCAGACAGATTGCATGTGGGTAGATCAGTATGGTGAGAGAAAAGCATACGTGGAGAACAACCGTATGGAGAGACTTCTCATTCGTCTCTTGGCAAAATAGCTGCATACCTTCTTTGTTGTTCCCACCACAGGAGAAATATGACCAGAATGACCAAAACTAAACTGGCTGTGCCAATTGCCAGAGAAAGATCACATTCATAGGACCTAAACAAAATAGGTCCCTTCTTGTCCCACATGGCTCTCTCTATTTTTCTGTCACTTCAAAATCTGCCATTTGAAGGCTGGTAACAGGCGACTTAAACATCTAACGAATCACTCAAAGGAATGTAGGAAGAGTATCATGGGGCAATGCAACTGCTCTTCAAAGGACATATTGAAAACAGGGGGGTTTGCTTGGTTTCCTCCCTGGCAATTGCATGGCGTTAGCACAAGTGACTCTGAGGTCTGGTTACTCATTGACAGCACCACTCCATCCAAAAGAGCCAAGAATAACCCCAAGTGGGAGTCATTAATATCCTGAAAATTTGTCAGTGACAAAAAACAGAGTAAACTGGAGGAAAATTAGGATGCTGTTTGTAAGGACTAATTAGGCGTTGCATAGGGTAACAGCTTCTGGGGAAATGTGTGGGTGAACATCTGCACCGCGGTCACACAACAGCATGGAGAGATATCAGTCTTCTTGTCCAGGTTTTGGCAATGTAGCTACATGCCTTCTATGTTGTCCCCTCCACAGGACAAATTTGATCCAGAATGGAGACTTCACAGCCATTTCCCAAAATTGTATGAGAATCAACAGATTCACTTTTACTGGATTAAAGGCAAGTGTTGGACTTGTCCCTGGAGCAACTTGGGGCATTATCCTCACCACAAGACCAGAGAACCTCCAAGGGAAAGATGAGAATTTGGGAAAGGAAGAGTCTGGAGAACATCAGAGACCTGAAGATGGCGTGAAAAAGAGGTTTATTTGAGAAACTCCATAGTTTGGGAGGGAGGAGAAGACTCTGGAAAGTCTATATGTGATCTTGAGAGGAAGTGGGCAGCACAGTGCTGACAATGCAAACACATGAGCCTCAACATGTTTTGCTCCTGCGACCAAGCACAGCATCAACCTTCCAATGTCCTACCAGCTCCTACAGATGTGATCCTGCGTGTGCTTCCCTTGTCTGCAGGTCCTCACTGCGCACATCATCTCCAGTACAGAGATGGGAGCAAGTCTGGGTCACTCAAACCAGGCCAGTGTCCAGGTTTGAGGCTGCTGGAATGAAACCACTGGAGAAGAGTGTTCTCACTAAGCAGGCTATTTGCTATACCCATATGCATATATATATAGGTATACATGCACACACACATACGTACTAATTGGATGTACGTTGGTACAAGTGATTGCACACAGCTCCTCCTTCCCTTCTGCCTCAGCACTGTTTGGCAGTGGGAAGATCTGCTCCAATTTTATAAGCTGCAACTGAAAAATATCCACCCAAAAGACTCCTCGGAAGCCTCAATACCGTAGGGCTGTGCAGCAGCCCATGCTCCACCCGAGGTCTGCCAGGACAGCAAGACAAGAGCAGGGGATGCAGCCCCTGCCTGGTACCCAAGATCCTGCCATCCTGACCACCTCTTTGGCTGCGCCTGCCGCAGGGTCTGAGAATTCCTGCTGCCAGGTAGGTCAGTCCCATTCTAAAATGACAGGCGATTTCCAGAGGTCCAACAGTTCATGTTAGTCACTTCCCTTCCTTGCAACGCTCTCACTTCTCTGCTCTGATCTGGGCATAGTAGACCACAATTCAGAATTTCAGCTCTTCCAGAGGAAAACCAGCATCCTGCAGGACCCTCTCTGAGGAACTAAAACCACCAGGAGACACATCTAAGTGGGAGCCATTTCCTTTCCTCTTCTTCCTATGCTTTCCTCTGCATGTGGTGGCAGTGGGAGAGCGGAGTATTTGCAACAGGTATGTCTAGACCATTTCCTATTGAGAGCTCTCCAAAGGGGCTGAAAAGCTTTTAAATGAGCTGACAGGAAAAATGAACTTATATAATCTGAGATCTTTGCTTTTAAATAAAGAAAACACAAAGCAGCTTCATCTGACAGAAGTACAAAGATTCACATGCAGTTTTCTCCCTAGGACATTGCACATTGCAGCAGTGGTACCTAGGCCCCTCTGGCCTCCACACAGTCATTCTCAATCCTTTATAGCCCTGCTGATGGCTCCTGTCATGCTCTTCTTGGACCTCCTCCCAATATTCAAGGCATCTGACAGATCTCAGCTTTGGAATGGATGTAGACTGGAGAACTCAAGCAACTTCTGCCATCACTTATGCCCTTGCCTCACAGCAAGACACACCACTGTGTTTATTCCTTGAACATTTCTATTGCACAGGTTTCAAGTCCCTGTGTTTCCTGACCCTACTGGAATCACAGAAGCCTTGATGGGGAGGATGCCTGGAGATCTCAAGTCCGTTCTGGTGGAGGACTATGTGGCTTTGTCTAGCCAAGTCTCAAAAATCTCCAAGGATGAAGATCCCAATATCAGTCTGTACCAGAGCTTCAGCACCTACCTAGTGAAGGCCCTCCTGCTCCTGAGCTGCAGCTGTGTCCACTGCTCCTTGTTTTATCAGCTGCCACTATCAAAAATAATTTGGCTCCATCATTCATCAGTTATATCTGGCCTTCAAGGAGTTATAGGCAGCTATTGGGTCCCATCTTGGCTTCCTTTTCACAAGACTAAATGAGCTCCAGAGCTTTTTCATCAGTAGTTGAAGTGGGGAGCTGCCAAGTTCTCTGCAGGCTCCCTGTCATTTGCTGTCACTCTCTTTCCTCCAGGGTCTTGTCTTCTCTCTCCAGAAGGTCTCCATGATCTCCACTTCTAAGGAACATAACACAAACTTGTGCAGATTTTGTCTGCCACCCCTCTGCCTCCAGGGAATGTAGGCATTGTTCACTCGTCCAGATGTTTCCAATACAAACATTGTGTTCCCTCAATCTGCAAGCATAGATTTCTTTGGGTTCGTTTTTAATTTGCCCCAAGTGACAATCATGCAAATGAGGCTTGGTCCAACCAACATGCCCAGCACACCAGCAGAACATCTCCAAGCTGTCCATGTGAGGTGTGCAGGGATCTCCTGGCTGCTCTTTTCCTGTTCCCCAACAGATGTCCATGGTAAATCCCTGCTCTGTCAAGCCTGTTGGCCACCAGGCTTACACATAATATGTTACTGTAATTTCAGTTCATATTCCAGGCAGTTTTCAAACACACTTCAGTCATTTCCTTGGCTCTGCTGAATATGCATGTCTGTATGTCCTCTATGCTTGACATGAGTTTCAAAACAACAGGGGCAACTTACAGATGTTTTCTGGAACATGAGAGGAGGGATACTATGTAATTATTAATTTACTACAAGTCTTTGAGCTGGGAGGGCCCCAGCACAACAGAGCTGCATGCAGTATTTTCTCCATCAGCCACCTGGTTGATGCCAAGAACTGCAGACCCATCCAGACATAACAGGTGACTTTGGACATACCTCAGCTTCCTGAAACAAAGCCCCATGGATGTGGATCAGCTCAACAGGGGTGGGACTAAATGAACAAATGAACCTAAAGGGACACCTCCATGCAGTCAAGAGTTGGCGTTTGAGTGCTTCAGCTGTGTAGCTCTTAAACCTCAACACTTCTGCGCATGGTTCACAGCACCCCATCACGGGAGAGAGGATGGATGCATCCTCATTCCTTGGCAGCCTTGTCTCAGCCAGCCGCTCACGCCAGGAGCAGTGTCAGTCACTATCGGAGACAGCCAGCTCGCTACACCGGCACTGGAGCCGTCACTACCCGAGACAGGCGTCCGTGCTGCCAACGACTCCTGGAAAAGGGAGGCTGGGAAAAGGGATTTGCTTGGGGATTCGAACATCCATGGAAGTGCAGTGCACCTTTACCCATTTCTTCCATTTCCCACTTTTCTCCCTTCCTCAAGCAGAGCCTGAAGTAGTTGTAGATCCAAGGCCAAAAACTCTTTGAAGCCAGAAGAAGAGACATGAGCTTTCACCGTTACGCAGGATCATGATCCTCTCCTCATCCAGGAAGTGCATCCCACAACCACGTGGGCTGTGTGCAAGATCTTTGTTCTGACCTCTCAGCCCAAAAATGCCTACTTAAGTAAAACCAGAAAGAAGGAGGTTTGCAAAGGCTCATCCAGCCAGTGGCAACACACGGTGGAAGGGAAGATGGGCAACGCTATGGAGAAGAATCAAAGTAGGGAGGGTGCTGGACTGCTATGAGAAGCCTTTAATTAACAGACTATTGCACAGGAGGGAATCTTGGTCTCCAGTGCCCGTGGACTGGCTCTCATGGCCTGGGCTTAGCGTTGTTCCCGCCCAGCGTGTCCCGCATCCAACAGGGAAGCACTGCAGAAAGTTTTCCGACTTATATGGCCAGCTTTCCAAACCGGTTTTTATTGCCTAAAAAAGGACTGTGACATTTAGTAATGAAAAGGCCACCAAAGGGCACTTTGTGCTAGACAGTGGCAGGGTCCCAGCTGCTGGCTGTAAGTACCACAGGATGCTTTTCTGGTTTCTTAAAAAGGCATTGGAGGAGCAAGCAGAAAAATGACCAGGCAAAGGTGGAACATGCAGCATGGAAATGTAATTATTTTCCTGTGTCTAGACCTGTTCAAAAAAATATATATTTAACAAATTCATCCAAATGGCAGACGAGAACATGACTTTTATTGTCATGGTGTAACAACAGCACTGCTATATCTCCAACTACTTAAACATGGAAGTGAGGCAAAGTCTGCAGAAGTGAGTCACAACTCTCATTAGATTAAATGGTTTATAGAAAAAAAATGGACATGCTTGCTGTTACCCACAGACAGAGTCTTATTTGTGGTCAAAAACTTTTCATTATTTTCCAGCTATATTATTTGGTCTAATAAAAATATATTCCTTCTCACAAAAATTGCTTCTTTCATTTTCACCTTCCTCAATAAAGCACTCCTTGCTGGAGTTTAAGGATAATTACCAGCTGCTTTATTTCTCCTAACCGCTGCTCAATCACAGAAGTCACACAGTCGATGACAAACATATCCTTAAGTATGGAAAGAGTTTTATTTAAAGTAAAAATATGATTCACCCTCAATTTTTTACATCCAAAGTGCATTAGAATATAAAAATATGATGTGAGGAACAAAGGAAATATTTCAACCAAATTTTCTAGGAAGCAAAAAAAAAACACCTTTTCTTTTATGGGTCCAAATATTGACATTGCAAATTCCTTACAGATTTCATCCCACCCTCCCAGCCCCTCCTGAATCTCATTTTTTCACCCAGCCTCTTTTGCTCTCAAGACCTTTCATGTCTTTCTTTCCTCAGGCCCAACTGCCCAGCCAAGGACCTTCTGCTGAGGGGGACACTGTGTCCCTGGACAAGAGCACAGCTTTGCAGCGTCCACATTTGTATTTCTTACGATAAATCAAGGCCCAGGTCTCTGCACAGGCTCCTTCTGCAGTTGCAAATAATATCCAGCAATCCTGCCTGCCAGCTTACATACTTTTGCAAAACTATATTGAGCCATCTCACTCTTTCTTTAAAATAACACACATAAAGAATACTACAACTGCATAACGGCAGTCTCTGGCTCTTCCTCACAGCTCTATCCCAGTCTCTGAAATTTATTTCTCTGAGACTATCACTCACATCTGCTTAGGAAAATAGAATGGACCAGTTCAGCACAGATTAAACTTTGTAATTCATAAAAATTTGAAAAGGTTTAACTAAAACATGAGGACACTGAAGCTGCCTCGTTACCAAAGCACCAGTGAGAGTATAGAGCAAATCCTTGAAAAGATCAATAATAAAAACTTCTGTCTGGAATCAGGATCTCTTCTATTCTAAGAGATCTCTCTAATCTAAGAGATTCTGGAATCTCTTTTATGTGTGACTGTGAAGCTGGTGAGCTTCTCTGTTCTCCTAATGCTCCAGTTCTAGTCTTGTTCCTTAAAGGATTCGGGCTTATGTGACCATTCTGGGGGAAAAGATGCTTGCAGACAACCCTCAAGGCTCGGACAAGAACAGAGACAGCAAAAGTCCTATATTTTTGTTAAATAAGGCATCGGATACTGCTTTGCCTGATATTCTCCTTAAGGTCAGGATGTAACTGCGTGAAAAAGCCAAACACAGATGTGGGATCCACCAGGACCTGTTTTGGTCTTGTTACCACTCAGCACTACTATTTGTGACCTGGGTCTCTGCACAGAGAACATATTTGATTTGCACAAAGAGCCTCACAGACTCGTCGGGGTATGGCTTGCAATTCAAAATGCTCTTGCAAACTGGAGAGGTGACATGAAAAAACAGGTGGCAGATCAACAGGAGCAAGTGCAAGCTGCTGCGTTGAGGCCCAACTGCTCTACGGCACAAACAGAGGCTGGGACAACTGGTTGGTAGGAGTCCAGCAGGAAAAAAGAGCTGGAGGTTACAGCTGATGGCAAGATGAACATGAGCCAGCTGTGCCAAGCTGCCACAAAGTGACAAACAGCTTATTGGGACATGTAAATGGACACACAAGTGCGAGACGTGTCGGTATCCATCTGTCTGGAGGAGGTGGTGGGAGCACATATCCTGGGCATGGACATGCCGTGGTTTATGCCAGCAGTGCTGCATCCAGAGCCCATGGGCTTCAGCGGAAACAAGGGAGCTGGGGTCAGACCTTCGACTGCAATAAGCACTGGAAGAGTTTGCTGGGTGCAGATGTGGAGTCAGCAGGGCTGGAAGGATTCAGCTTTCCTCCAGGGGATGGAGGAAACTCAAAGCCCAGATGGAGAAACATCTGTCGGGAATGATGTTTCTAGGGGTGATCCCAGGCTCACTCGGACTTACAGACGCCCCCCAGGTGACTTGAGTGCCAGTGAAGCAGCTGGGTGGCAGCGATGGTCACTCCAGCACGGGCACGTGGATGGGTAACTGGGGAGATGGGGAATGATGAGGGCTGCATCCGACCTTGGGGTTTGCAACTCCCCAGGCAAGGGCCTGAGCCGCGCATTTATTTTTGATACCCTCATGACAAATGCACTGTAAGACTGTGAGAAAAGGAGAGGTCACCTGAGCACCCTGGGGAGATGCTGGGACAGGCACCCAGCCACAGCCGCTGCCTGGGAGTTGTCAGGGAAGACTCTCTTTGAGGAACCAGCAAGTTTCCTTCCCCTTTTAGGTCCATCTCCTGCACCAGCCCATTTAACCAGGTGCCTTCTACTGCCTCCCCATGAACCCTTATCTCCTGATAGAAAGAAAAGCTTTCCTCCATCTCACATCCAGCAAGAGATCAGTCTGCTTAGCCTCACCCATTGCAGCCCCAGATGGTTTAATGAAGGTGACACATCCCCAATGTCCGAGCAGCAGCAGCTCTCCCACCGCTGTCCCACAACATGCTCAGGGCGTTCACATCTCCATTCAACCCACCTGCCTGCTGAGTACGTAGGGACGTGGGTTAATCAATTTGGCAAAAAGTAGCCCCACCAATACACAGGAGACAAAGCAACTTGGCACCAAGGAGAGCACCACATAGGGCCACCAGGAGCCAGGTGCAGACTCCTATCACAGCATCCAGAACACACAACAGGGCAAGCAGATACACTGCACAGGAGCTCAGAGCACCCCCCGACCAAAGAGAGCTTCCCCTGGGCTACCAGGTGTTTATACTAGAAGCAGCAATGATACAGGCACGTTGCATTCAAAAACTTCAGCCCAGACCCTCAAAGGCACCGTGTCACCTGAGCAGCAGACACTCGGCCCTTAAATCCTCATGCAAATCTATGTTCCAGTCTTGTAGGATGGGAAATGCAATGGTATCAGAGATTATCCTCAATGCACACTTAAGAGCAGAACCTAGAGCTTCTCTCTCTTCAGAGCACCAGTGATGTCAGTGTAGGAAAAAAAAAAGATATTTCCTGATGCAGATTTGCAAGGATTGGACTGTGATGTTCCTTCTTCTGTTCCTGCAATATCACTTTAAATTTTTCCCTAAAGCAGCACAACAGAAGCTTCCATCTACTCCCAGTCTCTCTACTTAACCTCCCCTGGCACCTGTACCAAATTTGGTCCTGTACGTGTTATAAACAGCCTTGGGAGAAGGCACATGAGAGTGTCTGTGTGTGCTCAGCTGCTCCTTCTTATGGATTAGCACCATTTCCTTATCCAGCCTGAGCAACAAATAGTGGTAATTAAGTGTGAGCTCAGGGTGCATTTGATTGCAAGTGTGAATGATACTGAGCAGCCTTGGGAGGCTCCTGCTCCTAGAGGTCCAGCACGTTAAAACTGGTGATGGAGAGCATGGGACAGGGATGTTGCCTGTCCATGCACCATCTCCTTCACCACCCTGCAAGCTTTGGGTATGATGCGGTTCCCTTCGGATGACAGGCCAGTTAGTTTGTTTATTTTTAATCAAATTTCCTCCAAGTTAGTGAAATTGCAACAATTCCCTTTGAATCTCATTTTCAGCCCTGAAAGCTGTTTGTAGCAGCATAAAGAAATGGTTCTGCAGATGTTCCCCTGAATGCTGCATGTGCTGTTTGCTCGCCCCAAGCGCTCCAGTGACAGCCCTACTATTTGTGAAAATACATCGTTTATTACTGATCCAACCCATGCTGATTTTGAACAGTCCACCTGCATCTGGGGGCCTGCACAGGCTTGAAAAACTGTTCCGAGATGGATGCACATCCTGCAGCAGAGACAGAGGGGAGCGAAGAGCCTGTCCAGCGTGTTTGCCACTAGCTCATGTGTCCCAGGGAGAGCTACCTTGGGGCATGGAGTATCCCAAGTTTCGGCTTGAAATGTTAGTGTAGTCCTGGCTCTGCAACGCTGGTTGCTTCTCAGGGTTGTTTAATTGCCTTTGATGAGAAGGTTACGGGACACTCAGTGATGAGAGGGAGGACTGGAGTGTTGGAGCAAAGGGCTCAGGGGAGTCAGTGCCTGGGATTGGGAACAGCCACAGCCTCGACAGCGAAGGGGGAGTGAATGGACGGCGTTGGGGACCAGGCAGTTCTTTGCTCCCTGCCTTTTGCCCAAGCAGAAGTGCTGCAATAGCAACTTGAGGATCCTAGAAAGGCCCTGGGGACAGCTGGATTTGGGGCAACCCAGCCAGCATGCTTGTCCTAGCCATTGACAAGGCTTTACAAGTGTCACAGGATAATTTCCTAATTTGTAAGTGCAGAAGAGCTAAAGCTGCAGCCTGCAGTCCAGGGGCAGTTGACTTGCTGGCTTGGCTCATAAGCGATCCTCATACTATTGAATTCCCCAGCTGCGTGGATGCTTTGTCAAAGACCCCTTCTATTGCCGGGAAGGGGGGGATTTCTGCTTTGAGAACATCTTTAAGATGAGCAATTTGCTTGCTTTCTTGAAATTTGCTGCTATAATTAGTACAAAAGGGAAGAAAATGTTCACTTTGTGGCATTAATTCACCACTGCATCCTGTGATTGCAACAGCGACAGGGTATGTTTACAGCGGGGGAACGGCAGATGGGGAAGGCTAAGGACATTGAAGCCACCTCTCCTTCTGTATTAGCCCCATCTGGCAGGGCAGTGCTGCCCCCTGCCACTGTGGGACCCCCTGTCCTGGCCCCAGCTGTGGGCATCACCACCCACATCCAACGGGGACCTTCCAGCAAGGCCCGGAGCGCGGAGCGGGCACGGATGCCCCAGGACGTGGGGAGCTGCACATCTCCAGCCAGAGTGGGGAGAAAAGGATGAGTCAGAGAGAAAGGAGGGGGAGGGATGGAGGGTATGAAGAGTCCTAGTTGTTAGAGAGAAAGAGTGGGAAAAAAACAAAAACAAAACTGCCCCGGCGCTCCCGAGAAGACACCAGGGAGGCAGGGTGACGTAAGGGCCGTGCGCCCTTCATACTGACACACGTGTGACAGCAGCGGGGCCTTCCAGCGCCTCCCGCGCGGGACAGCGAGGACATCTGCGAGGAGCGGGACGTGCCGCGCAGCAGCGGGGAGCGGGGCCGGGGACGCGCGCGCGCCCTGCAGCATCCTGTCCTGGGGCCCGGGGCAGGCGCTTTGCAAGGCTGGGATATCGTGCGTCGCTTCTCCAGCATTTCTGGTGGAAGGAAGCCAAAAAAAAAAGGGGGGAAAAAAAAGGCGTAGATGTGACCCTGACAAATGATAGAGCTACAGGCGGGAGTGCCGTCCACAGTAAATGCTGTCATTCATTGTGCAGCCCCGCTGTGCCACTATGGTTTGCAAAGTCTTTTAAGCTGAAGGAGGCTCCCATGGGCCAGATGATGCCGTGCTCAGACCCAGACTGGAGGTGAAGTTAAGGGAGGGGACTAGTGGCCCCCATTCAAATAGGAAAAGCTACCAAAAAAGCTTCACAGTGTTGTGTGCCACCAAGAAGGGGCCTTTGGAGAGCAGCCTGGCAGAAGCAACCCCAGCGCAGGGCTGCAGACAGCCGGGCAGCCCCAAGTCAGGGCGCAGGGCTGTGGGATTTGGACTGAAGGAGGTATTTTTTGCTGGAGATGGAAAAGGAGGTATCCTGTAACCTATAGAATTATGTGCCAGCTCCTACCATCACAGGAGGGATGAAGGAGGGGTTTACATTATGGGAAGGCTGAGCTATGTGGAGTGAGCATGCTGGTATCACCTGGAGGAGTTCATACATACATACCCCATATATGCCCCATACATACACTGCTCCCCACAATGGACCTCTTATCTTTCCTCTCAGGAAATACTAAGAAACTCTCACAAACATCTGAGTGTTGCCTCCTATGAAGTGATTGCTGCAGACAGGAGTTTTAGACCTGTAGATCTGCTTGAGATGGCTGCAGAGTGACTGCACTGATTTCAATTGGCTTAAACCAGTTGTGAAATTGTAGCTTTAGCCTGGTGCACAGAGAAGCAGAGAGCATGCATTTCAGACAGGGTGTTTTCAGAGCACAAACGAGCTTATTTGGTGGAACAGAGAAGGTGAGTGCAGGGCTCAGTGCCTGGTCTCATGGAAACAGGTGAGACCAAGCGCGGGCACTGGCAGGGGGACTTCATCTTCTGAGGAGGACCGGAGCGCTGAGCCTGAGACCTTTCTGGAGATGGGAAGCATAAAACAGTGATTGGTCAGGAGGGCTCCAGACAGGCCCGTTGGGTCTCCCGACAGCAGCCTGCGGGCCGTGCAGGGCCATGGGAAGACCAGGTTACAGCCAAGAGAGCAAGTCACTTTTCCCAGGGGTGCTGAACAAGGGCTTCGGGATTGGCTCCAGGAGTGCGGCTGCACCTGGGCTGCAAACCAGATGATGATGATGCTCATTTTCTGTTTGTTTGCTTGCTTTCTCTTTTCCTCTTTAGAAACCCCAGCTCTTTTTCAAAAAGTGCCTCCAAATCTGCAGCAACTTCTGTGTGTTACAGGAGCATGTGTTGGAATGAGGTTAGCTGGGGCGAGGCTGCTCGGCTGCCTCAGGGAGCTGCTGAAGATACAGTCTGTTCCCACTCACATCAGCGGTTATTTATAGATACAGATGTTTCTCTAGCAGCAGGATTCATGCTTTCTTTTGCTTTCTTTTTTTTTTCCTCTCTTCCTCCTCATTCCTCTTCGCTCTTTGAAGCAATGCTGAAGGTAGAGAAAGCAGCTGCAGGAAGCAGCAGGGAGACCGACTGCTCCTTGCTCTGCTGTTTGGAAATAAAATGTGCTTGAGTGGCATTGAAGTGCCTGTGTCCCCAGGGGCCCAAGGCAAGGGCAGGTTGATGAGGGCAGAGAGCAGCCTTGCCAAAAACTGCAAGCCGTGAGCCAGAGCCCAGGAACAAGGCTGGCACCTACCCCAGGCTGGAGCAGGATCTGCCGCAAAGACCTGTGATGTGAAAGCCCCCAAGAGAGCAAGAGGATGATGAAGGATGCCAGGTCAGCAGGGCCGTGCAGTCCCCTCGCAGCATCCACAGAGGGACAGGGATGGGACAGACAAGAGGGCATCTGGGAGCCATCGGTGGAGGAGCTGCCACTGGAAAGGAGGATCTCTCACAAGCAAGAACCAATTGACAGCTCTGTGGCTTCATTAGAGAAAGAGGTCTAGCTTGATCTCTTAATGAAGGGCAGTTCTCCTGGTGAAGCAACGTGGCAGCACCTGGTTCTGAGGTGGTGAGAGCTGCTGAGCCGCCAGCGAAGCCCTCAGCATCCCCAGGGGACACAGGCGGACAGGGAGGGCGACACCTTCTCCTGGCAGTCCCAGCCTTGAGGAAGGAGCCCAACCAGCCACGGCATGGCTGGGTCACACAGGTGGAGCTGGCCTATCCGTCTCCGTTCCCATTCCCACACACCTAATCCATTGGCAAGTCACAGGGGGACCCAGCTAACCGGCCCCAGCTGCAGTCGAGCCAGGGGTGCGTGCTGAAATCCGGCTAACAGAGGGAAGTTGGAATCCCAGCAAAAATCCCCACAGCCCACCATGAAGCGACCCCTCCGTGGAGCTGGATGGACTTTGCACACGTAGCTGCTAACAGCCATGATTAATGATGGGGAACTGCAGGATGTCCACCTTGCACCATGCAATAGTACCCCGTGTGGCCTCAGCTTCCTCAAACCCTCTGCCCCTTCCTTGATTACCTGCCAGCTGCTAAAGGCAAAACTTGCACGGTGCAGACCTGCACGGTATTGAGGAATCAGCAGATCAGCATGAGGATTTCTTTCCCAGCCCTCAGAATAACCTTCTTCATGCTTTAACCCAGCTGATTACCCAGCCACCTTCTACCCCTAGGGCAAATTTACTGAACTTCTTGCCCAGAACTAGGTGGAGAGATGGAAAAGACCCACGGTGATAAATCACAGCTGTGCTGGCTCTCTGGGAGGACCTGGGCAGCCTGTGGGCATTGCCCCATGCCCTGGGACAGGCAACACTCAGCAAAGGGAGAGCATTTGCTTCGCAGGCTGGGCAAAGGCTTTGCTCCACAATTAATTATACATGCTCTGTAGTCCGTCTGGGAGGCATTAATGGATCCAGATGCGGATCATGGGTCTCTGCGTGGCACTGTAAACATGCTGGAAGTCCAATTTGGATTTCCCCTGGTGCCTCATTTAAATGAATTATGTAAACACTTTCCCCTCCTCTTTTGAGCAAAAGCCAGTCTGGCTGCTGCCCGATGTGTTAATCCCATGAATAAAATAAAAACAAGGGAGACCATGCATTAAAACGAATAAAACGATGCTAGAGAGCCTCTATGAGCGGGCTTTGCCTCGGGGACGAGCTGCTGGTGCATTACCGGGGCCAGTCCTGCGGGAGCTCCGTGCTGGAGAGCAGGTTTGGAGGAAACCACATCCACAGGCCACGGTGCTGCGAGGGCGAGAGGAGCGTTTAAGCTCCATCTGTGTCACACACCTGGGCTGTGAGTAACGTGCAGGGAGATGCAGCGGGGAGGCCTCACGTCCCTCCGCGCACCCCGGAGCTCCGCGGAGCCATCGGGAGCCGGGGATGCACCACAAGCATCTCCCAGCCCTGAGACTTGTTCCCTGCATGGGCATATGGAGGCATCACCAAAAAGAGGGAGCGCAGGATCCAGGTCTCCCGAGGAAATAATCCTATGGGGTCCTCACTCTCTCCACGATCTGAACGGCTTTGTGGGGGGGAATATTCCCATGGGATTGAGCCTCCAAACCCCTCACCAGCCTCCTAACCAGCCAAGTCGGCAGTGAAACGCAGCAGTCCCAGACAAAAACCGTCTGTCTCAGGGTTTTGCACTCATTTAATTCAGCAATGCAGCAATCATTAACTTGAATTTTGCAAAGCAAACTATGGAGAGATTTTTGACCGTGTTCACACTGCACGCAGGACCCAGCAGCCTTTCCTTCACCATGGGCTCTCCAGCCCTGAGAGAGTCAGATTCACGTTACTAAGCATCAGCGAATATAACATTTCCATATCCTTATTTCCCCTAAATACATAATTCTGAGGTGCCCCCAGCAGGGAGACTGAGGATGAGCAGCTAAAGCTGTGGCTGCAGCTGGTGGATGTTCCCAGGCTGCTCTGAGAGCCAAATTTCCCAGCACGGACATGGTCCAATCCTGCTCTGCCAGCTGGGATGGAGGCTGCGGCTTGGGCACCCGATGGGTAGGGACAGGGATGGGAGTCCAACCTGCTTAGTGAAAGATGGCATAAGACATTTCCTAGAGAATTGCTAACCTGGAAAACTAGAATAAAATGGTCTGCTCCACCCAACCAAGGTGTAAGGAGAGCCATAGGCTGCCCCACAGCATCCAGGCTCCTGGGCAAGCATCCTGCATCTCCTGGAGCCACAGGGATGCAGAGGCCAAGGTGCTGTCTAATCTGAGCCCTGTTCATCACAAGCAGAAATTGAAAATATCTGAAACCAAAAGGCAGGAGGTGGTGGGAAGCAGGGGTCACTCCTATTCGCCCTGATGCAGTTTCCTTAGTCTTTCTGCGGGTGCAAATACTGATTAAATCAAGGTCCCTTCACTCAGCGCTTTGAAAAGGTCTCATAAAGAAAGCAGCAAGTGAAGATCATTCGTTTTCCCATAAATAATGGGTAGGAGGATTGAAAGAAAATGAATCTGGTGTCAGAGCATTGCACAAGCTATAGTTTCTCCAGTCTGGCTAGTTTGGGACCAAAAAGTCAAAGGAAGGACCACATCAAACCTCTCCAGTGGTGCTGCCAAAACCAAAGCTAGTGGATTCAGCCCAGTGAATGGGGAAAGCACATGAGGCCACCGAGTCCACCTGACCAGCAGAGGTGATATTTACTACTTCTGAGAGGCATCAAAGCAGGAGAGAGTGCAGCATTATATTGCACATAGGAAACTGCTTCTGGACCCTGCTCATGCTCCTCGGTCCCGTTGCAGAGCAGGGATGGAGCCTGAAGGCACTTGCCCACATGGGAGTTTGCAGCGAGCAGAGCATGACCAGCAACCTAAGGGCTCCTGGCCTAGTTTAGGCAGGTCAGACACCCCCATGCAGGTTGCACAGCCTAGAACGGGCTGCACTCCCCAACAGGGCTGCACAAGCCAGCTCCAATGCACACCCCAGCACGGGCTGCACACTAAGCGTGTCACAGATGCCAGCACGTCACACACCCCAGTGCAGGTCACACACTCCAGAATGTTGCACACCCCAACACGGTTTGCAAAACTCAGCATGGGCTGCACGCCCCAGCACAGGGGGGTGCAAACCCCAGAACATCACACACCCCAACACGGTTTGCACAACCCCGCACAAGGTGCAAATCCCCAAATATCGCACACCCCAGGACAGGGTGCGAAGCCCAGAACGTCGCACACCCCAACACCTCAGCAAGGTTTGCACACCCCAGCACAAGGTGCAAACCCCGGAACATCGCACACCCCAGCACAGGGGGGTGCAAACCCCAGAATATCGCATACCCCAGCACAGGGTGCAAACCGCAGAACGTCGCACACTCGAGGATGGTTTGCACACCCCAGCACAAGATGCAAACCCCGGAACATCGCACACCCCAACACGGTTTGCACAACCCCACACAAGGTGCAAACCCCCGAACGTCGCACACCCCAGCACAGGGTGCGAAGCCCAGAACATCGCACACCCCAGCACAGGGGAGTGCAAACCCCAGAATATCACATACCCCAGCACAGGGTGCAAACCCCAGAACGTCGCACACTCGAGGATGGTTTGCACACCCCAGCACAAGATGCAAACCCCGGAACATTGCACATCCCAACACGGCTTGCACAACCCCACACAAGGTGCAAACCCTGGAATATCGCACACCCCAGCACAGGGTGCAAACCCCGCAAAGTCACACTCCCCAACACGGTTTGCACACCTCGGCATGGGCTGCACCACCAGCACAGGGTGCAAACCCTGGAATATCGCACACCCCAGCACAGGGTGCAAACCCCGGAACGTCGCGCTCCCCAGCCCGGTTTGCGCACCCCAGCCCGTGTCGCGCCGCCTCCGCCGCCAGCCGGGCCCGCAGCGCGGGTCGCCAGCACCACCTCGCGGTGACAACGGCCCCGAGCTCCGGCCCAGGCCCCGGCGCTGCCTCCCGCCCGCTCCTCCCTTGCCCGGGCCCGGCGGGACGGGGAAGCCGCGCAGAGGGGCAAGCGGGAGCCCCAGCTGCAGCCCCAGAGGCCGCGGGGTGCCCCCCACCACCGCGTGCCCCCCAGCGAGGCCTGCACCATGCCCCAACGTGCACAGTTTGCACGATGGGCATCCCAGCACGGCCCAGCGCACACCATCCCAGGCATCCCCGAAGTCATAGAATCATAGAATCACAGAATGCTCAAGGTTGGAAGGGACCTCTAGAGATCATCTAGTCCAACCCCCTGCACACGCAGGGTCACCTAGAGCACGTGGCACAGGGCTGCGTCCAAGCGGGTTTGAAGATCTCCAGAGAAGGAGACTCCACAACCTCTCTGGGCAGCCTGTTCCAGTGCTCTGTCACCCTCACTGTTAAGAAATTTTTCCTTAAGTTCCTATGGAATTTTTGATGTTTCAGTTTCTGGCCATTTCCTCTAGTCCTAGTCCTAGTCCTCTAGTCCGGACAGCCCAGCGTGGTTTGCACACCTCTGCATGCAATGCACACCTCAGCATGCAATGCACACCTCAGCGTGCCCTTTGCACACCCCAGCACAGGTTGCAAACCCCAGTGGGCTTCACACTGGGCTCCTGCAGCAGGAGCAACCCAAAACACATATGAGTGTGGGCACAGGACCAACAAGCAGGGTCCACAGTCCTGCTTCGGGGTTGGCAGGATGATAACTCTGGGGGGCAAAGCTAGTTTGTAGCCCCTGCTCACCCTAGGGGTGCATTTCACTTTTGCACATCCCCAGCTCTGTGATGCCGCATCTATGGATGGGAGCTGAGAGCAGCTCCAGGTCGGACCACAGGGTGCTCCAATTTTGCTCCAATTACTACAATTCTCCACCCTCAGAAAAGCTGCTAGGCCCCAGGTAGATACCCACCATCCCATTTTGCCCACATGGGCGACGCACACAGCTCTGCTCATCCCCAAAATGCAGAAAAATCCCCCAAAGAAATCATCTGCCAGCAGCTTCATTTTCTAAATGAGACTTTATTGACAAGGTGATTCACTGGGGTTTGACCCAAAACCGAGCAGCCAGGGGGGAAACCTGCCTCGCACTTAAGCAGCGCCCAAGGAAGGGGCCCATGTCCCCATGGGGACAGTGCGGGGCAGAGAGGCAGCTCCTAGGGACGTGACAGGGTGAAATTCGCTCTCCTGAAGGCCATCCAGACAGGCAAACCCTCTCCTGGCCATGTCCAGCAGGCAGCAGGCACCAGCCCAGAGCCAGGTCCCCTGCCATCCGGGTTATGAAGCAGCTACCAGAGATGCTCCAGAAGGCACCACGGTCCCCCAGCAGGCACCAAGGCCAGCAGCTACCAACGTCCCAAGCCGTGCAGGCCTGGAGGCACTTAAATAAACATGGTTATTACAAGAGATTTGAGAAGCATCCTCGATCGCTTCACACATCTCCTGCCTATTCGTTTTCTCCACTTAGCACTTAAAAAAAAAATCCCTTTAAATTAAACCAGAAAAACCTGCAAGAAGGCACAAGCCAGAGTGGCTCAAGTGCAAAACCCAAGTCCAAGAGTAAGGCAGAGCTGGGGCTGTCCCCAGGCTCGTGGACCAGGTGGGGACACAGGAGCAGCTCCCAGCCACGGGGCTTCAGCCACTCAGGTCCAACCACGGGGTCACCGGGGCTTCCTCAACTGAAGTCTCGTTCACGCAGGACAAGGGGAGCCACCAGCGTCCAGAGGTAGAGCAGGAGCCCGGCCCAGCTGGAGGAGATCTTCACCCACACTGCCGTCCAAGGGCTTGTAATGACCTCAAATCTCTCATCCAGCCTGAAACACCAAACCATGGGTCACTGCACCGCTCGGCAGCTCCGGGAAGGCATCGTGCATGTCACGAGCTCTAGGGACTCAGCAGAGAGGTAGGATGCAAACGTGGGCAGTGCCCAGCCAGGTCAGAAACCACCTTTGATGCACAGAGGTTGCCCCACTCCTAGCTTAGAGACAGTGGTACCAGTTTTACAAAACAGGGAGCAGCTGCATCTCTCTGCACCTTCTGCTCTCACAGGTTCAGCGCTGTATTTAATGCTCTGGCTGCAGGTGCCCCTCTAAGCCCCGAGAACATCGACACTCCCAAAATATAATTACAATTTGGTAGGGCATGAGCTACGTTTACTCCAGCCACATGAGCAAAGAGTCCAGTGTGCGCAGGAAGGTCCATGCCCACCCCAGGCAGGAGCTGAGAGGATCCCAGGAGCGGGAGACAGTCCTCAAGGGCCCATAGTGCTGGGGGGTGCCCACTCCTGCACGGTGCCCACCTGTACCAGTTGGTAAGGGTCATCATGATGTAGAGGGAGGCCAGGAGAAGGCAGATGTGGAAGAAGGTGTAGTTGTAGGACACGCCATCCTGCTCGTTGTCGTAGGCACGGTGCGGGCCGCTCTCCAAGGCAGCGTCCCCATGGGCCGCGCCGGCCGCGCTCTCCTCTGTCAGCATCAGCTTGTTGACCTGGGCATGGTCCGAGGAGCGGATGCTAAGGGCGGACGAGACGGGGGGCTCAGGGCCAGCGTGCAGGCGATGTCCCCGCTCCCTCCCAGGCCACCACTGGGCTTCAGCTCCTTTGGGCCTATCCCATGGATCCAGTGGGATCTGGAGGACACCACTTATCCAGAGCTCTCCCAACACATTGAGACCCTGCGGACCAGCTGGCCCAGGACCCTTCAGGAATGGGACGGCTGTGAGAGACTTCCCCAAATCCCTGAGGATGATGCAACCTCCATGACCCCCAACTTGCCCTAACAGCCTCCAAGAGCCTCTCGGGGAGGCGGGTAAAGGTTGAGTGCTCACCTGATGAACAACGTGCAGAGGATGAAGATCACCAGCCCTACGATGCTGGGGGCATCCCACCATGTCGTGAGCTGCCCCGTGTCTGACAGAACACTGGTGCTGTTCCTCAACAGCAGTGTGGGGTTACACAACCGGTCTGCGGAGACACACACCCTCCTCAAAGACCTTGTTCCAACCCCACTGCCCTGTGGATGCCTCGGAAGAGGTCCCCAGGACACAGGCAGCGAGCCCGAGGCCGCTCCTCGCTTACCTGGGACGTTGGCCAGGGCCGACCAGGTGATGAACATGGTGTAGAGGGTGATGAGGGAGGCCTGCAGCAGGCCCGAGTGGGGCTGAGCCGCCTGCAAACACAGCAAGGTCCCTGGGACAAGTTGCCCACGCAAGGACATGGTGGCCACTTCCCTGAGACATGGGGATTAGGGGAGCCAATATCTGCCCTAGACTTTATGGTGCCCATGGCACCAAGCTGGTGGCAGGGAGACCAGCTGCCCAGGGTCCCCCCTCACCCCATCCTCACCTGGATCTTAGGCAGGATGGACACAACAGAGACGATGACACAGAAGATGAGGTTGAGGCTGATGAGAGCCTTGCTAGCCGTGCAGCTATCAGGCTTGGTGTAGTAGACGTAGAGCAAGGCAGCAGCCGTGATGGAGGTAGCGTAGAAGATGAAGGTGACAACGGAAAGAGCTGGGGGAGGAAAAGGTGGAGGGGAAAAGGTGAAGCCCTCCAGCCCCCAGCCCGGGGACCAACTCCTAGTGCTGGTTCCTGCTGCAGGACGGGCCTCCTGCATCTCCCCAGCAGGAAAGGCCTTTCCCCAGCGACCTCCTCCCCTGCCACACTGACCTGCATACCAGCCTTTGGCGTTGCTCTCCTCCGCATTGCGGAGCCACACCTGGCTCCAGGAGTGGGCAAAGTCAATGAGGAGGATGAGCTGGATGAGGATGAAGAGGAAGGCGCCAACCACACCAAAGAAGAACCACACTTTGGTGGAGAAAAGACAGTTAATAGAGAGGGAAAGGGGGAGATTTGGCAGCTCAACCAATGACCCCCATGGTGGCTCCAGCCCTAGGATCTGGATCACCCAGCCTGGCCACCCTGGGGTTCAAATTTGCGCCCAAAAAAACGCCATGACACGAGGCAGGGGCAACCATTCCCAACAGCGTTTAAAGATAATAAATTTGTGTACAGTTTGTGCACACAGAGAGGATGCAGGACTTGCCCAGCCACAGCAGGAGAAGACAACGTCACCAGCGATGCCCAGCCCCCAAGCGCGCATCTCCCTACCTGACGTGAAGGTGCCATCGGGGATGTAGAAGGCCCCCACCGTGATCCCGATCAGGGCCAGGAACTTGAAGAACCAGAAGCTGTGGGCGAGAGCGAGAGGTGCCGAGGCAGCGTGGGGACACGGGGACCCGCCACCCGCCACGGGGCTGCGCAGCTCACCCATTCTGCACCGCCGCGCGCGGGTCCTTGCTGCTCCTCACACACAGCATGAGCACCGCGAAGAGGAAGAAGAAGGCAGCCAGGGCGAAGCCCATGCGGTACACGGCCTTGTGGCCCAGGAAGCTGCTGCAGGGAATGCGGCCTTGGACTCCCAGCAGCGAGTCACTGCCCTCGCAGAAGCCGGGGAGCTGCGGAAGACAGAGCGGGAGAAGAGCATTAGTGGAGCATCCTCCAAGGACCTGCTCCAATGTGGTCTGGAGAGCGTCTTTGGGAAGTACCAGGGCTAAAGGGCACCCTGGGGCTCAGTGACAAGTCGGAGTGAAGGCCATACATTGAGGCACATGCAGCACGAGCCAAGATCCCAACTTGCAAGTCATTTGGTCCCTTCAGTCCCCAAGGTGGGATGCAGAAGACTTGTCCCATAGAGAGCTGGGAAAAGCAGACGATGCATGAGCTTTTCCAGCTGCAATCGTCACCTTCTTCAGAAAGCAGGATTAAAAACACCCTTCCCCAATGAGAACTTTGGAAAAGGGAAACAGGAGCAACACCAGGCCTAGCAAAACCAGCTTCCCCATTCAGCAGACACGCAAGTACCCTTTACCTTGTACAGTTCCTTTTCCACGCCAGGTATGATCATGATGATGGACACAAGGGTGCCGAGGAAGAGGAAGAAGGTGAAGAGCAGGCGGGAGATGGTGGAGTTCTTGGTCGAGGGGCAGCAGGCGCAGAGCAGGCACGGGGCTGAGCCGCAGAGGCAGGACGCCTGCCGACCAGAGCCGTGTCAGGGGCTTGGAGGACACCCAACCATACGGCTGCACCCCGAAATTATTTGTCCTGGGAGCACCCAGGTGCAAAATAAGGCTGGCCCAGAGAAAAGGCACCTTTTAATAACCCATACCCACAACCACCCCAGCTACTGCAAGCTCACGCTGCGGGGGCTTGCACCCCTGCAAGGATGCATCCCGCATCCCGCATCCCGCACTGAGCTTTCCACTTTGCTACTCCCATGGGCACCATCCTCACCAACACGGAGATGCACGCACCTGTGTAACACCAACATGCTTTAAAACCTACCCCCACATATTAAATAAATATATTTTTTCCCTTAACCAGTTTTTCACTTTTACCCACCATGTCTTGAGTTTTGACAACTGCTACCGTCAATAATAACAATGATAATAATATAATATGAATGTTAATAAGAATTTTAAAAAGTAAGAGTAAGAAGAATGATGATAAGAATGATAAAGCAATATTAAGCACAGCAGTTCAGTTTGGGATTAAACAAAATAAGCCCCTGGGCACAAGGGGAGCTGAGAGCCCAGCCGGCTGCTCAGCTCCCTGCACCAAGCCAAGGAGCCAGGTGAGTCCCCGTCCACACAGGAGGATGAGGGAATCAGGAGGATTTGCATAACGAGGGGTTGCTCACAAGGGCTGGGTAACCGGTATCTGCTCTCTGCTTCCCATCCGGGCAGGACTGTGCAAGGAGGGGGGAAGATTTTTGCCTTCTTCTTAATCACCCGCTGGCAAGGCTGCAATTTCCCAACTCGCTGTGCAACCGGCCACAGCGGCCCTGTTGGGACTCCCAAATCTTCAAAAGGTGCCAAGCTGGAGCACAGACCCCGCAGCTTCAGACAAGAGAGCGTAAGGACTGTTTTTGGTTGGAAAACTGATAATTTCCGGGGTGCTAATTCACTTGCAAAGGACAACGTACTTAACACAAGAGATCCCATATTAAATGCTCAGGGAGAAAACGGGTTAATAAAGTATCTCTAGACTTCCATATGGGTAAATGAATGGAAGGGCTGAGACATACTGCAAAAATCTAAAAATGCCAAAAAAAATCCTAGATTTCCAAATCTATCACATTGCTCCTTTCCATGGCCATTCAATTCAGCAGGGGTGCAAGAGCACATGGAGAACATGCTGCATTTCACTTTCAAATAAAAAATAGAAAATAGCAGGAAAAAAGAAATCCTTTTTTTTAAGACAGAATTTCTGCCAGCTTAAAAAAACAAACAAAAAAAATCTGAGGTTTTTGTCATTAGAGAAGCTGCTGCTGTGGGTTTTGAGGCCCTGGGGCACCATCTCTTCCTGTCTGGAAGTTTTTCTCGGCCCCGCGGTTGGCAGAGCGATGAGGACGGACACTGCGAGCTCTCCGCACGCAGCCCCAGCCTTGTGTGACAACCTGCTGCTTTGGGGTTTGAGGAGCACATGGCTGAACCCCAAGCTGCAAACCTCAGCTTGCAAAAGCTTGCAAAAGACAAGGAGACTGAATTATACGTGGAAAACATCCTTTTTATGCATTGCAGAATTGCACCTTGCATATAACATAGATCCATATAACAGCACTCCATATATATAAGTCCATATAACAGCACCTACAAATACCTGCAGGACACACATTTATGGCATATATAGGTTTTCCCTGCAGTAGGTAGGTAGGGGCCGTGCGGTGAAGGGATTTTCTCCAGGGAAGATGGGAATGTGGCACCACTGCTTATTGAAATCAGCCTTTCTGGGGCACCTTCCCTCTGAGCATGATCCCAGCCGGCTCTGCAGAACTCTGTGCTGCCCCAGCAGCTCTTTATTTCCAACCCCATTGTTTTTTCTTTTTTAAAAAAAGCAAAATGCCAGGGGAAAATATATATATATATACATATTCAGCATTAGGAATGCCTGGTTACACACCCTAAGTGGACTTTCGAAGAAAGCCACAAGCATGAGCTCAGCTAATGCACAAGCAACAGGGGCCACATCGGATAAAGGAAACCAAAGGGCGGCAGCAGCTCCATGAAAGCAGCGGAGTCGCTGCAGAGCGTCGCCGGCAGCCAGCACAGGTTAAAGATTAACTTTCTGCTTGCTCTTGCCACTTCCTCGGGACTGCTGCACCCGAGGGAAGGGAGGTTTTCGCCGAGTGCCAACAGATTGCACTGGGAAATGGCACTTTCGGCTATTTGGAAGGGACATCACGCATGGCAAAGCAGTGTTTTGAGTAGAACATTTCAAGTGGAGGCCAAGAAGTTGGATCAGGTTTCCTTGTCAAAACAACAAGAAAAATTAATCACACTTCTTTGTTTCCTCTTTGTGTTTTTTCAGACCAGAATTGAGCTCAGAGACCCCTGCAGTCCACCAGCTCGATGGGAATGAACAGGGCAACTAAATCAACTGATGCCTCTGCCCTATTCCCTTGGCCAGAACATTTTCTGGGGGGAAAAATCTAAAATTGGGGCAGGGTCCTTCTCTCCCCCATCCTGATTCACTCGCGGGTTTTCTGACATCTGCCTGTATGGTAAAAGATCTGCCCAGTGTCTCCAATCTCGGGTGTGTGGGCCAATCTCAAGGTTCATATATGAGAAGCTTGTTGGAGTATCGACGCTTTCCGCCTTGCAGAACCTGCCCCGTCCGTTGCCCGGGGCAGTTTCGCCTCTCGCCCACAGGTGCAGCAACCGCGGCAACACCCAGGCCACGAAGGTCCCTATGTCACCAGGCACGGCACCCACGGGCGTCATACGGGCTCCTCCGAGCCCCTTGATGGAAAGCCTGGAGGTCCCGTCCCTCACTCTCTTGGTCCTGCTCTCCTTGCTGCGCGGATGGGAAAAAGGAGGGGTGCGAGCACCAAGGTGCCCTTGCCTCAAAAGCAAGAGGACCCTTGTGGACCCATGTCCCTGCTCCTTGTCTGGCCCCGGTTTGGGACTCGGCGGGGAGACCAGGGCAGGAGCCCCCGGCCCCCGCAGCACAGGGTTCCTCCCTGTTCCCCTCTGCTCCGGGACTCCTCATTCCCAGCCCCTCGGGACCCACGGGCTGCAGCGGGGCACGACGCCACCAGCCAGACCTCTTGGCCGCAGCTGGGTGCGACACCCCTTTGGGACACCTTCCGTGTCCCCTCCGGGACCCGCCCAAGAGTCCCCTGGACACAAGGGGGTGCCACATCCCCTCGGGATGTCCTGAGACCCCCCGCCTCCCCACCAACACCCCCCCTCCTTGCGGCTTCCCGCTGTGTAACGAGGTGCAAACCCCTCGCGCTGCCCCCCTCTCCCGGCAGACGCCCCCTCGCCTCCCCGCTCCGCAGCTGCCCCGGCTGCAGTGGCCAAACGCGGCCCGGCGCCGCGGAGCCTCCCCCGCCGCCCGCAGCCCCCCGGGCACTCACGCAGCTGAGCAGCGAGCAGACCCCGAGACAGGCCCCCATGGTGCGAGGCGGCTCGGCCCGGCTCGGCTCGGCTCGGCCCTGCCCGGCCCGACACGGCGGCCGCGCTGCCGCCCCGCCCCGTCGCGTCGGGCCTCGTCCCGCCCCGGGCCGGGAAGCGCCTCCCGCCGCGGCCCGGCCCGACCCGCCCGGGCTGCCGCGCGGGTCCTGCGGGGCCGGGGGCGGCTCCGGGGCCTCCCTGCGCCCCGCTGCTCTCCGGGCGGCGAAGCGCCCGCCGTGCCCGGGACCCGCGGCCCCAGCTCTCAGGAGCCGCCCTGGGGACACGGGCCCCACGCGGGTGGGTTCCGCATCTCCCTCCATCAGCCGTGGCCCTGGGGCCTGGACACGGCATCCGCAGGGACCACGGGGATCCTCTGGTGCAGGAGGGACAGAGGCTGCGCAGCTCCCCGTGCCGAGCTCCCCGCTGTCCCCTTCCCCGCTGTCCCCTTCAGCATTTCCCCAGTTGGGCAGAGCACGCAGAGCCACAGCCCAGCCTGCCCTCCGGGCTGTAAATCAGCCACAGAGCCATGAAAATATAGTTGAACAGGGACCAAAAGCAGTCCGAGATATTCCCTGGAGGCCACAGACCGCTGGAGAGGCTGGACCTGCTGGGGACACGTCCGGATCTGCCTTGCAGCAACCTCTCCTGGTTGCCCCTGCTCCGTTACCATCTCGTGGCCGGGATGGCTCCTGATGGGAGGAGGAGGGGGCCTGTGCTCAGGCCCAGGGCAGAATTCCAGTTCTTCCCAAAGAGAAGAATTTAACATGCTGGTCCTCTCTCTATTCAACCACACCAGCTTTGGGCATCTGCATGTGAATAGCTAGCGATGTAAGCCCTAATTGTGTGGTCCTCATTAGACAAGCATTTGCAGGCTGTGGATCCCTTCGGGACTCGTAGACCCCCTCTCAACTGGCAGCAACGAGCTGATGAACAGAGGTTGCTCCAGGGGCTCCCTGACCTTCCTGGCTCCATTGCTGGGACGGACTCGTCCCCTTTAAAAGCAGCCTGCAACAGGTGGCCAAGGATCAGATCTGATTTCACGACGTCACCTTGCTCTCCTGTGACATGGCTGAAAACTGAGAGCTGTTCCTGCATCCCGGCCGCACAAGGGATCTTCTAGGTCCGTGGACTGTGAGTTGACTTCAATCAGATGCCAGGTTGGATATGGAGTTGGTGGTGGCCCTCACAACCCAGAAACACCGTGTGCCAGCTACCCCGTGCCGCAAGGAACAGGGACAGTGAGGGAGAGCAGCCATGCTCAGCTCAGATGCTCTCAGTCCATCTTTGAGTTAGGTTGTCACAAGCTGAAGGAGTTACTGCTGCTGTCCCTGCTGCCGATGCAGATGAGGTTTCAACCTTCATGTTGAAAATCGATCCCCTGTAAGACGTCCTCACCCTCAGTGTCTCCCTGTCTTCCTCTTCCTGCCGTGGTCATCTTCCAGCCTTGAAAGGGAACAGCCTGCCATACATCCAGAGCTGCTGTCACGTGAAAGTTGGTCCCAAAGCTTCATGACTGATAAGAGTTTCAGATTCTGTTTCAAGTTTTCTGGAGGACACCCACATGTGTGTGTATGATTTGCTGTGTTTTGATGCCTGGGACACCTTCTGTCCTCACTGGGAACCTGGCAAAAGCAGTTTGTGATCAGAGCAAACTCCTGCAGGAGATGGTTCTTGGTGACTTCCCGTCATGGTGCTGTGGCATCCAGGACAGGCTGGGCAGCTCTGCAAGGACCTTCTTCCTGCAGGAAGTTGGCCACAGAGAGCAGGAGATGCTGCAAGTGGCATGGGTGGCCAGGGGATGCTGGTGGCCAGGAGGTCAGGAGGTTGAAAGGGTACGTAGGGAGCAACTGCTGGCAGCCAGGTCTTCAGCATGTGGGGTGGACACACTACTGCACCAGTGAACATGGATGTGCAGCTCTGCCGTGTCCTTGAGGCAGAGGAGGCCACTGCATTTCCCTTGCTCCAGGGGCTTCGGAAAAGCCCGTCTGCTCAGCCTCAGACTGGCACAAATCAAAGAAGAGTTCCAATGGGCTCCTCAAAGTTGCCCGCTGGGCATGGTGCTTCAGTAGAAGAGGTCAGCACCCACAAATTGCTCACTGGTGTCACCATGGCCTTTCTCTTGGGAGGTCTCTACCACGGCTCAGCAGATCCCAGGAGGTCACTTCTGGGTTGCGCGTCCTGAATGGCCACCCTGGACGTTTGCTAGGGGGGGACACTAGATCGAGTGAGCTAGAAGTGCTCTGTGCTCGTTGCCTCCCCCACCCAGATGCCGCGGCTCTCCTCCAGAAGCTGCTACCTCCACACGGGAGCTCCCACCAGCGCTTTGCCCGGCGGTGGAGGTGGCCCAGCGGCAAACTGGGCTCATGCAGAGCCCTGCGAGGGCTGGCAGGAGGTCCCCTCTTGGATGCCACTCTGGTGGCCCAAGCAGATGTGGAGCAAATGCTATAATCAGACCCTATCACAGTAGTGGGGCAGCTCCGGCAGTGCCCTGTGCAACCGAGGCAAAGCAGCATGAGGGTGAATTGACCAGACAGCGATTTGTCCGCGTGGTCCTTCTTCCTCTGTCCATGCTCGCAGGGAGATGAATCCCGCCGCTGCGCAGGGAGCAGAGTTCCTGCCTGTGCCAGGGAGAGGGCAGGGAGACCAGGGCTGTTCAGTGCCCGGGAGGTTCCGGAGCTCCCTCAAGCTTGGCTTGGTCCCCTCAGGTCCCTGTTGATAGTGCCACCAGGTGGCAGTGCCACGATGAGAGGTGCCAGCAGGGAAGGAGTGAGGATGGATGCAGAGCCCTGCGTTGGGTTGTGCACGTCTTTTATATCTTTATTGCTCTGGCTTCTCATATGGTCCATGGGGAAGGGGGAAGATGGGGGCACGTCCCCCAAGGCGACCTGCTTTTGTGCCTCCACCTCAACCACCGGCCTCGGGCTTCTTTCCAGGGCTTGGTTTGCTGGCCAGGCTGGCACTGGGCTTTTGGGAGCAGCTCCAGGGAAGCATGGCTGCCCAGCGAGCAACAGCCGAATGGACCTTGAGCAGGACTGGCCCCAGTCCTGTCCCCAGGGCCACACTGCTTCCTACAGGCTTCCAACAAGGCTTTACAGCACCGGTCACAAGCCCTTGAGCTCTGCCATTCAGCCAGTTCTCAATCCACCTCCATGTTGACTCATCTAACGCACACTTCTGAGCTGGCCTATGAGGAGGATATAGGAGACAAAAAAGTCTTGCTGAAGTCAAGGGGGAAAACATTCACTGCTCTCCCCTCATCTACCAGCCAGTGATCCCGTCATAGAAGGGATGGATTAAGCGTGCTTTTCATTTGGTGAATCCAAATGAATCTGCTCCTGATCACCTTCTTCTCCTCCATGTGATTGGGGATAGCATTGAGCGTGAGTTGTTGCATCACCTATCCTGTAGTTTCCTGGGCCCTCCTTTTCGTCCCTCTTGCCTTACCTCCCTTCCTATCCTCTTGACACCCTCCCTTCACAGGCGTCTCGGCAGGCCCTTCCATCCTCTGCCTTCCAGGCTGAGCAGTCCCAGCTCTCCCAGCCTTTCCCACAAGAGAGGCTCCAGTCCCTTCCCCATCTCAGTAGTCCTCTGCTATGCTCAGTATCCTCTCCAATACTATCCTCAGTATCCTCTCCAATCTCTGGAGCCCTGGGGCCCTGAGGAGAGAGGGCTGCCGTAATTTCCTTCCTCCCCCACACCCGTGATGCTTGAGGGACCAGCCAGCACAATTTTGTCCTCGTCGTAGGGGGTTATAGGGCCAGCGCAGTTGGGGGTGGCACCAGCTTGGCAGCGAGCAGGGCCAAGCTCGGCTTGCCAGAGACACCCTCCCACTAGAGCCTGTGGGGTGGAAAATAAAGGATCTCATGTGGCTGTATCTGGGACAATACCAGCTTAGCCATGGGTGCAGCCAGGAGGGCTCCTGCTGAGCCCGAGCGCTGCTATTCGCAGACAAAGCTACATTACAGTAATTAATAACTCCTACTTAAAACCCTTTAGACACCTTTTCTGCACAGCATTGTTTAGTGCAGGGAAATGTGGACACAACAAAGTGGTTATAACCAGGGGGATATGAGTCCATGAGGATCTCTTGATGCATGGGTTCTCCTTCCTCCAGCTCTCTGGAGGCAGCGTGGATCCTGCTCCTGGCCCCAGGAACATCCAGCTTTTGTGTCCAGGGACACCCAAGGAATGTGCCCCACCGCTAGGGCCTTGGGTCTCGTGGGGGTCCCCCCGTTTCCCACCAGCATCACATCTTCTCAGCCGTGTTTTGTCTTTTGCCCAGCCTGCAAGGAGGTGAGAAGGGAAATGGGCAGGAAGCCAGCTGGGATAGAAAGGACAAATGCAGAGGTCCAAGAATGATGCATCTCCCTCCCCCTTTGTCTCAGGATGCCTTCAAGTCAGGGAATTACTTTTATGCTAAGCTCTTCTGCAATAAACAGAGGCACAGGAAGACTAGCAATGTATGATTGCATGGCCTTTAATTACAGACAGAGCTTGCGTGTGCTGGGTCACGAAAGCCAGGATTCAAACTGAGTGGAAATAAAGGAATGGGCTGAGCAGCTGGGCTGTTTACCAATAGACGAATCCCAGATCTCCACCGTCAGGGGGTGATTTTTAAGAGAGAGATATTCAGGCACATGCAATTATCTTCTATGTTTCTTGAGCTCCCACTTCGTCTTTTTTGCTTGCCAAGACCCTTCTGTTCTTCAGCACTGCACAGCTCCCAGCACTGAGCAGCTAACATGAACTGCAACCAAATACACCTTCAGCTGCCCATAACTGTAAGATGTTTTCTTCCTTGCCAACCCAAAGGGTGCCTTGGCACATGGATCAGTGCTGCCCCAACCTCCTTGAGACCAACCCAACAGAGGAGCCTGATGGAGACCAAGAAAACCCTTCCAATCCACTGACCATCCTTTGCCCTTGAAGCTCGATTTAGCATGGGCTCGTAGTCAACCCGACTCACTAGCAACAGGGCTGAGCACAGTGGCTTGCAGCTGCTTTTGTATTTTCCTGCCAAACTAGGGCAGATAATGTTTGTCTTTCTCCTCACCACGGGCAGACACAGAGTGGGTGATGGATTGGAGCGCCAGCAAGGAGTCTCCGCAGTGCCACAGCAGCTGTCGGGGCTCTTTCAGGACAGAAAATCTGTGTGTGTGTCTGTGTGTGTTGGGGGCTTGGACTCCACCGAGGGCTGCGTTGGCTCCCCAAGACTAAGAGTCAAGGGAGACGATGGCGCAGGGAGGCTGGGGGAGGAAGGAGCTGGCTGAGACCGCGATCTAAAGGTGTCCTTGATCCACCCAGCAGAAGGACATGGTTCTTCTTTTAGCCCCATGAATAATCGAAGCATCTGCCTGAGCTTTTAGCTCCTGCCGTGCCAGAGCGGGAGCGTCGGGACAGAGAGACGTCAGCCGGGCTCCCTCCTAGCAGCGCTGGCCGTGCGGGACGATGCAGCCCTGGCGCTTGCAAGGCCAAACAGATATTGCAGTCAGTGATGTTGCCTCTCACTGCGCTGACTTGTCACCAGGAACGGGGTGGTTTTCTGTCATGTTCATGGATGCTGGGATTGCTCACGGAGCAAGCGCAGCAGGACCAGATGGGCTGTGACCATGCAGGGATGTTTGCTTGTGGCTCAGACCTCCTGCAACCTGTCCATCCCCTGCTACGCATCGCGCAGGGCACCTACTGCAAGGTGACACTTGGAGGCCTGCGGTGCTCCTGCCACCAGCACCAAATGTCCCCCAGAAAGAGTCATTAACGGAGGAGGATTTTCCTAGCCCAGCTCCTGAGAGAGACAGAGCACCCAAGGAACCATGATCGGCCTGACACCATGCGCCCTGACGGCCTCACGTCACAGAAAACAGCGTCCCTGTGTCCCAGCAGGTTCACTCAGCAAGGGAGCTGCTGGGGTGGGAGAGGAGGGACGCCCTCGGGTAGCTGGTTTGGGCACAAATAATTTTACTGGCCTGTTCATTTGCAGCCTTAAGAGATTATTCCTTTGGGGGAAATGGGTAACAAGCCATGGGGAACCAATTAGACTTCTCCAGGCAGCATTTTTGCAACTTGAATTTCTCTTTGAAACAAAGAAAAAAGCCACAAGCACCAACATAGAGACAATTAGATTAGTGGCTTCCTAATGAGTTTATGACTCCAACGGAAATATCTCTCTGACAGGAGAGAAGAGAGAAATAGTGGCAAAACATGTCCTGGAGCCACTACTGTCCCCTGCGAGGGGGCTGCTGCTGACACCTGTGCAGGTCACCACCAGCTCCCTGCATCTCTTTTCCATATGGAACCACATGAGCGAGTCTGGGGGGTGCCATGAATGGGGTGACATCTGCGTCCCTCACTGCACGGGGAGGACCCACCTTGGTGTGTCCCCAGCACTGGTTTTGCTAGCCAAACCTCCCCGAGGCAGGAAGGGAGGGGGACCCCAGGCATTGTGGTAGCCACCAGGGATGGGGACAGCAGGACGGGACATCAGTGATAACAAGGAGGATCGGGTGAAGAGGAAGATGGACGAGATGCAGCAGGGCGCAACCTGTCATGGCCCTGGGGACCCGATCCAGTCCGTTCCCCGGGCTCCGTCGGAGGCTGCGCAGCCCTGGCGAGCCCCACGTGGCCCCGCTGAGCAGATTTTGCTTAGCTGCGTGAACTATATTTAGCTCCCTGTAAAAGGGGTTAGCGAGCGGCGCCGAAGCCAGTGGCACAGCTAAGAATGTCAATGTAAGAGCAGCCAGGGATAAAAAAAGCCCAACGCGGGCGCGAGAGCTTCATGCAAATCCTGCTCGCTGCTGGGGGTGGAGGGAGCCCAGAGCAATGCGGGTTGGGTCTGCACTGTGGTCTAAACCACGGCTTGGTGTCCCGCGTGGGCTGGCTGACCCCTGCTGAGGTCCCCACGGGGCTGGGGAGCATCTGGTGGCTCCTTTTGGCCAAAGGCTGCTTTGCTGTAACGCAGGGGTGCCCAGGCATGGGGATGCAGCCACTGCCTCGTCCTGCCCTGCGCTCACCCAGGCTGGGGATCGGCACGAGCTGAACCTGCTCCCACAACCCAGACGTCTCCGTTAAATCCCTGTCGGTCCAAATCTCCTTCCTGGAGGGTGGGCTGCAACCCAAGGGGGCTGTGACCATCCTAGTGCACTTGGGGCTGTGGGGGCAGCCACCCCGCTCCATCACCTTGCAGCTCCTTGCAGCAATTTGCTCCTTGGCTCGTTAAACTTCGTGCACTGGGCTCAGCCCTGGCTGGGAGATGCTGGAGAAGCTCCCCGCACCCCACTGAGGCATCTTGCAGTTATTGGAGCATGAAGAACAGCCTTCATTTTTTTACCCATTAAGACTACCTTGTCCATGCTTTATTTATGCTCAGTTAGCTCAGACACACCTTTCTTCTTTTATACTTTTATCCAGGCATCTCTTGTTGCCCTCATCTGACATCTTGCAGCCAAAGCTCGCCACAACCTGGCTCTTCCTGAGCCTTCGCATGTTGCTTTGAGGTCTTGTTCCCTACCCTGGCACATCTTGTGCTCACCTTCTTCCCATGCAAACCAGTCTGCTGCCCACAAGTGACCTGATTAAAAGCAGTAAGAAAGAGAGTCATTATTGAGGAAAGGTGAATTGTAGTCAAAAATCACGGATACTAGTGTTTTTTTGTGTGTGTGCACCAGAAATAATTGGCATTTTTCTTGTCCATTTGTGCTGAAATATGCCAACTAATGGACATCTGCATGAGATAGGTCAGGTTTTTAATGGCTGGGCCTTCAGAAAAGGGCACTTTTAAATAAGTAAGTGCCTCATTTCCCTGGTGAGACCACAGCTCCCATGATGAACTGGCAGTAGGATGACTCCAAGTTGTATCTGCATCTGGCTGTGCAATCCACTGCACCTTTCATATGGGAGGATTGCAATAAATGTGATCGTTTTTAGTGTGATTTTCCTCTTCTGCTGGGAAATTCCCAACTGGCGCAATGGAACAGGCAGCACGTCATTGGATTTCCAGATAGGATGAAATGCAGAAAGTGGGGACGGGAGCTTGTGTGTGGCTCCCTCACTGCCACCACCTCGGAATGAGACGTGCGTATTCCAGGGGGGCTGCTCAATTGCACAGCTCGGAGGCACAAAAATCCATGTGACCTCAGTCCCCTGGTGCCCGGGGCAGAAGGTGTCACATAATGTTGTGTCCTGATTCCTCCCAGGGAAGGGCAATGCGGAACGCTTGGGCCCAAAGGGCTGAGTACGTGGCCAAGCAAAGAGGACAAGCAGGATGTAGCTCTCTGGTTTGACCTTGCAGTCTCCTCTCAAGGAGGTGCTCCAGACCCATGTCTGGCTGTGACCTTCCTCCCTGACATGACAAATTGCCCCTCTGGAGGTGGCGAGATGGTGACACCTCCTTGGCCTCAGAGGTCTTGCAGTGAGACTGGTTTTCCCTGCAGTGAACACATTGCTTGAAGCACCTGCAAAGCTGCCCCAGGAGCCACCTCCATCCCTCGGGTCCACAAGCAGGGAGAGCCCCATGGCCGCACCTGGTCCAGCCTCGCAGAAAGTCTCCAGCCAGAGACAGGGCAGGACCTGCAGATCCCAAAGGCAGTTCGTGCATCTGGAACTAGCACCAGCACTGATGAAGGCCAGGGGACAGCTCAGAATAACCTGAGTGGCTTGGAAATAACCTCTGTGTCAGCCAGGTGCCCAGCAAGAAATCAGGGAGATCCTGGACATCAGGAAGATCTGCCTAGCAGTGGGATAGCAAAGTGCTGATGGTTTTGAACAGGAGCTGAGAGCTCAAAACAGCCAGGAAACCTTCAAGGTTCTGAGAGCCGGCTGAAGGCCTGTCACTACAGACAGACGAATGGACAGTCACGGGAAGATGGATGGACATGGATGGAAGCTCTCACCGCCGCAGCACCATGCAGGAGAGCCAACCCGCTCCTTCCCATGGCCCTGCAGAGGCAAATGCGGCATTTTTGCTTTGCCGCATGCAGCCCTTGGGGTCTGACACAGCCTGGAGTCATCTCGCTGGGCAAGGCAGCCCGGCCAAGCTGCGGGTTTCAGCAACCTTCCTGCATGAGTGTGATAAAGCGGCTCGGCAGTGTCGGCGGAAGGCAACGGGGAGGTTTCAGGCAGAGATTAGCCTCTCTTGAGCCCGTTTCCTCCTGGTTCTTTGCCTGGTTCTTCAGGAGGATTTACTGCCGGGGGCAGGAGTCACTCTGGGAATGCGACTGCCATCCATTCGGGGTGGTTGCAGATCCCCCATCAGCAGGGATGTGAAGGGAGCAGGTGCTGGCGTGCAATGGGGCTTAGGACCCCAAGGGCTTTGCAAGCTCCAGCGGGGAGGCTGAGCTCCATATTCACCATGTCTTGCACTCGGCAGCTCCCGGAGTGCGCCACGGCCATCGTGCCTCAGTTTACCTAGGTGTCCCCCAAGGACAATGTCCATGGGGTAAGGGCTCATCCTGGGTGGAAATGGGACAGAATATCCCTTGGGGGCACTCAGTGGAAAGAAGAACCCCCCACCCCAGGGCCCTCAGGAGCCGGAAAACCCCTTCCAAGGGGCATCGCATCTCCTGGGAAGCCAGGCGAGATGAATAGCGCCCAATGCCAACCTGGAGAGCCAAAGCCCGAGACGGCTGCAGCGCGCGGAGAGAGTCAAGGAGAAAGCAGAGCACCAGGAGCTAAAAATAGCGGCAGGCAGAGCCTCCCCCTCGCCGGCAGAGCCTCCCGTCACCGCGCGCACGAGCCGGCAGCCGGGATAAATATCCCTCCCGCCGGCCAGCGGCTCCCACCGTTCCCAGGTCTTCCATCCCCAGCGCTTCCAAACACCCCCCGAGCCCAGCGGGGGCCTCCGGAGCGGCACATTCCTGGCCGTGCCGGTGGCGCTGGGTTAATGCGTTCCCTTTGCCCGGCACGGTGGGACTCGTCCTATATTTTGCAGAGCGCTGGTGCGCACGTGTGTGTCCATTGGCATCTTGCATCCCCATTGCTCCGCGTCTACCACGTTTCCCCGGCCCTGGGGACTCCCTCTGCACACCCGCTCCAGGATGTAGAGGAGTCTCCCGCTCAGGCTTGTCCACAGGCTGCATTCTTGCAGGTGAATCCGATTTTCAGCCCCATCCAGCGCTTCCCTCTCTCCTCCCTCACATTTTGGACCCAGCGGAGATGGTCAGACAGGAGGTAAAGCAGGATGGGTGCTCAGTGCGGCCGCGGGCTCCCCAGGGTGCCCTGCATCGGATCTGCCAAACAAAGGGATTCCCACGAGTGGATTTAACACACATATCTATGATATTTCCAGCCACACATAGGGAACACTGTTTTTTTCCCGAAGATTTGGAGTCCCCCGGTTGGGTTTGGCTAAGGCAAACCCTTAAGACAAAACCTAAGGTGTGTGATCCAGGTACCCCCACGGTGCAGGGGCCACGGGCTGTGCGGATGGGGAGCCCCAGACACCCCCCAAACGGCTCCTTGGTGGCGGGGGGAGCGGGGGGGACACACGCAGGCAGCGCTGGAGGAGGGACGCGCCGCCCTGCCACTAATCCTGGCATTGGCATCCCTGAGCCGCACAGCTCGAGTGGGCAGCAACCAAGTCCCGAGGCAGCCAGGGGTGGCTCTGGGGCATCCCAGGACCGGGATGGCGCATCCATAGGGCAGAGCCAGCCCGGAAGTGGCTGCAGCCTGGCTGGGTACCCCCGGCAGGCCGGGCACGGCGCGGAGGAGCAGAGGGTTGGGATGTGCGGGCAGCGGAGCAGGCCGGCGCGCGGGGCGCTCCCCCTGCACGGCGCGTGGTGCGTGCGGGGAGGCAGCGCGCAGCACCCGGGGCTTTGTGCGGGCGGCTCCGCGTGCCTCGCTCCGAGATGCCCTAACGTCTGGAGCGCGGACGGAGGCGACACCTGAGTTCCTGCCGCTGCAGCTCCTCGCTCCGGCGGCAGCTCCGGCAGAGCCTGGGTAAGCACCGCGTCGGGGTGCGGGGAGGCTCTGGGCCACCACGATGCATCCAGCGTGCCCATGGGCACCAGGGGGCTGGTGCCCACCGGGGGCACCTCTGCTGCCAGCAGAACACACTTGTCCCCGAGGGAGGTTGGGGACAAGCTGGGGTTTTGGGGGAGGAAACTTTGCAGCAAGCAAGAGGGGCGGTTGTGGTGCCGGCTGCTGCTCCGGGTGTCTCTGGAGGGTCCCTGCTGGGAGCAGGCGGCTGCACGGGCACCTCGGGGCAAGCGGCACGCGGGGACAGAGCAAAGCTCCCATGAGCAGCCCTGGCTGCTCCCATGCAGGGCTCGGCCACGCGGGATCAACCCCCTTGGCGGCACCTCGGGGCCCTCTGGCTCCATCCCATCCTGGTACCCAGTCCCCTGCTCCACTCCCTCCTATCCCCTCTCGTCCCTGGGGACACTCTGCCCCTTCCAGGCTTGTCACAAGACCTCTCTTCATTTCAACCCTTCTCTGATCCCCCTTCTCCTCCTGGCTCCAGGGAATCCGCTGGGACCTTCTTCCCTGGGAAGAGCAGATCCCTTTAGCCAGGGGGTGTTTCAGGACGCTCGAGCCAGGAAATCCCAGGTCCCCAGTGCCGGGACAGCCCGGGCAGAGCCAGCCCAGGCTGATCGCAGGCTCTGCACGTGTCTTCCCTATGGGAGCGGAGACACCCTGAGGGGCAGATCTCAAAGATGTCCCCCAGGGATCAACCCCTCCTTGCTGCCTTCAGGGCCTTTCTCCAGATGGTTCCCTCTGCGGATGCTTGGGGTCGGATGTCTTTGCTCTCCGGAGCTGGTTCTTGTCCCCTGGCTCCCTAGCAGGGCCACCGAGGGCTTAGCACAGGCAGGGCTTGGGCTGTGGCTGTCCTGTGCTCGCATGGAGCAGCACCCACGCATGTGACCTTGGCACCAGCGCCCGGTGCCGGGCCTGCCCCCTGCTCCGGGGATGTGTCCCCTGTGGGAGGAATGGGAAAAATGCAATGGGAAGAGTCTCTCCTGCTGGCTCCTCTCTTGATCTGCCCAACCACATCCTGCCCTACAAGCAGCAGGTTTTGGAAGGGAAAGGATGTGGCAGAGTTGGGCTCTGCTCGCCTTGTGATGTATGAGGAGCAAGCAGATCTTCTGCCTTCTTCTGACTTGCCCCGAGGTCGTGCTCCAGCCCCCGGCTGGTGGCTCTGCAACACTGGGACCATCTACAAGCATAGAAATTCAGCTGGGCCCATGGATGGAGCAGCAGAGAACAACAGGGACCACAGGCACTGCTGCCTGTGAGGGGGATGCCGTGGAGTCAGGAAGGGCCTGGGAAGGCCTGCGGGAGCAGGAGACCTCTGAAGGGTCTCAGCTGGGCAAGGGGATTTTGACAGCTCCCCAAGCGTGGCCTTCCCATGCTCTCCCTCTGCTCCTGCTGGATGCACTGGTGCAACGGGAATGCAGCCATGAGCAGCTCGTGCAGATTCATGCTAAGCCCCATGCTGATCCTGGGAGTGACCGTGGGGCTGTGCCAGTGTCCGTGAAGGCACAAGGTGAACAGGGAGGAGGTGGAGGCAGAGCAGGTGCCTGGGGCTTTCTGGAGAGCACTGGGCTGAAGGGGATGCTCGGGAGAAGGGTGGGAGGCAGCAGCCAGCACAACTCACCTCTCCAAAGCTTTGCCTTGCAGATCCCTATGGTGGCAGTCCATGAGGAGTATCCCTGACTCTGGGAGCCAAAGCACCCGGGGCAGAGTCTAGCCCTCAAATCTGGCTCCTGATTAAGCCAGCAAAACTCCAGCACCCACCTCTGAGGTGGCCCTACACCTGCTTGCAGATGGGACGGGTCTGGCCCAGCCAGCAGCTGCTGGTGCAGGCAGGGCTGCAGGACCAATCTCTGAAGATGCCCAAGGCAACAGGCTTGGGGATTGTCCTGGGAAAAATCCTCAGTGGACACCTCACATCTGCAAAGAGCAGCAGCATCCCAGCCCTGGGTGAGCACCTGGGCAGAAGGACTGGAGGGATGAGGTCTGCCTGTAGGGTCTGGCTGTCTAATGCGTGATGAAAACAGCAAAGACAGAGTCCGGGATAGCATCAAAACCCATCCAGGATTTTCCCTGTGCCCCTGACCTGGCTAGGCAATGCTCTGGTGCCAGTGGAAAATGGGAGCAGAGCATTGGGCACCCTGCGGGACACAGGGGCCCAGCAGGACGTTCCCTGGTGCAGTCAGGAGCAGGATGGGTGTTTCACAGTCCCTTGGCACCTTGGCTTGTTCCTCTGGCAGGTGGTTCGAGCTCTTCGCACAGTGGATGCATCTCTGCTCTGGTCCTGCTCAAGGGTGCAGATTTCAAATCCTGTGAGAGCTGCCCAGATTTCTTCCCTCCCCGGCTTCCTTTGCCATCACTGCTAGCTCTGCCGGCGAGTGCTGTTGGGTGATGGCTGCCTGCAGAGCTGTCTTTTGGGCTGGAGAATCCCAGAGATGCTCCCTGCATCTGCACGGGAGGAAACATCTGGAGGCTCCGACTGCCTCTGTGCAATGCCTCAGCCTCCGCTCCCTGCTGCTCGGGAAGGTGGATCCAGTGGTGCTGGACCAGACTGAGGTTGTTGGTCAGGATGGAGGGACTTCCCCCAGGTCCCACAGAGATTTATGGCCAAGAAAGACTGAGCCTCTGTGCCCTGGGAGAGCCCCTGGCCAGCTGGGAATGTGAAGGAAGAGGATGCCGAGGGAAACAGGAGGGCTGAGCAGGGAGCAGAACAGGGAACATGGATCAGCTGCCAGATCAAGGGGTGCTCAAGGGAGCAGGGACCAGGGGGATAAAACCAGGCTGCAAAGCACCCTGAGCCAAAAAGAGTGTGGGAACAGCGGGATGAGGCTGTGTGTGAAAGCAAGGGCAGGATGGCCCTGGAGATGGAGGAGAAGGTGGAGAAAGCTGTCTGCACTGGGAGAAGCAGGGCAAGAGGCTCCCTGTGCTTCAGAAATGCCCAAAGCCTCCGTGTCTCCCAGTCCCCAGTGCTTCCAGCACAGCACGGCCTGGCATTTGCTTCATGGCATCCAGTCGGCTCCCACGGATGCCCAGGAGCCTCATCCCAAGCTTTTGCGCCCACCCATGGCTCGAGTTGCAGCATCCTCACCAGGAAACCCTCTCAGGCTTGCCCTGGCCCTTGCCCAAGGCCTGCAAGCCCCAGGTTCAGCAGGGAGGTAGGAGGCCATTCCCAGCACGGATTGGAGCCCTTGGCTCCAGCCCAGGAGCGCCCAGCCTGGAGCAGCTGCTGAAGAGCCATTTGGCAAGGAGAGCGCCTGAAACCGTGAGAGAATGAAACCACTTTAGATGTGGGTGACACGTTTATTATGTAAAATTACAGTTTGTGCAGTCGTCAGAGCAGCTAACTAAAGGTTACAGTGGGAGCTGTATTGCTGAGGGTTCAATCATCATAATTACCTCCCATTAGATCACCTTCTTTGCAACTGAGACACGTCGTAAGGGAAACTCCTATTTACCTCCGTTTGCCACCCGAGCAAACACAGATCTGTGCAGGATCCCTCCTCCCGGGGGCTGCAGGAGGCCGATGAATCCCCATGGGAAAGGGCACGTTGTGTTCACATGCCTCTGCCTCGCTGTATGCTTCTCCCACCTTTTTCAAGGCCAAATGCAGGGATGGAAGTTGATGGCCATGGTAAAAGGTGCTGGAAGCACCAAGCAGAGCCTTGGCTAGAGTTAGAGGAGGCCAAAGTCACCCACGACAGGGCTGCAGGGGGTGGAAGGGTGATGGGGAGAGCTTTGTTTGGTCCCACATCCTTGCTGCTATGTCTGTCCCATCCACTGGGACCGAGTAGAGGCCAGTGAGGGGAAAGAAGAGATGTTGAGAGCCTGCAGGTTACATCCGGGCAAGGAGAGAGTCCAGCATCTCCTCTATGAAGGAGAGAGGAATGGTGTTAGTGAGGGCTGTGTGTCCCGCTCCAGGGTCTGGGGACGTGGTTCCTGGTGGGAACGACTCCCAAGACATGGGGCTGCTGGCTGCTTCCTTGGGGATGCCACACTGCAAATCCAGCCAGCACAGGAAGAAATCTCCAGTCCATCCTGCTCCAGGAGGACAGAGCAAGGAGCCCGAAATGGGGGGAGTCGCAAGGGGAGGCTCCGGGACACGCGGGAGCTGCCCAAGGGCAGAGGTTCCTGCAGTCCCCCAGCGTGGAGCTTCGATGCTGAACTCACGTCCTTGCGGCAGCGCCTGCCTCATCCCGCTGAGCTTTTAGTGCTGCTCAAAGCACCAGTGAGAGCAATTCTGGCTTTTCTCGGAGTGAAATTAGGACAATCTGGATGGCTTCTCATTCATTTTTCCTCGGTCCTTTCAGGACAGCGCTAGCGTCCTCCTCTCAGGAAATGATTGGCAGCTTCAGAAGGAGATGGGAAGAAATGCCTCCATTTTACCAATTTATGAGCTTCTAGGAAATCTAGGCTTGCAGATGCTCAGCAAGGATGTGGCTGGGTTAGGCTGATTAGGCCCCTGCAGACCATCTCTCTGCACCAGAGGAAGAATTGTAGGAGAGGACAGACAACCTGGGGCAAGAACTAGGGATGAGAGACGGGGTTAGGAGCTTGGAGATGCCTAGGGAGAGGGGAAAATGGTCTCAGGTCATGCTCCATGCCCTTGCCAATGTGTTGGTACAGCAGGGCTACATCCGCACTGCCCTGGCAGTCTTCCTCTCATTCCCAAGCTTTTCAGGGCTTGCCTTGGCCGCATAGGGGTGTTTTATTAATGGGCTTTGTGGCCTGAGATCATTTAGCCAGTCCTGGAGCACCAGATATCCCCACGCTGCCCCCAGGAATTCAGGGCAGGTCGAGGTCTGGACATCTCCGTCTCGCAGAGGCATCCAAATGCGTGTTGGCAGCGTTTAGGTTTGCCCTTCAGACGCTCAGAGAAACTTTGAGTTTGGATGTCAGTGAGTGCATGAGCGGGGCTCACTGCTACCCTAGAGCAGAACTTGCTCTGATTTGTGTTTTTAGTATTATAAGCAAAAGTGACAGTTTATACAAATAGCCTGAAATCCTGTCTGGAGAGACTCAGGTTGCATTTTTCCTGGCTTTAATGAGGGTATTAAACATAGCTGAGCTTTGCTGTCATCTCTGAGAGCAAAGATCCTAAGACTGGCATTCACGGAGCAATAACACATTGTTCATTTTTCCAAGTAACTTTATGATGTAGCCTACAGATTTCAGAAAAAAAAAAAAAAAAACACCTCTTGTATTTGTCTCCTTTTTGGGATCCAGGATTCATGGTGACTAATATAATTGGCCTCTCCCTTTAGAGCCCTTCGTTTGCACTACTTGCCTTGAACTGGTGCTTGGACACAAATATTTAACAGCCCTTCAGCTGGAAGCTGGATTTTGTCCCTCTCTGAGATGAGATGTGTTGCCCTTTGCCATCCCAGAGAAGGGAAGCTTGACTAGGAGACCCGTTAGGTTATCATGTGGACAGAAAATTTATAATTCTTGCAGCTGGAGGGAAAATTGTAGGAATATAACTTCCTAAACCATGCAAAAATGGAGAAGCTGACAAATAAAGAAAGGCAGCATGGATTTAGAGAAGATGGTGGTGAGGAAGAGACACGTCGATGCGTTGGCGGAGAACATCTCTCTGGAAAGACTAAGGAGGAGCGGAGGAGTCGTGCCCTGAGCAGGCACAAGGCCCCAACCTGCTGGGAGGGACCAGCACGGCAGAGTCACGAGTTCTCCCCAGCTCCAAGCCCGAGAAGGAAACACAGGGAAAATGGAAACTAGGTCACGCTACCAGGATGAATACAAGACATAAAGCACAGAGCACAACTGGAAGGGGCTTAGAGGGTAACGAGAATGACTGATGTTAAGTGTCTTAGCACAAGGAAGGAAGATCTGCTGCTCAGCAGCAATGGGAACCTGAGGCAGGTGGTGGAGGCCCATGTGTTTGGTGTTTCTGTGCAGCCTTGTGGTCCTTACTGGCCACAGTTGTGTTGTCAACGATATTGACCATCTCTCCTGCCCTTACACCGGATCTCAGGGTCTCCCTTTGGTGATTCCCAGACACACACTGTTTCCAAGAGGGAATTTAACCTCGGAGTGACTAGGATGGGATTTTTCTGTGCTCTAGACTTGAAGTACGAACCTATCAGTACCCTCCCATGAGTGCATGCATCTGTTTTGTTTTGTGTTTCCATGTCAGATATTCCTGTACCAATGAATAGCCCTTTTTGCCTCTTATTTTCTTTCCCGGGAACTGGAGAACACCAAGCTGTGACACTACTTATCCACACCCTATTTCCCTGCCTTGTTTCTGGGAGCTGTTTATGGGCTGATGACAGTGGGAGCCGATAAACTTTACATTTCTGCAGCAGCGGGTGCCTGGGTTGGTGTCCCTGGAGCTGCTCCTGGGCACGGATTTGCTCACAGCTGGTGGCAGCTTCTGCAAGGGGCATCGAGGGTTCACTGGAGATCCTCAGAACATCCACAGGGTTATCCCGTAGTAGAGGGATTGGTCCAGCATTGGGATTCAACCCGTGGCTCTTTGCTTTAGAGTCAGCCTAGAGAACCGCAGAACACACCAGAATCTCTGTGCAAAAAGCTGGGATCAAATCTGCTGTCTCTGTGGGAGATCTCTCAGCGCTCCAGATTTTATCCTGTGTTGAATTATTACCATCTGCTATTCCAGTCCCCAGGGGCCGCTCGGTCTGTTTGGTGGCTGTTGGTCTCTGGTTAAACCAGCCCCGTTGGATTTTCCTTGCTCTCATGCCCTTTTGCGATGGGATGGCTGCTCTCTTCCTTTCTTGCAGTGCTCAGCTTCACAGTCGTGTCTTCCTTCCAGTTCCCTTCCAGTTTTAACTGTGTTCATTGTCCCATGACAACATCAACCTCTTTCCACAACAGTGTCGTCCATGGAGGCTTGAGGGATTGCCCTGGTGCTGGGCGACTTGGTGACTAACAGTTCTGCTCCTGTGATTTTGAAAACCTCAGATGTGTCCCCTCCAGCCACCCTCAAATGGAAATCTCAGCCTTCCCACTCCTTCCGTCCCCTGGATGGTTGTGGTTACCTGTCTCCATAGCCGTGTCCTTGAAGCCACCATCCAGATGATAAATCATGACCAGCCCAGCAGGCCAGGAGACAGAGCTCCAAACTCCTGGTCTGCAGGGGTTGCCACTTGTTTTGAGGATGTGAGGATGATGATTTCCAAGAAAACCAAACCAGAATAGGAGCATCCTGAATTTGCAAAGGAATATTTGAACTCCAAAATACTGTTTTGCTGTACAGAGGGTGTGGGGCTTCCACAGAGAAGCCGGCCGGGCCACAGAGCTGGGAGCACTTCCTGGCCTGGCCGTCCCATCCTTCTCCTGGTGCAAATGTGACCTTGGCATCCCTTCTCCTTCCTCCCTGTATTAAACCGGACCCCCACGTGAACGGTGAGCGTTGCCTCTTGTTGCTGGAGGAGGAGAAACCCTCTCTCCCCTGAGGTTCACCTAGCTCCTTCAGCCTGATGTTCACCTTCATCTCCTGTGCAGAAAGCACCGCCGCAGCCATTGCCGAGCAGAGAGCTTAGACATCCAAATCCATCACCGTGTCCGTGCTGTGGTAGCCATACCTGCTCCTTCTCCCAGGGCTCCCCACTCGCAGCCCGAGACAGCAGGAAAATGGGAAAACGGGACAGATCGCAGGCAGCCCTGGGCATTGGATCCTCCTAGCAGTGTCTGGGCATGAAACACGGAGAACACCAGCACCATGGGGTGGCCCCTTGGCCTCCATAGCCCAGACCTGCAGGTCCCCTTGGCCACGTTAGTGCCCCAAGCCCAGCCAGGCTTTTGCTCCCCATGCAAGGGCCTGAGCCCTATTGGCAGCAGAGGGGACAGCAGTGGGGACAATAATGGGGACAGCAGCCTGCTCTAACCGCAAGACAGTGATCCAGGGAGCTCTTTCCCACAGGAGCAGGAGGATGGTGGTGCACTGAGGATGCATGAGGCTCAGGCATTGCAGGAGGGCACCTGGAGCGCATGGAGGGGTGGCCACATCAGGAGCACGAGGGGCTTCAAGCAGAGATGACCCCAAGGGGCTGCAGCAATGGGCTTGCAGGTGGAAGTGGCCACCAGGTCCCCGGGGTCCCATGTCCTGCCCTCACCTTGTCCCTTGCCCAGCAACTTCCTCCGCAACCCATTTCATGGCGGGATTAAGGCCTATTTCTGCCCTACATCCTCATTAGCGGAATTAAAGTGTGAGCTCCCAGTGCCTTCCATATGACACCAGGAGCCTGGTTAAATAGAGACTGGAAAATGTCCCTGCTTAGAGAGCCCGGAAATCCCCACGCACCCTTCACTCTGGGCCTCCTCCTGGGGCTTCCTGCTGCCCTATTTGATCAGAGCTTGGTTCGATTTGCTGCCTGCAAGGTCAGGGCTTGGCACCTTGAACCTCCCCATCCAGGAGAAAACGTAGCCTGGGGACACGGGCACCTGCGGGCAGCAGCGCTGCTGTGGCCTCCTGGGCGTGGGGAGATGCCTTGGTGCTCATGAACCTGGGGACTCGGGTCACCATCCTAGGGACCGGGGAGAGCCCATGGACCTGCTCGCATGACACCCTGATGGCTACAGGGATCAGGAGCTGGCCCTGGGGCAGCAGGATCATCCATCCCTTCTGCTGACCACGTCAGTGTCCCCTGCAAGGCACCCACGGAGGGTGAGCGCCACCTCGGCCCTGTCCCCGCCATCCCAGGGCGCTCCAGAGATGAAGGACAAGGGCAGGACGCAGCCCATGCTGGAAAGGATTTTATTGCATGTGTCTGCAGCGCCTGAGCCAGCAGGAGCCGGCGTGGCCGGCTTTGATCCAGCACCGCAGGGCTCCTGTCTCGCTGCCTTGGTGCTGTGCACAGAGCGAGCAAATGTCCACACGTGTGCGTGCGTGCAAGCAAGCGGCACACACGTGCACGAGTGTGCAGCCTTGCACACGTGTGCGCGTTCTAATGCGTGTGCAAATGCAGGTAATGTGCACGCATGCGCGCCTGTGCAAGCAGGCATGTGCACATGCATGTGCACGCTCCGCACGTGCCCTTCTTGTGTCCCATGGGTCCCGCACGCCCCAGCTGCCCTGCGGCGCCTCCGTTTCCCTGCGCCACAAGGGCTAAGGGGGGGATTTTGCATCCAGCCTCTCTCCTCCCTGCGCAGCCGCCCCGGCAGCGCAGGCTCCGCACTAACGGCCGGGTTAATCATTCACCCTCCTCCCTACACCCTGCCCAAGCCCAACTCATTTTCCCTCCAGCCAGGCCAGCCGCTCCCGACATCCCATCGCCACCGCCACCAAGGACTCGGGGACCTTGGATCACCCCATTCCTGGGAAAGCAAAGAGCCGGGTTGGCCCTGTGGGCATTCCCGGTGACCCTCTGCTCTGGCCTCCCCAGGCCGGCCCGAAGGGTGACGCCGAGGGGACACAGCCTCCGTGACGCCGCAGCAGGGAGGTGACAGCAGCGCAGGGACGCAGCGCCAGGACAGGCTGGAGGACACCCGGTAAGGACACTCCTCATTCCCACGGGGGTCCCCGCTCTGGGACGCTGGGGTCCCTGCCATCCCCGATGCCTCCGGAGCAGCCAGCGGGGCTGACGGGGTGGTGGCCGTGTCGCCCCAGGGGCAGCATGACCGAGGTGGAGCCCGTGCTGGACTTCGCGTCCTCCGGGAGGACCGGCCGCCGCAACGCCCTGCCCGACATCCTGGGCTCGCCGGCCGGCGTCAGCCCCTCCGACCTGCCGCTCAAGCTCGCCGAGATGTCCCTCAGCGCAGGTAGGTGACGGCCACGGGGGTCGACCTTCTGCTGCACCGCGGAGTGGGAATGGGGAGCTCTGCCCATCGCTCCACAAGAACCGATGCGGGGGCTCCTCAGAGCAGAGGCCATGGTGGTTGGGTGGTTGGGTGATGACCACAGTGTTTGGGGAAGTGCATGATGAGGTTTGGCGACATGGGTGAGGACCACATCGCTTGGGGAAGTGGTTGATGATGTTTGGCGAGATGGGTGAGGACCACGGTGTTTGGGGAGGTGGGTGAGGACCATGGCATTTGTGTGTTTGGGTGATGACCATGGTGTGTGAGGAGGTGAATGATGATGCTTGAGGAGATGAGTGAAGACCACAGTGTTCAGCAAAGTGGTGACAAGTTGGTGGAAAGTGCTTGGAGTCCCTTCAACTACCTGTTCTCCTCATAGACAGGTCCCAGGAGATGCAGTCACCATCCACAGAGGTGCCCCCTCCGCAGCCTCAAAGCCCAGAGCTGAAGGACACATCCTAACCCCACGGTGGCCGTGGCAATGCGCGTCTGGCCAGCAGGGCTTGGGGACAATGTGGAGCATCAGGCGAGTTCCAGGAGCGCAGCCTGGAGTTGTCCGCGTTTTCCTTGGTGCAGCGCAGCACGGACACCTGCCGTCCCCCGGCACAGCGGAGCGCAGCGGGACCTGCGGTAGCGACGCGGGACCTCCCTCGGGATGGGGAGCTTTGTCCTGCTGGAGGGAACATTTCTTCTCCGGTGGTGCCAGAACCAAGCGGTGGGATTGGGCTCTGGGGGGGGCATCTTCTGGGCTTGGTGGCGACCACAAGGAGTGGGGACAGCTGCCTGCGGGGGGTTGATCTCAGCGTCTTGGTCACTGTGATGTTTTGGGTGCTGTGTTCGTGTCCTGTCCACTGTCCAGGGGATGGCGCTTTTCAGGCCCGGGGGGCAGCACCGACGTCCCCCGCGATGGCTCTGCAGCCTCCCCCGAGCCCCCAGCGCACAGGAGGAGCCCAGGTCCTGCCTCGCAGTGGTGGCACCGCGTGATCCTTGAGGGTCACAAGGGAAAACGGCCTTGACCGAGCCCCATCCCTGCATGGGCAGCAGGACCAGGGCGGGGGACAAGCCCATGGGCAGGAGTGGAGCACCCCAGGGCTAAGGTGGCCTCGTGGGGGTCCAGACAGCAGGACCCCCCCATATTCACCTCCCCAGGTGGGACACCCCCCGTGCGGAGCTGTCACTGCTACAGGGACCACGCTGGAGACTGTGGCCACAACCAGGATGCTGCTGCCTGGGACACCCTGGGGCACCTCCTTCTGCCAAAGCCACCTGTGGCCCTGCAAGGAGCCCTGGGACAACACGGAGCGAGGAAACCAGCAGCAAGCAAAGGGGCTGGGACCTCCAAGGGCCGATGCCACCTCGTGGCTCGCAGTCCCACGCGGCGACGGCCAGTGAGGACATCGGGGAGATAGCCGGGACGCGGGATCCGATCTCAGGGCTGTGACGGAGCAGCCAACCTATAGCTGTCGCTGTGGGACCAGCGAAGCGAGGCCAGCAGCTCTCCAGCAGCACAAGGGACCAGTCCCTGCAAGGCGGCCTTGGTGACAGCACCCAGGGTGTCTTGGGACCTGTGGGGTGGAACCAGCTCTGTCAGGGGAGGATGTTGTGTGTCCGTGGATGTGCATCCGTGCACGGGTGGCCAGGGCCTTGCACACTCATGTGCATGGGCACCTGTGCACACGGGTGTGGGCATGCACGGGCATCCACGGGTGTCCGGGGACATGGGTGTCAGTGTGGGTGGGCACCCGAGTACCTGGGGGCTTATGTGCGTGGGTATCCGTGCTTGCTATGTGCAGGGGTGGCCTTGTCATGGATGTTCGCGTGGGGGTGACTGTGCTTGCCGTGTTCGTGGGTGCTCGTGTGCACGGGTGACCTTGTGCATGGGTGTTCATGTGTGTGGATGTCTGTGCTTGCCACGCGCACACGTGTTCATGGGCACGGGTGACCATGCGCATGGGTGTTCGTGTGTGTGCGTGTTCACGTTTGCTGTGTGCACGGGTTCTCATGTGCAAGGGTGACCGTGTGCATGGGTGTTCACGTGTGTGGGTATCTGTGTTTGCTGTGTGCATGGGTGACCTCGTGCATGGGTTCTCATGTGCAAGGGTGACCATGTGCATGGGTGTTCATGTGTGTGGTGTTCACGTTTGCTGTGTGCATGGGTGACCTCGTGCATGGGTTCTCATGTGCAAGGGTGACCATGTGCATGGGTGTTCATGTGTGTGGTGTTCGTGTTTGCTGTGTGCATGGGTGACCTCGTGCATGGGTTTTCATGTGCAAGGGTGACCATGTGCATGGGTGTTCATGTGTGTGGTGTTCGCGTTTGCTGTGTGCATGGGTGACCTCGTACAGAGGTTCTCATGTGCAAGGGTGACCGTGTGCATGGGTGTTCGTGTGTGTGGGTATCTGTGCTCACCGTGTGCGTGAGTGCTCATGTGCAAGAGCATCTGTGTGCACGGGTGACTGCATGCATGGACATTCACGTGTCGTGGGTGCCCACGTGCACGGACACACGCGTGTGGCGTGTCTGTCATCCCTCTGCCTCGCGGGGAGGCTGGGAGCAGCGTGGAGGCCAGAGCTGTGCAGAGGCTGCAGGACATGGGGCAGGAGCGGGGAAAGCCACCGGCCCCAGCGGTGCCCCATCCCTGTCCCGTGGCACCAGGGGGCTCTGAACGCGCCGTGTTAAAAGAGCACTGAGCACCTCGGGGGTGTTGGGCCTGGCGCCCCGGGGACGTGTTTGGGTAATAAATTGTGAGTATTTTTCCTGTGAAGCTGCTCCACGGTAGGTCTCTGGTGACGAGCACAGCGGCCATGGCCGAGCATCCCACAGGAGCTTGAACTTGAGCTCCCGGCTATTTTTGGGTGCCTGCAATGATACTGCGGGGCCAGGCAGAGGGTGTCCCTTGGTGCCTCCTGGACTCACGTCACCTCCAGCTGGACACCAAGCAGGGAAGAGCTCAAATAGGGCACCCAAGGGTGGCAGCACCCGGCCTGTGCAGCTCTGCAAATGCGGCCACAGCACCTACTTTCCCATAAGCCAGGGGCAAGGGGAAACACCGGGGTTGCAGCGGGTGCTCCATGGGGACCGCACTGGTTGCCCAGTGGGCCAGGGGACACTCTCGCCGTCGGCCCAGCCGTGTCCCAACAGGGGCCGCGAGCAGAGGAAGGGTGAGGCAGCTCCTGGCACCGGCACTGGCACCTCTGCGGGGCCAAGTCCGGCCACAGAGGCCTCCGAGCAGCCGTTCTGCCCCATGGGAGCCTTCTGTTAAAGAACAACCACAGGAAGGGACATCTCTGTCCCCTCCACCACAAGTGACAGGCGAAGAGGTCCGGTTCCCCCCCTCTCCATCACCAGGGTCCCCATGGGCTTGTCGGGCGATGATGCAGAAGATCCTGCTGGCCTGGCGCCCTCCACCCCTGCTCTGTCCCCTCCCTGGTACCTGCCCGGGGGGCTCATGTCACACAACGTGATGCCATCATCACATCGCCGGGGCTGCTACACCCTGCGCAAAGGCAGCCCCGGGTGACGCAGCCCTGGGTCCCTCCCTGCAACGTCACAGGCTGCACATGGAGAGATCGCGCGTGTCCCCCACGCACATGCTGTGTGTGGCCAGGGCCACGAATGTCCCTGCACATACAGCTGGGGACACGTGTGTCCCTGTGCACACACGCTGCTCTCATGGCCAGGACCATGCGCGTGCCTTCACATGTGCCTGAGATCATGCGTGTCCCTGCACACACACGTCGCACATGGCCAGGACCACAGCTGTCCCTGTGCCCCCGTGCTACACACAACCAGGATCAGGTGTGTCCCTGTACGCACGGCTGAGCTCACACACGTGCTTGCACACACACACTGCACATGGCCATGACCATGCGTGTCCCCATGCACAGCCACGCCACAAGCAGGATTGCACATGTGTCCCTGCACACACACCCTGCACACACACCCTGCACACACGGACACGCCACGTACACGCGATCCCTGCACATGCGGTCCCTGCACACACGGACACACCATGTACACGCAGTCCCTGCACACGTGTCCCTGCACACACCCTGCACACACGGACACACCACGTACACGCGATCCCTGCACACGCGGTCCCTGCACACGCGGTCCCTGCACACACACCCTGCACACACGGACACGCCACGCACACGCAGTCCCTGCACACACATCATGCAGACACGGTCCCTGCACACACGGACACGCCACGCACACGCGGTCCCTGCACACGCGGTCCCTGCACACGCGGTCCCTGCACACACACCCTGCACACGCGGTCCCTGCACACGCGCTCCCCGCACACACGGACACGCCACCCCCGCTCACGGCCGCGCCGTCCCCGTCCCACGGCCACGCGTGTCCCCCCGCCCCCGCGCGGGGGGCGGCCCCGGGCCGCGCTCACGTGACGCGGCCGCTATTTAAGGAGGCTCCGCGGCGGGCGCGGCCCCGCGGCTCGGTGCGCGCAGCGGCTCCGCTCCCCTCGTGCTCCCGATCCGGATCCCGTTCCCAATCCCGATCCCGTTCCCAATCCCAGTCTCGCCATGGCCGACGCCTTTGCGGGCACCTGGAAGCTGCTCGACTCCTCCAATTTCGACGAGTATATGAAGGCGCTGGGTGAGCGCGGCTGGAGGGGGGAGGACCGGGGGCGAGCGCCCTCAAGCCCGGCAGGCGCACGTGGCTTTGCTATTTAATATTTTTGTTCTAATTATTAATATTTTCCTCCTTTATATTTCACCCCCCGAGCAGCGCGGGTCTCGCTGCGGCTCCTGCAAGCTGGAAGGGGGAGGGTGGGGGGCGCCTCCCTTTTGAATGAGCTTAAAGGAAACGAATGGGGGGAAAAAAGCGGCCCCGCGTCGGGGTGGGGGATGCGGAATGGGGGGCGGGGATGGTCCAGGCTTTCCCGAAAGGCTCTGGATAGGGACAGGTTTTTCCCACCCTTCCATTTTGGACCAAGATGGTTGGTGGAGGCAGAGGACTGCAGAGCTGCTGCTCCATCCTTCATCCCTCCTCCTCCTCGCCCGCAACATCCAGGCGAGTCCCTGACTGCAGCACTGGGAGGGCAGCGGGTGCTGCCAGCCTTGGGTTCCGCCCAGCCCCTGATTTGGGGCTGGAAAGGGCAATTTGGGGTGCAGGAGCTGGGTGGTGGCTGGTGCGATGTGGGGAGGGACAGGGACAGCGAAGGGGGCCCTGCAGTGGCCTCATGGTCCCCCCCATTTCAGGCGTGGGCTTCGCCACGAGGCAGGTGGCCGGTCTCACCAAACCCACCACCATCATCGAGGTGAGCGGCGACAGGGTCACCGTGAAGACGCAGAGCACGTTCAAGAACACGGAGATCAGCTTCAAGCTGGGCGAAGAGTTTGACGAGACGACCGCTGACGACCGGCACGTCAAGGTGAGCGGAGGCGAGGGAGCGGGGACACGCAAGGGGCCAAAAAACAGTCCTCAGAGCATCTCTGAGCATCCCTCAGAGAGCATCTGCCTCCCACCAAGCTCCCCCTGATGTGGGCACAGCCGCATCCCCCAATAGTCCAACGCTTGAATCCCTGAGCTCTTGCTCCATCTTTTCTCTGTTCACTTTTTCATGCAATTGTTAAAAATCTCCCTGCCCACAGGGCCTGGTGTTCTGCCCTAGCAGCTCTTGGCACCTCTCTCCCCGATTCCTCCCCTCAATTTGCAGCCAGATTTTGCAAAAAAAGCTGCACTGAAGGCATTGGAGTTGCTGCAAGAGCCTGGCGGGACCTTCTGGGCAGGGAAGTGGGGCCACCCTGGGCATGGAGCTGCTGGGAAGGTTGTGCAAGAGCAAAATGGTGCAAGGCAGAATTACCCAAGCACCCGCCGGCCGGCCCGGGCCCAGGGCTTGCTCAAGAGAAAGAGAGAACGTGGCTGGGCAAAAGATGATTTTTGCCTCACTTTACAGCTTGCAGGGCATCCCTGCAGGGAAAGAGCTGGGGAAATTGGCCTTTGCAAGGGGAAAGAGGTCAAGACTTCAACCTCCTCCTTGTTGGCCTCTTTCACCTCCCAGGAACGATCTTCCCCCTGCCCTTTTTTTTTCCCCTAGCAAAGCTGTTTTTGCTGAGAACTTTCCCCTCGTGGCCCCGGGTGCCTGTGGGCACCCACGGTCCATTAAGCCAGCTCCAGGCACGGGCACTGTTGTCCCTGCCTGTCTGTCCATGCCCCCCAGCCCAGGGTTGTCGTGTTGCAGCAGGAGCCTTGCGGAACCTGGCTGAGCAGGTGTCCCTGCAGCCCTGTTGTCCAAGGAAAAGCCCAGGAACCCCCCTGGGATGGAGGCAGGAGGGACAGGGGAGTGTCCCTACGGTGCCACGGCCCAAGACAGACCCCAGGGGAGTCGGGATCGGAGCCACTGCGGTGGCCGCAGGGCATCGTTCCCAGTGGGGAATGGGTGAGGAGCTCAAGTGAGGCGGCAGCGCCAACCAGGCACGTGGGGCAGCCTGTCCCTGTCCTCGTCCCACCGCGGCAGCAGCGGCTCCCCCCGCTCCGCCGGGAGCTATTTCCATGCACGGCGCCGGGCAGTGCCGGGGGCTGCCTGCCCCGTCTCGTGACGCCGCTCGGGCTGGAAACTATGTGGAAAGCACCTTGGCATCCCGCGGGGACGCGTGAAGGGCGGCTCCTGCGGCCTGGGGACACGTCCTTCAAACGGCCCTCGGCCACCAGCCAGGGAGGACAAAGGGGACGAAGGACTGCGAGTGCCGTTGGGGGCACCTGTGGGGACACCTGGACCGCAGGGACATCCAGGCTGGGGAGCTGAGCCAGGGGGCAGCCAGGCCATGGGGCAGCCCAGTTTTGGGGGCCAGCTGGGCTGCGGGAGGAGGAGGGAGAAGGATCCTTGGGAAGATCCCAGCTGGGGGAGGTATAGGAGCCATGGGAGAGCTGTGCTGTGGGGCACCCTAGCCACAGGGACACCAAGAAAAGGGGACACCCAAGCTGTGGGGAGACCCAAGTTAGGGGGAGATCTGCACTGTGGAGGTGTCTGAGGCAGGGCAGGAGATGAGTCTTGGGAAGATCAAATTGAGGGGTGTCTGAGCCACAGGACAGCCAGGGAGGGGGGCACCAAGGCTTGCAGGGCTCTAAGCCAAGGGCTCACCTGATGCATGGAGAGACCCGGGTTCTGGGATGACCTGCATCCCGGGAACGTCTGAGGTGGGGAAAGGAGCCTTGGGAAGACCAAAGGTGTGGGTGTGCATTGGGAAGGGGGGGCCCAGACCATGGAGACCCCTGAGCCATGGGGCTGCAGGCTGATCCCTGCTGTGAGGAGCCCCTTGGCACAAGAGGACCTGGGCACAGAGGGGACACCCGGGGCAAACAACGTTCCGGACAGCAGGGGGTCGGGCGGGTGTAGCCGCGCTGCCTGTCCTCACCCAACCCCGGGATCCTCCGGAGCCGGCTGTCGCACCAACCTCATCGGGCCCAAGGCAAGAGCGGGGCTGTGCAAACGCGCGGTGACTCCATCCCCGCTCCGAAAGCGCCTCCGGAGCAGGACGAGGCGCAGGCCAGGCTGGCCGTGGTGGCCCAGAAAGGACAGGGCCACCCCAGCCGGGTTATCGGGGCACAGGCGTCAGCTGCTCTGTCAGCCGCGGTCCAGCCGTGGACGGAGCGGGATCTGGTTGGCAGCGTGAGAGCCAAGGGGGCTCCTGGAGCCTTTTTTCCCCTCTCCTCTCCGGCGACCGAACTGGGTGTGATGGGACGTGTCCGCTCTCCCCTCGCAGTCCGTGGTCAAGCTGGAAGGTGGCAAACTCGTCCACGTGCAGAAGTGGGATGGAAAGGAGACATCGCTAGTGCGGGAGCTGAAGGACGGCAAGTTAATCCTGGTGAGTGCCTAGGAAATGTCCGGTGGAGCTGCCGGGATGACGGTGATGACCCCTCATTCCACCCCCACAACCCCTGGCTTTGTTTTTTCCTCCCAGACCCTCACCATGGGCAGCGTTGTGTCCATCCGCACCTACGAGAGGGCCTCCTAGGGCCCCCTGCCAGCCCCGTGCCGGTGCCGAACTCGCCAAATTGCCTCTGTCCCCTCCGTGGGAGCAGCGTCCGTCAGAGCATCCACTGGAGCCCTCCGGAGCTGCCGGATCCCTGCGCTGCCCTGAGGGCTGTTGCCTCGGGGGGTGCTTGGGGTTGGGTGGTTGTTTTGTTGTTTTGTTTTTTTTTAAATAATGGAAGAACCCCTGTGGAAAAATAATAAAGCCAATGTTGTTACAGCTCTGCGAGCGGTTTGTTTGGGAGGACTTGGCCATGTGCAGCAGGGTGGGGGCGTCCTGGCCCAGATGGGGCTTTGGGAGAAGTGGGGCAAATTCCTGCTTGGAGCTTGCACCTCCACCCAGGAGACCGTGGGCGCCTGGGCCCTGTGCAGAGCAGCCCCTGGGTCTGAACAGCAGCAAGTCCAGCGGTGGCTTCTCTAGTGAAGTCCAGCAGGTCCCAGCAGGTCTCCTGGTCATCCAGCAGCTCTAAAACAGCAGAGGGAGAGGACAGGTTAACCGAGGAGCTTCCCCTTTGCCCCAGCTCTGCTGACAGGCAGCAGAAAGGCAGGTCCCCCTGTGAGACCGTCCAGGTCTGGGGTCACCACAGAGGCAGGAGGCACCAGGGTGGAGAGGGAAAGGGCAGCACCAGCCTTGGGGCAAGGGGGAGACACTGAAGCCACCCATGTGCCCACACTGGGACAACATGGAGGGTCACTAGGGCTTTTTCTAGCCCCTCAAATCACAGCAGTGAAATGACACTCTGGCCAGGCCAGCTGCATTGAGGGTTGCTGCAAGCCCCCTCTCCCCCTCAGCAGGACACAGCCGTCGCAGGGGGACACGTAGCTCACGCTTCATTTTTCTTTTCTTTTTTGGGAGGGGGCAGGTATTAGTTTACTACAGTGGCAGCTCTGCTATAAATCATCCAGGATAGGAGCACACGGCATTGCAGCAAAAGCAAACGTTCCACAGCAGACCCGAAGCCACCCGCGCTGCCAAAGCGTCATCTGCCGTTGACGCCTGACAGCCGAGCAGCCAAGGTCAAGAGCACAGGGCATCCAGGATTGGGAAAGGAGCCTGTCCACAGGGAGACGCTGCCCTGGGGAAGCGGCTGAGGTCAGGCCGGGCTCCAGCGTGTCCTGCTCCGCTCGGGAGCGGCCCCATCCTGGAGCAGCAGCTCATGGAAAGCGCCTGGTTTTACGGGGCGCAGGGACCCGGGCCAGGGTGCTGTTTCCACAGGACAGCCAAGGCCTGCAGCAATCTCAGGAGTGAGAAGAGCCGCAGCTGCACGGGGCCTGCACAGGGCCACGCTCGCTTGGCAGCACGAAGGGGCAGCAGCCCCGTCTGAAACATCCGCTCCGAGAGCAGGAATCGCTCCCTCAGCCTTTCCTCTGTGGTCACCAAGGTCATGGGGACGAGCTGAGATAGTCCCATGCTGCGGGTCCTGCTTGACCCTTTATGATTCCTTCTGCAGAGACCTTTGCTCCTAATTAAGATTTTTACTTCAGTTGCTACCTTGCATTGTTGCCAAAACACATCTGCTCCACGAGGCTTCTCTCAGGGTCACCTCACCAGCTCTAGGCACTCCAGGTAACCTCCAGAAAAGCCACCGTGGCTCCGACTCCAGTGTTTCCTCCTCCCTGTCCTCAGCAGACTTTCCAAACGCTCCAGTGCCGCTCACCTCCCCGCTCCTGCAGGTTTGCCTTTGTGTTCCTGGCCAAGACGAAGTGCAGAGCACACAGAAGGGGGAAAAAATGCGGTACAAAGTTCAATGGGGATTTGATAAATTTATTTTCCATCATTTACAAAGCGAGCGAATACGCCACACCGTGTTTACATAAAGTATCTCCACTCCCTGCGTTACTTCTGAGTTTCCCACTCCAACTGTTTGCCAAGAAAATGAACAAAACCTAGTGGGGCTCTGTACCGTAACCATGAATGAAGCTCCTCCAGCACGGAGGTGGTTACAATCCTGCTTTATGCTGGGAAAGGAAACAGGCAACCGCAGGGACATCAGCTGTCCTTTCTGGGAGCTGTTCCGAGATGACAGCACCGGGCTGCGATTCGGGCTCCGCATTCTTACACGGATCCAACACACAGAGCTGCGGAGCGGATCGGTGAGCACAGAGCCACGGGGGCAACTCCCCCTGGAGCTCTCTGCAGGGATTGGTAGGGAAAAGCACGGAGGGCTGCAGGGCTCCACCTTTTACAGGCAACCAGATCCAGGGACTGATGTCATGCAGGCTCCCGACGGGCTGATGCTGTCCTAAGCAGCCACGCAGGGCACGGGGTCTCACCAGCAAAACGCAAGGCTACGGGATGGGAGCGGTGCTGCGGAATACGGGGAATTAGCCTATTTTTTCCAGGCATTGCCCACTGGCCTCGGTGGGAGAGAACAGCAGCCCAGATCTAAAGGTGACGGTGAAAACGAGTATCAAAGTCTCAAACACCACAGGCTGAGCATTAGTTTTAGAAGGAAACACCTTGCCCTTGAGGCAAGGAAGTGATTCAGTCCTGCTCTCCCAGCAGTATTTTCCAGGGATTTGCTATGTCAGTTCCCCTGTGCGTCTGCTCACTCACTCCTTGTGCTTCTTCTTATGCTTCTTTTTCTTCTTCTTCTTTTGAGCCTTGCTGCCTTTCCCCGAATGCTTGGCCTTCTTGCTGGCTGGCTGAGCCCCATCGCTGTCCGAGTCGGAGCTGTCGGAGTCGGACTCGGAAGACTGTTTGCTCTTGTGTTTCTTTTTCTTCTTTTTCTCCTATGGGAAAAAAAATGAAGTCTCACACATTGAGAACTGTCACTGACACTTCAGCAGGTGCCTCCAAAGCCTGTTCTCTGATGTGGATGAGCCACACAGCTCCTGCCCCAGCTGCTTGGGACTTAACTAGCTGTGTCAGGCCATAACAGCATGAGGGACAATGTAACAGCTACCAGAGCTGTGGACAAAATGTCAATCCAAGCCTCAAGATTATTACTCGCTTCAGTGTCAGAGAGTCCCTGCAATCCCTCCAGAATCAGGGCTTTCTTGGCTGTTTAATGATACTCTTTTTAATAATGTTGGCAAGATGAGGCCTTTTGACAACAAAATGGGTTTTTAAAAGAGATAGTTGGAAGTCCCAGAGAAAATCCCAGGAAATCAATGCCAATGCAATGGGGCACTACTGACACTGCACCTTCTCCTTGCAGGAAAGCCTGAGCCCAGCTGAATTTCCCAGAAATTCCACCAGGAAAACAGGCTATGAGTCTAAAGTGCCACAGACCACAGCTCCCAGCACAGCTGCAAGCAGCATCCAACCCCAGCCCTCCCACCACAACAGTCTAAACCTGCTTCTGACAATCCGAGGCTTCTCTCGACTGTCTCTAGAGGGGTGGATGGAGAAAGTGCCCTTTCCCAAGCCATATCCGTGCTCTCTTTGCATGGCCCTCAAATACACCATATATCCTCCTGCTCTCCCAGCTTCCCTCCCTTCTGCATCAGCAGAAGGGCATTAAGGAGCTCTCTGTGCTTTACTTCTGTAAAGCCCCGAGGCAAAAGCTGCAGGGTTCAAGAGGGACCTGACATTTACACACAGCATGAGAATAGCTGGTGTTTGGATAAACACTAAACATCTTTGAAAAGGAGCTAAACCCTCAAATTCTTAAGCATCACACAATAACTGCAGGTAACTAAAGCACAGATTACCCTAAACCCAGCACTGCAGCATACTAGCCCTGAAAACTGCGTCAGGCAGATGATCTCAAATCCAAAATGACACATTTTTGTGGGTCACAATTATTTAATTAGACAGTGATTCTGAGGGAGAGGATGCGATTTGCCTGTGTTGGCAGCACTCCACTCACCAAAGCAGTGCCATGATGAATATCCATCTCCAGGATTGAAAATTAAAACAGGAAAACAAGCAGATCCAAAGGCCCTGGCTCTTGGATCAAACACCAGTGTGATGCCAGCTCCCCAAATACCCACATGGTTATTATGCTAAGCAACTCTTGGCACAAGGCAGAAGGTTTTGGGGAGGGTGTTTTAGGAAGATACTTAGAAAGATCTTCCCAAAATAAATGGGATGCTGTTTGCCAAACCCACAAGATCCTAGAAAGAAAGTGAAAACAGCATTCAGATGAGTAGGCTTATAAATACTAAGAGATTTTGGTATTTTGTAAAGATTTTTAACCCCAGCAAAGATCCAGGCTTTCTGCTCAAGCCCAGCAAGGTTCACCTCTAAGGAGGTACCAATGATTTCTTTCACAACATGAGCATTAAAAACAGACCTCCCTGTGCAAGGGGATTACTGTGAATTTTCATTACGGTTCAAGAACATAAAGCAGACATGAGAAAGCAGCAAAACAGGGTTTCCTGAAGCAGAGATGGGCCAGTAGGACAAACCAAACCAGCTCAATCACCCGTGATAGAGGCACACACAGCCAGCACGGAATGCAACCCAGCAAGCAAATCTTGCTGCTTTGATTAAACCATATACTGGCATTTTCACTGCAACTACACGTTCCTGCAGAACACGTGGGTTAGCTGCTTGGGAACGGGTGCTCTTGTAAAACAGGGCTCAATCTTTCCAAAACTTGCTGCAAAACAGCATCCTGTTCTCCTCCATATGCAGCCAGGCCTGAAAATGCACAAGGACTGATGTTAACTGTATTACCTGGGATATTTTCTAGCTGTAGCCCAGCTCCTTTCCCCCCTGCCTCTCACGTTATGTGTTTCATTTACACTGTGTTTCATTTACACTTACACCACCCTGCTACAGGGACGGATGCTGCATCCCTCGCGCTCTGCCTAGGCCCAGGAATCCTCTGCTGCCACATGTGGAACTCAGGCACCTAAAAACACCCCTCGCGTTCAGCAGGGGTCGAGGACGAACGCAGACTTGTGAAAACACGTTGAATGCAGAGGGCAAACGCGGACACAGGACCTTGGCACAGCTGGGCTCTGCCTCCCGCGGTCACCAGCTCCAGAGGGGTCACTTCCCCATTTGGTGACAGTGACAGGACTGCTGAGCCTGTGCCAGGGGTGGAGGAAGTGCAGGGTTTTCCTTCAGTGTGTCGCTGGTCCAGGCAAAGGAGTTTTGGGGAACCAAACAGCCGTGTTTTCCCTTCACCTCCAAGCTGAAGCAGGTTGAAAGATGGTCTGTCCAGAGCACAGCCACGGGGAGCATCGCAGTTAGGCGGGCAGCAGTTTAACGAAGGGTTTAACGAAGGTCCCAAACATAACTAAGTGTTTGTCACATCAATCTGTGTAATGGGAGAAGGCCAGAATCCCCAAACCAACAGCTTGGCTTATTCTCTCTACCAAGAAGGTCCCCAGTGATCTCAGGGCCATCCTTGGGCTCTCCGAGCTTTGCTACAACAGCCTTGCTGCAAATCACCTCTGCTTTGGTGGGTCTGCTAGCGGCACACACTCATTTTGTGAGAAAACAGAAAGGAACAGCAGGACAAAAGGACCTGAAGTGACCAGATTTCAGATAAAATGAGTCCTCAGGGAGGCCTTGACCAGCAGCCAACCTAGATGGCTAGCCAACCTAGCCAACGAAGCCAAGGAGAGAAAACCCATGTTTGACTGCACAAGGGGAACAATAGCAGGAGATGTACTAGAAAGGCCTGTATAAAATGAGAACAACCCCTTTCAGTAAAGTATTTTCCACCTGTTCCAACACGCAGCCGTGCATGGGAGCTGCAAGATGTGACAGTTTTGAGTCACTTGGCCTCCCCTGGATGGCTGCAGGTGCTGCCCAAGGCTCCCTCCACACCCACCATTTTACCCAGGGTTAAGACACAACCACCACCCTGATAGTTGGCTGGAAAGCATCCACGTAAAGGCAACCACATTTTGTGCAAAGAGGCAGGTAAATAAATGAACAAATAAAGGCAACATGTCCATATTCACACACTAGACTGCAAGCTGAGAAGCTGGCACTTCTCTGTAACCAAGGAAAATCCAGAGGGAGCTACTGAAGACAGTAAGAAAAACAAGGCAAAGAGGGAAAAATCCTTTGCAATAATCTACTTTACACCCCTACTCTGCCTTGTTTGCTGTAGGCTTGAAAGTGCTTTAGCCCCAGGAGCTCAGCAAGGCAGGGGAGATGTTAAAGGCCATGCTCTAATTTAGGCAAGCACTAATAGGGAGGGCACAGGGTGTTTCACTGAGTGGCCAAGAGCCCTCTCGTATCTTCCTTAAGCTGCTCCTGCAAGGCAAATTCTCCCAGGCTTGCTCTCCAAAAGGAGCATTTCAATGCCAAAAGCGCAGAATTATCTTTGCATAGATAAGAGCAGAGCAGGAGGGAACAGGAATTCAGCCACTGCTTTGCAGGATGCTCGAGTTAAGTGAGAATGAGCTGGTGAATGGGAGCAAAGCTACAGCAAGGGCACAGACAGCCACAAGAAGTCTGGATTCTCCTAGCTCTTCCCCATGAGACTTTTCTTCCATTAGGTTCAGCCACTTTCAGGACAAGTTCAGTTTCTATATGAAGATTAATACACCAGGTACAGGAAGACAAGCTGAGTCGGGAGAGTTTCATTTAAAGAGACACCTTCTCCTGCAGCAGGGAGGACACGAGAGGCTCAGCTGAAGACATCAGTGTAGGATGGATTGAGTGTCGCTGCACCAGTTACCTGTCATCAATTAGGGGCACAGAAGAAAGGCAACAACTACCTTATTTAATGTGAAACAGAGCAACTATTTTGGGGAGGTGGAAAAGCAAAGATAAGACTTAGAGCCACACATTTAGCAAATAACCCTCCAAGACTTGATGGGAGAGGGTGCTACACACCCAGATCTTCATCAGGTATCAGTTTTTCTATTATCAATCTTGATAATTTAGGTCTTTTGATATTTGCCATAGTCTAGGTTTTTCTGTGAGACAACAATAAGTCATCACAAAATCCTGTATCTACAGATTAAGGGTAGAACCAAGCCACAACAGCCTTTAGAAAGTGATGATGGTAAAGAGTTAAATCTTTTAGAGAAAAGGATGCAGCAAGGAGAATTTTCTCAAGCTTTTCCCGTGCACATGGTGAGAAAGTTCGACAAGATCTTGTAACACAGTTTCATTCCAGAGCTTGGGAAAACTTCTCAGCATGTGAAGGCTGAAGATGAGACAGGATGTCACATCAGTCCCTTCAGGATGACAGGGGAAACAGAAATACACATGTGGATTTTGCACTGGCTAAAAATCACAGTCTCTTTTTTAGGACGGTCCTATTTTAGCAGCCAAACTCTTTGGACCAGCACAGAACAAGTACTTCCAGACTGTTAATGCAAAACCCACACGACTGGGCAACACTGGACACAGAGAATAGAGACTGCAAACACTGCAGGGAGCAAAGCAGTTGAGTGTGATATTTTCCGTGTCTAAAAACAGTGTTCCTCTGAAATTATGCCGTACAAATAATATTTTTCTGTTACAACTGCCAGTTTCTTTCAAACCCAGCGTCCTGATACCGAATGAGAAGTACTCACAGCCTTCCTGCACCTTGCTAACCACGCTGAGCTGATCCCAGGGCTTAGCAGCATTGCACAAGAGGGGAGTGCTGCTCTGGGTTATGCACCAGAGACTGCAGGGCCAAGGTAAAAAGCCCAATTTCTGCCCTCAGAAAAGCCCTGCCGCACCCTAGCTGCGGGCTGCCCTCCAGAACAGAGCCCTAGTGATGGATGGAGCTCAGGCTGAGCACTGCAAACACTGTGATTGTATAAATACTACAGTTTTGTCCATACAGACTCCAAATATAAAGGTGTTGGTTGGCTCGGACAGAGCCAACAAGCACAGAGGTTTGAGCATTATAGGTCTTCATACATCTTGCCCAATTCATGCAGAAATTATATATTAGAGGTTTCAAGATAAGTCAGTAATATTTTTGAGAACTGTAAGATTTGTGTTGGGAATTAGCAAAGAGAAGAACAGACTGAGCTAGAGCTTGAAGTGCTGCCTTCCCAATTACTGTGGCTATTCCAAAAAGGCTGGTGCTGGGAGTCGACCACGCCAACACACCAGGACCTGCTTCCTCCTCTTCCTAAGACAAGTTGCTCGGGGCTATGCTTCAGGAATGCTACAGCAGTTCATTCCTTCTAGAAGTATTTGATCCTGAGATAAGAGGGGAGTGTCCAGAACTCTCCAAGAAGCCTAAATATTCTTTCCCCAAACCCTCTGCAGAGTTCTGGCCTTCTGAGAATTCACATCCACTCTTGGGGAAAATTAAAATGGATTTCCAGCATTTCTACATCTCCAAAAGAAGTGGCAGCATGACTACTGGCTTTTTATTCTTAAAATAGAGAATACTGTTAGCCTAATTCCAAACAAGATGATGTGAATCCAAGGATATTATTCAATCCCTTGCTTAAGAACTAGTTGGAAGTAATCTGATGAGAAGAATCCAGCACATGGGCATGTATGTTAATACAGCAAAGTTTTGAAAAGCATAGGAGAGGACAACAAGAGAACAGCATGCATGCAAAGGGAGTGAACACAGTTTTACTATGCCTTAAGTTAATACTATTTAAGAGTTAGTAAAACAAGGAGTAGACTAAGTACTAGGATGGCTTAATGCTTCATGAACTACAGGTCGCTGAACAAACACCGATTCAAGGTGTGGTTTTAAGTAAGGAGACAACATCTGCAGCAGGACTTAAGTCCTTTCACATGACAAGAGAAACAGCAGCAAACTCTGCAGAAGAGCAATCACAGGTCACATTTATCATGCAACTCCAATGACCTTCCCAAAACTACAGCAGGGATAACTTAATCAAGGCACTGGAGCAGGAGATGGGGCAGCTGTGCAGGGTGCAAGTGCAAGGGGTTACTCCTGGCGTCGGGAACAGCAGACCTGTTCTTGAAAGGCAGATGAGGGGAAGATTCAGTAGGGTTTATTTTCTCCCAGCATGTCTCCCTCCTACACAACCCCAGTATAGGCACACTGCAAGTGTTCCCATAGGAGTTCCTTCACCCTGTGACCCAAAGAGAATAAAAGTGAAAGAGATGCAGTAACAAGCAGCTCTCAGAGACCCCTCAGCTGCTCGCTGGTACTTCCGTGTTAGTGCTGTCACAGCAGTATCTGAGCTTCTCCAAGTTATTTATTTTCTCAGGGTCAACAGGAGACAGGACAGTGCCCTCACGTGCCTAACACCAAGGTGATCTGTAACCAGGAAACTTGTGCCCAAGGTCACGTCAGGTGATTAAGCCAGCACAGAGAGCTGAAGTCTTCATCTGTCTTTTCTCTAGTAGATGCTGCAGGGTGGAGGTGGGACAAGAGTGAAAAAACGAGTTCCTCAGTTCTATCTCAGTCATGATTCAGGTGGTCTAAAATCCACCTGTAGGTCTGTAGTTAGTAAGGACCACTTCAAAAAAAGTTAGAAGGACCACTTCCTTCTGAGAGCCTTAAGTCACGGTAAGAGAAGTAAACTGGGAAATCTAATGCTATAGTTCTGGGAACCATACTGCCAGCTATACAGCATCCCTGTGCATAAACTGCTGATAAAGGTGCCCACAGGAAAACCGAGCAGGAAACAAGAGGGGGTGAGGACCCCAGCGTGTCTCCATAAGGAGAGGAATCTCCAGGGAAAGAGATCAAGTACAAAAAATACTACTAACACAGCCAGGAAGGTCAATATTGCTATGTCATTAAATGGATACATGGTAGATAGGAAACTGTTACATATTAATTTAGAAATTGCAAGCTCTACTTTTACACTAAAAACCTCAGACAGGACCTGGCCAGAAAAGCAATTGTTACTAGGTAGATTGAGCTATTTCAATTCTGTGCAAGTCCCTTTGGGGACTCAGGAAAGCAGGGAAGCACTTGGTGGCTCCCAGACAAGATCACAGCAGGCACCCGACGCAACAAGGAAGCTATTCATTTTGAGGATCCCACATCCTGTCTCCAGAAAGCTCAAAAGTTCTATTTTCCAGCACTGGTAAACATCTGAAAATCTTTGATCTCCTCCCTTCTCATATCCACATATCCTGTAGTCTTTGCAAGGCAAGACTCCACAGGGAATCCCTACCCTAAGCAGACAGGCATTGATAAAATAAAGCAGTATCTGTGCACCTCTTAATATAATTCTTCCCACTATCATATAAACAACAGCTACTTCCACTGTAAAGCAAAGCAAATCTTTACCAGACAAGTCGGGAAAGGTGAGAGTCACATTTAGCCCAGGATCCGAGAGACGACTCTGTTCAGCTGTCTGCTATGAAGCCAGAATTTAAAAAAAAAAATATATATATATATATATATATATGCACGTGTATGTCATCTGCAGAGTGCTAGAGTGCTGCTGCTCATACACTGTCATACATGTCCAAGGCATTCCTTGAATAAGAGCTTGGATGTCAGGGAAGCACAGCACACCTCTCAGGATGGAACTGGATACCAGGATCCAGCAATATAACCGGGGAGATTAAGTTCCTACTACTGGATGAGCCATCCTGAGCCCTAACTGCACAAATGAGAACTGCAGATTAGGAATCAAATTAAAGTTACCCTGAATCTGCACCAACTCCTGGGTAGAAACAGGTACACCAAAGGGCACAGGCAAACACAAGGAAACTCACTACACACTTGACTTTTCTGCTCTGCTGCAAGTACCAGCTACAATCCCCCCAAACAGCACTTCTCCTCTCAGACGAGGATGTGCCAAAGCTCCAAAAACCACCTTGTCAACCAAAAGCACAACTGAAAGTGAGACTTCAGGTCCTAGGGACACTTTGGGTTGATTTAACCTGTTTCTACATGTTACAAATCCCACCGCTCTCCCTGCCGGCTGCAACCTTACAGGGATACAGACAGGCTGAAGAGCTGGCATGGGAGAAAAACGGCTCTGGAAGTGTAATGGCAAGTTGGACTCAGCTGGAAAGGGGTTGATGGAACAGTTTTATTTGCTTAAGTCTAGAATTGCAAGACACTTCTCTGTGCAAATAGAATGACCACCAAACGCTTCTGCTTTGGATTCAGGTCCCACCTACTTTTTATAACTATTCTGCCATCCCAGCACACTCCAGAAGCCAGAGTCCAAACACTTGACATGAGAATTCTCTTATCCCTCAAAACTACTTTAGAGGTTAGAAATGCAATAAGCTCCTTGCGCAAACACAACCCACAATTCTACCCTGGCATGAGCCTAGTTCCATCTCTCAGGCCAGGTCAGGATACCTGCTGCACCTAGGCAGCTGCAAGCATTTAGGTCAAAGAAAGGCAGGCAGCTATTGGCAAGAGTCACAGAAATTCAGAAAAACTTCAGTAGGGCCTCAGATAGGCCAAGAAAAAACATCCCTCTGTCTCGCTGCAGGACCTGACAGGTCTATACGTTATGGTACAAAACCACACTAGAGATCAGTTATAAAAAAACACAAACGTAACTCTACTGAACAACACATCTGACCCACTTTTCTAGCAGAAGTGCACCTTGTACCTTTTTCCTTTTTTTGGAAGAGTCATCAGTCAGGCTGGTCTTTTTATCTTTTTCATATTCTGCTGTTGCTGCCCCTTCCTCCTCCTCTTCTGGAATCAGGCTATATTTGGTACCTCCAGGCTGCATGAAACACTCCTTGGCAAAATGACCTGCAAAAGAGCATTCAAAGTAGTAACCCAGACCTTTTTTCAAAGCCACATTTTAGATAAAGTGCTGACAACAAACCTCTGATCATTAGTCACACTATGAGAATCTACACTGCACTTTTTCCCATCCCCTAGCATTCCAACTAGCCTTACATGTCCAGATTAAAAACGCCAGCAGAGCAAGTGCAACATAAGTCACTCCAGAAAGATTAATCGTGCAACACTAAGACACTCTTCTCTGAGTAGGGAAATTAGTAGAGACACACCTGGGCAACGGCTTAAGCAGCAGGTAAAAAAGTGGATAGGAAAGGGAATCAACTGGTGTGACAGACATCTGGTAAATGAGAGCAAAACCACAAACACTTGGGAAATCAGCTCAATCTGGTTCTACTCTGGAGACATCAAAGCTGATCTATTAACAGTTGTAGTGGAAACTGCACTTGCATATCATCTGCCTGGCTTTTATGAATAGACACCATCATTAAGAAGCAGATGGCAAATACTCAGAATGTAGATTAAAGTTTTGGGGTTTCTTAAAATAGTATTTTAAAGATAGTTATCTGCCACTAGAGAGAACCATATTAATGTTTAGAACAGGTGCTTTTAAAACTGTCTTCATTAAGCTTCTCCAGATCAGCGTTAACACCAGCGTTAAAACGACTACTCTGTGGCTGAATAATGTTAAGACAGTAAGGAAGGTGCAGCAAACATTCCATGTGCAAAAAGCTTTTCCAATTTATACTCGGGCAAATTAGCAGTTAGTCAATGAAAGTTTCTAGAAAAGGCATCAGTTAAGCCAACTTTCCACATGTATGCGAGGCAAACAAGAGTTTCACCAGGTAAAAATACTCATTTTCAGCTCTAGGAGAGCTTATCTAACAGTATTCCCAACTATGCAGTAAAGCAATTTCCATTTCTTGTCAGAAAGAAGTGATCTAGTTAAAGTCAACTTTAATGTCTTAAAATGCAAAACTAGAATAAGAGTTCAGCTGTAAGATGCACCAAAACAGACAAAGGAAGGGAAAAAATGTGCTGAAAGAATGGTTCCTTAGAGAAGGGTCAAGTGGATGCAGTTTTAAGAAACAAATCTTAAAAATTCATTTGAGTCTTTGCTTTACAAAAGGAAAGTGATGCAAGATGCAGTTGCACTGTAAATGTCCCTTATTATAGGACAAGACAATCACGAGGCAGGGATCACTACAACCATGTGACCAAGTCACAATCTAGCTAGCACAAAGGGTTAGATGAAAAGATTAAAATAACCCTACATGAATATACCTTTGCAACCACATTTCTTGCACACAGTATTCAAGACAGCTTCCAGAGTGATCTTCTGACTAGTGTAGTCTCTGAACGTACGTTTCTTCCTCTCCTCCTGACTGGAAAGAGGAAGAGAGTTTAATTTTCAAGCAATCTTTACCATTAAATCAGTATACTTACATGGACAAAGTCTAAATGCATTTTTTTCAAGTTTTGCTCTAAAAAAAACCCTTAGTTAGCTACAGCAAAGAATGGAGTTGACCAATTACTCATGTAATTTAACTACTCATGTAGTTAAAACATGTTATATGGCTCTTCAGCTCCACCGACTTCTCCCCAAACAAAGCAGACAAAAATAAGGAGCTGCAATTACGTCGTTTACACTAACATTTATACTACACAGGTAAACAAACACTCTTACTTGCCCAGGATAAAAACAAACAATTTTTATTTGACCTACAAGAGATATCACACGGAGAGGGGTGGGGAAATCCACACACAACACACATATAAGCAAGTTCTGACAGATCTGAACAGTTGAGGAGAATATTTGATTTCACTGTATGTGAAACTTAGATGAATCTGTGGCTGGAATGAACAGTCCTTGCATCACAAAGCATGTGGCCATGAAAAAATGCAAGAACTAAGATCCTGCCAGGCTGGGAAGGGATGGAATTTCCTGCATCTCTCCCTCTACCAGCCCCTGCTAGCCTTTAACCAGCAAAACCAAGAAGATACCTTCAGTCCTACCTTCATCTAACCAGTCCATCTTCAAAGGACTCAGCACTGAGCACCCCTCACCCTCCAAAGTGAAGGATTATTACAGTGGAAAGGTCAGGAATTAAAGACAGTAACAACCTGTCTGCTCTGCTATACTCTGTTCAATAGATTTACCTACTCAAGGGAAACATTGTTTGGATCCAGGTCTTTTCCTGTTCCTTGGTTAACGACCTTCATGGAGAGGGAAAGTTTCAGTTTGTCATCCTTCATCTGAAAGAGAAAGGCATGGAGCAAGAGGAGGGGGTGAGGGTGATGTTCACTAATGCAATCTGCCAGGTTGCCCACAGAGAAGGAACATAACTGTCACACTCAAAGGAACTACTAAAGATACTATGTGAAAACTACTATATTTTAATCTATATTTACATATTTTAGAGTACTCAAGTTAATAAAACAGAGCATGTTAAGGGGCTCCCTCAGAAATAAGACAACAGTATCAAATTATAGGTCCATTCAGATTAACACTCTGCATTTAATAAGAGGGAACCAAAGTGCCAAAGAAGAAAGAGTACATTTAGGAACTTTGCTATAATTCTCAAGGAATCCATCCGTAAGGGAGTTTCACCTGGGCCTTCAGCAGATTTGCACCCTGGAAAAATAAGACCTTATATCTCATTTTGCATTTCTATCCTCTTATAGGGTTAGAAACTTTCTAAGTATCTGTATTAGGGGCTTACACTTTTCTGAATCCTAATAAGCCCTTGATTGCCACATTATCACTTTAGAAGCAAGGGCAAAAGGTCAGGACTTTTTTAATTCTTTCTTTCATCTTTCTGCATTCTGCCTAATGCTACTACCTGCTGTTTTGTGTGCTTGGGAAATTCATGTATTTGCTTGCAAATAGGCTAATAGAGAATTCTTCCACCTTCTACCTCCCCAACATGCTCCTGCCCTTTCTGTCTAAGGGCAGAGAAGCCAGAAATCAGGAAAAACTATGTTTCAGATGAAGAAAACTGTAGCTTAATATTTTTATATTTTTTTTTAAATCCACATTACAGATCAACAAAAAAGATCTGTAAAATCTTTCACATAGTTTATATACTGTAAATACACACCAAAAGCTACTAAACTTATTCATCTTCTGTAAAAGAGTCAATATTTATGTCAACTCTATTATCATTTAAAAAAAAAAAAGAGATGTAAAGCAATTATGACAAAAATCCTCCCCATCTCTATAAAGCCACAAGTTTCAAACTGCATGTGTTTGTAAAATGAATTAACCCTCCAAACTTCCCACCCCTCTTCCCTACTAAATAAGTATGTATATTATAAATATATATGTGAGCACTTGAAATGATGAATGGGGACTATACCTACTATATACATATAGTCCACAAGAGCATGTGTGTTTCCATTCATCATTTCAAGTGCTCATGAGTCTTTGTTCCACAAATCTTTATATAGAGAGGACAGGACTAGAGATAAATCTTTTGTGTATTAAGACAAATGTAATGAAGTCTGGAAAAGAAAATATATCCAAAAAAAAAAAAAAAGAGGAGGGGGAAGAAAAAGCGACAAAACAACAACAAAATAGTATCGTTTTCTTAGGCAAAATTCAGTCAATTATCTTTCCTTGTAACCAATAAAAAGAGACAGCTCCTCCTAAGGATGGTCCTGTCTCATAGCTGTTAACAGACTGTGCTCACATTGCCTCTCATCTTGGGATCCTCTCAAATTCCTCATCTGGGCACCCTTCACACAACAATGGGGTGCAAGGTGCAAACAGGAACATAGGAAAAGGAAAGTGGTTTGTTCCTTTTAAGCTTAAAGCTTTTGTGAATCGCATTGTGGCAAGGTCTGTTTCTCAGGTCTCATCTGAAGGTGAGTCCAACTCACCTGCTTGTAAAACAGAACACATAATATCTGACAAAATGACTCCATTTCTGCATACCTAACAATTCTTAATTTACTGTTTTTGCAATATACTTTATTTACACAGTGTATAAATAAATAAGAATTTGAATTTAATTTAAAGAAATAAGAATTAACATTACCTCTTTTCCAATAAGTTTGACCCATACTTTGTCTCCAACATCTACTATCTCTGAGGGCTTATCCACACGGCAGGATGACATGTGAGTCTTATGAACAAGGCCTGGTCACAATTTTGGAAGAGAAAAAGAAGGAAAAAAATATAAAGTCTTTATGGAATACCTGTTTTGTGCTCTAGGAGTCAGAGGGCACATACAAGGAGGTTTCCCTAAGCCAAACTAAGCAACTAGTTTCCCAAATCAATATGCAGATGAAAATCAGTCAACTTAATCAGGTTTGTTTCCAAACACGTACAAGCTCCAAACTTACTCCATGCCATTAGGAAGCAGGGCAACACAGAGCAAATATCAAAAGGGACAGAGGAAGCTACAAGAAAAGCACAGTTCTCAAGTGTGTATAGTTGTGTATTCTCACACTCCAGAAACGATTCTCAAGTTTTCTGCCAAACCAAACACAAGCAAAACTACAGGATCTGAACAAGCCACAAGCAACAGGGAGAGAGCATTTTGTACAGCCCCCAGACTGAACTCACTGGTCCAAATTTTCATTTGGACCCAGATACTCCCAGGATGGCTGATTCAGCACCAGGTGCAATGAGCTGCTGCTAATCAAGACACCAGCTCCAGAAATGGAAACGAGACCTTCCATATTTAAGATCTTAAGTTACAATTTGTCAGAGAAGCAGGTCCTGATGCAGCATTTTTATACTCAAAATACCATATGCCCACATGGAAAATAAACTTTCTGTTTTAGCAGGCATTAACAGCTCTCTCTTCATTTCAGTCCTCCAACACCAACAAAAGCACCAGAGAAAAGAGAAGTACATTTCACGCATCAGCAGCACAATACTTTGCTGGCAATGTCAAAACCATTAAAAACCCAGGCTGACCTGATTTTCTGCTGCGTTTACAAGGTCACACAGCCAGAAAATTAAATATATGTATAAATATATATAAAACTTACACAAACGACATATGCGGGCTAGAGGATTATGAAAAGAAGGATAAATATGGAAACACACCTTGATGCCCAGGCTCTTATTTCAGGGCATGACTGCATCTCAAAGAGACACCCTTCCAGTAGTCACACTTCCATCCAAAAACTTGCACTAGAACTGGCACTAACGTAAGTGCACACTTCAAGAGGACAGTGGAGAAGGGGTTATTTGTATAAGCACTCGACAGAACACCCAGCTTAAACTGCCTCTTTTGCAAGAGCAATTTATTTTACTTGGCAGGTTTCCCACCACTATAAGCAATTAAGTCAGATTTTTTGGTTTCTCTTTAGTTGCCAAAATACGTATCTTTAGGAATTGTCAATAGCTTGCCTGTAAGTCATATAAATTCTCAAAGATATCCTGAGGCTGTCAAACAAAGCAATAATTAAAGAAACACTTATAGAAATAAAGAAAAACATCAGAGAATTACAAGTGTAACACTAAGCTTGAAGATGTTTATGAGAATCCACATTTCTTGTTCTAATTTACATGCTTTTTTCTGTGCTAGCTAATATATCAGATAGCAAAAGAGAAGCAAAAGATCTAATATTCTTCTAAAGGTGACAAATCTTCCATTCTGGGGATGCCACGGGGCCCAAACAAGTTAACACACAACTAAACCCAAACAAACCTTGTTTCCTGCAGCCTGGGATTTTTATAAAGGCCCCATACTCTGTCACAGTAGCAACCTGCAAAGAAACATCAATACAATAACTGAATGGAAGTGGCTTGAAAGAAACCACATTTTCAACTCCCATCTAAAACATGCACTTTAAAAAAAAAAGCCAAAGTGGTCCTCATATTTTGTTATAGTTTTGGATTTCAGTGATAGCAAGAAACAGTCGCCCTGGATAACTTGACAGCAGGTGCAGCCAACCAACCACATATGCACGCATGTATAAATGAATACATACAAAAGCATGTATGTACATAAATCATCAATAAAGACATATAGTTACACAAATAAGCCCTAGAGTTGGCAGCTACCCACACCCCACTGACCCGAGCACCTATTTAAAGACAAACATCACCCCGCTCGGCGCTCCCTCCGCCACCCGGCTCACCTCTCCCTGGAAGATCGCGTAGAGCTCGGGCAGCGGCTCCATCCTCCCCGGCCCGCTGCGTCCTCACCGGCCGCCTGGCTCCATCGCGCCTCGCTGCGCCGCGGGCATCCCCCAGGTCACGAGAAACCTTTAAAGAAAGAAACATGTAAATGCACAAGTATAAACACGTATGTTTTATTGCATTACGGTTTAAAATTAAAAGCGGCTCCGCAGCTGTTACCCACCCCCGCCTCCTGCCGCCGCCATTTTGGTCCCTCCCGCTTCCCCCTCTCCCCGAGGCAACGCTCGAACTCACCAATGGCCGCGCGCGTTGATGGCAGGCGGCGCCAGCCCAGCCAATGCCGTGTAGCTTTATTGCCGCCCGGCCTCCTTCCCGCCTCCTCCGGCGCCCGCGTTCTGCGCCGCCGCGTTCCGGAAGTGACGTTACCGCGCGCGCCGCCTGGGGAGCCGCCCGCCAATCAGCGCGGGCGAACGCGGCGGCGCTGGCCAATGGGAGCGCGCGGGCGGGGCGTGCGCGGCCGTGGCGGCGGCGATGATCGAGCAGCACAAGCGGAAGGTCCCGGGCGCCGCCCCGGGCCCCGTCGCCGCCGCCCCCGGCCCCGTTGCCGGCCCCGACCTCCCGCTCGTGCCCGCGGCGCCCAAGCGGCCCCGTCACGATGTCCCGGGAGCTCCCGCGGCGGGCGGCGGCGCGGCCGGGCAGGGGGCGGCGGCGGGGGGGGCCCTGCTGCAGGCGGTAGGGCGGCGGCGGGGAAATGGCGGCGGCGCGGAGGGGAAATGGCGGAACGGGGTGCAGGGGGTTGTGTGAGGAGAAGCGGGGGCGGCCGCGCTGCCGTGGGGGCTCCCGCCCGTTCTCACGCGTCTCCCCCGCAGGGCCCGCCGCGATGCTCGTCCCTGCAGGCGCCCATCATGCTGCTCTCGGGGCACGAGGGCGAGGTTTACTGCTGCAAGTTCCACCCCAACGGCAACACGCTCGCCTCGGCCGGCTTCGACAGGCTCATCCGTGAGTACCGCGGCCGCGGGGCTGCTAGCACAGGCCCTGGCGCCCATGGGACCAATAACGGGGTCTTTCTTGCCACGGTTCCACATCTCTTGTGTGGGTTGTTGTAATCGCAGTCTACAGCAACTCACGGACACGTGGTTGATTGTTAAGCAACCATCTGTCCATCAGTTGTCGTAGATTGGGATTAGCATCAGTCTTTGGAAATGCATCCCGTTTATTTATTTTTTTAAGGTTTTTGGGATTGCAGCCATGGTCGGTCTGACCGCCAGGCGATCAAACCAACCTGCTCATCCTGTATCTGAAACAGAAAAAGGCTTTTTTTTTTTTTTTTTTTTTTTTTTTTTAGTATTAAACTCATTTTGATCTGAAGTTGTAAATCGCCTCGGAACATCCAGCCCTGGTCTCTCGGGTTCCCCTGGCTCCCTTGCTGTGTGACCTGAGTTTGAGGAGGTGGAGGCTGCCATAGATGGGTCATTTGGATGAATTCCCAGAGATTCAGGCTCTCTGCAGCAAGCACACGTTTACATCACTCATTTACCTGCCTCCCTCTGCGTTTCTTTCTTCTAGTGCTGTGGAACGTCTATGGGGACTGTGATAATTATGCCACCCTGAAGGGACACAGTGGAGCAGTGATGGAGCTGCACTATAACACAGACGGCAGGTGAGTGTCACACAGACGTTTTTCTGCCTCGTTCCTTGCTTTTCCTGAACAAAGTCCCCAGGTGGCTTTGGGAGAGTGGCAGCATCTGTCATGCACTTCATCCGTGCTGCTTTATTGTGCGGATCGTGGCAACATTTAGTTTTCCAGGGAAAAGTGTTTGCTGCTGGCCAGCTGAAGTCCTTTAGAATTCTTTCTATTCATTCTCGCTGTCTCATTAATCCCCATTTCATTAATGGTGCTTAAAGAGGAGCCCTTTGGCTTTCCCAGGAAAGTTGTGTGGCTGTTTGAGACTAAGCAAGAGATGCAGAGTCATTTGTGACCCATGAGTTCCCTTGGTTTCAATCTTGAGGAACGTGTGAAAGTTTGAGTTGGACACGTGGGAAATGCTGCAAGATATTTCTTAATTTGGAAAGTTGTTCCAATATTACATCCCATCGAGGATTGCTAAGGAGGTTTTTTCTCCTGTGTTCACACAGATATTTTTTGAAGGGGTGGAAGGCTAATAAATATCGATTAAAAATGGGTTTTCACAGGAGTAGCTCCCCTATAGTTGTTCCACTTTCAGTCAAGCTGTGCTGAAATACCAGAATTGTCCTTGCACCACCCTTTGCATATTGAGCATAACCTTAACCTTTGATCTCAGTTCTTGGGAATAAAAAAAGCAGAATGGGAGAAATGTGTCTGAAAACCAGAACTTCACAGCTGTTTTCCTCCACAGCATGCTCTTCTCAGCATCCACAGATAAAACCGTGGCTGTGTGGGATAGTGAGACAGGCGAGAGAGTGAAAAGGCTGAAGGGCCACACGTCGTTCGTTAACTCCTGTTACCCAGCGAGGCGAGGACCCCAGCTCGTCTGCACGGGCAGCGACGACGGGACAGTAAAGGTCAGTGTATTGAATAAAGAGACAGTCTGGAATGCAAGTAAGGTGGGGTCTGCAAAAGAATTTTTTGTTCCTCCCAGTTAAGTGTCTTATAACTTCTTTATCTGACAACTTCAGTTCTAGAAATAGCATTTGTTACCTCTTTTCCTTCTGTAATTCTTTGGTATAGGTTAAGTAGATTCAGTCGAAATACCATATTGGAGCAGCCTAAACAAGCTCTTGATTCTAAAGAGCAGCTGTTTTTCTGTTTAACAGTGTGCTTGGTGGTGGTGTGTTGTAATTAATCTAAGTCTAATGCACAAGAAACCAAGTTCTACTGAAGTTTTTTTCCACCAAAAAAGCATAAAAATGCATGAGGAAGGCAAAAGATAACGGATTTTTTTTTTATTCTAGCTCCCTTCTTGCCCTATCCCCCATCCTTTTTGATTTAGGAAAGTTCTGTTTCTGTGTTTTTTGTAGATAACTCTTGAGATCTAGAAATGAATTTTAGTAGAACAGTCTGAGATACTGTCTGCAACTACTGTTGCAACAAAGTCTGCAACTTTCTCTAAATTTTATTCTTAAATGTCTGTAACGTTTAAAACTGCCATGTCTTTTCAGCTGTGGGATATCAGGAAAAAAGCTGCTGTCCAAACATTTCAGAACACTTACCAAGTCTTGGCCGTGACTTTCAATGACACCAGCGACCAAATCATATCAGGGGGCATTGACAACGATATTAAGGTATGATGATCACTTCCTTACGCATCTACTCTTGACTTTAAACACCTTTTTTATCCCATTTTGCAACAAGCAAGATGCAGAAATGGTCAAGGAGAAACGTGGATAGCCATGCAGCTCCACCGCATCCAACCTCTCTGTTGGTACTGGCCTTGCAAACTTTTAAGGAGTTGTTCCAAAGCCTTGCAAACTTTTAAGGAGTTGTTTCAAGGCAACTTACAGGCATTCCTGGTCATAGATGCCAGCACTTTTGTCACACAGTCGAGGTGACTGCCACTCTCAGATGAGTGATCTGTTTTTGTTAGTGCTTTTGGCTTATTGTCCAACCCAGAGGCACATAGGGTCATGTATGAAGCTGACTAAAAAAGGTGATGTGTTCACTCTCTCGTATTTAATTTTGTCTCTTATTACTGTGGAAAGACCTTGTTTAACAGCAAGCTCAGTGTTTTGTTCAGTTCCCAACTGAGATTCCCTGGATAGCTCCATAGGTCCTATTTATCACACATCTCAAACTCTCACCTTATAGTCTAGCTGTTCAAATCCTGCCCCACAGAAATAGAAAGCCAGTTCCATCAAATGACTGCTTGGTGTTTGCATGAAATAATTTGGAATCAGTCATTCCTGTGGCCTTCGTTGTGTGTCTGTTAAGCCAGTTTTGTGTCTGCTGTCTAAAGGTGTGGGACCTGCGCCAGAACAAGCTCACCTACACCATGAGAGGGCACGCGGACTCCGTCACAGGCCTCAGTCTGAGTTCAGAAGGCTCCTACCTGCTCTCTAATGCGATGGACAACACAGGTACATCCTACCTCATGTAAAAGTGCAGCTGTAAGAGCAGCTTTTCATCACTGCTTTCTTAGATTAGCTCTTGGGTAGCTTTGTGTGACATTTTTGAAGGAACAGCTCTAGTCGTTTCACATAGAAGAACAAAAAAGGCCACACATGGGATAGGCTGAAGGGAGTTCGGGCTCCAGAGATAAAGCTGGAATTTTTGCCATTATGACAGTTGTGCCCTTTGCAGAGAGGGAGCAGCTGTATCAGCAGGGCTTGTCACGTCTCCCAAAGGGTGACAAGGACACACACCAGAGCACAAGTTATTTGTGCAGGCAGTTCGGGGTATCTTGGTGCCTTTTGTCAGGGTGGTTCAGCTGTTTCCCCTCAGCAGGGAATGGCAGCACTGTTTCCCAAACTGCTTGTCTTCCAAGTGTGGGTGCTCAGCAAAGCCCATCTAATTAGAAGCGTGGTCATGGAGTGTATTAAAATACAACAAATGCTCACACAAGGTGGTGATGCCTCGTTAGTGGAAGAGCTGCATTTTCTTTTCCCCTTCCTGTTCCTTGGTGTAACAATAAATTCTTGTGTTTGACCTTTTGTAACAAAGCTTTTTGCAAAGGGGGTGGGAGCTGCTGGTTTCCTTTTGCTTCTGGGGAAACCTAGATATACAAAGAACCTGATCAAATCTGATCAGGACAGAAATAATGTTTCCAGAAACTCATCTTGAACCCGTAACTCTGTGATCTTCAGCTAATTACTGTTAGTTTGGGTCTGTTGCAGTTCGTATCTGGGATGTGCGACCGTTTGCCCCTAAAGAGAGATGTGTAAAGATATTCCAGGGGAACGTGCATAATTTTGAAAAGGTAAGTGTACTGCAGGAAAAAAATGTATATTGCATTTTTTTTAAATGCTGCTGTCATCTTTAATATGCTTATAGATTGTTTCTTTTTAAATTCAAGAATAAACCAGAAAGACTTTAATAAGGACTCAAAGAAAGATTAATGTATAAAGTGGGATTCCAATTAAAGCTGCAGTAACAAGATTTCTTTGCTCAGTCCAGATATAATTAGCTGTAAATTAAGTATTTTCTACATTTACTGTCTACTTTGCATAAAATAACAAGGCACTGGATATTTCCAGTGATAAAATAAAACCTGTAATTACCATCTCATCTTCTAAAAGGAAATCATTAAAGTGGTGCTCAAGATACTTGAAGTGTCATGGTGATTTTACTTTGAGTAGAGAAGTCCATCTTATTTTGGAATTAGACCTGTGCACATTTTTTTATTTTAGAATCTTCTGAGATGTTCTTGGTCCCCAGATGGGAGTAAAATAGCAGGGGGATCAGCAGACAGGTGAGTAGTAGCTGTGTTTCCGTTACCTTCAATCCCAAACCATTTTGCAAGTGTTCCTTAGTCCAGGTCCATGAAAGCAGTGGAGCTGGATTATCTCAGAAACGAATGTGAAGAAGAATTAGGATTAGAGCTGTGAAGACCTGAACAAACCCTGTGGTTTGTTGTGACCATTATTTACACTGCTTATAGTGGAGATGTGATTATATTGACTTTGTGTCCAAGGGAGAGCACTACAGAGTTTAAAAAAAAAAGAAGACTTGTTATTATCAAAGTTTGACTCAATATTTGCATCAGTGCTCATGTTCAGTCACTGGATCTGGCAGTAGAAGATGATGGGATGTTGGGAAGGTTGACTGGGTCTCTCCTGGAAGCAGTGGGTCTGCTGAACTGGCACATAATGTTGCAATTATACCAATAAGGCCACAGATATCAATTAAATTGCTGGATGATGGCTCTCAGGAAGAGCCAGTGGTGGGTTTTTTGATCCGTATTTTTATTAATAAGTGTGAAGGAATAAAGATCTGACCAGATTAGCATTTGTGGGTCTTTTAAATGGGAAATTTTATAAACCGAGACAGGGATCTTGGGAACTAAAATCAGGTGGCAGGAGGAAGCCTGTGGAAGGTCCACAGCAGGCACTGAAGGTCACGATGAAGGGTATCAACCCCACTGGGACAAATTCCGATGCCCTTTCAGGGACATCGAGACAGGAATTCCTGCAGGCCAGGGTGCAAGGCATGGAGCAGTAGTAATCAGCAAATTTATGAGTTCCTGATAGTGGATAGGGAAGATACTAACTCTTATGGCCCTGCTATAGCAGGCCAGCTGTCCCTTCAAGTGCCTGAGACGTGACTGCTTTGCAGCCTGGCTGGGTAATATCAGCGTTGCACATAAGTGACAGAATACCTGTTATTTGTTCACGTCCCATGGCCGTGGCAGATCCCAGAGCAAGCAGGCTGATACGGTGACATGTGGCATGAAATACTGGGCCCTTAGGTTGGTTCTGCAGGTGCTCGTGTAGCTCTGCAGTCTCACAGCAGTCTTGTGCAATGCGTGGGGACCGTACAGCCCAGCCCCAGTGTGGCTTGGATAGAGCCACCCACAAATATTTCTGCTGCTATCTGCGAGCTTTTAATTTTGGGAAAGCAAAGCAAGATTAAATGTTCCCCTATTCTGAGTAAAAAATAGTTCCCCAGTGCAGCTCGTTTCTGCTTTACGTGGCACATTTTTGCATGCGTGTCTATGTCAGAGGGACAGTTATCTGAGTAATGATTTTGCTTTTGATCCCTTCAGAGGTGATTATAGTTAAAAGAACAACTCTAAATGCTTTCCCACTTTGCAGCGCCAAAGGGAAAAAACAACAGCAGAGTCCTTTGAGAAAGGATTTGATACAGTTCTTGCTTACTAAGGTGAAACAACTGTACTTGAAGAAAAGCTGCCTTAAATAACATTCACACTTAGGTTGTGTGTTTTGGAGGCCCGTAATGTTGTAGGTGGCTTTTACATATGTTTTGCTGTTACCTGCTTGTCTGTTAAACCCTCACCCTTTTGCAGTGTCCCCTTCAAGCAGCCTCTTGAGCTTGAGGACAATAGAGCAGCTCTTCACACTGAACCTGTCCAGTTATTGCACTGCCACTTGCCTTTTCCTGCCTGCTGACAGATTCAGGTCTAGATGCCAGTCACCTACCTAAAGAGCAAAGCAAGAAGGCAGTGTGAGTGTAACACAGAATTGGCAGCTTTCCCCAGCCACAGATACTTTTCTTACTCTTATTTGAAGAGATGTGCATGTTATAACAAATGGCATAAAAAATGTGAGCAGCCCTGTTTGGAAGGGAAGTCATGCGGGTGGGATACAGCGTTGTCTTCCCTGATTTGTAACAAGCAGCTCAGAGCTCTTTTCATTCCGATTTATTTAAAAAACAGTCCAATGAAAGCTCCTTGTAGCTGGGGTTAAAGCACCAGTTTGTTTCCTCCTGGAACTTAGGTGTTAACTGAGCAGTTGGTTGCTGCACTGTATAGACAAGCATCACCACCTGCAGCAGACTGCATTTATGTGGAGATGCACTCTGCATTCTTGGGCACTGTGCAGAAAGGTGGGTTTTTTTTCCCCTTTTCTGAATTTGTTCTTAAAAATAAAAAATGTCCCTTAAAAGCTGGCGCTGTGCATAGTGCCAGCAGTTTGTTTCTGACTTGTTACCTGAAGAATTTTGGTGGTTTTTGTGCTGTCCTTCAGCCAAGGTGAAACACACTGGCAGGACCCAGGAGTTGGGTGAGCCCACGGTGAGGAGAGAGACCTGGAAGAGATTAATCAAAGTGCTTGATGCAATTTGAGCAGTCCCTAATAAATGCCAAGACGTGAATCATGACTTTAATGGCATAGCAGGAAGAAATCCATATATATAATGGGTTTTGGCTGTGAGGAATTGCAGGTGGGATCGTGATGTCTCCTCCTCACTGCTTGCTTGCCAGCCTGAACTGAAAGCAACTGCAGGGCTCGCAGGCAGGTTGTTGTGAGGACGAAGACAGTCCTGATGCCACTCTTGTCCCTTACCTGTTTATTGCTGCTGCGTCAAGGGTTTCTGTGGCATCATGTTTTCAAGTCTGTCTTCACGCAGTGATGGATGAAATGGGTCTGTCCTGTCACAACGTGACATTTGGTCATGTCAGCCCTTACCTGCTCTGAACTTTGTTTATTTTGGATTCAACCCTGCTGCATTTTATTCCTCCTTTACCTGTGCCCACAGCTGCAGTGGCTGTAGGCTGGATGGTGAGCTGTTGCAGAAAGAAGCCCTGGCTTTGGGAGGCATCTACTTTCCAATCTGAAGGGCCTTGCTCTCATAACGACTCTCTTACAGGTTTGTCTACGTGTGGGACACCACATCCAGGAGGATTCTGTACAAGCTGCCAGGCCACGCCGGCTCTGTGAATGAGCTGGCTTTCCATCCTGAGGAACCCATTAGTAAGTCCTACCCAACTGGAGTCGCTGGGGAACTGCTTTCAGGGATGGCATAACAGCTTGTTCCTCCAGACAACAACCCCAAATCTGCCCGTGGCCCAGAGCCCTGGGCACCAGAGGGAGGTTTGTGGGGAAGGGAATTCATCCAACCACTCCTAGCTGTGTCCTGGGTGCCTGGGCTGATCCAGGGTGCTCATGGGGACCTGGGTGACACCAACCCTTCACCAGGAGTGTAGTCCTGGTCCTGCGGTGACCTGGACTGTTCATGAGCTACAGGTGGCTATGAGTTATTACTTGGCTGCTGTTTCCAGGACTTGCGGGGAGGCTTCCCAAGAATCATGGAGAAAGGATTTGAGGTACCTTGGTAGGAGATGAGCAGTAAAACTTGCAGTCATTGCTCACATGAGGACAGTTATAGTAGCCTAGGAGCATGTCTCCGTCCCAGGGCATCTAACTTATCCTAAAAGCTCTAGGTAGCAAACGTGCCTCTCTGAATACAGTCATATTGTCCCCATTCTGGAGGTGTCCTGCTCCAGGGTGAAATAGGCGCCACCAGGTAGTGGTGGCTGAGAAGCCACTCATGGTGGCCCTCTCAGAACTGTTCTAGGTCTTGCTAGCGGAGTCGGGGCTTCAGACCAGCCTCTTAACGTGGTTTGTAGCACAGGAAGGTTTGTAGGATACTCTGTTTCCATGGCAACGCTCAAACCATCAGCCAGGTCACCAGTTTGGCCAAAAATTTGACAAAAGTCAACCCTGAGTGCAGCCAGGAACTCAGCAGTGCCGAGGAAGACGGTCTCTGCAGCAGGCTGGAATTCAGGGCAGTGAAATATGGGTTTGTTCCTTGGTTATTCGCCACTCTGTCTTGAGAGGAGAGGCTGTGTTGAAGGAGCAGAGCAATCTCTCATCTTTGGCTTGGAAGGAATTGTTTGCAGTTGTATTCTGCTGAGCTCCTCTTTCTGAATCAGTCAGTCATCTTAAAATAAAAATTAAGTGACTCCTTTTATGTGAGTTATGCAATTGATTTCTGTTAACATTTGAGAAATGCTAATCTTGAAAACTGCTCCACCCTTTCCAAAATACTCATCTGCACGGAACGGTGCACACAGAAACCTAAAAGGTGGTGAGATAACAGACCTGTCTATAAGCTCGATGCAAAAAACGCCCCCAAAATCTCTCACGGACTTGAATGAAAGAGTCGTCAGCATGAAGAGCAGCGACTGTGTTGGGATTGTCACCCCTTTGACACTTGTGTGTTGAAGCCACCCAAGAGCCTTTTCAGAGCCGCATTTCACTTCACTTGTGATAAAGAGCAACAGCCCAAAGAGGTTTTCCTGGAGATGCTGTGCCCTCTAGTGGCACCCCGTCCTGCTGGCAGTGCCCAGGCTGCAATCCGAACGCTCCTCGCGAAGTAAATAACACCTCAGGGTGTCTGAGTGCCTTAACAGCAGGTTTATAGGCCTCTCTCTACCATTTTAATGCTTGGCCATTACTGTGGGTAAGCTTTATGCCTGTCTTGGGATAGGGCAACGGCAGCCAGAACGTGCAGCGTGTGATTAGGTGTCAACTTAGTAATTCCCTGGAGTATTTCGTGGGGAGCAAATCAAATTCAGCTTTATAGATAACTTCCAGCAAGTGGAATGAGTAGTTAAATCCAAATGCTGCGTCATTATTCGAGATCTAAAAATGCTCTGTTTAATTTTATTTCTGTTTTTCTCTTTTCCATAGTCCTCTCTGCCTCCAGTGACAAAAGACTGTATATGGGGGAGATCCAGTGAAGCTGAAAAGAAGATGGGTTGATTTTTGCCCCTGAAACCTTCAGTTTACAGAAGCAGGATTAACTTGCTTGTAACTGATGCCAGTCCCTTCTCACTCTTGTGATAATGGGAAAAAGTTGAAGCAGCTTGATTAAACAAGGAGCATTCTTTGCAGGTAGTAATGCCTGCATGGTCTTGCTGTACAGCTTGCTTTTTTTTTTTTTTTAATCTCCTCTGAGGAAGAAAAAAGAAAAAAAAAATTGGCTTGGCTGTGCCAGAGACTGTTGAACCCTTACCCAGATCCTTTGAAATTTGTAAAATCAGTTTAAATTCGACATGTAGCTTGTACATTCCCTGCCCAGTTTCATTGTTTTTGTACGGTCAAAAATGAAAAAGACGATTTTTTTACAAGAACTGTGTCGATGGGATTTATTGTTCTGTCTTACTTTTCTGTTGTGCAACATTAAATCAAGGCCCTCACTCATACATAATCCAAAGGAAACCATACACTTCAACTTCAAAAGAGCAGCTCTATTTTTTATTTGTGGCAATAAAAATGACCACACTGGAAATAATTATTTGGCTACTGCTGAATCCTATTTTCTTGTTTTGAGTAAAAGTCAGCCTTATGTTAAAAATAAATGTAAAGGGAGTGAGTTTTCTATGATAACCTCCTTGTCTATGACGTTCAACAGTGGAGGAACCGGACTGGTTGCACATCCCCTTCTCCACACCAGGCTGTGTGTGCAGGGGTAGCGCTGGGTCGTAGGCAGTCGTACCGGAGTGTTGTGCTTTAGTGTTTTCACAGGGTTTAAGCCAAAACAGAGCTGTTTGCTCCAGCCCACGTGGCTGAAACTGGCATCAAGACCTTAACCTCAGACTGAGCCACAGTTGGTCTTTGTGAGAACATGCAGCGGAGGTAGGTGCCCCTCTGCTGCAGGTAATTGTGTCTGTTGTTAACTAACCTAGCGTGAAGGGTATGTGCTGCACTTCTATTAGGAATGTGTCCAGCCTCAGCTTCTCTCTGTTAGGATTTTTCATCCTTTTTCCCTCTGTTTTTCTGTTCGCTGCCTTGGCTGATGTTGTACCCCTTCTTCTAAACCTCTTGCTGGCTTCCTGCCCTACTCAGGAGGAGGTTGGTGTAGGGCTGTGGTTCGGGAGGCCTGGGGAGGTGTGAACACAAGATGTTTCCACTCCAGCAACATTATGTGGGACTGTCCCAGGTGGTCTTAGCAAGTGTTTGACCAGGAGGAATCTGCTGCAGCACCCAGGTACTTGAGAGCTTGAAAATCGGTTTCTCTTTGAGCAACAGAAAGGGAAGAAGCACAAAGCCTCTTTCTTTTTGAGAGTATTTTTACTCCCCGCTGCCCTTGCAGTGAGAGCAGAGAGAGACCAAATAGACTGCTCAGCTTTTAAGGAGGAAGGAGAGGTGGCTGCATATTCCCCTGGAGCAGAGGTGAGCATCTCCCCATGCTTAGGGCAACGCACGGGCTGCGGTGGGTGACATCTAGACCCCATTTTCAAAGCTGCCACTGCCCATCCTCATCCTCTGCTGTCCCCAGCTGCGGCCGTCCCTCCTGGTGATGGAAACCCTGTTGTGTCTGAAGTCAGTGGTGATAACAAGGGGCTGGCAGGATGATGATGAAGACAAGGGAAGACACATCACCAGATCCTTCGTGGAAAGCAAATGCGTCTAAACACAGACAAGCCGCCCTTCAGTGAGAGAGGCAGGCGGAGAGACCCGGAGGCTGGGGGAAGATTTATTTTTAACTGCAGTGTATTAAATAACATGCCCTGAAACGCAAGTAAGTTAGAGCTGTGGATCCAACCAGGAGAGCTGCGATGTGGCCGGGGCCTCCCCGCAGTCACTGCTGCTCTCTGCACCCAGGACCGTGGCTGGGATGGGGTCTTGTCCGCAGAGCCACCCAGCTGGAAGGGTGGCTTAATGTTTAATGACCCCTATTACAAGCTTTGAGGGATCATTGTTTTCTTTCAATATAAAGTGTCAAAGGGAAGAGAGGCTCGGAGCTGAGCTGCATCATCTCCAAGCCTAGCTGGTAGTTCAAGAAAATAACTGTTCCCTGCATAGGACTTGTTTAAAACCAAAAAGAAGTTGTGATGAAGAAGATGGGGAGGAAGGAGAGGCACTGAAGGCGGCTTTGCACCCAGAGTGGTGCAGGTTGGTGACAATCTAGGCAGATGCCAGTGCCGGCTGGGACATTCTCAAAGCACGAGCGCACCCAGCGTTTGGGATGCGGCCTGCACGTGGCCACCTGCCTAAACCCACCTCTGCCTTCGGGATAGAGCATCCCGCTGAGGTACCCATGACCAGAAGAAAAGAAAATGTTTTCTAAAGCTTCTGACAGCTCCAGGCGCTCCACACAGGCTCGTGCCCATGGTGGGAGCTCAGCGGCTGCCGTCTGGTTTCCGGAGACCCTGGAGAAGCAGAGACGGATCTAAGAGGGGAGCCGACCTGCTGTTAATGGGGCCCATGTTCGGTGAGTCGTAACCACGTCCCCGGTTAACAATTTGTGAATTTAATTGAGTTTGCCAAGGGGGTTGGCAGGGTGGTTGAGTTAGCACGGTTCCCTGCCTGGTGGCTAACAGCCCCCAAGGGCACTGTCAGAGCTGTTTCCTCACTCCGCAGAGCCCAGGTGTGATGAGTGGCCACCCAAATCCCTAAAACAAAGGGCTTTTCTACTCGAAATGAAATCTGGTCCAGGATCTAGAAAAACAGCTTCCCAGCCAGTCCCTACCGAATGCTCCTGTCCCAGCAAGGATGATCCTGGCCAGCTCGTCTCCAGCGTGGAGCCACCCCCGTGTCCAGGTCCCCCAGATCAGTGCCGGAGCTGCGCTGTGCTGGAAGCGCTCCGAGCAGGACAAGACGGGATAATCGCTTCTCCGACACGTGCTTTCCCCTTAGCCTTGCCTGAGTCGTTTCCCTCAATGCAGCATTTTCCCCTCTGCAAAGGCTGCTTCTGCACTGGGGCAGCTGCAACGCAAAGATTCACCAGGCAGCAAAAAAGCAGCAAAATGGCACCCAAATCCCTCCCCATGAGGGGAACGGTTTTGTCCTCAGTGTCACATAGCCCTTAAATCGCAAGCGCACCCCAAAGCCTATGCAAGTCTCACCCACCACCCCACAGCAGAACCTGCTGGATGGTGGGTTCTGGCTTGCTGGCTTTCCTGGCTGGATGGCAGAGCCCAGAGGGTGGTGGCCAACAGGGCCCAGTGTAGTTGGAGGCCTGTGGCCAGTGGTGTCCCCAGGGGGCAGTTCTGGGCCCAGGGTTGTTCAACTTGTTCATCAATGACTTGGATGAGGGCACAGAGGGCACCCTCAGCAAGTTTGCGGATGACACCAAACCGGGTGGAGTGGCCAACACTCCTGAGGGCTGCACTGCCACTGAGAGGGACCTGGACAGGATGGAGAGTTGGGCAGAGAGGAACCTCATGAGGTTCAACATGAGGGTCCTGCTCCTGGGGAGGAACAACCCCAGGCACCAGCACAGACTAAGGGTTGACCTGCTGGAAAGCAGCTCCATGAAGAGGGATTTGGGAGTCCTGGCTGACACCAAGTTACCCATGAGGCAGCAATGTGCCCTCGTGGCCAAGGAGGCCAATGGGCTCCTGGCTGCAGCAGGAGGAGCGTTGCCAGCAGGGCCAGGAGGGGATCCTGCCCCTCTGCTCAGGGGAGGCACCTGGAGCATTGGGGGCAGCTCTGGGCTCCCCAGGACAGGAGGGACGTGGAGCTGCTAGAGAGGGTCCAACGTAGGCCCACAAAGATGATGAAAGGACTGGAGCATCTATCATGTGAGGAAAGACTGAGCGAGCTGGGCCTGGTTAGTCTGGAGAAGAAGACTGAGAAGAAATTTGGTCAACATGTTCGAGTACCTGAGGGGTGAGTGTAGGGAGGAGGGGGCCAGGCTCTTCTTCATGGTGTCCAGTGACAGGACAAGGGGCAATGGGTAACAAGCTGAAACCCAGGCAGTTCCACCTCCATGTGAGGAAGAACTTCTCTCCTGTGAGGGTGTCAGAGCCCAGAGAGGCTGTGGAGGCTCCTTCTCTGGAGATCTCCAACCCGCCTGGATGTCACCCTGTGCCCCTGCTCTGGGTGTCCCTGCTGGAGCAGGGGGCTGGACTGGGTGATCTCTAGAGGCCCCTTCCAACCTCAACCGTTCTGGGATTTTACTGGGGTCATTTGGGACCCACCATGGCCTGGGCACATCCCGGGGTCACCCCATGGGTATGGGGACAGGGACAGAGGGTCGGTAACTTGGGAGAGAGAACAGCACAATCACAGGAGGAAAAAAAACCCAGGGAATGCGTTTTGCACTGCCACCCTTCCCGGCCCCCCAAGCTTCCTCACCACTTTCTGCCCTGCCCTTTCACGAGAGCTTTTCACACCGTTTCCGACTGCTGCTCAGCAGCTAATAATGAATTTTGATAGTTAACAATAAGCAAGTGATAATTTCTAAAAGAATGGAAAACAATTATTCCCTCTGCTGGGGGATTAGATGACATTTAGGCTCCCCTTAATGGCCAGCTAATTAAATTACATGAGAAAGTGAAAGGAATCTTATTTTTTTGGTGTTATTGTTAATTATGAATTTGTGAGCTCCAAAGGCTAAATGATGATGGATTCTGTAATCTGTGGCGCTTTCAGCTATTCCCCGCGATAAGATGACAACCGAGCAAGAATGGAAGTGGGTGCATTTTAATTTCTGTATCGATTCAATCGCAGCCGGCTGCATTGTGATCTATTAAGGGTGATCCGCCGGAACCGATGTTGACTGGCAGGCAGGCAGCTAAAGATATTTAAAAAACAGAGAATCATTGTTTAAGCAAATATGTGTCATTTCTGGAGGAGGTGAGGGCAACTGTGCACCCTACTTGAACATCCCTTCATTTTCAGAGTCACGGGAAAGGCTGAGGTTGGAAGGGACCTTCGGAGATCATCGAGTCCAACCTCCCTGCTCAAGCAGGGCCACCTAGAGCGCACTGCCCGGGATCGTCTCCATGTGGGTTTGGAACGTCCCCGAGGATGGAGAACCCACAATATCCCTGCGCAACCTCTCCCAGGGCTCAGTCACGCTTGTGCTAAAGACTCGTCTCTTCATCCAGGTGTTTGATGAGTGAGTTGAGTGATACTGGACCCAGTCTTGACCCTCGGGGCCACCTCTAGCTACAGGCTCCAGCTGGACTTGGTGCCCATGATCCTACCTCATCCCTCCTGCCTGGCCGTGCTGGACACCAGCTCTTCCCAGGCTGATGCAAAGTCAGTATCCCTAGGGTGACAGTGCCCCAGCCGGCAGGATTTGGGGCTGATCCCGCCATGAGGATGGATTGCCCTGGGATCTGGACTGACTTCCAGCCTCCCCAGCTTTGGCCTTGCTGCCACCACGCGCATGCAGATCCCGGAGGGCCAGCTCTGCCCCTGACCCGTTCCCCGACCTTGGCCTTGCTGGGCCGCTTGGCTGCTCTGGCCTCTGCCTAATTAGTGGCTCATTAACGTGGCTCCCGCAGAGCTGCATCCCCGGGGGAAGCAGAGCTATGCGGAGCGTGGCACAAAATCCAGCTGCCCATCAGATTTTATCCGGACCAAGTAGCCTTTAACTCTCCAGGGGAGAAAAAATATGTATTTATTGACAGCTGCAAAACCAGGGATTGGCTTCCCACGCTGGTTTTACCCCTTGGGTGCTTTTTGGTGAGTCTAAACCTATTTTTTCCTCTTTTTTGACTTTCTCAAGACAGTCAACAGCAATTCCAGACCGGATTACCCCAAGACAGGGGTGGTTTGTTTGTTTTTCTTTCTTTTTTTCTTTTTTTTTTAACCTCTGCATAAAGGCAAACACTGCTCTGATTCCGCAGCCGTTTGGAGGTAGAGGGTGATGTAGCGGCTCTTCCCAGGTGGGATCTTGGGACACAGTTTGGAACAAACTGCCAAACAACTTTGGACCTGGGAAGTCCCCAGAACTATCTGCCAATATCCCTGTGTTCTTCCTATGGCTGCCGACCTGCTCGTGCCTGGGAAAACGCCTCAGTCCTGCTAGTGAGGATATTGCATGGCTGAGATGCCCGAAAAAGTTTATCCCAGAGCTTCCAAAATAATATATATATATATATATATGTGTGTGTGTATATACAAATATACATATACATACCTATACACACACTATATATATTTATTTTGGCCTTGCAAGACAGATGCTGCAAACAAAGCAGGGCTCTGCCCGCCGCAGCGGGCACGGGGACCAGCCCACGGCCCTAACGAGAGCCCAGCTGAGCCCAGGCTGTCGCCTTGGGGGTGCGGGGCATTTCCATGTGAACAAAAACCAGAGAAAAGGGAAAAAAAAAAAAAAAAAAGGAGGCGATATTAGAAAAGAATGGCTTCTCCACAAACAATGCGTCTTGGGTACATCAAAGCACTTATCTTCACAGCTTCCTCCCATCTCTATGAATGAATAATGCGGCCCTGATTTAATTTCCTCCTAATATTTCCCCCGTAATTTGCGTGTCAGCTGCTTGCTGCTTCTGCAGACAAAATGCTGAGGGTCGTGGGGTCTGGGGGGAGGACGGCTGCTCCTCAGCGACCCGATGCTTCCCCTTTCCCACCCGTGGGTGAATAAAGTTGTCCGCTCTCCTCCCAGAGAAGCGGCTTGACGTGGTGTATTGACCTTTTTAATCTAAAATTGATTCCTTGCAAAACTCCGCCGGGTTGAGCCGGCTGCAGCCTCGTTGCCGTTGCACGGGTGTTTTCACTCGGGCTGTTCGCGCTGTTGTGCGTCGTCGCTCTGTTATTGACTGGAACGTCTTGTGCCAACGGGAAAGGCTTGGGCAATGGTCAAAGATGTGTTGAGGGGAGGTTGGGGCCGGGTCATTTTTGACCCAGGGGGAGGGTTTAAAATATCCCCTCGCTCGGTTTGGCTCCAGCCATCCCGGCTCTCCTGCTTAGGATGCGATGCCCTGGAATTTTTGTGGTGTGATTCTTGTGTTCACAGCATTTCCTGCATCCACCTGGGTTTGGCCTTCCAGCACATGCCTGGGGGGACCAACAGCTCCCTGCATGGGCAGGGAGAGAAATTTCTACCCCAGGAAATGTAGGAGAAGCTCTGGGGGTGGTCACTGCCGTCGGCTGCTCCCAGACTGGTCTGGCTTCGTCCTTGCAAACCCGGAGGGCCAAGGTTAGGCCATGGCCACATAGACACAAGCACAAACGCATCTGTTAGACCCTGGCCCAGCACAGGGCTGGTGCAGAAGATATTTGCTGGGGAAAAGAAAAAAATCGGTGCTGAGGTTTAAGAAAATACAGAACTGAAAAGCAGCAAATTGTTCCCAAGTATTTGTGCTTCTGGCTGACACATAAAGAGCAGGTTCCTAAAGCTCTGGCTGGATGGAGAAGCACCATCCCAGTTGCTCAGTTACTCCCTGGCAGATTTGTGCTCTCCAGCTCCCCAGAAGCCACCCTGGCAGAAGGACAAAGGCGAGGGCAGGAGCTGCACCCTGCCAGCCCCTCTGCACCCACCTCCTTGCCCTGTGTCCAGGCTGCCAGAGCCCTGTGTTGGGGGGACCTCAATGGGGACTCCCGGCTGCTGCTGGTCCCCTTTGGCCAGCAGTGGCCCCCAGCCCTGGGGACCACGTGCGGGCCGAGCGCTGGAGCCTGCAGCGGGGATGGCCCGGGCTCTGCCGCGTGTCCTTCCCGCGCGCCCAGCACCCCAGGGTGCTCCTGGCGGTGGGTGACAGCGAGGTCTCCGTGTCTCGGTCCCCGCCACCATCCGCGCTCTTCAGAGGCTGCCGGGGGGGAGGGAAGAACCAGCTCTTTGTACTCGGGAACCGCTGTGATTTAGCCCTGCGGGTCCCCCCCCTCGGCGCGGGGCGGAACGCGAAAACGCCGTTAGACCCGAAAGGGGAGATAACGCCCGAGCGCGGCGCGACCGCCCGGCCGCGGTCCCCATCCCGCGGGAGGCCGCGCCGGGGGCTCCGCTCCGCGCCGGGGCGGAGGCGGCCGGGCCCGCCCCGACCGCGCCCGCCGCCGCCGCCGCCCCCGGGCTGTGCGGGAGAGACAATAGAGCGGCCGGGGCGGGCGCGCTCGGGGCATGGGCGGCCGGAGCGGCGGAGGCTGCGGGCGATGCCCCTCGCGTGAGCGCGTCCCGCGTGCGCGCTGAAGCCGCCGCGATGCGGGAGGCGGCGGCGGCGCCGCCGAGAAAGTAGCGGCGGCGGCGGCGGCTGGAGAGCGGCGGGACACGTCGCGGGCGGCCGCCCGATGCTCCCGGAGCGCCGGGGGTCCTGCTGGCCCGCGGGAGGCTGCTGAAGAGGAGGAAGGCGCCGCCACGGCGCGGGGAGATCGGCGGCTCCGGCTGGGAAACCATGGGGAAATGCAACGGGAGGTGCACGCTGGTGGGATTCTGCTGCCTGCAGCTGGTAAGGCGCGGGGCCGCGCTCATCAGCATGCCGGGCTGGGCTTTGTGTGAAACGGTGCCTGGCACCGGGGCCCGCTCCGTCTCGGCGGTGACCTTGCTGCTGGACCAGCCCGGGGATGCTCTAATGCGACCCCAGATAGATAGATAGATAAATAAATAACTAAATAAAAGCACCAAGGGGGAATGTGACAAATGTGACCCTCCTCCCCTGCCTCAAGCCAGTGCTCGCTGGAGTTGCAGAGAGAGGGATGGATTTGAAACAATTCCCCGGGTTGCCAGGGCTGGGAGATATTTCTTGGGCAGGTGGGAGCTTTGTTCACACCTGCAATCTCTGCCCTCCCGGTCAGCCGTGCGCCGGGTGGCTCAACAGATGCTCTGTGGGGTTGTGGGTCCTTCCAGGATGGGCTGCCCTGAGATGTGGCCCTGGCGAAACTTAAAACCGCAGCCAGCGCTTTGCAAACTCTCCTGCCTTCTAATGGGACCCGTCTGCTGGTGGCTGGAGGGAGCCCGTGCATGTGGGGAAGCGAAAACAGGCAGGTTTCACTCCAATCGGGTTGTTGATATTGGCAATAATTAGGTGTCATGCTTTTCCACTGCACACAAATCAATCTCCATCAGGCTGGCACCAGGCTAGGGACCTGGGGGGACACAGGAAAGGTCCTGGTACAACCAGAACCCAGGGGCTTGTAGTTAATAATCAAGGCGCTTTCCCAGGTGGGTGGGTTGTTAACGGAGAAACCCGACAGTGAAGAGGCACCTTCCGACCTGCCTGGCTGCCAGGGCTCTCCGATGACTACCAGGGATTCGCGGCAGTGAGGAAAACAGAGCGGGAATTGCCCAAGTGCTCATTCCGCAAAGTCCCTGTGGGTTGTAAGGGATGGGGAATACTGGGGCCACCACTGCTCAGAGCAGCATTGATGAAGGCTGCAATGTATATGATTGAGACTGCCTCAATATCTGCTCTCGCGGAGGCTTTGGTGGCCTCCTGCCACCAGGCAGCTTCTTCCCTTAATGCCGTTGGTCTTCCAACACTTTCAGCAGCTGGAGAGTCATTCGCTCTCTTCCCGAACGCGGTGAACATCTTTCCCCGGGTCAGGGCGAGCGGAGCAGCAGGTCCAGCAGGGCAGAGGAGCAGCAGGGACATCCAGGGGCTCTGTGTCCCTTTGCCCGGCGCTGGCGCGTGGAGCAGCCCCGTGGAGCAGCCCTCGCTCTGGGTCCTGCCAGCTGCAGCCTTTGCCCGTTCGCGCCCGCAGCCTTCCCCTCCTGGCTCCGGTTTGCTCCGTAGAGGTTCGCTCTGCCATTTGCTCATGATCTCATTTATTCAGACCCGCCGGGTATTTTCCTTGCGTAGTGGGAGATTCCTGGCTCCCAGTCACTATTTTTTCTCCAACACTCAACTCTCAAGCAGCTTTGGTGGCATCTCCTCTGCGGGGAAACAGCCCAGGTCTGCAGAGAGAGGAGGTTTGAGGGAATCTGTTTTAGGGGGGAAATGAGTTGTCGTGAGCTCCCCGGGTCGGGCGGCTGCGCAGAGGAACTTTGTGTTACGGATGGGAGCTGGGACAGCAGCGTCCGGCTGCTGCGGCAGCGAGGACGGGCGTCCTGGAAGGTGGGCTTGGAAATCACCCCGCCATGGGGATAGCTCCGTGCTCCAGAAATGCAGATTCCCACCTGGTCCCAGGGGCACATCCAGGTGGATTGCAGGAGAAGGACGCTGTCCTGGGGGTCCCGGAGAGCCTGGATGCTCTGGGTGGTACAAATCACCCTGCCCACGTGGCCACTGGGCAGCTCAACCATGAGCTGCAAGTCCCTAAACCTTGGACTTTTTTGGCTTCTTTGTGTCAGTTTTCACTGGGGTGGATGATTCCCCGGCTCCAATGCCGGCATCACCTTGGCTCTGTGGCGCTGCTCCGTCCCCGCAGCCGATGTCACCGCTGATGCAGCAACAGCCCTGCTCTGCCTGGGGGGGATCTGCCTTCCTCTCCCGCCGGTCCCCGCAGGTCCCCACCTCCATCAGGTCCCCACACCCTGATGTGGTCCCGCACCAGGGTCGGGTCCCCGCTGCTTTCACCCCGGCGGGTGTCAGCATCGGGATGCCCCTGTCCCGGCAGCACCGTGGATCCGGGTTTACCCCGGTTTTGGACCGGAGTTGAGTCCCCACAGTGAGTTTTCCCAGGTTGGCTGGAGTGGCTTTGGCCGCACGCTTGGACCCACCTGTTATCCCAATGTTCCCAGGTCTAACCCTGGTCTATCTCAGCAGTAGAGCGTATTAGCACTTTGATCCTAGATTTTCTCCCTTTAGATTCCCAAATGACACTTCACTGCCACTCTAAAACTTTAACACATACCAGGAGAGCCAGCGTTGCCAATGGCAGGTGTTCCCATCCACTGGGAAGGGGCTGAAGATGGTCCCTCCTGCTGATTTTAAGGAAAAGGCTAATACACCAATGCGTCACTTGGCAGAGCCCTCGGGCCTTGGGGACACCCTGGGAGTGTCTGCAAGGACGAAGTGGAGTAAGGTCAATCTGCTCCTTTTACTCCTGCCTCCAATAATCTAAGAGCCAGGAGCCGCCTGATGAAATCAGCATTTCGGGATGAGGAAGGGGACGTCTCCGTGAGGCCTCCAGGGCCATGGGCAGAGAGCGGATTTTGCTGCTTCATCATTGCTTATTAGAGCAGCCTTTCCATGGGAAGCCCGTTGTTGTCAGGAGAATTTATGTTTTCTTTATGGGAAGATGAAAGCTGCTCAGCCGAACGGCGAGAATGAAAAATGAAGTGGCTGCTAGAGCCAACCTGCACCAGGAGCTGTGGAGTTGAGGAGCGTTTGTTCACTCTGAACACTAGTGATGGAGCAAAGAGAGGATGAGGACCTGGGGAGCATTTCCAGTTCCGTTCTTTTTTTTTCCCTTGGATGTGTTGGAAAAGCTGCACTCGGGCAGTGTCTCCCATGCGGGTAGCCGGCTGTGGATCTGTCCCATCCCACCTGGCCTGAGGCCTGGAGATGGGCACGGAGAGCCCCCGGATGCGGTCCAGGATGCAGCACTGCTCCTTCCCGCAGCAGGAGCTCCGGGATGGATGAGCTCTGGCTGCTCCAACAGCAGCTCCTTCCCCTGATGCCTGCGGGAACCTTTGTCCATCCGCAATTCCCGTCAGCAAGAGGCGGCCGGGGCCGGAGCAGAGCCCCAGCTGCCTTCCTGCCGGCGCGGGGCCTGAACTCTATATATGACTTTTCATTTACGCAATTAAATGCACAATTAGGTATAATTACCGGTGCTCCGTAGCTGTGACTGTTGGTAATGGGCACGTAATCTACTGCTGTCGCTGCTTAGATGGCTGCAGCTCTGCTCCCAAATGCTTACGGGAAGCTTTCCCATTTGCATAATAGCCTTGGAAATCAGGATTCGGGGGATGCTGGGGCACACGGGGTCCTCAGCCCAAGCTCCACGAGCTTTCCAGGGGTCCTGCACCCGGGATGCTCCGGGAGGGATGCTGGAAGCACGTGGCTTTTGGGCATCGCCTCACCAGGAAGGGCATCAGGGCAGGCACTGAAAGCCCAATTTGTCTTGTAGCACCTGGACAATGGGCACTGGCATGAGCATGCATCATACTACATATATATATGTATAAATATACATATATATCCATATGCATATCTGTGTTTGCATTATTCATGTCAAGAGTGTTGCCTGTCTGCTCTCGAGGTGCGCGTTTGCATAGGCACAGCCCTACGGTCCTCAATTAAAACAGCTCTTCGGGCTCATTTTCCCCTTTTTTCCTCCCACATTTGCAGGGTGGTGCTAATGCACAACCCAGAGCATTAAAGGAAGTCGTCAAAACTCTCCCAAAATTGCTAATTCCAGTTTGTAAGGAAGCCAGGAGCAAGGCAGAGAGCTGGAAAAATGCTCCTCTTTCCCGTGTTCCTCTGGGAAGCGGGAGAGAAGGACAAGGATTTGGGATGAGATAAGCTGAACTCCACCATGCCAAAACCCAAGCATTTGACATAGGCAGGATGGCCAAGGGCCAACCAAATCCTGTCTGTTGGGACCCTGTCAGGAACCCGTGCAGCTCCAGGAGATGCTGCCGGGAAGGATTCGGGCTCATGGGTTGTCTCCAGCATGAAGAAATCGAGTCATTGTTGACTCAATGTCCTGCACTGTGATGGGCAAGACGGAGAGGGAAAGGGATGTTCTGGATATCCAGTGCCAGATTCTGGGAGGATCCTGGGTCTGGCCAGTGCTGGGAACCTGGAGGAAGCCGGAGCTGGCAGGAGTTTGGGGCTGGAAGCGCCGCCACATCGGGAGTTAAAGGTGTCCCGGGAAGCGGTGGTGGTGGAAATGTGAGCAGGGTGGGAAAACCCATCCCAAACGGCACGGGAAGGTCAGAGGAGACAGGAGAGCTCAGGATGCAGCTGCCAGAGAGGTTTCCCCCACTTCCAAGGGACTGTTCCTTGCAGTTTTCAAAATCAACATGTAACAGCCTGGAAAAATTGGAAAGGGAACACCGGCACCCAGCAGCTCAATCATGTTTAAATGGGACGTTAAAGCCCTGACTGGTTTATTAAGAATATTAATAACTGCTCGCGTGTGCCTGGCTGGGGAATTTGACACGTTTGAGCTTCCCGCAGCACGACAGGAGGATCCGTCGGGGGGAAAATTGCGATGCCACAACCGGGATAGCGACTCGGCACCAATCGCCAAACGGGCTGAGCCCAAAGCAGGGCTCTGCATCCTGCCCGATCCTATGGAAAGAGCCACGTCCTGACGCTGGGCTGGGGTTTGGTCAGGAATCCCAGCACCCGTGTCGCTCGTTGTCCAAATGGGGGTCTCAAATGGAGCAGGGGGATGTGGCCGCCCTGCCCGGGCTCCGTGCCTTGACAACGTGCGTGGGGGACACAAGCCAAGGACAGGGATGCTCTTGTCCGTGCTGAGCTCCAGAGCCATCCTCCCGCCCTGCTCCCAGCTTAATTGCCTTAATTAGGGCTGTTGAAGGCCAGTTTTGGGGGTCAAGACATGGGCAGATTTGGGGTGACCTGGGAGCAGCACCAGAAGGGAAGAGAGGGGACTGTGTCGGGGAAGTCCGGGTGCCTCCTGACCCCGGATGCTTCTCCAGCCTCGTGACGCCCTCCCGGCTCCAATTATTTTTAATTTGCCCGTCAGCACAAAGGGCCGCGGGGCCGGCGATGCTCCTGGCAGGAGGCAGCGCTGGGGCGCACAAAGCCCAACAAGCCCCCGCTGGGCCATGCATTAAACATGGGGCAATTAGTGCCGCTGGCAGCCCCGTCCATCCATCCGTCCGTCCGTCTGTCCCAGGGATCATCCCCAATGGCGGGGGAAGGGGAGCGTCAGCAGCCCCTTTGCTGCTGTTGTTGCCGTCGCGTCCCCCATCTCCACCCGGGATGGGGTTGGGATGGACCCTCTGGTCCTGCGGGATAGTCCTGGGGTCCTCTGTGTGCTGGAAAGGATCCAGGGCTTTCATATCATAGAGGGAAATTACCCAGGAAGAGGGAAAATCACCTCTTCTTGCTCTCCTTGTCCATCCCCATGGAAGCAGCATCCGTCCTTCCAGCCTGTGGAGCTCATGGGCTCTGGAAGCGGATGGGCAGGATGGGACCGTGGCTCCATTCTCTGGGGTCCCCACGGCTGCGCCAGTGGCATGAGCTGGGCATGGATGTCTCCAGCACGTGTCCGCACTGGATCTGGCTTCTTCCGCGATGATTCCCAACGGCAGCTGCGGGATCCTCCACGGGCGTTTGAAGACCAGGACCCCAGTCCATGTGAGGCTGCTTGACCCGCTCCAAGAGGGAGCCAAGAACCTGGAAGGAACATGGAAAAACTCCTGGGGAAGACTTTGGGATCAGCCTGGTTTAGGAGATGTGACCACGGTCCAGGGGGACACCAAGGAAAAGAAATAGGGAAGAGGAAGGTGTTTTCCCCTTGGAAGAGAGTGAACATGTGCCTCGGAGATGGGAAATTGCTGTCAGATGGTGCCCACAGAGCTGAACTTGCTCCTTTAGCTTTCTTCGGCCATGAGGAAGACTCCTGTGCTCTTCATCTCCTGGCGAAGCTGAAATCCTTGTGCTTAAGGGGAAAAGCAATGCCAAGGAGCAGGGCAGGGAGCGGTGAATATCCATCCTGGAAACCTCCTGGCACTGGGTTGCAGCAAGTGCTTGAAGTGTCCGAGGAACACCTGGGTCCCTTTCCTTGCTGGGAGCCTGAGGAAGAGGAAAGGCCTGTAATCCCCAGGGATTTCCAGCTTGGAAGGTGGGACTCAAGGAGCCTGCATCGTCTTTGCAATATTTTTTTGGAATTTTTATAGGAAAAGGCAAGAGTTTAGGGAAAGGACAGACCGCCAGGGTTGCAAAGGATGAGATGAATCCAGTAGGGAGCGGGCAGCAATATTTGCTGAATTAGCAACAAATCCCAAATGTTCCTGTGGGAAAGAGAACAGTGTCCCAGCGAGGTAGACAGGGTGGGAAAAGCCCCTTCCCAGCAGACAGAGCATCTTCGCAGGGTGGGAATGATGCAGCCGGGCACCACTTTGCTCCTTTTCCATCAAATCGCTCAAATTCCATGGAAATCTGCAAGGTTTGAGTGCCCAAATCCCCTTTTCCCAGTGCAGTGGGGATGCAGGAGCATCTCCTCCCTTTCGGATGCGGCCCCTGGCACTGAGACCCTAGGGAACCAGATGATTTTTGGCCCCGTCTTGGCCGCGCTGTCGTTGTTACCGGGCAGATTCCCTGCTCCGATGTTTTTTTTTCCCTGGCAGCCAGCGAGCCGGGAAGGAGGTGCTGCTGGTTGCCATAGAGATAAGGTTGCCTTTAATCAGTATTTCTTCCCTGGGAGAATTGATTACGAAAGGTGTCACTAAATAAGTCAGTAAATTAGATTTTTTTTCCTTTTTTTTTTTTTCCCATTTCTTCCCCCCTTCTTCCCATCGGATTATATTAACGTTGGCTTTGAGGTGCCCGCCACGAATCCGGGGTGCAGATGTCACCTGGAAGACCTGAACCAGCGGCATTAGCATGGAAATTGCCTCTCAGCTTAATCCGCTTCCAAAGGGCTCCGCTTTACCGGAGCCCCAAGCTCCGGCCCAGCAGGGGCCACCCAGGCCAGGATTCGAACCTGTGGCCTGTGCAACAGCCGCTCGGCTTTTTGTCTTTTTTTTTTCTTTTTCTTTTTTCCTGAAACACCACAAAACTGAGCTGTTGTTGAGCAAAACTAGGATGCTCGGGGATGGCCACAGGCTCTTGGATGCTGCAAGTGTTTCCAGGATGTTTTTCAGCCTGGATTGAGTCCCAGTGTCACTGTTTTTTGGGATAGGGGGGTTGCTACATTTTAATTTGCAGCCTCCAAGGAGAAGAGTCTGGAAATTTTGCCAATTACTGAAAAAAAAATAAAAAAGATTACAAATCTCCCCAGGGCAGTGCCCAAAGTCCTGGGGGTCCCTGTGGGTGCCACCTGGGGACTGGTGGCATTTTGGAGCTGCCCTGCCTGGAAATCAACCCCAAGTGGGATATGAGCCAAATCCAGCCAGGTTTGGGGCAACCATCGCTCATGTCTATAGGACTCAGATCCTGCTTCCCATTTAACCCCCTTTTTTTTTGGAATCTCGGAGGGTCTAGGTGCTTTAGGGGGGCACTGGTTGGAAAAGTGGATGATGGAGGGAAGGCAGTTCTGACAGTTGCTCCGCCACTGCTTTTCCTGGATAAATTCCCATTGTGGTGTTTTTTTACCATCCCTTCCCATGGGAAAACAGTTTTCCTACTGGGGGGCGCTCCCGGCTCCGCGTGGCAGCCACTGCTCCGTCGCAGCAAGGGGAAAAACCGGGAATGGGGCGGCAGGAGCCTCAGTCGGAGACGCCCCCATCCCGGCACCCACCTGGCCCCGCACCCATGGGTGCCCCTGGGGGCAGCGTCTAGACGGCGGCTGCTTGCGTTGCCATGGCAATGCAGCAGATGCAGGAAATTAAATAAATACCCAGGGGAAAAAAAAAAGGAGAAAAAAGAGGCGGGGGGAAGCAATGATCTCTATCCTAGCGATGATGCCGAACCCTCTGTTCCTGATTTCTCCCCTATCCCGGCCACATTGTGCCAGAGCCTGAAAGGGCCCGGAAAAGAGGAAAATGCATTAAAAAGAACTGAATCCCACTTTCCCTTTCTGGCTGCCCAGCCAGGAATTTTTCGGGTTATTTGGGAAGGGCCCTTCGCTGCCGGCAAGAGGCTGACGGAGGGAAATGCGGATTTTTGCCCTTTTTACTGCTGTTTAAGTGGGGTTTTAGCAAAGCAGCAGCGGCGCAAGGTGGGTTTTCCTTCGGGATGGATGCAGGGGGTACGGAACGCTGGATCCGGTTCCTGACCCATCCCCGCGTCCCCGCAGGTGGCAGCTCTGCAGCGTCAGGTCTTTGACTTCTTGGGCTACCAGTGGGCTCCCATCCTGGCCAACTTCGTGCACATCCTGGCCGTCATCCTGGGCATCTTCGGCACCATTCAGTACAGGTCCAGGTACCTCATCCTGGTAGGTAGCCCCGGGTCCATCCGTGCGTGTCCCGGGGCGCCCGCTGGTCCGTGCGGGTGCCCGACGGAGCCCGTCTGTGTCCTGCAGTACGCGGTGTGGCTGGTGCTCTGGGTGGGCTGGAACGCCTTCATCATCTGCTTCTACCTGGAGGTCGGGCGCCTGTCGCAGGTAAGGCTGCCTCCCTCTCCTCCTCCTCCTCCTCCTTCTCCTTCTTCTCCCAGCCTCCCTTGCTCTCTACCTGCCTTTCTTGTCTTCCTCCTCCTCATCACCATCTTTCCTTGATCCCTCCCTTCCTTTTACCTTGTCCTTCCTCCCTGCTTTTGTCCTTCCTCCCTTCTTCCTGTCTTCCTTTTTTTCCCTTCGTCCTAATTTCTGCCTTCCTCTCTTTCCTTCCTCTTCCTTCCTCCCATCCCATCCCATCCCATCCCACCAACCTGCTTCCATCTTATGCCTTCCAACTCCTTCCTCCTTCCATCCCATCCCTTCCCATCTCCCTCTTCCTTCCTTCCTTCCATCCCATCCCATCCCATCCCATCCCATCCCACCAACCTGCTTCCATCTTATGCATTCCAACTCCTTCCTCCTTCCATCCCATCCCTTCCCACCTCCCTCTTCCTTCCTTCCTTCCATCCCATCCCATCCCATCCCATCCCATCCCACCAACCTGCTTCCATCTTATGCCTTCCAACTCCTTCCTCCTTCCATCCCATCCCTTCCCACCTCCCTCTTCCTTCCTTCCTTCCTTCCATCCCATCCCATCCCATCCCATCCCATCCCATCCCATCCCATCCCATCCCACCTCCTTTCCTCCCTTCATCCCTTCTGATCCCATCCACCTCCCTCATTCCCTGGGGCACATGTGGGGTGCTGGAACGCCCCACGGCACCCAAATTTGCCCACGATCGACCCTTGGGAGACCCCAGCCGAGCGCCTGCTGCTCCTGCCGGGATCCCCGATGGATCCGTGGGGCAGGAGGTACCCCGGGAACGGGGCTCCCACCGTGCACCATCCCGCCGCAGGAGCGCGACTTCGTCATGACCTTCAACACGTCCCTGCACCGCTCCTGGTGGATGGAGAACGGCCCGGGCTGCCTGGTGACACCGGTGCTCAACGCGCGCCTGGCACCCGAGGACCATCACGTCATCACCGTCACCGGCTGCCTCCTGGACTACCAGTACATCGAGGTGGTGAGCAGCGCCACGCAGATATTCCTGGCGGTAAGAATATCCTGGGAATGGGTGTCAGGGGGTCCTCAGGGCCCCGCTGGTCCCGATGGAGCCCTGGGAGGGCGGATGGCACCCGGGATCCCCTCCTTGCCCGTGATGCCAACAGCTCCACAAGCGACCTGCTGGGATTGGTTCTGGATTCGGCATCCCCCCGGCACAGCTCCACCAGAGCCAGAGAGAATAACTTCTCATGATTGATTATCACTAATACCATCATAATTGCTATTATTGCTATTCCTACTGATGCTATAATTAATATTACTACTCATGCTATTAATGCTACCACACTTATTATTGCTGCTACCACTCCTATTACTTTTACTACCACGACTATTGCTGTCATTACTACCACTAGTACTAACCCAAGTACTATTACTACTGCCACTATCATTATTGCTACAAGTAGTACTACTGTTACTATTGTTACTATTGCTATTGTTATCATTACTACTCTTGCTATTACTACAGCTACTACTATTGCTATTACTATTACTACTCCTATTGATGTTATTGCTACCAGTATTGCTATTGTTACTGTTATTGCTACTGTTGCTCTTAGTAGCAATACTATGACTATTGTTATTGCTGTTATTAACTCTCCCGGCCTCGCGAGCCTTCGGCCTCCCCATCCTCAGGGTTGTGGAGCTGCGGGGGGAAGCCCCTTGTCACCCCCTGCCCTGTCCCACGCTGAGCGGCTCTTCCCGGGCGCTCGTGTCTTGCAGCTCTTTGGCTTTGTCTACGCCTGCTACGTCAGCAAAGTGTTCCTGGAGGAGGAGGACAGCTGTGAGTGCCTTGGCCTCGGGAAGGGGGATTCAAGCGGAGTTGGGGGTATTTTTTCCGTGCTGGGTGGTGTCACTGCCTGCTTTGACTGTAGTCGCTCCCCCATGGGTGAGAGTGCCCGGCAGCGATAATGCAGCCCCGTTAAACGCTCGGCTGCTGCTAATTAATTAGACCGACTGGCAGCCTCCGCCGGGGGAGTGGAGGCAGCGAAGGCTGCACAGCTGCTCCCCGCGCCCGTGGCTGCCGGATGGGCCCTGGGCACCCCCACGCGGCAGGTGCTGGGATGCCGCGTCCAGGCCGGGATGCTGCATCCGGCACTGGGCACAGGGATGGTGCCAGGATGCTGCGTTGCACTGGGATGCTGCTGGGATGCATCGGGCAGTGGGCACTGGGATGGTGTCAGGATGTTGCATTGCTCTGGGATGGTGCTGGATGGTGCCGGAATGCTGCATCACACTGGGATGGTGTCAGGATGCTGCATTGGACTGGGATAGTGCTGGGATTTTGCATCCAGCATTGGGCATTGGGATGGTGCCAGGATGCTGCATTGGACTGGGATAGTACTGGGATGTTGCATCCAGCATTGGGCATTGGGATGGTGCCAGGATGCTGCATTGGACTGGGATAGTACTGGGATGTTGCATCCAGCATTGGGCATTGGGTTGGTGCCAGGATGCTGCATTGGCAGTGGGTGCTGGGATGCTGCTGGGCTGCTGTATTGGCACCAGGATGATTCCGGGATGCTGTGTCTGCCCTGGAATGCTGCATATACACTGGGATGATGCTGGGGTGCTGCATCCATTGCTGGGTGCTCGGATGCCGCTGGATGCCACATCCATGCCAGATGCTGCCAGATGCTGCATGGGCACCAGGCAAAACTCCTGCATTCAAGCCACTTTTAATATTATAAGCCTGAAAACCCAGGAAACTCTTCCATGGGGGGCATGGGGATGCAGGAGGATGTCGGGATGGGCGGTCACCTCCCCGCTCCCCATTCTGTGCCCGCAGTCGACTTCATCGGCGGCTTCGACTCCTACGGCTACCAGGCGCCGCAGAAGACGTCGCACCTGCAGCTGCAGCCCCTGTACACGTGAGTCGGGGGCTCCTGTCCCTAAGGCTAAAATGCCACCAGGCTCCAACAATCCCCCGGATCTGCCAGGTGCCCAAAATCATGGATGAGTTAAGGTGGGTTTGCAAAACCCAGAGGGCAGTTGCAGGGAGGAGGAGTCGCCCAAAGTATTTTATTCCATTTTATTTATTATATTATTATTTTATAATGTTCCTCTTTTACTTTTTCAGTGGCAAAAGGTGGTGGGATGGGGGGGGTAATGGGGGTGTCCCTAATGCCACCTCTCTGCTTTGCTCCCGCAGATCTGGGTAAGCTCTGTGCACCCAGAGCCGCCGCTGCCAGCGCGAGACCCCACAAATCCCTGGATCCGAGCCCATGGAGATGGATACGGCCCGAAAGAAACCCACCCTCTGCCCCCCCGTCTCCATCACACCCCGAGAACACGTCCGAACGGAGCGAGTCCAAGGGATTCCCTGGATGGGCAGCTCCCAAATGTGGCTGGCAGCTCCCGGACCACCAAGACCTCTCTGAGCATCATTCCCCCGGCATGGGAATGAACAACCCTCTGGAGCACCGAGGTTCCTGCGGCGTTTCCCACAGGACCAGAGCACACGTCTGCCTCCCGCTGCACCCCATTTTCCTCCCTTTTCCCTCCTTTTAAATTGAGCACCATGTACTTCTCCAGGTGGAAATGGGCCCTTTCCAGAGCATCTCGGCACTTTGGGATATGCGGAGTGTTTTGCCAAGGACTCAGGACGGCCAGAAAACCTGGGATGGGGGTTAATTCCTCCAAGGAAGTTGCAAACTTGCCAGTAGGATAAAAAACATTGCCCGAGATCCCATGCGGCCGCTTTGCAGGCACTTTCTCAGGCTCCGGAGCCGCCGTTTGGACATTGGAATTTGGCAATATGGACGCTGCTTTCTACACGGCCCCTTCGCGGCCGTTTTAATTAATATAACGAATGTTTTTATTGGAAGTGCCTGAGCTGGTGGTTTGTGGCGGGTCCCATGGGCTCTTCCCGTCATTCTGTCCCAGCGTTTGCGTCTCTCCCTCAAAGCCGCCCCGGGGTATCCAGTACCTCGGTCGGACACACAGATGCGCTGGGAACTTGCGCAGTGTCACTATGCTGTCCCCAGAGTCCAGGGTAATCTGGACTCAAAACACGGCTTCCCAGCTAAAATCCCCAGTTTTCCAGTTAAAATGACCAGTTTTCCCATTAAAATCCCTGGCTTTCCCGCTCTCGGTCCCAACGCCCCCAACCCTGGCAGCCCCTCCAGGCCCTGGCTGCCTTTTCCCAGCACGAACATTCCGTGCCAAACACCCGGCTCCATCCCAGCACGTGTGGCCTCCAAGACGCGCGAGCGGCCGCGGGGTCGCCAATGAAAATTTGGCAGCAAGGGCTTGGTTTTCACTTTTTCCTTCCTACAAAACCATGGTTTTTCCATGCCCTGGGGCTTTCTCTTTTAGTCTATAATCATAAAAGCCGGCAGAGTTTCACCCAGGGGTGAAGGAGATGCCAGGACTTTGAGGCACAAGGCGAGTGGGACAGAGGCCTCACCAACTCATTGCATCTTTGAGCAGCTGAAGGGAGGGCGGAAAAGGGCCAGGAAAAGGGCCAGGAAAACAGCTCCTAGACACCCGAAAGGGCTCTCCCTGCCTCCAAATGCTGCCGCTGCAGCAATTTTGGGCCCATGGTTCGTGGGTGGTTTTCTGTATGCCGAAAAAGTGGGTTTCCATCAGTGCTTGAAAAAAGGGCAGGATATGATCCCGCTCCTTCCTGCTCCTTCCCTGATTAAACAAAAGCTCTTGGATACCCCCTGCCCAAAATGGTGGGGGGGAGGCGGCAGGGATGGATGCGTGTTGCTATGGCAACGCCAAGGCCATCCGGCCATGGGGAGCCGTTGGGAAGCGGGTCAGGATCCGCCGGCGCTCCGGCCATCGGCTCCATGGAGCCAGCCCCACCACGGGCACCTCGGGCCTGGCGCCGTCCACAACAGGATTTCCATTCCCTTCTGGCGTGAATCCCCTTTTCCACCGGCGCCAGGGAAAGCAGGATGAGGCAGAGGGCTGGAGGGGGCTCCCACATCCCTGTTCTGACAACAGGGGGTCAAAGGAGGATTCTTTTCTCCTCCAAAATCACCACCTCCAGGGTGGAGGAAACATGGATAAACACCCGCTTCGGGCAGCGAGGATGGGCCCTTCCTGGGAGAGGCCATGGATCTGCGCCGGTGCCGGCGGATTCAAAGTGACAGTTATGGGCAGAGCCCTAATATGGAGAAACACTTGAGTTATTAGAGGTTTTTTTCTCTTGAACCCATCAATGGCAGCAGAGGGGAGGGGGCAGCAGTGGCCGCTCTGTCTTTGCCATCACAAAAATTCCATGTCCTTTAGCAGATGGATATTGGATGGCCCTGGGAAAACAATGTGATTAAGGGATCAGGGAGATGCTATCACTCTCCACAAGAATAACCCAGTCAGGAGGAATAAAAACATGCCATGGATACGTATTTTCCAGGTAAATATTGTGGTGGGAATGGATTGGAAAGTGGCTCAGGACAGGGCATCCACGGCAGCTCTTGGGTTTGGTTCGGACATGGGAATTTGGCTCTTGGTGATGCTGCTCCATGTTTGCTGCCAGTGAGACCCTCTAGGAAGCGGAAAACTGGGAATTGGCTCTGCAGGTGATGAAATCGTGTTTGGTTGGGGCTGCGGATTGGGAGGAAGGGGCTGATACTGGCCCCCACATCCGGATGCGATCCAGTGACCAGCATAGAAACCCCATTTAATATTGATCGGAAAAACAATTCCCAAATTCGTAGCATGCTCTAACATCTGGTATTCAAGGTGTCTCCAAGGCTCTTGGAGAGCAGGACACGTCACCATCTCCATGCCAGCAAGTGGCAGCCAGCGGAGCAGGGTTGGGACCGCTCTGGCAGCGGCATCCCAGCAAATTCCCCATCCTGCAGCTGCCAAGGGGTGAAACAAGGAAAAACTAATGTTGGATGTGCTCACAGGGATTTGGATGATTTTTTTTCCCCTTTTACAGCACCTTTCCTGTACGTGGCATTTTGCAATGCTGCATGTATTAACTCACTACTGTTAGCCAAGGCACCCTCGAAGCCGGAGCAGTGCATGGAGCACCAGCGACAGCCGAGCTGCCATCCATCCCAGCAGGATTTCAGGATCGTCGTCCTGCAGTCGGCAAAGAGACGGGCTGGAAATCAGAGCTGGAGATCCGGGGAGCAGGGAGCGTTTTGGGCAGCCTTTCCCTGGGCTAAACAACTGCGTCCTGCCAAATTGCTGCAAATAGGAGCTAAATAGAAAAAGCCTTTAAAACTCCCAGGGAATATTGTCACCGCAGGGCATGGGAAGGAGGGATAGGGGGAAGGTAAGAGGAAGAGTGCAGGGAAATGGGCAGTGAGGAAGGCAAAGGATGCGCTGGCTGGTGGCTCCTGGGAGGCCCTTGTTGGGATCCCCGCTCACCAGGAGAAGGGATTTGAGCCTGCAGATGTGCTTCAGTATTGCCAGAAATTCTGGGAGCATCCAGGTTGCTCCAGGACGGGAAAACCTGAAGGGATTGAAAAGCCACGGCCGGACCGTCCGCCACATTCTCAGCTTCCCGATTTTCCTCCGGCGCAGCCAGGGCAAGGAGAAGGGCCACCAAGAGCTGATTTTCCAGGCAGTGCTGCCCTCTCGCTCCCGCAGCTCTGCAGACGCGGAGGGGCGAGGAAAACGGCTTTCATGGATCGGGAAAAACGGCACAGAGCCTCTTTGGAGGGCCTGAAACGTGTCCCAGCAGCTCCGGCAGCGAGGCCCAAAGCCATGTGGCTCCTCCCGAGAGCTGCTGGACACCATATATATATATAGACATATCATATATGTATGCGTGGTCCAGGCAGCCTCCCAAGAAAGCCGGAGTAAAGACAAGCACATGGCGACAGGGCATCCGAGGGGGAAGGTGGCTGGCAGGGCAGGAAAAGCTCCATTCTGATCCCAAAAGCGGAGCCGCTGCCAGCTGTTTTTCTGGTGTCCCCTCGCTCCGCTTGCCGGCTCCTACCTGCTCCTTCTGCGAGTGCGTATCCCTGTCCAAACCCAAAGCGTGCGGAGCCCAACGTTAAAAGCGGACTCTGTGCAAGAGGAGCAAAGGGAGGAGGCCCCTGTGGTCGCATCCATGGGGAGCTGCGCGGAGTTGGGGCTGGAGTTGAGCTCCCCGTCAGGAATCAGGGTTGTGCCAAACACTCCTGGCTTTATCTTCCCAACTTCTTGCTAGCCGAGTCCTTCCACAGCACCCTGAAATTTAGCTAAATCACTCAGGTTGTAAGAAATTAGTTAATTAAGTAAATTAAAAAGCATTCCAAGCCTTAGAGCGCCGTTCTGTCTCAGCTTCATGTCACGCCTTCCTTCCTGCTCCTGCATGGGAGGACAAGGGGGGTCACACGGTTGTCCCTTCCCGTCCCGCGGCCCCAGCAGAGCCGGGATGTGAACTGGGCCACAGGCGCTGTGGGAAAAGCTGTTGAACCTGTAATTACAGCCTGGCTTCCAAGCAGGTGCCCGAGGGGGCTACACCGAGGCTGCAAATGGAGATCTGCACTCTCATGCGTTCCAGCGCATGGGTTTGCTGCTGTGACAATGTTCTTCTAATTGTATCAGTGGGATTTTTGGGCTTCTGAACTGGGAAAATACAGGAAGTGCTTGTGGGAAATGCAAAATATAGTATGCTGTGCTGTGAGAGCTCACCCTGACAAGGTCTTCATGGGGATCAGCAATGATTGCTGAGTGTCCGAGTCCATCTCCAGCTGCCTCCAACAACCCCAGCTCATCCATTGCTGCCCTGCAGCATCGACCCTGCCTCTAAATCACCTGTTTCCACGGCAGGTGATTTATATCCACCCCCCTTGTGCCAGCACTGGCCTTTGTGGTAAATCCATCTCTCTGCAGTGAAAGGATCTGACAGTCTCAAGAAGAGGCAACACTCCTGCCTGGATAAACTCAGGAAATGTTCCCAAGGGAATCAGCTGGAGTATCCCATCTCTGCATCTTCCAGTGCCACGGAGCAGTTGATGAAATGCAAATGGGAAATGCTGAGCTGATAGGAGGAAATCGCTCAACACAAAATGTAATCCGTCCCCGGGACTTGTTGCAATGAGAAGTCATTCAGGCTGCGAATGCAGCAAGTTTCCAAAGGGCTTAGTCATGTAATTGCCTGTCGAGAATATACAGAGATGATATATTTAATGATAACAAACAATCTGGAAAGCTTAATCAGCCTCCTGCTTCAGAGCTTGAATGATTAGAAATGGGGATAAGGTGTCGCATGGAGGAAAAATTCCCTGTCCTCCGAAAAAAAGGGGGTTCTCATAAATTTTCCTCAAGAAGGTGGTGTGAAAGGAGACAGGGAATGGTCAGGCAGATCTTGGCGAGATGTCACCCAGGGGTAAGAATTGTCCCTTAACAGCATTTGCCACCTTGGTGACAGAGAAATCCCACACCCAGTCCTGCTTCGGGTGGTTATCCATGTGTTCCCTGCTGGCCGTGAGGTAGGGAAGGGAGGTCAGGGCACGACGAGCTGGTTGGACTTTCCATAAAACTCCGCTTCTGCAGGCAACAAACGGCAGCTTGGGAGGAGACGCTGCAGGGACGTGGATGAAGGCCCTGGCAGGGCTCAGGTGTCGTTCTGTGCTCCACGTGCCGCGGCTTTGGGAGCTTCCTTGCTGGCACGCGCAGAGAAAACAGCCAGGATTTGTCTTGTGACCCTCGAGACTTTCCAACGAGAGGCTGGGATGTTGTGTCTACACCCACAACCATGGGCTCCACGCATTTCCAGGAATGAGGAGGCCGTTTCTCCGGTTAGGGCTGGAAATGCAGGCAGAGTCCTCTGCTCCGGGGTGCCCGCAGCTACTTGCAGGGAAACTGGTCTTTCCCGCTGTCCACAATTTAGGTCTCTGTCTTTGCAAAGCAAAGATCGAGCGATCGGTGTGTCAGCATGCAGGCCGCCTTCCTGAATAAATACAAGAGCTGCCCAATTACTGGATATTACTTTTTTGTTGTCTTGGAGTGGCTGAGCTGGAGGAAATGCTGTCCCCGTAACGCAGCTGCATGGAGTCATTGGCTCTTAGAGCCTCCTGGTCAAGCCTGTGTATTTTGAAAGCAGCTCTCCTGAAGTTCCCAGCAGCTTTTGGCTTGGTTTGGGAAGTAAAATTTAAAAAGTGCCCCCTCAAATTTTCCTGTTCCACAGAATAATTTAACAGTTGGGGGTAAAACTTTCTCTAGACTGGTTTTTAATTTAATAAAGTTGCACTGTAGGCTGTGAAAACAAAGCAGCTGGTGGAGCTGCCTGTGTCTCTCCGAGGTTGAGCAAGAGGTTTTCCTGGGAAGGGAAAGTAGCCGGGCTGCTCAGCCAGGCCCCAAGGCTACTTTATGGGATCACTGGGTCTGTTTCATTTTCCAGCTAAATCCTGTGTCCTCCGTGAGTGTTTGGTGTATGGAGCTGGGGGAGGCTCTGCTCCCAGGAGCACAAATCACGGGAGTGCAGGGTTTGCTTTCTCGTAGACTATGGTGCTGGTTCAAAGATGAGATCCCAAGATCCAGGTAAGCCGGGCTTCGTAACCCGAGGACTGGGGAGTCTGGATGCCCATGGAGGAGCTGGATTTGGGCATGTCACTTTGATGCTTAATGAAGAGTGCGAGTGACTGAGGCCCCTTCTGCGGTCAGCGGAGGGAGAAAGACCCTCTAGTAAGTGCCTTAGAGGTCGTGGTGGAGCGAACCACCATCTGGAGGTGCCTTTTCCACTCCTTAGATGGAAGATGAAGCCCGGGATAACTGTGATGCCAGGTCTGTGCCCCCCATTGCAAGCCAGGGAAGCTATTCTGCATAGTTATATGGAGACCAAAGAGGAAAACAGGGAACAGGAAGGAGGAGCAGCCACCGAGGAGCACCCAGCTGCAGACAGGGAGGCTGCCGGAGCCGCTCCGGGCCACGCGCATGGGGTTTCCAAGCCAGCCCTCCGGCCGGCACACACTGTTATTGTCTTAAGCCAAAATAGAGCGGTCTGAGCCCTGTTTTAAAGGCCGCAGTCGCTCCTCCTGCTCTCGGCATTCAAAGAGTGCAGGCGGCCTGGCTGGCTGAGAAAATCAGGTCAAACAGAAATGCCTGGCAACCTTATCCTAAACCGCAAGCCTGCCAGCCCCTCCAGTCAGCTTTTATTAAAGAGCCTGAGTGTTAAGTTCAGCAGTTCTCACTCTTTCTCTCCAGAAAAAAAAAAAGAAAAAAACAAGAAAAGAAAAAAAAAAAGCTACTAAGCTACTACGGCCTTTGATCGTGTCCCAGGATTGTTTCTCTGCTCCAAAGGCAGGAGGTTGGTGTAAACAAGCCAGCTGCAAGTGAGGCCTTTAGATCTGAGAAGCTGTTCTGCTCCAGGAGACACGATTGTCCTGGGGGAAAAAATAAAATAAAAATAAAATAAAATAAAATAAAATAAAATAAAATAAAATAAAATAAAATAAAATAAAATAAAATAAAATAAAATAAAATAAAATACAATGATAAGCATGTTGTAAGTAGGAGCTCTGTTCGCACTCGCAGGGTGCCCCCATGCCCTCCCTGGGCTCCGGGACCTGCCGGAGGGCCCGTGCTTGGCCGTGCTGTCTCCCCTAGGCCTGGTCTTTCACATATCCCATCGCACGTGTGCGGTGTCTGGAGCAGCACGTTTCCCCTGGGACTGAACAGTGCCTATCGCAAGCAGAAGACAGGGTGTTTCCATAAACCTTGTAAAGCAATAACTCCCTTTAGCACCCTCTCTGCTTGAGCTGAGACTTGATCCCTGGTGCATCAATTTGAGCCATTCCTGCGTGTACAGAAGCAGAGGGAAGCATTTGGTAAGTTAATATAGAAGCTTGTTGTAAGGAAGGACTGTGTTTCCCCCCAGACCATCCTTTTGCCCAGAGCACCCCCAAATCCTGCTCCCAATGCTCTCACAATCATCCAGGCAGCGGTGAACTCGCCAATCCTTGGGCAGAATGAGCACCGAGGACCTGGAGCTCCACATGGTCCCAAGGGCAGGAGGAAGGATCGGAGTGGTGGGAAAGCAGAAGAACTGGCTGCTAGAAGGGTTGAGGTGCTGCAAGTTTGGCTCAAACTCAAGTTCCTGCTCCTCTAACTAAGGGGTCCCGTTGTGTCATTTCCCTGTGCCTTTCCTCCTAAACCAAATAAACTCGATACTGGCAGAAGAGGGTTTCAAGCACTAACATTTCACCTGCAGAAAGACTCCTGCTGTCCCTCCCTCATTAGGCTGGTATAAATGAGATTACCCTAGGTATAATTAACACAAAACATGGTTCTGGTGTCAGAGACCCTGCCTGCAGCCCGGGCGTGTGCTGCAGCCTCCTGTGATACCGGCTGTTATCTCTCGTGTGCATTGGGTGGCCAGGGCTTCTCATGGATCTCTGAGCGTGATAGCCTCGGGCCACCGAGCCGCCTCGGCAAGCCCTTGTCCTGAGCTTGCCCAAATTCGCCCACACAAATTACGCTTGCTCTGTTCCGTGTTTGCTAGCACAGAGCTCCAGGGACAGCCAGGAAAAGTGGGTGCTGTCCCCAAAACCCTCCTTTCCTCACACTGTGCAGTGAGGACAGATAAACTGCCGGTGACACAGGTCCCAAACTGTCACATTCAACAGCCCAAACCATTAAAAACGCAAGACTCAAGGCTGATGCTTTGCAGTGTCTCAGCCCAAGACACAGTGGTGCAGGGGATCCTAGAGAGGTTCAGGCATCCTCTGCAGGGATGCTGAGGGGTGCACGCTCAGATTTATTAGCTCCCGTGACAAAATGACACAGTTTTATTATTCATGGAGCCCCCAGGGCTCCACCATGAAGTTGGCCTCACTCACACTGGAGTAATTTGGGGATGTTGCACCATAGCATGGCAGAAGCCAAAGTAGACCTTCACCAGGAGGAAATTTAAGTATTAATAGGGGTTCACTACCTGCTTCTTTCTGGTGGGCTGACTCATGTCAGCGGGGAGGTTTTTGTGTAACAGGAGAGCGCAGCTTGGCAGAATTAGCTGCATCCTCACTAGGAAAGCTTGCCAGAGCAACCGATGACGTTCCTATTCTGGTGAAGGGCTCGGAGAGGCCTGGGGCAGCCAGGCCTCGCTAACAGGAGCTACTTGTTCCACAGGCTTCATGTTGGCAGCACTTCTTAGGCCGCTGAGGAGCTGAGGATCAGGGGTTCGCATCAGCAGGGTGCATGGGGCTAGAGTAGAAGTTACACCTCTATATGGGCAAAATCCTGCAGCAGACATGGCTTAACTCAACGGAGCTGTGCTGAGTTTAATACAGCCCTTCCCTCTGGATTTGTCCTGCAGTGTCAAACAAGCCACAGCGGCCCAAATGGCTTGGAAGAGGCGGCACGGCAGAGGAGGGCTGGGATATCCATCATTCCCTGCAACCATCTGACAGGGAAAGGGATCCAAATGATCCAGCTAGACCTCCACTGGCTCCAGTCCTGTGAAAAGATCATTATTATGATAAACAAGGCTTGAACTAACTTCTAACTTAAACCACACCTGCTTGATCAGAGCACGAAAGCTCAGACTTTCGGGACCCAAGTCTCCAGCTCAGAGCTCTCTGCAGCTGGAGGGACATGGTCGCATTACAAAGCCATTTTCCAAGCCTGTAATCTTGCCGAGGACGTGCTGTTTGTTTGCTTACTTTGTGCATGTGACGACATGCCCTGTTCCATTTCCCTGCACGGGCAGTTTCCTCTTGTTGTTTGTGTGATTCGCTAGCAGAAACAATCATAGAAAACCTTATTACAGTGTCAGGAATCTTTGTAACATTGCTCTAAAAATGGGAGAGGAACACCGAAATTCAGGAGGGAGGGCAAAATTCCTGTTGGAAGGTTTCAAACAAGCTGTCCCTTTAACATGGACGTGTTATCGCAAAAACTACTGATCCCAGAGTACAGTGCTTTGTTTTAATGTCCAGAGGGCAAAACCGGCTGGAGGGGGAGAAATGCACACTGGGTTGTGTAGTCCAAGCTGTCCTGTCTGCAAACACAGGGAAACCTGGGGCCACACATGAAAAACAAAACAAAATAAAGAAAAAAAGAAAAAAAAAGATTATGTGCTTGGCTGATAATGCTGGGCTCATAAACACAAAGAATGAGTATTGCTCTATACATTATAGAAGCTACACTTAAGTCTATATACACTTTTTGGTCTGTGTTTCCAGTCTGGATCTGCATTTCCTTTGACTTCACATGAGAAGGCCCTTCACAAACTAAATATTTGTTACTTCCTACTGGCGGGCTGAAAAATTGGTTTCTGGCAGCCATGGGAGGGCAGGTTGTAGTGTGGCACTCAGGCATGATCCCTCGTGGAGGTTTTTGGAGAGGTTTGAAGGGCACAAAACACAGCCCTGTAGCGGCCCTGCAAATAAACAGAAACTTCCTATGTTTTAGCCTATCTCACTCATCTGAATTTGGGAAAAGACAGTGTTTAACGGTTAAAGCACCTGGCAAGGAGCTGGAATGATCTGGATTCTCTGATCGTCTTCACCGCCGATCCCAAACCCAACTTGGCACGACTGTAATTTTCCCCTTGGGAAAAATTAAAAGCATTGGACACAATTAATTCTTATTGCATTAGTAATTGTTTTCCCAATGGTAGTTACAGTGTAATAGGAATACCGGATGGTTACACCTGGTGAGGAACCGCGTTAGTGGCAATAATGACTGTGATAACTCCAATAAAATGTTGTATTTTTGTGGGGTACAGGAGCCTCAGTCAAGGCTGGGGCATCAGTTAATCCTGGAGCTAAGCTTGATATTAAAATGTCTGCAGGAGGAAAATTAAGCAAACACAGAGGTCTCCACAGCTCTGGGGCCTCATGGAGAAATGGGGGATGTGGTTTGGGGGCATCCATCAATGCCATGATGAATTTATGCCGGCAAAACGTTCTGGGAGACGTTTCCTCAGAAAGGAGGAAATTGCCATTTTTATACCAGGAGGGTGTCACGGTAGTGGGGGTCGCGAGGGAGCTGTGGAACCCTCCGAGGTTTGAGCCCATGTTTTGGGGCTGATGCTGGGATGAAGATGGCAAACATGGGCTGCCCGAGGGGCTTGCGGCACCCCAGTCCCTGAATGCCATCTGGAACCACCTGCACTGGGAAAAACAGCTAGGAAAAAGGGCTGAATGAGCAAGGGGGGATGAGAGTGGTGGATGCGCAAATTTAGGGGGAAAAAAAGGAGAGAAAATGGAGGTGGGGAAAAGGAAGGGGTGTGAGGGCCCAGCAGGGATGGTGCAGGGGGTGATGAGGGGCACCGAGAATGATGTGTAGGGTGAGGGGGGCAATGGGGAACAACAAGGGCCACCATGATGCTGTGTTGAGACTCAGGAAGGAAAAAAGGGGGAAAAATGGATGGGCGAACAGGAAGGGGTGAGAGCTGGTCTGAACAGTGTGCGGGGCAGTGGGGGGCAACGAGGACGATGCGTTGCAGGGGCCACGGAGCCGGCCTTGTTCAGACTCGGGTGAAAGAAAGGGGGGAAAGGGGCAGGATAAAATGGAGGGAGGGCGGGAGGGAAGAGGCGCTGGGGCTTGGTAGCAGCTGCGCCTCTGCCCAGGGCACTGTGGCGGCCCCTGCCCGGCTGGGTGGTGGCGGGGACCGCCGACCCCGAGGCCGGGAAGCGCCGGGAGAGGCCGGGAAGCGCCAGGACGAGCCGGGAAGCGCCGGCGGGACCCGCCGCTTTGGCCGGGCCGCCCCCGAGGCGCCGCGGGCCGAGCCCGGGCTCGGCCTCGCCTTCCCGGCGTGCAGCGCGCGCCGCCCCAGTCCCCAGCGGGCCGCCATGTTGTCGGAGTGAGAGGGCCGCGGGAGAGGCAGGCGGCGAGCGGCCTGGGGGGGGCCGGGATCCATCTTCATCCAGCCGCTCCGCCCGTGAGTACCGCTCCCGCGGCCGCCCCGCGCCGCGCCGCGCACTCCCGGGCAGCCGCCGCCGCCGCCGTCTTGGCGGGCAGCGGCCGCGGAGCGCTGCCAGGCCGCCCCGAAGGGCGAGCGCTGGCGGCGGCGGCGGCGCCGGGCTCGCCCGCCCGCCCGCGCTCGGCGGCGGCCGCGGCCCCTTCTTTGTTCGCGGGGGCGGCGCGGAGGCTCCGTGTCGCATCCCCGGGGCGGCGGGAGCGGGGCTGGGGGGGGGGATTGTTATGGGGCCTGGGGTGGGGAGCGCCCCCCCCCCACACCGTCCACCGGGAGGATGGGGGGGGGGCGGTCTCCGTTCGGGGTGTCCCGGTTCGTCCCGGGGGGTTCTCGGTGCCGCCGGGGGCTCCCGGCCTCGGGGCAGGGCTGGGCCGAGGCCCCTCTTTGTTGCCCGGCGCTTGGGCTGGGGGGGGGGGCCCGGGCCGCGGCGCTGCGGGCGGGTCCCCCCCCCCGCGTCCCTTCACCCGCCCCTCGGCCCCCCCAAACGGCGAGGGGGCCCCGGGGGGCCCTTGGGGAGGGGGACGCGGGGCTCCGCGTGGGCTGCAGGCACCTGGGGGCTGTTTTTCTCCTTTCTCCCTATTTTCCTTTCACATAATAGCTCTAATTGACCATTTTTAATTAAAAAAAAAAGCCACCCGTGTTTTGCCCTGAACTGAGAAATATTTTATTTCTTAATTATTTTCCTTCCTTCTTTTTTTTTTTCCACATTTAATAACTTTGTCCTTAGCCAAGCTTTGTTTTTATGTTATTATTGTTATTATGAAGCCGATGGCGAGGAAGGAGTTTGGGGCTGGGGGGGCCCGAGGAGGCGATGAGTGGGCGCCTTGCTGGGTGATGGTTCTGCCTGCTTCCTGGCAGCTTTTCAGGGAAAACATGAGCTTTTTCCCCTTAAAAAAGGGAAAAGTTCTCGCAGGCCACGCAGCGCCTGAACAATGGGGAGGCCACTCGAATTCCCAGCCTAACTTCTCCAAGGAAAAAACAAAAAAGAAAAAACAAAACAAAAAACCCCAGCTGTGTCCCGGATTCAGTGGCACCTCCAAGTTTTGTTGTTGAGGGGAGCCCCCTGTCAGGCCTGTTTTGGAGGTGTCCGTAACGCTGCTTATTTTTGTGTTATTATTTTTGTTGGGGCGGGAGGGGAAAGGCCAGACCCTGGTTTTCCAACGGGCTTCGTTCCCCCAGCTCAGCTAAATAGGAGCCTTTGTTTGTACATGTGTGGCTCTTCTCGGGAGCCGTTTCCATTTGAGCCGTTTATTCCGGCTTTTTAGCAAGAGTTGGGTAAAAAAAAACCTCTCCGGAGCCATTAGATGTTTGGGGTGGTGCAGTTTGCAGCTGCCGGATGCCTAACGAACGCGTGTTGTGTAGGTGACTGCACATATTTCCGATGCTCGGTGTGCTTTGAATGACAGTATTCAGCTGCCTGCTACATTTAACACGGCATTTCTATAAAAACCCGGCCTGGAACTAAGCGTGAACTACCCACAATTCTCGTTTCCCCTTTGCTCCCTTTCAAAATGTCTCCTTTGCCAAGTTTTCTGGGCTCCTTTAGGGCCGCCTCGGCCACGCTGCATGAAAGAGGAAGCGTCTCGGAGCGCGGTCGTGCGGCTCTCGCTGGTACCTCTGCTAGCTCTTGGCTGAGATTTTCTCCAGTCCCAAAAAAGAAAAGAAAAAAATATATAAATAGATATACATATAGTTTTCTTTCTTGCTTTGCTGCGGCCTGGAACTCAACAGCTTCAGTTATTTCTTTATTTGAAGCTCTGAGTGTTTTATCCACGTGCATAAGTGGACAAGGCCCGAAATGCCTCCCTTCTAATGGCTCTGTCTGTAAACAAGCAAGTTCCTCCAAAATCCTTGTTTTCAAAGGCTGAATTTTCCCGTCTTTGAGGAAAAACACCACTTTTGTTTATATTCTATTATTGATTGTTTGTTAAAGATGTTTTAATCCCCCTTTAGGGCACTAAGTCTCTATGGACAGTTAAAAGAGAAATCATTTTGCCCTGTTTTGAGGAAGGAAAGTTATGTAGCTGTTAGTGCTGCTCAGACTTGCACATGTAGATTTGTGCGTTTTGATGTTTTCATTGAAGTTTCTAGAGCTATTCATTATATATATTTGCAAATTTTTGCAGAATCAGAATCATAGAATCCTACATTCTCATTTTAACTGTTTGTGACTATTCACCCCCATGCCTCCAAAAGCTTGGTAATATGTGAATTTCTTACTGGTAATCCCATCTTTTTCATATTTTTTTGTTTATTTCTTAAGAGACACTGGGAGCTTTAGTTGTTCATTTCACTGTTGTGAAACACTTTATTATGTTTATTACCAAAACACTAAAGGAAAAATACCAGTAAATCAGTGTATTGTTTTTTAGAAAATGAGTGATGGATTAGTAATATCAATCATAATGCTTTAAATAATAAGTGTCTGAGAAATCTGATAGGGATTTCCAGACTTTCCGGAAGACAGTAGCATTTGAATGAGTAGAAATATCTTAAATGGTGCATTTATTTAAACGTGTAAAACACCTTGCAAAGTTATTTGTTTACATGGTCAGGGAGGTGAGGAGGGAGGTGACAAGGCCCCTTGTAGATGTAATCAAAACCATTTTGTTGTGCTGCTTTTAACCCTTTTCCTTCTAAAATAGGAGTGCTACACTCTATTAGTGGGATAAGTCTGAATATTTCAGATCATAGATAAGGCTTGGGGCTTTTTTTTTTTTTGTCAGCTTTTTCTCCCCGTCACCGAATTGTTCTTGGAAGTTGCATGTCGTGTTTCACTTCTGTTCAGAATCACTACAAGGAGCAGAGGGGGAGACAGAGCCTCCTTTCAGGCCCTTCCGAGGGGCTTGCAGGAACAGGGCCAAGGTTTAGAGCAGGCAGGGTGCAGCAGGAAAAGTCCTCTCTGCACGTAGGCAGAGGTGGTAGCAGTCACCAAGGGCCCAATTGCCCCTTGTTTCATCCTTGAAGTGATCCGCGATCTTATGGGTTGTACATAGGTAATTAAAAAATAAAGAAATTCAGGCTGTAAAACATGCTCTGAAATACCAATTCCATTTCAATGTGCTTTCTGCACTGGGCAAGTGTTGCATAACAAGGGAGAAGCACTTCTCTGCTCACATGTGTGATGTTTTCATTGCTTTCGCCATCAGAATTGTAGTTGCACTATACCAAATAAACTTTTACTGGGCTGCTATCAAAATATCCTGGAGGGTAGTAAATTGATAAGTTGCTGTCAGCTTAATCTGTTGCTTGTCCCGTGTGTAGATAATTCTGGCCATGTGTGAATAATTTGGGATATTTGGGTAATTCTGATAACTAGTTGAGCTTTTCCCGTGTGTCATCTGTGGCTGAACGGACCCTGCTGGCTGCTCCGGCTCTGGAAGGTTCTGCCGATCTCGCAGGCACTAAGAGGTTGGCTGGTCTTTCTCCAGGGAATCCCATATAAAACGTGGAGATATCTCCTCATCTCGGAGCCAAAGACAGCTCCTGAGTTTGCAGGGCAGGGTGTGCGATATTTGAGACCAGATTAATGGTAGAAATCTAAGGTTTCAAGTTTACATTTGCAAAAGGGGTTGTATTTTGTGTTACTGAATGAGCACATCCTCACGTGGAGGGCTTGGGGACTCTGTAACTCGTCAGCTGTGAACACGTGGCGGGTGCCAGTGTTGTAATTCCAGCAGTTTTTGTAGCACTGCTCTGGAGTTTTGGCCAGCCTAGAGCATTTCCACTGCACGGTGGTCTGCTTCCAGTGCAGTAGGCACCTGACATGGATCCTGCATGTCAGATTTGGCACTCGCTGTTTCTCTGTTAGTTTTAAGGTGGGTGTCTTATTTAATATTTCAAATTGAAGCTCAGTGAGTTTCTTCCCTTTCTGTCTCCCTCTGCTTCTCTCTGTCTGTTCCTCCTGCCCCTGCAGGTGTTGGTGGAATGAGCGTTGCATGTGTCTTGAAGAGAAAAGCAGTGCTCTGGCAGGACTCGTTCAGCCCCCACCTGAAGCAGCACACTCAAGATACAGCTAATCCCAACATGCCTGTTGTACTGACATCTGGAACAGGGTCCCAGGCTCAGCAACAGCCAGCTGCAAATCAAGCCCTTGCAGCAGGGACACACTCCAGTCCTGTTCCCGGATCCATAGGAGTCGCAGGCCGCTCCCAGGACGACGCTATGGTGGATTACTTCTTTCAGAGGCAGCATGGTGAGCAGCTTGGGGGAGGAGGAAGTGGTGGAGGCGGCTATAATAACAGCAAACATCGCTGGCCTACTGGGGATAACATTCATGCAGAACACCAGGTAAAAAAAAGTTAAATGTTTCTAAACTGAACGTGTTGAATGAATCAATTTACCATAGATGCTTTTAATGAAACTTTTTTTTTTTTTTTCAGGCTTTAGCTGGTTATGTGGTTATGTTGTCATTAGAACGGTCATGCTTCTGTTCTCTGTTTTCTTTTCAGGATTGCGATGCCTTGCTAGCTATAAACCATGATGTTGTTGTTCTTGAGGGTGTTCAAATTCCAGTCCACTCTCTGTGACAGTTGAACGTATCTGTTTGCCAAATTTATCATTGCCTTTATTGATTTTTGTATGTGTGAACCAGTTTAGCAGTGACTGCTGCAGCTTGCTTTTTTTTTTTCTTTTTCCAAATCTGTTGCTGTAGTTAAATAATTCTTATGTAATGTTATTACAAAACTGCTTTAAAAGCCAATGCATGTAGGCTGAGCTTGTGGCATTCCCAATATTGAAAAACACCGTTCTGGAAGTAGCTTGCAGTGTGTGTTACTCTGCTTTTTGCTTAGTTTTGTGGGTTTTGTTACAATTGGGGGGCAGCTCTATTAATGGGTTTAGCTAAATGGAGAAGACAGTGGTAAGAACAGCATGAAATAGTACTTGTAGAAGCAGAAGTAACTCTTTTTTCTTTTTTTTTTTTTTTTTTCATTCACCTTATATCTCCAAAAGAGTAGTGGGCCAAAACGTGCCTTAGTGGTAATGTTTACTAGCTAGATGTCTCTCCCCTAGTTTCATTGTGGGATGTATTACGAGGTAAATGTGTGTGACTCACTGCAGCTTTTCTGAGCTGTAAGAAACCCTTCAAATATAGTAATGACCTAAGGAAGGATTCTGCCTCTCCTAGAGAGGCATGGGCGCAAAACTGAGTCGTAAGCGCATTTTAAAACCGAGCGATTCCCACAAATCTTTTTAGAGCAGCAGGAATGAAGCTTTTATGACCCTCCTTAACATCGCCTGCCTCGAGGTTTTGAAACAAAAACGAACAAGCCCTCGTTCTCCCACTGTGCCTCTCTGGGGGGTGTGTTGTCATCTGGACCATTTAAAAGCAAACATTGCAGGGAATTTTGCAACCTAGCCAAAGTCAGTGTGTGCATCAACAAGGAAGTAAACCCAAATGCCCTGGTAATTTCGGTTCTGTACGAAAACCAGCGGAAAGTACTGTAATGTGAAGCAAGCGGCCCCAAGCATACTCTAGTTTTCCCTTCTGTGGAAACAAAGTATTTAGTTAAATTGTAATTTTAAAGGAAATACTGCATTGAAGTAAAATGCATTTTTTTCACTATATAAGCTTATAGTCAGCTTCAAGAGCTGTAGATGGAAGGGGTCTCAATATGCTTTAGGTCGTGTAGGAATCAGTAAGCAAAAAATTCCTACTGAATGGCTTCATTTTTTTAGATTTAAAAAAAATCATGCAGTCTAGCATGGAAACGCTTAGACAGAGACAACTGCTGTTTGGATATTTTTTGTAAAGATGACTTAAAAAATTGAACTACCTGTCATGAAATTCCTAATCCTCTTTTCCTCCACCTTTTGCTTTTCACTCCCTTTCTATGAAAATCCCTAAAAGCAACGACAACAAAATGTATTGGTGGCGAAGAAAAAGAAAAATCTTGTGGTCATTAAAAATTGCACTGTTGCTTTGTTTTTAATTACTTATTTTTACTGTGTTTGTTAATAACCTAGTTATTTCTAGTGACACTTTCTAAGAAACAATCCCTCCTGGTGTCAGATATGTTACTTTTCCTCCTCTTATTGTTTTTTTTTTTTTTTAAAGTTGTTCAGTGAAATAATAGTAGCAATTGTACCACTTTTTTGTTTTCAAAAATTTCTTAGTTTATACTATTTTGAATGAACTTAAAACAATGTAGGTGCTTTTTTGAGGCAGAACACTTCTAAGATGATCGTGTGGACAAAATATGCCTGCAAGATTAGGTTCATGATGTTGCATATGATGTGTTCTGGGTTTTCCTGCCATGCGACCTGAAGCATAAAGTTTTATCTTCAATTACACTATGGTATTTTTTCTAATCTGAGTTATTTCCTAATGGTTTTTATGTGCCTGTAATGTGTTGTACATGTTTGGTACTTTACATGCTATATCCATCTTTCAACTCATCTTTATACTTAAGTCAACACTGCTGGATGGGACAGTGACCATTTTCTTTCACTTTCTATTGTATAGGATAGTGATTGCTGTGCAGTTACAATTATATATTTATTGTTTCAGGCTTTCTTGAGTCCTTTTTCTAGGATGCTCTGTGTGTACCTCAGAGTTTTACTCATGGGAAACAGTGCATAGGGCATGTGTAAATCTTGCTAGTGCCGTTTCTATTGACTTTTTGGTCACCCATCCTTGCAAATTTGTCACCTTTAGTTACAAATCCCTTGGAGCAAGGAATAGTTTTACGCATACAAAAATCCTTGAATTCAACTTGGGGTTAACTGGAGTAGAGCTGAGTATTCCCTGCAAAAATAAAAGAAATGGAAGGAGGTGCTGACACTTGTAGGAAGATGGGATGTGATGGGATGGTTTAAGGGACGGTTTGTTGGACGTGGTGTCAGGTTTGTTCCGCTGAACTTTTGCGTTAAAGGTAGAGGCAGCGAGGGCCCTACTTGATGCTGAAAAACTGTTTGGGAAGATAAGTAGCTAGAAGATAATGGAAAGTCAGAAAAAAATAATTATAGGGTATTGCAGGTTAATATCTACCTAGAGCTTAGAAGGTCATAATTAAAGGTAGAGTGATTATTATTATTTTCTTAATTGTTGAATCCTAGTTTCTTCAGTCTTACGTATGTGGACAGCCATCTATCTCTGTCTGTATTGGTGATAATACTCCTGTGATTCTTCCAAATGACAGCATTTCATCGTGTGTTGTTGAAGGCTTATGAATGTTTTGAGTCATAATTTACATACAGTATATCCTTGCTTTTCATTTTTTTGATTGCACTTGCTATTTCTCCTTGTCATTTGCTCATCCTCTGACTAGCAACTCTACAGATTCAGCAGTGAAAAGCTTTTGTAGGGGTGGCTTAAAAAGAACTTGCTTTCTGGCCACAATGAAATAGTGGCATCTCGATGTAGACAGGAAGTTTGGGGATAACAGGAAAAATGCTCATTCTTTTGATGTTTTGCTTTTTTTCCCCTACTCCATGAGAGAGGAGAAAATATGTTTTTCATTATATGTATTTTTATATATAAATAAAAGAGGCCGCAGCTTCTTTTCATATGCACGTATCAAAGGTACACGGCCCATCAAAACAGACGATATTCGAAATTCCTCTTGCTCTCCTGCAGATGCAGCAGTGAAACAGGCTCTCCTTTTAGATTGGAATCTCTGAACTTCTAGACAGACTTGGAAAACTTTTCATCCCATAGGAAATGGGTTGAGATCGGCCACTTGCTTCCCATTGGTTAGTAAGGAGTTACAAGATGACTCCTGATGACTCACGGCCTAGGTTGGATTTGACTCAGTGATGAAAGTTGGTGTATCTCGCTACAAACCCAAACAGCCACCTACTACTACTAAGGGGAATGAGAAGGCAGCTGAGATGGGCTGCTGGAAGAACTTAATCACTGCCCGACAGGCTTTTAGGAAAACTGCTTTGGTTTGAGGGCCTCTTGGGATTGTGTGTCTTTTGCACGCATGTGTGTTCTTGAACTTCAGTCAAGAGAGTTTCTCTAGTGGTGCCCCCTTCCGAATGCCATTACATGCGTATATTCAATCTCGGACTGAAGTTGCAGTTAGAATAATATGAGTGTTGCTCAGTAGTGGCAAGTGATTTTAGGAATTTACTTTCTTTGAGGCCATGTTTAAGTAATAATTTGAGACAGCAGAGCTGTATGAGGGTTGTCATCTTGAATGTGGGGAATTTTTCCATGTTCAGTTGATGAAGAATAGTGAAAGCAGCAGGGCTGGAATTGAGTTGTGTAGTTCATTTTGTCCTTGGTGTGACTGAGCAACATATTAAGAACTTACATATAAGTGAACACAGAAGATAAGTCTCTGGGCAGCTGCCCTCATAAAACACCGCTGCTCAAACCACACCGTTTGGTGCTGTGTAAATGTCTGGATTTGATTCTTCTTTTGGCAGGCTCCATTACCAAGGTTTGCCTTCAAGTCACGTTAATGCTCTCCAGAATGATCCTGCAAGCTACGCAAGCAGCAGCCCTCATGTTTTCCCCGAGTGAAATCCTGTTTAAGAGACTTTTAATGCTATAGGAAAGATTTGTGTGCCTGTCTCTGGGCAGGTGTATGCTGCATAAGGGCTACAGTGGTCCAGATAATCCGGTTGTCTGTGCTACAGCTGAAGGCATGGGGAGAGTCCTTGAAGGATGTGTCCCTTGCAATATAATCTATGCTTCTGTTCTTGAAGAACGTTTTCTGATGTATGTTTCATTAAATCTGTTGAATTTTCATGAGTACTTCTGTGTATCGTATCGTACTAGCTGGGGCTTTCCTTACATTAGCAGTGCAGTGACTGTACTCACTCAATGCTCGGATAATTAGGAAAGCAATAACTTGCCAGAATCAAGAGTCTAGCTTGGCTAATTTGTTTTGCAGGGTTTTCTCTGTAGTAAATGGGAGAAGGGATATCTTGGAGGAGGGGATTCAGAACACTTTAATTAATGTTTCTGGTTTACTGTGCCCTTTGAAAATCCCTCTTGGGATAGAGGGAGTACAGAGAGATGGGTTAAGTTAGATGTTGAAAGATGAGCGTTGGAAAATCCTTGTCTTGTATAGAAAAATCCTGAAATCTTCTGAAAGGCAATGTAAGAATTTGCCAGTTCTCAATCTGTTGTAGGTTTTGCTGTCCCTGATAGCCATGTGCCATACACCCAACTCCAGTTCAGTTAGCACTAGTAATCTAGTGTACTGGCTTTGGGGTTTCTTCATGTGTTGCTGGAATTTTTGTAGTCTTCATTTTGTGATGTTTGCTTGGAAAGAGAAAAATATTTTCACATTACTGAATTTGAAAATGCCAATGCTTAAAAAGAAAATCCAGTTATACTGCGCTCAGTCCTCTTACGGAGAAGTTCCATTTCCCAAGACATGTTTTGTGCCTCCTCTTCTCGCTAATTTTGGTTTCCCCTTACTGGGTTTTCTGTGGTTTGCTGAATCTCTCCAAGTTGGTAACGTATCTGTGTGTCTGTAAAACACGTTATGATGCTGAAGAAATGGATGTCTTCCGTTGAAGAGAGACTTGACACCAGGTCCAGGCCCTATAATCCGTTCACGGTAGCTTCTACATAATGAACTTGGACAATGAATTTCTCTTACCCCTACTCACCAAACTGTTTCTTTCTGTTCCTTTCTGTTGAAAAATGGAAAAAAAATGCTGAATGGAAGTCTTGCCAAAGCTTGTTCCTGCGTGTTGAATTCAGTGATGCCCATGTCTGAAAACCAGCCCAGACATCACAGGTGTTTTCTGAGATGATTTTGAAGCCGTCTTGGATCGACAGATGATCCTGTAAGGAACAAACTTGCCTTTGTTCGCAGATGCCACGTGATGCTGCGATCCCTCCAGTCAAGCGAGCTCTGAGATATTGTGTTACTCCTTCCTCTTTGCTTGGTTTTACCAGGAGCTACCTGGCTGCTTTAATCACCCTGCACTGAGGCTGTGCAGAGCCCGAGTGACGTTTATTTTGCCGTAACCTCGACCGCTTGCACAAAATCAGCGCCCAAACGCACGTCTGGGAGGCATAAGGTGGTTTTCACTGCGTTTTACCAGCTCCAGCGGGGCAAAGTTAAGGTTACTTTCTCTATAATCCAGTATCGTGACAATTTGTGCCCCAATGGTGGGTGCTTGAGACACCGCAGGGTAACCTAAATTCCACATTAATGAAGCGCTTTCCTCGGTGAATAAAATCTGAGGAAAAACATAATTAGCTAACTAAGCCAGGCCATTCTGAAAGGCTGCCTTTCTTGCATTTATTTCTGTACCCTGAATCATTAATCGTCTTGGCTAAATGCCATGCAGAGCATTAGCCAATCTGCAATTTCAATAGTGTTTTGCTTCGAATGCTAATGGTAGTAGCAATTCTAACGATGAACCCCTTACTACAAAAATAGTAGTTAAACCACCTAATCCTGTCTAATACTTGTGACTTCACATTCTTTACTGACTATTGTTATAAGAGAGCTCTAAAAATAGTGCTGTAATCAGTCGCTGGGACAACATATTTTAACCCTGCATGTAGCTGTTGGTGGCAAGCCGACTGTTGCTAGTGTGGGGTGCTTTTCTCATTGCCAGCTGGTAAATGCTTTTTTTTCCCCCAGATACTATATATAAGCGCATATATGTGTGTGTATGTGCACGCAGAGTAGAGCTCTCAAATAATCTGCTGTGTGAGCCATTCAGACATGACAAACGCAGTCAGTCTCCCACAGCCTAGCGAGAGGCATTTATTTCCATCCAAAATGTGTAAGCCTTTGGTAGTAGTTAATTTAAAAGGCTTTAACAACTTATAAGTATATAAATCACGTGCTGCAAAGCATTTAAGCTGTGCAGCCATTAGAAGCTCTCTCTCCTTTTAAATAATGCCTTAATCAGGCAGTGATCTGACTGAATGTTTCTGATGTTTCTTGTTCTTACTGTCTCAGTACTGTTGTTTTTGTAGACCTGTTGACCGTTCCTGAGGAATGCTTTACTAGGAAATAAAGTTTTTATTTTATCTTATTTTCTCCCCCCCGTTACCGAATTGAGCAAAACCTAGAATATGAAAGCCTAGTGGATGGGAACGTTAAAGTGTGATGCTTCCACTCCATAGTGATTGCTGTGAAAAAGCAATTGAGGTTGAAAAGGGAAAAAGGAAGAAAAAATCCAAGAAATAAACATGCTCCTAAGCTGCTCTGGGTGAGCATTTGTAGTGTAACCCATGCAAACATTAACCCATGAAGCTCGTGCCAGAACTTGCAGTTGTTGGAGGGCTCCCTCTGGGCTTCCTGAGAACTCAGCTGAGCGAGCAAGGAACCCTTGGATTCCTTGGACTGGAGCAAGTTCCCTTGGATTTGTGGTCCCAGAGCCCTGCTTGTGGTTTCTGGGAAGCACAGAGAAGCGTTTTCCAGTAGGATCTGTGGGGTGCAGAGGGGTTTGCTCGCTTGGCCAAGCAGCAGTCCACTCTGTAATTTACTCTGGATCGAAGAAATTTTGCAAACGGATGTTTGCCTGTTACAACTGAACTGAATCCTGTCTTTGCAGCACCTACCTGGCCTCTGTTTCTCAGGTGATTTGTCCTGAGGATTTTGCCTCCTAGTCAGAAATAATGGGGAAGAGGGATATTGGGAAGGTAAACTCTTCCTTAGATTACAGCATTTATGTGGGGAGTAGATCCTAGCAGAAGAAGGTGATGGGGAAAGGGAGTCTTGGAAATAGGTCTGGCAAGTGTATGTGGGAAGCAGCTTTTGGGAGATGGAGAAATCGAGATAGAATTAAACAATAGCGATAGGCAAAAAAAACTGAAATTTTGTTCCATACACAGGTTTTCTCTCTGAAGAGTGTTTAAACCATCTCACCTCCCTGTTACTAGGAAACATTGTTACATGAGGAGAGGGGAAAAAAAGTTCGGTTGGACTCTCCATTGCTATTAAGGGGGATATTTCACCTCTAGTTTTGCTGCTTGTCCATCTAGATGGTTCATAAGTTCCAGGCAAATGAAACTTCCTTCGTGTATAAGGCCAGAGTACAATCCTGCATTACCTGGGGATCATGAAATGAGATACGGTATTACACTTTGAATTTAAAAGTAAAGGTCATATTAAGATTCTGTATTCACCTATATTTGCTTAATATACGCCGTGGTGTTAACACTACAGTTATTGACATTAATATTGACTTAAAATTACAATTCAGGTACTTTCTTTTGGAAGGGGACTTCAGTTATTACAGGATATAAAACCTTGTGTTGAGAACACACACATACACACACACACACACACACACACACACACACACACACACACACATATATATATATAAAATGCTGTTGTGTTCATGCTAATTTGTTGTGTCCTTCACCCCTGTGTTTAGTAATCATACAGGCAGTGTAGGGCCCCATTTCCTGTTCACTTAAGTGGTTGCAGAAATGCTTTTGACAAGTGCCATTTAGCCCTGTGGGCTTTTTTTTTTTTTTTCCCTCTCTCCTAGGTTAAAATTTAACTGCAGGTTTTAAGCAGCAGTAGTGCACTGTGTCCATATTCGTTGCTTCATTTTGGGGTGTATTTATATTGCCTTTTTAGTTATTTTTCTTTCTGTGGGCATGCTGGTGCATAGCTGCTGTTTTTGCAGGCTTCTCTGCTCTGCTTAGGGCAGGTTCTTAGCATTTTTTAAAATTTATTTTTACCATAACTACATATTTGTACATCCAGAGATGCACAGGGACTCTCTGCACACCTTTGGGACTGGAGGGCCGCTTGCTTCCGAGTTGCTATCATTAAGTTTCATGGTGAGTTCCCCTAATCTTAAACCAAAAAAAAAAAGCAAACCACCAAAAAAACACCCCAAACCCCACCACATATCATGGACCTGTGTTAAATGTCTACCTGACATGATGTCTACCTGGCCCAAACTATCTGTGTGCTGCAAGGGGCTGGAAAATCCCCAGCAAATACTGCTAATGCGGGAGGTCGCTGAGCAGTTATTTGGCCGCTTTGAAAGCGGCGGTTGGCCTAGAGATAAATGGGCTGGCGTTGCTGAAGTTGGGCATAGGTAACGGTTGAAAGTGTCCTGTGTTTTGTCTCGTCCTCTCTGAAGTGGCATAGGAAACATGGAAAGGCCTGGATTTCTCTGCAGCATGGGTGAGGCCAAGGGATTTTTTTCAGGAGACTGAAGATTCTGCCCTGGAGCGACGCTGTAGCAAGTAGCATAGTTGTTTCTTGCTTTATTGTGTGTTTTTAAAGGTGAAAATTGGTGAAAATAATCCAGTTCTGGGACACTGAACCAACTTAAGCCCATGCAAAGGAAAGCAACCCCTGTGGTGTCTCTCTCTCTCCCTTCTTAGCATTGCTTGGAGTTGGAGTGCTGGGCAAAGAGGTTCTTGGGTAGATGCTCCTGAACTGAAGGCAGTGAAGCAGCTCTGAGCTGGAGTTGTTACAATGACATCTATTTGTATATTCTTGCATGTGCAAATCACTCTTCTTGAGCAAAACGCTCATTAACTTGCGTAACGCCAGAGTGCGTGTACGGAGTAATGGGAAGGTGAGGGATGTTCTTGTGCAGTGAGATTGCATTGCAGCTCTCTTTCAGTAGCAGTAATATTAACGTTTGGAGATTCTGGGCTTTTATTTGGGGGCCTAGGCTTCAAAGATGAGCTTACTGGATTTCCTGTGTTATCAAAAAGCAATAGGAATTGGTAGAAGAAGGTACCAGTGTAATGTGTAAGGATATGTGCTTTGCTTTGCGTTTAGTTTCGTGGAGGTGGAAATGGAGGTGCTGCTGGCTCGGAGCAGAAGTTGGGTTTCGTTCAATCACCTCTTAAGCACTTCTGCTGCAGCTGCCTTGTCTTCCTGTGGTTCCAAACATTTCTTGAGATCACCTCTTCCTCTGAGGAATCAGGTTCTCATGGGCTACCCAGATGTCAGGGCATTGCTTCCCGGTGCCGCCCGTGCATCTTGGCGTTGCCGGCTGGTTTTTTGCAGAGTTCTGTTTCAGCAGTGAGCCAGATTTTATGGTGATCAAATCGTATCCACATCTAGTGCTCATCTTGCAGCTCAGTCTCTTCTTTTTCCTTTGTGGAGCCCTGCGGTCGTGTTTGACTGTGGCTGTGCTTCACAAATCCCTGTTTGTTTCGGGAATGGATTGTAATGAAGTGAAAGGCTATCAATACATGACCATGTCAGAGTATCGCCTGTTTTTTGCAACGCTGAGGTGTGTAAAAAGATGGACTTGTCATTTTAAATTCTGCCATTTCTTCCTTGAAAGGGCAATGAAGGGAGCCTGTGCTATTTGAACACATCGTCGCATAAGAGAATGTAGGTGAAGAGGTATTGCTATTTAGTATTATAAAAGAGGGGAGCTGTGAGGAGCCCTTTTGAGAGCAGTCTTTGAAAGAGGACTAATAAATTAGTCCATCTTGCAAACAAATAAATAAAATGGTAAGTGGAGGCAAAGGAGCGTGTGGCTGAGAGGAAAGGCTGCAAAATTGGTGATACAGAGGCTCTGAGCATAAAGACTCTGCCCAAAAGTCAGGCACAAAGACCTGATTTAGAAAATACCTTTGTCCGTATTGGTGAAATGGTGATAGGCAGGAGTAAGACTTGGATTTCTGTAATGAATTATTTGTTTTGTTATCAGACCTGTGATAGGAGATGGAGGAGAAGATGCTTTATTTTTAGCTTTTGACAGAGCAATTGAGGCAAGGTATATTTGGGAAGGCAATGTAGGCAGCCCATTTCTGCTGGGTATCATTTAAAAAGGGAGACTAGGGTGGTATTTGCAATCCAAAAAGGTTTGAAGAAATGTTTCCTTCAGGTCCTCAAGAGGAGGGGAAGTGCTCAATTAGGTCTGCAACTAAGCCAGCTGTAAGGCAGCTGGAGTGCACTTAGCCGTTACGTTTATGCTGCTTTTTGCCCTTTACTCCTGCTCTTATCTAGATCTGTGCACCAGCTCTGTAGCAGTGAACTCTCAGGGTGTTCTTTGGTTGCGGACAAATGTGCGTCTTTGTGAGTGAGTAAATGTTCAGCACTGAAGGAAGCCACATAAGCATGTGGGACAGGAGCAGTTTAATGGGACCGGAGCTGCTGAATGGCCGTGGTTTCTAGTGGATGTCCTGGTGGACAAACTTGCTCTGAAGGCTTTGGTGGCGTTGAAGATAAGGGCACTGTTAATAGTGGAGAAAGGAAACTGGTCTAAGGTGAACACAGGAGATTGGCCTCACACCTGGATGCAATTAGGTATTTGCACTGCTCTACTTGGTTTGAGTAATTGATAACATGTTTTTCTACTACATACAGACCCTCGAACCAAGATATCTGGGCAAATGTGCTTGCATCTAATGGGGACAAACTGCATCACCTCCTGAACCTATTTGTTTAGCCCCCCTGTTCCTCAGGTGTTTCATTCAAACAATAATTTGCTGCTGCTCAGCTCACGTGGCCACAGCTGGTGTCGCGGTGCAGGCAGAACTGTCAATAATTTGCAACTGAGAGTTGCTAAAGAAGATACCATATTTAAATTGCAGTGCCCTGGCCACTGAGGGGTTGCATATTCCATAAGGACCTGTTATTATTATATAGCAGGTATCATTAATGTCTCTTTGCATTAGTGTTGTCGCAGATCGGTAGAAGTGTTTATGTTGGAGGCGACTCTTGGAGGTCATCCATAATGCTTTCTTTATTTTCTTGCATGAGGTGTGATGAATCTTGTCTTAAAATAGAAATAAAGCATAACGAGAATGAAGTCTTGGCTTGGTTCTGCTGGAATTTGTGGCAGGAGTGTCACAGGCTACGTCAGGCTTAAGCTCAGTGAATGTGGTGTAACTGCACCTAGCGCTGGTCATTTGCAAGAACCGTTAGCACCGTTATGGTCTTTTCATGATAAAAAGCATCCAAATCATCCATCAAAGTCTTCAGCAGTGACTAAACATTGCGTTATTACTCTTCAACATGCCCAAAACAGATTAAAAAGGAATGTGGGGACCCGTATGAGTTGGATTACTCATAAATGTCGTGTGAACCATTGCGGCCGCTCTGCAGGAGATAGGTTTTGGATCGAGTGGGTTTCTCAGGGTTTGCTGAGCACAGGCGACCTGCAGCTGTTGTCATGAGCACAGCTTAAATATGCAGACACCCTGTCCAGGGAGGATGATAATTTAATCTGGATCCTTGCACCATGGTGTTGCTTCAGTGCTGCCTTCAAGGCTGTAGGCCTTTGTGTGCGTCTTTGTGTGTTCAGTACTTTGGGTTCATAGGGAATTGCTTGGGTAAAATTTAGGAATGAAAATCAGAAAACCTGTTCTTTTGTATTTTTTGCATGATTTCTTTAGCTAACAGTTTTAAATTGCAGCCCTTTCAAAAAAAATTATTTTAATTGAATCCACTTTCCTCAAGCCATGATCCAGAGCAGAAAATTCTGTAATTGCTCAAGTAAACATATAGCTACAGAAATGACTTGTGTTAATGTAAAAGTTGGTTGTTCCATGGCAAACATTTGTGTAAATGCTTAACCATTAAAAACCCTTGTAAGATAAGTACAGATCCATTTATGCAGCTGCGTCCTTGCAGGTTTCTAACTCGAAGTGGTTCCCCAGATCTCGATGCAGTTTTGTCTCTTCTCCCCTTTTCACTTTACGAACTTTCTGCACGTCAGACTTCACTCCGACATTCTGTATCCTCTCATCTTCTCCCAAATCCACATACTGCAGCCAGGGCCTGAACCCACCGTGTCTGTCGTGTTTTGCACCACGATACATTTTTGTGTCATTGTGTTAGCGGCTTTTGAGACTCCGGGTGGAGCAGCTAAAATTGGCAATGGAATTTAAGATGTTATTTGTTCTCTTTCTCTTCGTCCCTTGCCCTTAGCTTCAAATGACTTTTTTTTTTTCTTCACTTAATTTACTTTTTGTTCCCACCATTGTCTTTCTTGTAGTTTCTCTTTCATGTCAATGTAAGTTGAATATAAATCTGTTTTACACAAGAGTTATTTGGCTTGGCCTGAAAGGAAATGATCCAGACTGACTTGCTTATGCATTGACTCCTTCATCACCTGAAATTAATACAGCTCAATGTGCAATATAAATGTTTACAATAAGCTTGGCAAAGGAAATTACAGTAGGTTGTCTTAATTGCTTATTTTGCCTTTTTTGTGCCTGTATAAAAACTTGACCCTCTTTAAGTTGTAGCTTCTGGGAGTCTTCAAGGTAAGTTGCATCCTAGAGCCCAATTGCCTTGTTATATGCTGGAATTTGGAATATGACTTGCTGTCTGTATCAGAAAAAATGCTATAAACCCTGATTATCTTAGAGAAATGCAAACAGCTGATGGTAGATTTTTCTCACCCATTTATATATAGGTGCGCTCCATGGATGAACTGAATCATGATTTTCAAGCGCTTGCTTTGGAAGGAAGGACTATGGGAGAGGTAAGTGAATGACCTATGCAGGGAAAAAAAAATGTGTATTTTAGGGGAAGGAGGGAAGAGGGATTTTTTTTTTTTTTTTTTTTTTTTAAGCCTGGTAGAGTGGTTTTGAGCTCGAGAACATTCTCCATGATAACTCGGAGGGGTGTGTGTGTGTTTGTGTGTGTTTTAAGAGAATAAAAACCCGTCGGGCTGGAATTTGTCTTAGAGGAACAGCTAAGCCCTCCACCTGTTCCATCATCAAATGGTAAAATGGTGCTTGTAAAAGAACAGGCAGAAATATGTCCTGTGACAAGTGTTACGATGCTTGTAGCCTGTTTATTTTAGTATGCGGTGACCTGAGACACCACAATACTGGGGATTTAGTAGTGTCCTGTTTTTTGCTGCCTCCTTTTGATTCCTGGCCGCTACTGGCCATTCCCAAATCACAGAACTGTGTTTACTGTTGAAATTAGCTCAGTGCCCTCAGCTGGGGCTGCAGAAGCAGTAAGTGTCCAGACAGGCCAAAGAACCAAGCAGGAGTCGTCTAATAATGAGTTCTCCAGTTCTCACTGTTTTTGCCATGATGTTGGCATCATTCTAATCACCCAGTGCAGTAAACAAGCAGCAGATCTGGGGAATGTGCCCAGTGCTTTGAATGAAGAGAAGTTACCTAGATAACTGTTTGGAGCTTCTTGGAAGAACAGCAAGTCGGTGTATTTGACTGCGTTAGGTACATGGAGGTTGGGTGTAAATGCTTTTTTCCATGCCTCACTTCCTTTTTGTTCCTCTCAGAGGCTTATGGAAGGATAGGGAAGAGAAAAACTTGTGTTATAGGAGGCTATTAAGGTTTAAAGAGTGTCTGTTGTTTTGGAGAGGCTCCTGTGATCCTGTCTTCAAACATTATATTCTCCATCTTTCCTGCATCTTTTCTGTGTTGTCAAAATTACAAATCGGATTTAAAAATGTATCTATGTCCCTTGAACGCTTCAGAAATGATAATTTCTGAGCAAATGTGTAATCAGGATTATTGTGGGGGGTGATTCACAAGTGGGTGCTGTCCATAAAGTGAAAACCTCATGGAGCTCATTGAGCATTGCAGCATCTCCCTTTCCTTCCTCTTTCCATCCCTGGAAGATCCTAATACCAAGTTGAAGTTAATTTTATGGCACTACGTAGGAAAATTTAATTTTTTCCAGGTTACATTAGCATACATCAAGTCTGTTAACTTAAGAGTAGATGGAAATGATTTTCGAAGGAGAAAACACGACATCAAAAAATCAGTCTAAAGCTGCGAAGAACCAGCTGATGTGCCTGCATGTGATAGGAAACATGTCAGGGGACTGGTGGGAGTGTGAGTGTTCTTTAAATAAATAAATATATATTTATATATTATATATTATATATATATATTATATATAAATATATAGTGTATATATATATAGCATATATATATAGTATATATATAAATATAAATATAAATATATAATATATATATATAAAATATATATAAATATATTTATATTTTATATTTTATATATTTATATTTTAGCATATCACTTAGGGAAGGTGTTTGTTTTCAGACATAGAATATACAGGCTTCCTGAGACCGTGAAGAGTAAGTTTTGTACTCAAGCACGCATTTTGTGCTCAACATGGCATTAGCTCATGTTAATTTAAATGCCTGAAGACGTCTCTAAATACATTGATATTTACCAACTCTTTCACTTCTTTGGTGATATTCTTTTTTGAAGGAATTGGCATTTTTTGACCTTTTGTCCAAATGATGGCTCATCTTTTATTTACTTATTTTAATGTTGCAACTCTGATGTAGTTGCCTCCTACTTGCTGCAAGGAGATGCATCCTTCTGTTTTGTGCTTGTCCATGCATGGGAGCAAGTGGGTTTTTCCAGGACAGGTAATGCTTCAGCCATCCCTTTCACTAACCTAAGACAATATTTGTTGTTTCTCTTGGACATTTTTTCTTTTTTTTTTTTTTTTTTTTTTTTGAGCCGTGGAATTTCCTGTCATTATGCACTGGATTTTCTCCGTGAGATAGCTCTACATTTCCTGAGATATTGCAATATCCTTAGTAAAAGTGCAACTAAGAAAACTGTGTAAATGGACCTCAGTGCATAATATGTGCCTTAGCTTTCAAGACAATATGCTTTTTTTGAGACATGGTGTTGTGCAGCATGCCCTATATGTTTGTAATTTAAACATTATTGCAGTAGAGCATTGATGTGTTTTAGCTTTTTTTTCTGTTGAATATGAAGGAAAATGCATTGTTTTTTTGTTTGTTTGTTTTCTTTTTTAAATTCCTAAACCTTACCTGGAGGAAGTGTTAGTAATCTCAAGCACTGAGCTGATGTGAAAAACCCTGGAGGAGAAAGATGAGCAAAAGGATTTTTATTTTGTTTTTATTTTATTTTATTTGGGTTCAGGAAAACAAAAAGATGCACTAAATGTTTTATGCTGCATGTTTTTGTAGGCTTTTTCTTCACTGTGGCAGTTTAAGGAGTTTGTGCATCTGAAGACATCGGCGCTTACTTTTAAAAGAGGGATTGTCAAACACTTTAACGTCTTCTCTGAATTCTGACATCAGGATAGATAATAACTTTTGATTTATGATGAGCAGATAGCCTAATCTGAGGAAATTAAGAACCATTTCAAGTCCCACAGCTTTCATCTGCATTACGGTCCTCTCAGTCTTCAAAATCCCAGCCTCCCTGTACTGCAGCCAACCTCGTTCCCCCCTAAATTTCTCTGTGAATCCAAGTGCAAATCCAGACGTTGAACTGGAAAGTCACGAAGGAAGAGGCCGAAGAGCGATTGGTAAAGGAAGAAGGAAAAACTTCAGAGAACGGGCATGGATCCAAGTACGTGTCCGTGCTCCTTGCAGTGAGGCCTTTGATCATACAGCAGTGATGCTTTTCTGAGATTTAACACAAACTTTGTAAGTTATTTTTCATCCCAGCTCTTCAGGGCAGCTTTTCTTCACTTGGATCTCTCTTATCGGGACCTTTGCAATATGAAGTGGTTGTGCAGTATCTTTTTGGTCTTCTGGAGAATGCAAACAGAGCGTGAGGTGTTATTTGTCTTTGTCACCGGTGTCCTGCAGGCATTCTAAACTGCTGCTGCGCTCTTGCTTTGGTGCTAGGTTATGCCACGAGATAAGCCTGCATCTAGAACAGGAGAGCAGCTGGGTGAGTTGCTGGCTGCTGCTTAATCCAGAGCGTGGGCGGAGCACAGGAACAGAAACACCTTAGGGAACTGGTGGGTTCTCAACTTCAAAAACCGTAAAAAATGGACCAAAACCTTTGACGTACGAACATCTGGCAGAAGAGTGACTTTCCTACTCTTGAAAACAGGCCAGTAATGAATATTTTCCATTTTCATGTGACAGGCGAGTAATTATTGCGCTTGGTGCTGCCATCTGCCAGGTTTGAGCGCTGGCGTTAGCGCATCTCGCCGCAGGCACGCGGAGCAGTTACTGCAACGGGCACAGTTTGCTGTAATACGGTTCTTGAACAGCCACGGCCAAGGTGATGGGCGGCCCACGGGGGCCCTGCAGTGTGCCCTTGATGCAGTCATTTGGGTCTTGCCTAAGATCCTGCTTCTCCAGCAACCAGCACATACATATATATACATGTACATATGCACATATATTGCAAAAGAACAATCCAAAAGGCTTTCTTTTCCTCACTAATGATGACACCAGTGCCATCTTGGAAATCAATGATTCATTGGCAGCTGGGATGGAGAATATTGAAAGCTTTGCGTGAAATCCTGGTCCAGTTCTTTCCTTTACTTATCTAGTGGCTGTGGCCATGGGACCGTCGAGATAGCGTTTGTGAAGGATTCTGCTCATCCACGGCCAAGCAGCTGAGCAGGAAGACCCCAAGGAGCAGCACTGGGGCAGCACTGGCTTCTGAGAAAGGCAGCTCACGTCCAAGGGTTCAAGGGCGTGCAGTTAAACCCTGTCCTGGCTTCCCAGCTTGCTAAGAAGGCAAAAAAAGTCTCAGCAGTTGCAAAAGTGCCACAGTTGCAGTTGCAAACGCTGCAAATGCAGTTGCAAACGCTGCAGCGTTTGCAACTGCATTTGCAGCGTTTGCAACTGCAACTGTGGCACTTGTCCGAATTTACCTTGCAGAGCCAGGTTCTGCTTTCCTCTGCCAGTTAAGCCCAGTTCTCCCACGGCTCTGCTGCAGCACAGATGGCTTCTTTTGTCTTAATATTCGCCCTGTCGAAAGGCGATTGGTTTTGTTAATTTGTCTAATTCATAATCCCGTCTCAGTGGGATCTGTGGGCTCCGTCTCTTGTTGGTTGTAGAATTGCTTTTGCAGAGGTGTATATTCCCCCTTGCCCACCGGCTCCCACCCTGCTAAATTGAATATTGGCCTAACTCTGTTAAGCCCTGTGTAAGAGGGCTTAGAGGGATTATTTTCATACTATATAGGGTCAATTTTTAATAAAGATATGGAGCAAATAAACAACTTTTGTAACCTCCTGCATTTTCTTTCTTATTTTCCAACCCAAGGAGTTGATTTGCAACGTGATTTTTCACTTAAAATAGGTGTGTGGGTGACTTTTTTGTTTTGTTTTCATTTTTTGCTATTCCCCTTTCCCTCCATTGCAATGCCAGTGCTTGCCAGGGGAAAGCTTTATTTTGGAGGCATCTTTATAATCTAGTACAAGGTGTTTAATACATAACTAAACCCCTAGTTTTGGTTGGAGCAAAGCTGCTCGGGGTTGTTCTTCCTAAAGCGAAGAAAGAAAGAATTGGTAAACCGAGGCCGTCCTAAGAAAGCAAAGTTCTGCTGGAGCTACTGGATTGGAAATCTGTTGTGAATTTTAAAACAGAAAATAAGGAAAAAAAATTCTCTTGTTGTTGTTTACATTACCCAAGAAGCCAGATATTTTAAAGTACTAAAGCCAAGCAAGAAGACTGAATGTAGTTATTTGCAACAGACTTGCTTAGCAAAAATCCCCCTGAGACTTCAGTTGTGCTCGGTCCAGATTTTAGGATTGCTTCAAAGATGCTGCGAGCGGATATTTCTTTGACTGCACTTGTCAGACAGTCCTTGAGCTGCCACCCCTTTTTTCTCTGCTAGGGAGAGGCAGGTTTCCTTTTCCTTTTTATTATATGCCATTTCTTGACTAAGTGTAAGGTGTAGTTAAACACTCTCCTGTGCAAGCCCATGGTCTTTGTTGTCTCTGCTGACGTGGCTGTGTAACAGATTGCATCCTTACACCCTCTTGGGGACAGAACCGTTTGGCTGCAGCTGAAGTTTGGGTCGGGTGGTTCCTTTTCCATATCTCCCGCTCTCATTCTCAGCTCCCTGGGCTGCAGAAAGCAAAATTGATTTTGAAAGATAGCCCAGTAGCATCACTGTCTCTTTCTTAGTTAAATAACTGAATGCCATTGCGCTCTCCTCTGCAGCGGTTTCTGCAGAGTTTGGAAGGATTTTTTTTTTTTTTATGCATTGGGTAAAGTTGGTAATGCTTTCATTAACATATCTCATTTTTGTAATCCGCTTTCCCTCGTTATCCAAACCTGTGAGCCTTGGATTTCTCTGCAGACGTGCAGACTTGCTAACAGGTTATGTAGTTACCAATTACCGTAGCTTATAGGAAGCATTGACAGATCTGATGGTTCTTGTGCTGTCGTAATTTCCTATAGATTTACGTGAGCTCTTCCGCTTCCTTTAGTTTTACTCCAAATTAATTCATCAAGGTTCATTTCTTTTGCTACCCACTATGAATGCCCTGTTGTTCCCTGTGTGAATTACGCTGCCTCTCATCCAGCCTGAAGATGCAATTTGAAGACCACATCCCTCACACAGAAGGCACTTGAATGGGACTTGAAACTGTCCCTGTTGTTGGTGGAGATGCCATGTGGCACCTGTTTCCTCTGGTATTTTCAAAACGTGCCATCAAAATGCTCTTTTTGCCATCTTCCAAATTCAGCACGGTCTCCTTGGGATTCATTCAAGCCAAGGGTGGCTTGTGGTCTCCTCCCAGTAACCTCCTGCTCTCCTAGGAGCGCGTCGCCCACACGCCAGAAAGGCTCCCTCGTGTTATTAGTGTTCACAAACAACCTTCCAAGCTCGAGAGCTTTCAGAACCCATTAAATAATGGGCAAGTAGGAGCTCCTGACACCTCTCAAGGTCTCCTGGCCCTGCCAGGATGGGAGCTGCAGGAACTGTGTGCACGAATTGCTGTGGGAATCACTGCGAGGTTCATGGGCTCTTCCCAATAACAGTATTTTGCCCAGACCAGGTTTTCTCCCAAATGCTGTTCTTGCAACAGCTCTTGTGCTTGGAGACTGGAGAGTGTGGGGTGTCTGTGTGTGCTTGCTTCAGCGTGTTCAAAAAGTGTTTAAGACTGTTAAAACAGCATTGCTGAGACTGGAATATTGTTGTAGTTGCTGCCATCCAAAGAGTATATAAATATTTTGATCGAAGCTTGTATCAGTTTGTGTTTTAACAATTGCTTCACGTACAGAAGGGAGATGCTTATGGTTTGTGTTTGCATTTTATACTTATTTTAATCATGCTTTGTGTTTTTTTTTGTATGTGTGTGTTTTTATTTTAATTGCAGCAGCTGTTGCCAGGTAAAAAGTTTTGGGAATCTGACGATTCCAGCAAAGATGGACCAAAAGGGATATTCCTGGGAGATCAGTGGAGAGACAGTGCGTGGGGAACATCAGGTAGCTCAATTATTATAGTTAATTTGGGGTGGGATTGGATATGGAAATATGCAGCTCATTCACTCGGAAATGCTGGCCGGTTTGTATGACCCAGCTTTTAAAAGATGTGAAAACCATCTGTTTTACATAAGAGAAAACTTTAAAAGCCCACTTTGCTCTGTCATAATGTTAAGATATTCATAATTATGGAAAGATTGTCTGATGCGAACTTATACTCTTATGTTTAGCTGCTTAAAATGTTTAGATTGCCATTAACATTTAAATTTTCTGGTATATTTTCTGCCTTTTTTTTCAGTTCAGTATAAAGTTCTTAGAAAGCAAAATTAGTGAAAAAGAAACAATTTTGGTGATTACTTAGCTGACCAAAGCTAAGCAATATGAATGCTATGGTGTTTCGAATTAGTGATGCTGGAGTTGTCTGCCAAGAATTTAGTTCTTGGCTCAGAAAATTTCCCTTGTTTTGAACTTAAAGGCAGAGTACTCCGATATTTTTACACTTGTTTCAAATTTCAAATTGGCTGTTTTTTTTCTTGGAAAATGGGATGTAGCTGCTCCAAGTGTGATTAGCAGAATCTTGGCTATGATTTGTGGTCTCTGAAGACTCAAATCTTGGGGACATTTAGGGGACTTGCCTCTGGCTGCCTTGATTTGCAGGTCCCCAGCGGATCTCCGCAGCAGCACGAGCATCCAGTCCTCAACCACAGCAGCATTAATGTCATCTGAAGTTGAGGCTGGATTAAAGGGGCAGGATTGGGTGAGACTTTCTCCTGTGGCTGCCTCGCTTGTTGGGCTGGTTGCATCCACTAGAGAAGCAGGGCAGATGTCTGCGGGAGGCAACCTCCTCCGCTGGCCGATCACAAAACCTCCATGAGTCAAAGCCCTGTCTCATCTGCTCCTTGTTTATTTTCAATTGATCCAGTGCACCTTGCAGCCCGTGTTCCTGGGCTCTGCCCTGCACTGCTGTCTGTGAGTCAGGGAAGAGTTTCCCTTGGGCTCATCCAAAAGGAAGAGACCAGTCATGGCCTGAGCACTTCAAGGTCACTTCCACAGAGAAGGGGAACTTGGAAGAAGGAGATGCAATGTAGGGGTGTCCTTGGCCAGCAGACTGCTTTGTTCCGTGAGCAACAGAATGAATGAAGCTTGGTTTTTCTATAAGATACTTTTTGCTTCATCCATTTTCACTCCATGTTCACTGAAGTCCTCACAGAGCTCGTTGCTTCAGTGCTGTAGCTTGAACCTTGGAGGTATCTAAGGGCAGCGTTGCAAGAAGAAGCAGTGCTCTCTCATGCAAGTCACTCAGTCCTCAGCTCATGATAGAAATACGCAGCAGTACCATGAAGCCTGCTGTGGAATTGCTTTGGCTTAAAACAAGCTTTTATTTTCCCCGGGATTAAGCTAATCAAGAGTTTCCCCAGTTCACTTTGTGGCCACACAGGGAGACGACAGGAAAACATGGCTAGGAACAAAGACAGAATGGAACTAATTCTCCTGATGGCATACGCCTGCTTTAAAATATTTGGAAACTATCAGATCAACATCATTCCCTGTCCATTCCCCCATCCCCTGCCAAATATTCATATTCTGCCTATTATTTTTGACTTGGTGACTATAGCTGGGTTGAATGAGTAGGGACCAAGTGCTCCTTGTGTTTCCTAAGTGCATATGCAAGGTCACCTTCTCATACCTGGCCATCAGCTTTTGCAGAGCTTATACGGACTGAAAAGGACCTATCTTTGGTCAGTTTGGATTGAATTTGCAAGCAAATCCCTGTGTAAGAGGGGATGAAAAGATAGAACTGGTGCAAAAGGTGAGAAAGACAGAATGAAGTTCTCAAACTTCTTTTTCTTGAGGAAATAGCTGCAAAGAGAAACTGTGATCATGACATAAGAAAGTGTTAATTCATATGACCCAAGGAAATGAGAGTAGAGTGGTGCAACCTTATGGTGATGTTTTAAGTGACAGTTGTAGCTGAAATTGAGACTGCCCATTTTACACTGTACTAAAAACAAAGTTCCATTTTTTCCCTTTTAATAAAGCTCTTCTATTAATTGCAGCATTTATTTAGAGACTTAAATTTTTGAAACTTGATTTTTGTATTTTTAGAGCTTAAATGTAGTTATGTCCAGCTTTACAGGTTCTCATATTTCACAAGAAAGTCAGCCTTCTAATGGACATCAGTCAAAGCTGGCACCCATTAGTACAATTAATAAAGAGTATGCATTTAATAACTTGCCTCCTTTCAAGAGCTGGATCTATTTACAAATCAAACATGTTTTTCTTCCAGATCACTCGGTTTCCCAGCCTATTATGGTTCAGAGAAGACCTGGTCAGGGCTTTCATGTGAATAGCGAAGTCAACTCGGTGCTTTCACCGCGGTCAGAGAGCGGAGGGCTCGGAGTCAGCATGGTGGAGTATGTGTTGAGCTCGTCTCCTGGGGATTCCTGCCTAAGGAAAGGAGGATTTGTAAGTGTGCCTCATTAGAAAATTTGAATTATGGTGTTTTCTCCATTCACTATTTCCTTTTTTGTTGTTGTTGCTGTGGAGTTTTTGTCCGTTTATTCTAGTCTCTTCTTAGAGACAGATAATTCCTGTTCATTTTACTTGCTCTTTGTTTAGTTCTCTTGCTTAATTAGGTAGGGTAGCGGCTCTAGGCTCCATCTCAGCTCTATCCCATAGCTGAGAGTGGTATTTAATAAGTGTCACAAAGCATAATAAGAAAGGTTTGTTGCTGCCAGCCTTTACTCATCTCTTTGGGGAGCCCATTTGTGGTTTCCCTCATCCATCTGCATGTTTTTGTCCATCATTAGTAAGTACCTAATAGTTTTGTTGAACCTTTGAGCCTAAAAAAGATGATTTTGGGAAACTGAACAATCAGAGCAAGGAGACAGCTTGTCACCCCGGGTTGGAGCTAGAGTTGTGACTGCTTTAGAGCACTTATGATCTGGGTGTTAGTTCTGAAACCAAGGGTCTCATTTGGGAATAGTGTTGTGTGCATGAGATCTGGACCCAGAACTTGCATTTATAGTGAGCGTTTCCAGCTCTGCTCTCTGATATTAAGAACAACTTTATTTACAAAGTGTCAGGTGGCAATTGCTCAAAACCCACCTTTTGTTCTAAATATGAAAAAAATATCCCAAATGAGAAGAATAGAAAAATGATTTACTTGAAACAGCATTCAGATGCCCTGTCATGTGAAGTACTTGTCTCCCAGTTACAGTGGAAGATGGCCTTCGAATATCTGGCCTCATGACTACCCCAAAGCTATCTAGAACATACACATTTATGCTTCCCTTGCTGGTTCATCTCACAGATTACCTTGTCTTTCTCTCCCTTTTGCCGTTCAGAACCCTGCCCTGGGCTTCATCAGCCTTTAGTCTGCTCCTAGGTGAGGTGAAATGCCAACATTTAAGGGTAGACGTGCTTCACATGTAACACCACTGATGGAGTGAACCTGTGGTTACATTAGTGATTGACCTGAGTGCTCGTAACTGTGTCACAGTAACATCCAACTACAAAGAGGCTGCTGAGACACTAGTTGAGTTGAGCCAGACCTTGATTTACAAAAAATAAGCAACAGAATAGATGATAAAACCTCTTTTGGAAGAAAATGAAAACTAAATTCCTTTGTTTCTTCAACTGTGGTTGACTGTTTTGCTCTTTTGTATTATTTGTTGTAGCTAATGCTTGAAAGTGATTTATTTCTTTATGACATGCTCCTTTGATTCTCAACCATCTCTGAGAAGAAAAAAGTAAAATTGATCTGAAAACTAAGCTTATTAAAATAATGTTTTTTTTGCCTAGGGGCCGAGGGATGCAGAGAACGACGAGAATGACAAAGGGGATAAGAAGAATAAGGGCACATTTGATGGTGATAAATTGGGCGATCTGAAGGAGGAGGGGGATGTGATGGATAAAACAAATGGTTTGCCTGTGCAGAACGGTATCGATGCAGATGTCAAAGATTTCAGGTATGTGCCTCGTTAGGTGTTAATTAACGAGTGTCACACTTAAGACTTTCTGGGCTGTGATAAACAGTAGGGAAAGAGAACCAGGGACACGACGTTGTATCCAGGAAAACACTGCAGAGATACAGAGGAGAACTGATAGCTCTAGCCTGTCTGCACAGACTTAGTTTGGTATAATGCATTTTTGTTTTATTTACATGCCTATTTTTAATTACCTTTTGTGGAATTCCTGTGGAAATACCTACTGAAGATGGTGATCAATCTAAATTACAGCTCGGATTTTGGACATCTTTTTTCCCCAAAAAAGTTCAAAATACAAAAATCCAAAATACAAAAAGTTTTGTATTTCTCAAAAAATTATAGCCTTCTGAAACTTTTGCTAGCTTACCTACTCATTGCAGCCTTGTTCTGTTGACATACAGGAAAACTGTAAGAGCAAAACAAATGTGCCTTGAGACACATAGTGACGGCCCTCAAATTGAGATGAACCTTTCCTCTCTTCAGTGCTTATGTTGGGTAATTAGGAAGCTGTGACAGCTACTTCAGCAAACTTTCAAGCAGGATGCAGTGTTAGAGGGCTAAATTGTGAATCATTACTGTGTAGGTTTATGCAAAATAATTTGGGCTGCTCTGAAATCCTGCCTTGTCATGACTGACTCTTCACTTGAGAAAAGAGAGATTACATTTTTGTATGTAGCTTAGTGTGTCTTGGGGGAAGGATTCAATTTGTTAATTTTGGGTGCTTTAAAAATTATTATTCACAGCAATTCTTGTTCCGAAGAATTCATTTAGGGAATTAGATATATTTTCTGTATAACAACTTCTACAAGCAACCCAGTCTGGTATAGGTGCCCATTGCTGTTAACTGATAGTGTCTGACGTTGCATTAAATAAATGTCCTTACTGCTAGGAGCCTCTTCTTTCTGTGCAGCCGTACACCTGGCAATTGCCAGAACTCTGCTAGCGAAGTGGATCTACTGGGTCCAAACCAGAACGGATCAGAGGGCCTAGCCCAGCTGGCGAGTACCAACGGCGCGAAGCCGGTGGAGGATTTCTCCAACATGGAGTCCCAGAGCGTCCCGCTGGATCCCATGGAGCACGTGGGCATGGAGCCGCTTCAGTTTGACTATTCCGGCACTCAAGTACCCGTGGACTCGGCCGCCGCGACCGTGGGGCTCTTCGACTACAATTCCCAGCAGCAGGTAGAGTGTCTGCTGGCTGCTCTCCCCCCTGCCCGCCTTGCTGTGGGTCCTCCCCAGACCCGCCGTGGGTCCCAGTGGGCAGATTGGAGCTGCTCCGTGATGTATATGGCCATATGGCTCTATAGGGTGCTGCAGGTAACGTCCTCGTGAGCTCCATGTGGCTGATAGGCTTAATAAGGCAATCTGAAAACCAATCTTAAGGATCTGTAATGACAGCAGTTGTGCTGCTGATTAATAATGGTTAGCTTTCAAGTAAGTTTGCATTGGAAAAAAAGTAATCAGTAAAAAAAAAAAAAACAATTAAGCAAAAAACCCTCAAGCCCTAAAAGTGAATTAAAGGTTGGGGTATGGCTCATTGTAGGTGTTGGAGTCCTGGTTTGGGATCTCTGCAGTGCTGAGCCAAACTAAACTGATGGAATATGAACAAAAATGAGTTTCGATTGCCTTGCTCTTACCTGCGTGGTTTAAAACCTACCGAGGTCAGAGTCCAGCACTCTGAAACTTTATCTCAGCCCAGTGGGCTCGTTGGACCTTTTCTCCCACATGAGCAGCCCGGGCTCCTCATCCTGGAAGAGTAAAACAAGACTTTGCTTCACTCTTTGGCCTCCCTCGAGTGCTGGGCCAAGATCCAAGGATCAACTCTTAATCTACCGCTGTTCCTGCTAGTTTGGGTGACAATCATAAACTTTTATTGCTTTCCTCTTGTTACTACTCTGTCAGTCAGAGAAGAATAAAACCTTTTGTTTTAGTTGATTGGAGGAGTATATAATTATTCTTGGCTTTCCCAAAACGTCTGATCTTTTTTAGCAAAACAGCCTAATTGGGAAAGACTTTTGCCAAGTTCGTACCCAAAGCCTTCTTTTGGACAGTTATCAGAGCCTTAAAAGCAATGTAAATATCTCTGTTATAGCTTAGTTGGTTGTTTTATTATGTAGGGTGTTTGGGAGGCTAGTGATGGAAAATGATTTTAATGATTAAGCTAAATAGCTGCTGCATTTTTTAGAAATGGAGAAAATGAGTTGTTTTTCAGGTCTTTGCCTTACTCCGTGGTGTAAAACCAAGAACACAAGAATTACTTCTGCTCTTCCAAACAACAAAATCAGTGTGTATGTTTTCAAAACATCATGTTAGAGCCAACAAAGTTAATTGCTTTTTAAAGAACAGTTAGCTTTTGGAAAGTAACTGCCGAAATGCTGAGTGTAATTCGCGTTTTGTTGTGTTTTCTGTTTAAATTAAGGCTCACTCACAAGTTCTGCCAGTTAGTAAGGGGTAGAACAAAATAAGAAGATAAAGCTTAGAAATTTGGCACCTCTTGTATGTACCTGTGGCAATAACATCTCTGGAAGCAAATCACACCTGGAAAGTTCCCTTTCAGGATGCATTGCAGTAGGGCCTTCCATTCCACACTCCATGGACACGCTCAATTTTTCTTTCTATAAAGTGGAGGGTAATAGTGCTTTGCAGCTGATGCAACACAAATATAATAATGATTCCAGCTTTCTTCTGGGTTATCTGGAAAGTGGCAATTCTCTATTTCTCTTTAAACAGAATCGCGGTGGGAGAGCAGAGGCCCTGGCACGGTTCATGCAGCTTCTGCATCCCCTGGATGTGGCTGCTGCACTTAAAATAAGCAGAGAATAAGCAGAACAGAATCTGTTGAATCTATTGAAAAGGGATTTATTTTACTTAATGCATTTCACTTATTTAAAATTTCCCCCTCTGTTGCAGTGGCTGCTTAAGCCTGGCAGCTAACCCAACTGCCAGTGTTCTGTAAACATCAAGGCTGTAGTGAGGATGAGGGATTCGCTCGCCCCGCTGCCAGGTGCAATTTCGCAGAGTGTGTTTGTACAAAGGCAACGTCCCTTGGCCCAACAAATAGAGCCCGTTTCTTTAATACGTTATATCCAGCAGCCAGGGTTTCTTGGTGTCCACTGCCTGCCAGTTAGAGCTCGTATGAAGGAAATTTGCCTTTTGGAAGTCTAGTTTTCCCAGTATATTACTTTGAGAAGGAAATAAAACTTGAACAAAGCCAAGGTGGGTTTTTTCCTTTGTGTTTTTTGTGAAAGTGTCTTTCCCAGACTGCTGGAAAGCGTCATGTACTCTGAAGGGATTACAAGCAAGTGCAGCTCAAAGCAATATTAAGAAGGGGGAGGTCGTAGCCAGCCGTAATCTGATTAGAGAAGTCAGATGTTTATATTGCAGGAGAAACTGGATTACAGCAATCTAATCTTAGAGGGTTTCCCTAACTGCAAAATAGATATTCTGCTTTCTTGGAGATCCATCTATGGCTCCACTATAGGTTTTAAATGATACTTTGACGGGTAAATGATAGTGAATGATACTTTGTACACAAATGCATGAGGGGAAGCAAAAAAACCCTCATTTTTGAAGTACAGAACAATACTGCTGAATTTCTCTTAGACTATGTCGCCCAGTTGTGTATTTTTCACCATTAACGGGCATGATCTTGTATAAATGTGATTTAACTTCAGCCTCACTTGGCTGACTCCTGTTAATGCTCCTTCTGAAGGGATTTCTTTCCATTCTTCCACTTGCAAGAGAGCGCTGTTTCACCTTGGTAAGAAGTTTAGCCTTTATTTGATGCACAGTAGGCTTCCAGATAGGTTGACAACAAGCTTTTAACGGAGTCCTCGCCTTTTGCTCCTCTGTATTTCTTGGAATATAGGTCGCTGCTGTCAGCAGATGGAGAAAGTGCATTGAGGGCTTAATAACGCTGCTTAAATATGTAGGGTTGATGTTGCTGGCGTGTGAGCTTATCTGGCTAAGTAAAGCCTGAAATGCTGCTCGTGGTCTGTTGGCCCTGTCTCCTTTTGTATGCTCCAAAAAATCCACAGTTACAACAAGTTTTAGCCGTTCACTTTGAATATCTTCTGGGTAAGTTCACTCTGGAGCCTCGGTTATGGAACTTTGGTAACCACCTTTAACAGCAAACTAAGAGGCATTAGACTCTGTGACACAAATGAAATTGGGTTTCAAGACCATGATGATGCCTTTTTTCCCCATCAAAATGGCCCGGGCTGAAGCCAGTTTGGAGAATCTTTGGGAAATCTCTTCTGAAAAGCAGTCACTGAAATGTCACCCCAGAGATTCCAGCTGTTTTTACATGCTGATCCTGCCGCTGGCTGCGCTCTCTTGCACTTCATATCTTCTGGAACTGTGTTTCCAAGCTTGTTTACAAGCCGAACAGGTCACTTTGAGCCTGTTCTGTCACAGCTTGTTACACCAGGTGTAATTTAAAGAAAAGAGCATCCTTTTAATATCTCCTGTTCCAGTAAAAGGTAGAATACTTTATTGCAGAATTCAATAGAAAAGGAGGCAGCAAGAATAATTCTTCTGGGGTATCTGCACCCAGTAATGGAGCAGGGGGCTGTTTTGGCACTGTCACTCACACGTGGTGGGTGTGCAGGGTCCTCGGCCTCTTAAGGCATTAAGTGTCTTTGGAGAAAACATAGTTGCAGCTGTATTTTTAGCACTTGCAAGATCAGCAGTCCATCTCCTAATATTGAGTTTCTGGATCTCAAATCTGATACTGAGCTTCTAGATATCATTCCTCTTCTTGAACCCATAAAAGAGAAGAAAACAGATGATGCAGGCTCTCTGCTATCTTTTTTCAAGTCTGCTATCTAAACAGCACAGATGCTCGTCCTGCTTTGAAGAGCACCAGCTCCAATTTTGACCCATAAGGAAATGTTTCCAATGATCCTGTGCTGCTTCCTGATGCCAGTAAGTTTGTGCACCAGAATTTGGGCAGGATTAAGTTTGCTGCTTCTTTCAATAGCTGGGTTGTCTTGTCCGAGACCTGAGAGAGGGCAGCACTAATGGAGGGAGAAATTGTAGAGCATTCAAGCCCGTAATTTTCAAGTGAATAAAGAAAGAACACATTTATCACCACGGTTCATGCAGTGGGTCACACTTTGAAAATAATCACTTTAAAAGTAACTGCGTTTTGGAGGAGAGATTTTTGAAGTAGCTGCTCAACATGTATTGTATTAATTGATGTAACTGATGCTGAATGAAGATTGTCTAAAGTGGCAAATTTCACTTGCAAGCATTTAGTCTAGCCCAGAAAGGAAAGAAATAAGCTTAGGGTGATCTAAATGAATGGAAAACATCTAAGTGAAACTACTCTTCCTGTAAATACTAAGATAATTTTCCTTTTCCTTGTTGAGAATAGTAATATTGCACATGGTTTCTGAAGATTATAGTGAGCTGTAACCTGGGCAAACCTATCTGTGCTTTGGAAGACTTCACCACAAAGTCCTGAGGTCTGATTTTTGTCTGGATCCAAGGAGATTTTCCACCTTCTCATCTTCATCTCTCCCCTCCCTAGTTTTACAGTCTGCCTGCTGTCTCCTTTGCTGTCTCTGAGCATCTGTAAAAATAGCTGGGGTTGCCTGGGGATCCGACTGCGTTGCAGCATACCCAGAGTTGTTCAAGGCCTGAGAGCAAATGCAAGAGCTACTAGTGCTCCACAGGCTGCAGCTGAGGAGGAGTTGGAGGAAAAAAGGGTTTCTGGGCATTGCCTCTCAGCAGAAGTGCTTTTTGCGGGTTGGAAGGAACCCCCTGGCTGTGGTTTAGCCGTACATTAAAGATAATTTTTCAGGCGGATTAACATAAGCGCTTGATTTCAAAGATTTTTTTTATGCCCTTTTGAGATTTTACTTCTCTTAAAGCACAATGTCTGTAGCTGTGAAAATTCATCTAGTTGAAGAAATTGCTTTAAAAGGAAGAAGGAAAAGGCTTTTCCAGTGCACAAGTAAAGATCCGTGTTTGTTCTTCTGTCCCTCCAGTTGTTCCAAAGACCGAACGCACTGGCTGTTCAGCAGCTAACAGCAGCCCAGCAGCAGCAGTATGCATTGGCAGCTGCCCACCAGCCTCACATAGGTAAGTCCTGCACTTAAGGATTTGCATTTCATTAGACTTCTCTTTAGTGCTTGGGAAATGACAGGTCAAAAAAAGGATTGCCAGACTTTAGAGAATCCTCACGATGTTTTTGCACCTGGTGAGTAGTTGACACAAAAGTGGGAGCACGCTGTTTCAAGATTTTCTTGAAAAACACAATGGAGATAACTTGTTAAAAGCTGTACAGCATTCGTGTCTGGCAGGAATGACACTCCTGCCCTGCTGAGAATGCTGTTCAGTCCTGGGAACATTTTGAAGTTTTTGCTCTGAGTCAGACATGAATTAGGGTAAGTAGCACAGTGAAAGGAGGGGAAAAATGCACAGTTTGGTGTACACCTAAGTATTTCCTGTAGTTCATCTTTAAAATTTATAGATTTTAAGCTTTCTAGAGTCTGACTTCAACTTAAGGATATAATTTATGCTAACACAGTGCTCATTATTAAAACAGTATGGCTTAACTGGGAAAAATGCCCTTAATGTCCTGCACAGAAAAGTAGGAGAACTGTAGAAAGGCTTCTCGTAGATTGTGAGAGTAAAAATATTAACACCTCTGGATTAAAAGTCTTTAGAAAAATCAGCAAATTAAATGATAGTTCTTCCTGAATAGAAATCCAGTATAAAATTATTGAAAGCTTTTTAACTTCCTTACCTTTTCTGCCCTCCTCTTTCCTGCCCTCCTCCTTGGCCCCAGTAATTTCTTTAATTAAAATACTCCTTTGCAGGGGAAGATAAAGCTTGCAGAGCAGTGCCAGGAGTCACTCTAAGTGACGGCAATGTTACCCTGACAAACCTGAGCTGCTTTCCAACTAATTAATTGGAGGACAGGAACTCAGAGTGTAGGGTAAATTGCTTCTTGATTAACTTGCTATAGGAAAAAAATACAGAAGGATAATGGGCAATCCTGCTAAGATTAATACCTAGCTGGCATTAACAGCTACCGAAACAGTAAGACCTGATCTTGAAGGTCTTTCCCACCCCTAATGATTCTGTGATTGTGAAGTTGTATATGTGCTGCAGATCTGTGCTACCCGTGCCTGAACAGGTATGGGCATTGGGTATAGCCTTCCACATGGGGCAGTGCGTCTTGGCAATGGGATTTCTTTTATCCAAGTCACATCCTCCATAGTTTTCTTTGTAAAAAGACTCTGGGAAACATAGTACCTGCTGGCTATCTATAGAAGACAACCTGTAGAAACCTTGAAAACACTAAAACAACACGAGCTGTTGCTCTGTGTCTGTTCAGGTCTGCCAGCCAGACTGTTGCAGCCCGTTTGGTAGGGCTGCAGTTCTAGTCCAGTTTGTTTTTACTGACAGGTATGTTTTCAGCAGGTTTAGCTCCTGCTGCCTTTGTACCCAACCCCTACATCATCAGTGCCGCTCCGCCGGGGACGGATCCGTATGCAGCTGGACTTGCAGCAGCCGCAACCTTAGGTGAGACACCTTCAGTTGTCATTCGGTGCCATTTCTGTACCCAAACGGGCCTTAACTCTGCGCTGACTGTGGCTATCAAATATTAGTACACTGTAAGTTTTATGGAGAGATGATAATGTATATCAGTGTAGTGCTTTGACTTGAACATCTGGTTTTCTCTAGATCAAATATGTTAATTATTGTATAGCACTTGTTAAGGACAAGAGCTAAAGCAAACGTGAAATTAAAAACTTCTGGAGGCAAATGTTACTTTTTTTTTTCTTGTAACTGACAGTTTCCTTGTAACTAAAAGATACTTTTGAATACACACTTGTTAGAATGGTGTAGGATGTGTTTCCTGCCAGGATAGTTATGTCTTGTTGCTGTTTAGCTTGCTTTACTGCACTGTGATACCCCTCCCCTTCTCTACATGTGTCAAGCATTTATGCTTTATAGGTTCTCTGAGTAAAAACATCCGATATCCGCTGTGAAGCTTAGATGATAAATACGTAGTTTTTCCAGATGGCAGAGCCAAGATGGTGGTTCTTGTCTTCATGCAAGATCCTTCTCCCAAGTGTACTGGTTTCTAAATCCTTTCCGACTGTCATAGCCCAAGTTGTTGCATCTCGAGATGACAGCTTGGTAAAACAGCTTCTCCGACGGCACGAAGAGCACATCGCGTGCCGAACTATCACTGCGTACATCACAAAGTTTGGGCCCGAGTGGGGAAAACAAAAGCAAAATTTGTCCTTGGGTAGGTTTACGGCCATTCCTCACTTCACGTGAGTCACCTGGAGGTGTCGTCTGGATGTCAAATCACATCTGCCTGTTCCACAGGAGTGGTGGGTTTCAGTCGCGCCTGTGCTGTGCTGCCGCGTTGCATCTATATGTGCAGCTCGTGTACTTAATGTAAACCTTTCCAGCTCTGGCACAGCTTGTACCAGATCTAACCCAGAAACTTAGGCAGAGCGCTCTGCTCAGCACAGCCCACGTCGGCGGGTGGGTACGTGACTTTTTGTCATGTTTAACAGCTGTTACATAACCACTGCTTAGCTTTTAAGCTTCGGGGCCAGTCTGAGGTCAAGCTCTGAAATGGGATTGCAGCAACTGTTACCAGGGTGCACGGTGTCTTTCTAATGGCTCATATAAAAGTGCGTTAGGAATCAAGGTGATGTTAAGATGTGGGCTGTGGAATTTGTTGGCTGTTGCAAATTTGTTGGCTGCCACGAATTTGTATGCTGATTGCCTAATAAAAATGAAAGGTGAGCATAGGTAACAGCGTGTCGTTGCCAAACAAACGAGGCAGTGATTAAAAGGAAGAAGGCCAAGAGCTCGACTACGAGGAGGTTTCCAATAGTCTGTGAGTCAATAAATGCTCATGTGATGGTGAATGATCATTTTGGTGCTCCTGAAGCAAGTGCTCATTCTGTAAGTATTTGGCTCAAGTTTAATGGAGCAGGTTAGTGTCTTGATTTCATAGAAAGACCACATGTAACTGCTGCCAGATTTCTGGGAAGTAAACAACCTTTTCTGGAGCACATTTTCCTTTTCCATTTCCTTTTCCTTAGCAATGATGAAGTTGCAATTACATGAATCTGTGATAGAGGTCTCATAAATTTAAATTAGGTAACACACAGCTCAGAATACCTAAAGCATCTCAAAACCATGCATCAAAATCTATACTTGAGTAGTTTTTAATCCTTAAAACTCTTAAAATCAAAAAGAAGTGGTGTGCAGTGTAGTAAGTGTTATAATTCTGAGCAATGTGAGCTGCTTCACCAATCCCACGAGTTTTTGGACTGTGAAAGCTAAAAGCAGCAATCTACCAACCTTCCCTTCTAGTTGGTGTTTGTATTAACAAAGGTTTTAGCAACGATCTACTCCATTTGGACTCGAACAACTTGGAAAACCTTTTTCTAGGTAATAAAAATGAGTGATACACTGCAGGGGTGTGGGACTATTTCACTATTTAGAGCTATGCGTAAACTCCATTACCAGAAAGAGTCACTGATTTGTGTGGGATTGCTGTGTTGGGAGGACTGGCAGAAGTAGTTAATGAGATGGAAAAATGAAGTTGGACTTCTTACTAGTTTATTGTCCACTGTCCCTTCTAGAAAGCATGGGAATGTGTGTGTCTTGTGGCTAAGAGAATTCTTCTGTCATTTTAGAAGGATGTTACTAAAGAAAAAAAAAGGAAATCCTGTCTTTTGTAAGTCAAGTTGGGCAATGTTGATTCCCTCCAAGATGGTTTCGATGAGTAGAGGTGATTCTGTCCTTTGTAGGAACGTTGATGCTGGAATAATCTGGCCCAAGGAGAAACACGGTGCTTCTGGATGAAGAGTAGAGTCTGTCTGGGGGCATGTGCATTTGGCCTCTCCAACTTGGGTTGCTTCGAAGCCTTCTCCACTTGGTTGCTGCACATCCCTCCTCACACTGGGGTGATGGGGAGCATGTGCAGCTGCCTCTTCCCCAGCCAGCTTGGGCACATGGCACACAAATGTGTCTTCTCCTCTCCTGATCTGTGGGGAAGTTCATGTGGGTTTCTCCAGAATCACTGAGTTTGGCTGTTTCCCACCATCATCCAGAAAAGACCCCAGTTTTGGAGGTCTGCTTGCAGTACGGTTAATTCTGAAATGATCAGCTTGCAAATCAACACTAGTAAGTTAAAACCTTGCATTTTTCTGGCATGGAACTCGCATATTGGGCAGTGGCAGTGACCGCTTCATCCTGGCGGTGGCCAAGTCCTAGTCCTTGACAAGAAGCCTGGGATATTTGGTGCTGTTTCTGCAGCAAATAGATAGGGCTTCTGGTTGAAAATGAGTTGAGTGCAAAGGCTGAGATTAAAGGGCTTAATTAATTTTGCTAGGAACACACTTCCAGCTGGGTTTGCTAATGGTTCTCCAAAGGACAAATTGTGGTTGCCCATGGCCAGCACGCGAGGAGAGGAGTGACACCTGGATTCAGAGGCACTAGGATGGGCTTTATTCCTTGCATGCACACACGTGTCTTTTAATAAGTGTGAAAACAAGGGTAGTATCTCTTGAAACGAGGAAGGATTCGGCCTGTGGGTGCAGCTCTGGCGATGACGACTACCTTGCCCTCACTGAGAACCCTGTTCGCTGCTGAGAGCGTCACCGTGTACTCAGGTGAGCTGAGCCAGCCTCACAATGCACCGCTCTTCGAGCCCCGCTGCAAACTGCAAAGATTTGCACCTCCTCCTCTTGTTTTTTAAGCACTTAAGGCCTTTGCAGGTCTGATGAGCCATCTCTAGCTAAGAAAAAGCCATCTGGATACACTTGTGTGATAATTGGAACCATGATGAACTGGGAGGGATCCCCAGATTTTGCCCAGATACAGGATGTTGGGCCAAAAACAAGTTAGTTTTTCCAGTAGACCGTACAGGCAATAGAGCTGCAATGGGTTTCTTAGGCTTCAGTGTGAGATACAAACATGCCCCTTCATAAAATCCTAAACTGATGGGGATTGCAATGATTTAAAAAGACCCCACAGAACGAGACTAGTAGGATAAACTAAACTACTATCACATGTAGATGAGCGCCCTTCATTCCCTGATAAAAACCTTGAAATTCAGAGCTGCCATGTTTAATGCCAAATTTGAAATGAAGTATTTCCAACTATTGCTGGTAGCTTGTGGTGTGGATTGGAGGAGCAGTAGTTTATACATGAGAAATCCAGGCTGTTGGGCACCCGTTTTTGCATTGCTTTTGCATTAGATAGCAGTTCTATTTGAGGCAAGGATATGTTATTTTAAAAAGTACTTGCTGGATTTTGTTTCTCCCTCTTTGTACCCAAGCTGCAGTCATCGATGTCTTTTTTTGTCTCCCTTTTACCATCATCCTTCATTTTTCTTGGAATAATTTAAGTCTCTGCTTAAGACACGTGATGAATATGAGCATTTAAGTTCTCCTCGCAGTGACTTCCAAATTGAAGGATGTAACTCATAGAAATACTTAATGATTTGCTTAGAGCTCCAATGCAGTTTCTCTTCACATAGAAGCTATTTTTACTCTGTAAAAGAATGTGTGGTCTAAATACTTGTTTGCTCTGTGGTCTCAAATATAAGCAGTACAACCCTTGGGATCAGGGGGAAAAGTAAGATAACAGCACAGACATATATGCAAACCCACTAATGGGTTTAATGTGATATTTGTTGGGAAGAACTGCATCGTTGGCGCAGAGGGCTCATTTCTTCTTTTTATGCCAATCTTCCCTGGCGAAAATAATTAAGGATATAGTGTCCCGAGACGTGATATAACACAAAACGAATCTGCAAAAGTCACACTTCTGATGCTCTCCATGGTTTTTTTCCTCCCTCTTCCATATAACCAGCAGTTTGGGGGGAGGAGGGTCCATGAGAAGATCTGTGATTTCATGAGCTCTTTTATGGAGTTTTGCAAATGCAAAGCAGGACAGACTGGCTAACAAAACACATCGTACACATTCGAGAGCCGGTGCTGGCCGTTTGGGAAGAATTTTCCTGTAGTTTAGTTTGGAGGGACTTGTGTCTCTGCTGTGCTTAAATGAGCTCCTTTGTCCAAACTTTTGTTAAGAGATTCCTTCATTCTAAAAAGCAGGGCTCAGCCATAGAAACATGAGGTTTCAGCAGGATCAACAACAGCAGAATTTGACCTCATCCACTAAGGTAATAACAAGGAAAAGAGGAAACTTGAGTTCTGGTTTGCAGGCTGTTTTCAAGTGAACAACCCAAAAGACACAATCCCCCTGGACTTGCAGATTATTCCACACAGATTGCCTTAAAATAGGATTTGTTCAAGATGACATTCGAGTGCTTTTGGGGGCCGTTTGCAGTTTGTTTAACACTTGTCACTGCAGGAGTTCATGGAATCCCCTTTGGCGTTTCAGGCCCAGCGGTTGTCCCTCACCAGTACTACGGAGTCACTCCGTGGGGAGTTTATCCGGCCAGTCTCTTCCAGCAGCAAGCGGCAGCCGCCGCGGCCGCCACCAACTCGGCGAACCAGCAAACCACGCAGCAGACCCAGCAGGGCCAGCAGCAGGTAAGTGGCCAAAGTCCCTGCAGGTAAAACCATTCACAGAGGAGCCAGTGTGGAAGACTCGCAGTTTCGAGCTTCTTACCCTCAGTTGCAAGCAGCAAAAAACCCCCCTGGCCTCTTGCAGACAACGGGGAAGAACTATTTTCTGTGCAATTTATACATAGTTGGCCTTGCTGTGTGGTACATGGGATTCCTGTGGCTGTGAGCTCTTTGGTACACTATCAATCTGAATTTAGCAGCGAGGGTGCAGTGGATAGAAGCTTGTGCCACGTTCCTGTTGCTCTTGACTTGGATAACCCATTTTGGAAGCTCCTACCGGAACAGTTGGGAGAGGAAGATCTTTTTTGATAGGCACAAAAATATGGGGAAAGCTGTTCCTGATAAAGCAAAGGTAGTTTTAGGACAGATTTGTGTGTTTCCTGCTGGAAATAAGAATAGGAATAATGCACCAACTCTGTTAAAGAGGAGAAACTGTGAAAAGTAGAACTAGCAGCAGTTAGTGTTAACATTGGTAAACCAGCAGGCTTGCTGATCTGCATTGCAATCTTGTTTCAGTGCAGCTCTCTGCATTGAGCTGAAGTCCTCTCGTGCATTAGCTTTTAGGGAAAAATCTCTAAGAACAATCAACACAAAAGAGTCCAAAATGTAGCAAGAGGTTTTATTAGAGCTAAGTCAGGTTAAAATTAGGTTTAACCTAACTTAGACCTAACTGAAAAGATGAACACATAAGAAACCAGCAAAAAGCACAATAGATAATGTGGTGTGTGAATTTTAAAGGTAAGGATGGGATGATACTTCATGTAAAATAGATACCTGATGCAGTTGATAGAACAGATGTGCTGTGAATTTGTTGCCTTGGCGAACACTTCGCATCGGTGCCGTAGTGGAAATTACCGTCATACAACCCAGTTTCCTGTGTGCCAGAGTATTGTTATGAAGAATTTGAAAATGTGGGTTAAATACTAAATGTCAGTAAATGGCATGGTCTCGTCATGAAGATTGCTGTAATGTATATGAGAAAGAAGAGGACTTGATACCTAAAAGAAAATAAATGAAGGTTTTTCATCCGAACCACTGCTGCCCTTGAAGTGTGTTAGCAACGAGTACTCAGACTGAGTTATTTACCTGGTATCTTTTTTTTTTTTTCCAAAATACAACAGAAAAAAGCATGAAAGGATCACTGGCAGGTGACTGAGGGGAAAATTCTCCTTGCATGCTATAGCAAATCATGTGTTTGGTGGGATTTGCACCCTCTTAGTCTGCTGGCAGCGACAAAATACTGGATGGCATCGCTTGTTCTTTCACTCTTTCATGGGAAGTCGTGTTCCTCTTGATGAATCACAGCACAATTTCTTGTTCACTGTGTGTCTATGCTTGGAAAATGCCAAAAGGATTTAACCTAGATAAATTACTGGCTTTAGTTAAAGTAAGCAGTTTTAGAGTTGGGAGTTGAGGCAGTTGCGCTTCTTCAGATGACACCAATGTTGATTTAGTAACTTATTGCAGGAGAAAGTGGAATTGAGAGGAGAATTAGCACGAAACAATAAACGTTTTCCTTTGCTTTAGTGAGGAGTTGTCTTAAACATTGTATAAGTTTGTGTAGCAGTGCTAGTTTACTATTTAAATTCACCTTTAAAAAACAAGTAATCCAAATGTTCGAACTACATTGATGGTGAGAGTGAATTATTGATACAAAATGTATAATGAAGTTCAGTGCTAAAGGGGTTGCACAGGGTAGCGTGGGGTTTCTCCGAGTTGGGATCTGCAGCACTTTTCTTCTTCTGGAGCTCAGGAAGGTTTGTAAGGTAGAAGCCAAGATCTATGTGCAGGTTTCCATTGGTGGCTCCTGCACAGCCCCAGGTGGGTTGTTTAGTAGAGGATCTGTGCCTTGGGGGGAAAAAACACCTTGGTGATATTTTTGAGCAGCAAGGAAGCTCCTTCTTCATCTTAACCTGAAGAGTTCCTTCCTGGTCCCTGTGCTTTTGCGGTGTCAGGCTTACGGTGTGTGAATTTATTACCTGTTGCCCAGAGGACCACTAAAACAAGAGCAAAGAAAGAAAGAAATCGCAATATTTTGTATTATTGCAAGGCCTTTTCAGATCACGAGAGCAATAAAACACATGGGCTTCTGGATGAGCCCTCAGGAGGAGGACACTTCCCTTCTCGGCCCAGCGAATGGGCAGACCTGCCCGGCTGGCACCGCGCTGCCAGGAGCGCATCGGGCACCCCTTGCCCTGCCGCCAGCTGAAAGAGTATGTCAGATATATCAGTCACCCATAGCCTTGAAAAAAAGTATTTTTTTCGCTTATCTAGCCACAAAGCAGTTACGAGAGGGGTGCACACATGTGTGTTGCCTCTAATGCAAACCTTGCTTCTGTAAAATTCCAAAGAATTCTTTTCTTTTTCTTTTTTTCTTGGGGGCGGATGTTCCAGCTTTGACAAAGAGCCAACTCTGGGATTTTTATTTAAATTCCCCAACCACAGTGTTGTCTCCTGGTCTGTCGGTGCTCGGGGTCATTTCTTTTTTTGAATAACTTCATTGAGCGACGCATCCGCTCCCGTCGGCTTGCAGCAGCGGGACACGCTGTGTCCCTAAAGAGGCAGCCAAGTTGCCTGCATTAAGCGGCTCTCGAGCGAGTGTCACTCTGGCCTTGCCACCCGCAGTAAAAGGCTTTGCAGACAAGTCCTGTCACAGGCAATTACAGCCAAGTTCACTTTGCTGCCTTCCCCCTGCGAGCGCATGGCCTTAAACCGCAGGAGCGACGAGGAGGAGACCGTGTGTCACGTTGTGTCAGTATTTCCAGTGAGTAAGTGGCATGTCACGGTGCCACCATTTGCATATGCAGGCTCCCAAGTTGGAAAAATCCCATGCTACCCTGTGTCACCGGCCCACAGAGCCAGTCAGGTGTTTGCTCAAGTGGGTTTTAAAGGATGATTTTGTGTTATCCACAACGGGACAGATGACTTGCACGAAGGACATTTACTGAAAGTCTGTCGAGACGCTCGAGAAGGCCAGAAGATGAAAGGCTTCCAGAATATGCTCAGTAAACTCAGACAGAGCGGTCTTGGTTTCATTGAGTCTTCTGCTTTTATCCACAGTAGAAGCTTGTTCCAAGTAAGAGGGGAAGATGACCTGCTAGGTAGGACGTGACTGCTGCTGGGTACCAAAAACTGCTCATCCATCCTGCAGCAGAGGTGCCTGGACGTGTCTGGTGAGCGCGGTGTCACCTGGGTCTCAAACACGTCCTTGTTTGTGTCGTCTTCAGGTCCTCCGCGGAGGAGCCAGCCAGCGCCCGCTGACCCCGAACCAGAACCAGCAGGGACAGCAGACCGACCCGCTGGTGGCCGCCGCCGCCGTCAACTCTGCCCTTGCCTTCGGGCAGGGGCTGGCAGCGGGGATGCCAGGTAGGGACCCGGCAGCTTCTCCGGAGCCCTCGGAGCACCTAGAAGGTCCTCTCATGAGTCTGCGCGGTGTCGTGATTGCCCGGCATTCAGCAACGTTTAGTTTTTAGACTATAATTTATACAGTATATATTATATATATATATATATAGTATGTATTTTTATACTCTAATTTCTATTTCTATAATTTCTTGTTTCTAATCTGTGTATGCACAAGGAGTTGAAGTCACTGTTAGATGTGCACAAAATCTGTATGCAGCATTTAAATGGAACAGGTTTAGACCCCTGTGTTATCACCTGTGCTGCTGTCCTGGAGCATTAGCCCTTATCTTGCTCAAAGGAATTGCTGGCTTCCTTTGAAACGTGCTTTTAGGTACTTGTGTGGATCACGGTATCTTATGTGATCTTTATTTTAAGATCTCTGGGATGCCTTAGTCCCATGGATTAACTGTCCTTCCATCCCTGCAAGGTGCTTGACTTTAACAGAGCAAAGACTTCCCCTCCGTTGTCCATGAGATCGTGGGGTACAAACGCTTTTGGCGTGCAACACATGGGATATTACTGGAACTGCAAAATGCAAAGATGAGCATTTTGCTTTTTGAATAATGGACAAATTTGTCTGATTGGCCCCATGCAAGAGAGCCTGATTATTTCAGCCTCAGGTCTTCAGGTCTCCTCACTGGCAGCATCACAGGTTTTGTTACGCTTAAAAAGAATGCTCCAGTGTGAATGGTAACACTTAAGTAGTTTCTAGGTGTGCTTGTTTGGTGCCTGAATAATAGCTCTATATTGCTGAAATTTTGATGCTCTGTGCATTACCAGAATTATTTTAAAAAATGAAAAAATATAACAATTATTATTATATATTAGTGGTAGTAGTATGTATTATTATAACTAGTATGTATTTGCACCATGTTAGGATAGTTGGCTAAGTGGAAAAGCTTTATTAGTGAAAACTTCATTAGTGTAAAAATATTGGTATGAAAGTCCTGAGCTGTGGAGACAGAAGGCTTTTTCGCTTCATTAGAAGAAAAACTCTTGTCTTCTTTTCCCCCCTGTTTTTTTTCGGCCTTTTCTGATTTTCTTGTAAAAATGCTGCTCAGTGTGAGCCGGCGCACGTGTGCCGTGTGCCCAGAGCCTGAGCCGTGCGTCTCGCGTTCCCCGTGCAGGTTACCCGGTGCTGGCTCCCGCCGCCTACTACGACCAGACGGGCGCCCTCGTCGTGAACGCGGGGGCCAGGAACGGCCTGGGGGCCCCCGTGCGCCTCGTGGCCCCGGCTCCCGTCATCATCAGCTCCTCGGCGGCGCAGGCAGGTGAGTCCCGCTGCAGCCGGAGGCTCCACGCCGCTCCGGCGATGCCGCTGCTCCGCGCGGAGCCGAGCCGGGGTCCCGCTGCGCGGCGGCCGTGATGACCCGCCTGCCCTCGCGGGGATCCCCCAGCCGGGACCCCTGCTGAGAGCCTGCTCTGTGCTCCAGGCCTGAGCCACAGGAAAAGACTGAGAATTGCTCTAGACCCGACCCTGTTACTTTGCCAAGCTGCTTCTGTTTTTTTTTTTCACTTTCGAGGTGGCTGCAAAGCAAAAGGACTTGATTTTGGTGTTCTTTAGTGCTGCAGGGTGGGTTTCATCATTAATGGGTCATTTTGGTGTTTTCAAAACCTGCCTTTCTTAATTCAATACTTGAATGTGTGGTTGTATTGATTTAAATATTAGATCTTGGGAGAAAGGTCACTTTTTTTCCCTTCTTAGATCTCCTGCGCTCCAGTAACAAAGAGAGCAGTAGTAATAACTTGGCAGTGTCAGCGTTCAGTGAGTTTATGCAGAGGATAGGTAGAAGACCAGGAGACTTTGTGCTGCTTTTACGAGCAGGGACGTTTTTCATCCTGAGAGGAAAAAAAATATATATATATAGCGTATGGAAAGACCTTGCTAGGTTTTAACCTCCAGAATTGATAGGAAAACGGATTTCTTTCAGCCTCTGCTTCCAATTGCTTTTCCCTGCAGCGGTCGCGGCGGCCGCGGCTTCGGCTAACGGGGCGGCCGGCGGCCTGGCCGGAGCAACGAACGGACCGTTCCGCCCCCTGGGAACTCAGCAGCCTCAGCCCCAGCCCCAGCAGCAGCCCACCAACAACCTGGCGTCCAGCTCCTTCTACGGCAACAACTCGCTCAGCAGCAATTCCCAGAGCAGCTCGCTCTTTTCCCAGGGCTCTGCCCAGCCTGCCAACACCTCCCTGGGCTTCGGAAGCAGCAGCTCTCTCGGTGCCACGCTGGGCTCGGCGCTGGGAGGCTTTGGAACAGCAGGTAGGAGTTTGCTGCATTCTGCATGGGGAAGAGGGAGAAATCACCGTGGCCAGGTGGAAATATTGCTGGAGGGACTGTTTAGACTTCAAAACCTGCTGATGAAGCTTCTTCTAGTGGGCGGTGTATTAAAAGTAGCAAAATCAGCTTCTTCTCAGGCGCGTTTGGTGACGTTTGGTGTGTTATACAGCCGTGCTGGGACAGATTCAGCTGTGTGAATACATGGCCCGAGGGATTGCAGAGAACAAAAATGCTCTAAAAATCAGATTCCTGAAGTAGGGAATGGAATTCGCCCCTTCTTAAAAAAAAAAAAAAAAGAAAGAAAGAAAAAGCTAAAAAAAAGGGCATGTTTTGAGATTGCAAAATTGACAGACTTGTACCACAAGCTGAAACTCATTTCAGCTCTAAATTTATGGATCCTTAAGGAGCAGCCATGTCAGACACTTGCCCAAACTAGGTGGAACTTCACACGTTTTGCATGAGGTGCTGGACAGCTTTGGGGTTTCCTCGCTTTCACTTGCTTATTCTTGGGGGAGATGCTGAACTACGAAGGCATCAGTTCCCGAGCCTGGGTGCTAAGTCCAACCTCAGACTTGAGCAGCGTTATCATCTGAAGTGCTTCCACGTGTTACTCTGGGAATTGCTGCTATCATAAGCAAAACCAAGTCATTTAGAGTGCAAGAAAAATGATATGCCTGGTTTATTTTGATGTATTTGTTAGGCAGTTGAAGACAAAAGATTTTTCAGAATAAAACTAAACCAGAAAGATGTATGTGGGTTGGGGTTTTTTTGTTATTTCTTCTTTCTCGTTTTTTCTTTGTTTGAAGTAGAGCAATTGTTTTAATTACTGTTTAGTCTTAGAGGTAGTAATTATAGCCTGATTTCTCTGCTTTCGTCAATCTGAAGGGCAAGTCCCAAAGTGCCTTTTGAGCCTGGGCTGGCAGAAAAGATTGATATGCTATCACTGGATCAGATCTCAAGTTTTTCAATAAGTTACTCAAATATTTATTCTTAAACCCAGCCTGAGGATTTGAACCATCTTGGATTCTGGTAAATGCCTCATTTGCTGCTTTCTTTGCAGTTTATTCAGCTAATTGGATTCAATGACTAGTTTGTTCAAAGCTGAAAGGCTCAAACTCGTTTTCCCTCAACCTCTGAATAAAAATATGAGGCTGCTGCTTCTAGAACTTGGTGTGCAGATGTAAAAAATAACTCCTTCATTACAGGCCCCAATTCCACTATTTATCAAACAAGATTTTAATGCAAAATTGATTTTTCCTTTTTTTCCTCCCTCTGAAATACGCAGTGCATTTAAGGACAATTTATTTAACTTGCAAGAAAGCTCTTAAAAAAAGGTGGTTTAGTGTGTGTTAAATTGAATTTTGATTCTCTGGTGCAAATAGGAGTGAAAAAGAGATGACTCCTCAGCTGTTTTCTAATGTAATGAAAGGTGAGAACAAGACTTAAGTAAATGTGCACTAAGCTTAGACATCCTCTTAAGTAAACACGAATAGATAAAATCTCGCATTGCATTTATTTTATCTCTGTTGGTCAAAGAATAAAAGTGAGGCACAGTAAGGAGATCCAATATCTTCTGTTAAGCCAAGGGATGTGCTTTGAAGTATACAACCCCTCTTCTGAAGATTTGAAAGAAAAAAGCAGGTGTGCCCCAAAGCCAAAATGTTCACTGTCATTTCTCATCCCTGGCTTCCTTCACATACACTGTATCTTCTTGATCTTTCTGCTTTTAGATATTTGGGGCCGTATTTATTGATGTGTTCTGCTAGCGCAAAAGCTGCCGAAGTGTGAGTGCAAAGGCAGGATTAGAGCCAATTATTTAAATCAAGGGTTTCTGCTTGCTCATTAGAAACATGATTTTAATTATTGCATTTCACTTGGGCACGTGCATGCTTTAGGATAACAGCAGCCTGGTGCCGTACAGCTGTACTAGGTGCTGCTGAATTGTCGTTCTGAAGGTACCTTTGCTTGTCCCGGGCAGCTTGCTCACGTCTCTCCTTTATTTTCTTCCCCTTTTCAGTTGCTAATTCCAACACTGGCAGCGGCTCTCGCCGGGACTCCCTTACAGGCAGCAGCGACCTGTACAAGAGGACATCCAGCAGCTTGACTCCTATAGGACACAGTTTTTATAATGGCCTTGGCTTTTCCTCCTCTCCTGGACCTGTTGGAATGCCTTTGCCCAGCCAAGGACCTGGCCACTCGCAGACTCCACCACCTTCCTTATCTTCACATGGGTCATCTTCAAGTTTAAACCTGGGTAAGAGTCTCTGCCACTTTTAGGGGCTACCTAATATCAGAGATTGGTTGCTGATAAACAGCTCTCCTCTTGTGCAGAGACCTGACCCCCTGTCCTGCTGCAGTGTAGGTGAGATACATGCCATCCAGTTGGCATTCAGAGCTCTTATTCCTGGGCAGTTCTCAAAATTGCCTTTTCAAATGGAAGCCCACAAATCTTTGCCTTATGAAAAGCACATCATTGTGTGGGATTAAAAGCTACGTCTTCGATAAGAAATTATAATTGAGCCAGAACTTCTACGCACCATAAGATAGATTTTTAAAATAAAGCAAATATTAAAAAATAAAGCAGTGCTCTTCTGAAATACCCAAGGTGTTCATTTTCAGGCCAAAGGAACAAAGAAAATGACTTATTCTCTACATTTGCACAAAATAATTCAATATATGCTCTAAATGCCACTTGATATTGCTTCTGTCAAGTATCTGTCTGCATATAACAAAACATTTGGTTATCAGAGCACCTCTCTTGTATAGTGCTTGATGCATAAGACTGTGTATGCATATTTATCATGTTTATTACACTCATGTGGTAAACTTGATGCTGGCTAAAGATTAAGATAGAATAGCAATAAATACAAATTTTCAGCTTAAGCTTACATTTAAAACCTTTCCTTGTTCTTAGATTTAGTAGAACTGGAAGGGTTTTTAGCTTCCTTTATGTGCTTGTACAGTGCTTATGCTGACAGTTAAATAGCAACGATAAATTAATGCTGAGGACTAACCAGATTCAAAGTCTGGCACTAGAAGAAGTCTGTTGCCCCTGCGGGCAAACAAAAGAGAATGAATCTTAAAAACTGGATCAGAAAAAGGTTAATCTGCTCAAGAACAAGTACTGGTGAGAAAGCAGAGATACCATTTACATACACAGACTGTGCCCCAAAGCAGTTAGCATGTGAGCTTCCCATTTTGACAAAATACTCCTCTCCCTGTAGCCAGTTTTTCGCAGTGGCTGACTTCATGCTCAGCAGGATCTCTTGGAAATAACTGTGTCTGTGTGGTTTTCACCTTAGAATCTGTGCAAGGTCATTTAGGTTTTTTTCCATGTTTATTTTTCATCTATAATATAAGTTACAGTGTTAAGTGAAGTCAGACTTCCCTTTGGTTAGAAGATATATTCTAGTGCTCCAGAAAGAGCAGGGGCATTGCCTTTTTTTTGTTGTTGTTTCATATGAAGCATGAGGCTGCCTCCTTTTTGAGCTCACTAGCAAAAGGAGTTTGTGTGAAGAGGGTGAGGAAAAAAAAAATCTAAAAAAATAAAAAGATAAGTGGGAACTCTCCAACAGGTTGTTTGCAAGGAAGAATTAGAGCAGTCGTCTTTCAAAGCAAGTCCCACTATTGTATCATTCCAGGGAAGCCAAGGTGGAGGAGATGTTTCCAAGTAATTTGATTTCAGGAGTGCTGGATGACAGCTGAAGCTGCCCATGAATCTCATTTGCAATCACTTAATCCGTGGGTAAATGCTGCAGAAATAAGGCTTGGGCTTTGCCGTGCGTCGTGGGTGTGGAAGTTGCTCCCCGTTTGGTTTAGGGGGCTGCACAAAGCAGGGAGAGGTTCAGCTCCTGCCTCCTGCCCTTTCAGCTTTTGGAAAACTCATAGCTGTGCAAAATGGTGCATATTTATCAAGTTAGGCTTTTTTTCCCAGTGTTGCAAAGTGACTTTGTGAAATACCCGGGCACTTGCAAGTACCTGAAATAACACGCAAGCAATTCTTGCAAAAAGGACTACTGGAAGAGGAAAACTTAGCTGAATAACAAGCTTTGTGCTCGAGGGTATCTACAACAGATAGGTAAAACACCTGTACATGCACTTTTGGGCCAGAAAAAAACGAAAACTGGCCAGGGAGCTGGAAAGCAGTGAGCTGTGACCAGCTGGGCGGGCATCCGGCCCTGTCTCTTCGTCTTGTTGTTTTCCATCAGTTTCCTGTCTCTCATACCAAGACCTCCTACATTTCAGGGCGTCTCGGGGACCTTAGGAAGTTCCCCTGGAAGCTTGCTTAAGACCTGCTTTATTTTCACACAGCAGCTTTTGTGTTCCCTCCTCTGTTTTTTTTCTTTTTCATTCTTTTTCCCACTTCTTGTTTCATCCTCTGGTTGTCCTTTTTATTCCCTTGAATTCAGTAATTCTTTCTGATTAACATCAGTCTCATAAAGTGTCCCAGCAAGCATGGAGAAGATGACTGACCATTTCAGAATAGGAGATTCTCAGTCCTTATGGCCACAGTGTGAGTCTGAATAACTTCTCAGTTTTGGAGGCACCAGGGTAAGGAGTCTGTGCTCTTTGTGCTCCCCAGAGGTTGATGTGTTTCTATATATCCCAGATGTTTAAGCAAATACAGGCTTTTTCTTTTGGCTGCTTAGACCATTTGGAGGTCTGTGCTACATCTGTCACTTCCTTGGACACAGGAGCAACTCAGGTGCCACCCCAACATCTTCCAGGCGTCTCCTCTTTGGGATTTTTGCCCCTTCATCCTATCTCAGTGTCTCCAAGAGGTTTTCCAACCTCCTGAAGCAGAGGCTGTTTTGCCATAGCGATGGTAAGGTCCCATTGCAGCCTCCTGCCACCACAGCAGCTGCTGGAGAGACCTCACGCACCCAGGCACGAAGGACCGAGGTCCTGTGAGGTTTGTGATGGTCACAGGTGGCTTCCTGGTGGCACTCGCTGTATTTAGGAAACCTGTCACCCCCCTGCCACAATCTCTGATTCTCAGACCAGCACCAAGTGCCTGGATCTGCAGTCAGCCCCTCTGTTAGAGGAACAGCAGTCTCCAAAGAGACAACAAGATTTTGGTGTGAAGCTTCTGTTGGAGAGGACGTCCTCTGGGCACGCCATCCTTCTCATCCTGCTCACCTAAAATCATACTTGGCAAAGCCGTTGGGGATACTTGGCCAGCAGAGGGATCCCAAGCCCTGGAAGAGGAGGAAAAACACTCGGCAAATCCTACCAGAGCTCTGAGAAGCAACAAGGCAAGCGAACTCGGAAAGAGAACGGATCGCCAGAAATACGGCCGAGAAATCAACATTTTTTGGTGTTAAGCAGGTTACTCCTCAGCACCTACAGTCTCCTAAATAAATGAGGAATTATTACTGATTCCCTGCTGCTATGCTGCTTTATTCAGTGGCTGTCTTAGTGTAGATGAAAGTTTTCAGGGTATTTGTCAAAACCAGGGGTTTTCTGGAGGTATTTGTTTACTGGGACTTATTTGTTGTTATTCAGACTTTTCCTTGTGACATCTATTTGCACTTAGCAGAATAGAGAGCGACTTTCTAAATCCCTGATTGTTTTACTCATTTCTGGCTGCCTTTCTGTCTCCTCGTTTCTCCTTCCTTCCTGTCATGGTGGACCAAACCCACCATTTTGGTTTCTTTGAAATTAGTCTTTTGTGCAGCAACAGGACAGGTGGGGGAAAAATGATAGGAAAAAAGAGTGATTATGAAACAAAAGTGAAAAAAACAGGTAGAAAAAACGGTGATTTTGTCTGATTTATACACTTTCCACACAAAGCCAGGAGCAGAAGCCTCTTATAGCCTCTTTGCTGAAATATGTAGCTCATCCTCACTGAATACGACGGTGCTCCGCTAAGGAAGAATGCTTGAAGAGAATCACCCAGCATCACAGAATGGTGATTCTTTGGGCAGCCTGTTCCAGGGCTCTGTCACCCTCCCAGAAAAGAATTTCTTCCTCATGGAGATGCAACTTCCTATGTTTCAATTTATACCTGTCACCCCTTGCCCTGTCACTGGCCACCACTGAGAAGAGTTTGACCCCATCCTCTTTACATTCTCCCCTCAGATATTAACACGTATTGAATGTGTCCTCACCAAAATTAATTCTGGAGCAGTTTGTCTAGCTTGTTTGGAAGCACTTGCCAGCTCTTTGGGTAAAATAAAAACAATTTTTAAAAAGTGATTTAGAAGTAAAACATCCTGCTCAGGTTGTAAACGCTTTTGCAAATGACTCCTTTGACGGCTTCATCCTTGGAGATGCTTTTTCCGTTGCAGGAGGGCTCACGAACGGCAGCGGTCGCTACATCTCGGCCGCCCCCGGAGCGGAGGCCAAGTACCGCAGCGCGAGCAGCGCCTCGAGCCTCTTCAGCCCCAGCAGCACCCTGTTCCCGTCGTCGCGCCTGCGCTACGGCATGTCCGACGTGATGCCCTCCGGCCGCAGCCGGCTGCTCGAGGACTTCCGCAACAACCGCTACCCTAACCTGCAGCTGAGGGAAATCGCCGGCCACATCATGGAATTCTCCCAGGATCAGCATGGATCCAGGTAGGTTTAAGACCCTTGTGCCTCGTGGGAGGCTTTGGAGACGGCTGCTCTTGGGCGCAGCGTAGTTTGCAGGTCGTATCTTTGTGAGAAAGCCATGAAGCCAAGCAGTGTAACACTGTTTTTATGCTATCTAAATGTGTTTGCAAAGTTTCCTCTCTAAGGAGCAGCCTTCTTTTCTCATAATTTGCCTGTTAGTCCCATTGGCATAGCCCAACTCTTTAATTTTAAGGAGCTGTGTGGGCATGAGACTTTGCAGTGTTCCCCTATTGAGATTTGCTTTGCTTGGAAAAGAGAGATTTGGGGCTGCTGACCGGTGACATAGGCACAAACTGTCACCATCCAATAGCTGTGACACATGGGAACACCCAAGCCCGTTTGCAGAGGAAACTACGTTCAAAAGAGGCTGTTTTTTAAGCAGCTGATGTGTGAGGCTCTTGAATGGACTTGAGATAACAAAAATGGTGAGTGTGTACGTGCCAGTGGCATCACAGCAACCCTATTTTCCAGGTTTATTCAGCTGAAACTGGAGCGTGCTACCCCAGCAGAACGTCAGCTCGTGTTCAACGAGATCCTCCAGGCAGCTTATCAATTAATGGTTGATGTGTTTGGAAATTACGTCATCCAGAAGTTCTTTGAGGTAGGTCTTCGTTCCCCTCTTTGCTAGGGCTGTTCAGGTGCCTTCTGTCTTGAGGTAATTGGGTGGGCTCAAGTAAAACTCCAAAAAAACCTCGGTGTTTGTCTGAAAGGATGGACTCTCTGGCAACACTGATGGTCTTCATCTCCTCGCTTGTGGCTGTGTTGTTTGATGGAAAGCAATGGTTGATTAGATGCCCATTTCTTATTCTGAAGAGCGCTCAGTTCCTTCTACACGAAGCTGGCCGTGATTCTTTTACCCAGTGATTTTTATAGCACCTGTGTCACGAGTTTTGCTGCTTTAGTGATCTGGTGCACATCCCTCCTCTGGTTGCAGCACCTTGGACTCTTGCATTTTCTTCTGCATGCCAGAGGTATCGGACAAAGAACAGCCACCTCTCTTGTGCCTGTTCTGATCCATTTAGTTTTCGTTATTATTATTTTGATTGGATTTTCTGTCTTTCCAGTTTGGCAGCCTGGAACAGAAGCTCGCCTTGGCGGAGCGTATCCGTGGGCACGTGCTGTCCCTGGCGCTGCAGATGTACGGCTGCAGGGTGATCCAGAAGGCCCTGGAGTTTATCCCCCCAGACCAGCAGGTAATTGTAAGTTTCAATTTTAACTTTCTTCTTGATGTTGAACGTTCCTTGCTGTTTGGTGCCGTGAACCTCAACCTTTACATTGTCTGTGGCTGGTTTCCCATTGATTTGGTTTATGGTATGTGATTTTTTTTTCTTAATATTTAATGTGCATGACCAGTACGTGATGCAGTTCGCAGGGTCTTGTCATCTTACTGTTCCACTTAACAACGTCAGTTCTCCGTTGAGTCTTGTTGTTCCCTGCCATCCGATCACCTAGTCTTCCTGCTGGGAAAAATAATAGTAAAATGGATGATTTAGATGTCTTTGCCAGCAGTTGGCAGAGCTCTGCCTGTAGCATTCACTGAGCTGTGGCTGCTTGAATGTATGGGCCGGTGGTCTCCAACAGTCGGACACAGGAGCAACTCCTGGGTCCTGTGAAGGCAGAGCAGGCATTGGATCCATGTGGGGAATAGCTGGAATTCTGCTCAAATCAATCCTCTCAAATAAAGCAGTTCCTCTAGATTTTCTTTACAGAGATTTGAGATGAAAATTCCACTGTGCACGCCAGGAATCCTAATGTGAGAACCTCAATTTAGGTTAGAGAACTAGGGGGTGGAGGGGGAGAGATGAAGAAACAGCTGGGTGAAGCTTTGGCCTTAGCACAGCCCTGTGTTTCAGCAGTGGCAAGTCATGGTCCAAATCGTGGCACTGCTGGTCCACGTATTTAGATTATTTTTGAGTACTCTCTGCTCTTAAAATACCCATTTATTTTGGATGCGACAGTGAAGTTTAACACTTTGGTGGTGTTGCTGAATAATCAAGAATCTGCAGTTCTGTCTTTCCCAGTCATGAAGCTTTTAACCTGTCCATACGTTACACTAACCATACGTAAGTCTCATTGACTTTGCTTCCTTAATTACCATACAAAATTGCCCTTCTTTCTGAAATTGCTAGCAAGGTCTTATCCTAGCGATGACTCCATTTCAGTAGTGTATGAGTCAGTCAATAAATAAATAAAACCAGAAAAAGAAAAGTTAATAGCTTGAAGTTTGGACATTTTAGGCGTTTTTCTTTTAGAGAGGAGGAGCAAGGGATACACTCCGAGTTCACGTGCGTGGGTGTTGGTGCAAGCTTTAAAACTGAGTGTAATGAGCAGCAGACATCAGGCCCTGGCCGTTTGTTCCCCGTGGATCTTGGTGGTGCTTTCTGCTTGTCTTCCTCTCCCCCCAATAGAACGAGATGGTCCGGGAGTTGGACGGCCACGTCCTCAAGTGTGTGAAAGACCAGAACGGGAACCACGTGGTGCAGAAGTGCATTGAGTGCGTGCAGCCTCAGTCCCTGCAGTTCATCATCGATGCATTTAAGGGACAGGTGAGTGCTTAAGCTCTCAACTCTTGTTATTTGTCTCCTTCAGTGCTGCTTTGAGGAGCGCTTTTGTAGCCGTAACTTGGACACGTCTTTGGGTTTTTAAATCTGTGCACAAATTGGAAGATTTGTGCAAAATGGGAGCCTAGAAACTCTTTGGTTACATCTCTGTTGCAATTTTTGTGCAAGTATGATACAATAAAGCAGCCATTCCCCCCAAAAATGCTGCTCTCCTGCAACATCTGATATTTCTCACTGATGGGGAGCAAACAAGTCTCTTGTTAATCCGCATTCACATTAAAAGTGGGGAGCAGAGATTTGGGTTGGACATACCTCAGTATGATCCTTTGGTGAGGTTGGTAGAAGACTATTTCCCAAGGGTCCCAAACCAAGGGGAAAACATGAATTTTGTCTAGGAAAAGCCAGTAACTCATGCTTCATTCTCACGTTTTATTTCTTCTCAGTTATCCTCTCCTGAATCGACGTCCTGGATGTTGATTTAATTGTGTAGCCAGCTTTATTCTTGTTACAGTTGGCCTCTTTCATTACAGAAGAGCCGTCCTGGGCGTCTCCAGCTTCACCCTAATTGGCTTTGGAAAGAGGGCTTTGAAGTGCTGAGGCTTTCACTGCAGGGAGGCCAGGAGGACCTGGGCTTATTAGAGCAGGAACCAGGAGCCTTTATTAGTTTTTCTGCTCCTGGAGCAGCCGGACTTGCTCGGTTATGTCCAAACAAGCAGGAGCCAAGCTGGAAACTTGCTCAGCAAATTTGCCAGTTAGAGTTGGGTGATGGGGCCATCCTTTGGAGCTGAGAAGGCAGCCGTTGAGCTGGGAACCCTGTTGATAGGGAATTTTATCTTTGACATCCCATTGATACCACAAAACTTACCACACACATCCAAGTAGTCAAGCAGAATCTTTTGCTGAACATATCTATACACACATGTATTTAATCTTTGTGTTTCATGCTGTTTCTTGCATAGCCTTAGCTGGGTTAATCAAAACCTTCCAAATCAGTGTTTTAGCACAGCTTTGACTGCTGCTTGGCTCTCCCAGTGCTTTTATTAATCGAGTCACGTTGCTGTTGGTTTCCTGTGTTGCGAGTGGAGATGCTGAAGGACAGACAGGGACGTGACGTGCCCAGCGCTCCCGCGGCCGCGGGGAGCAGACGTTTCTGCTGCCAGTTTATGCCACCTAGAGCTGAGCAGAGATTCAGGGCTGGCAGCAGCTGCCGAGTGTTCGGTGAATTCGGGAAGTTTGCCAGGATTCACGGGGACTGACGGCCGCGTTGCTGCCTGTGTTTGTCTGTGTCGAACGCAGGTTTTCGCCTTGTCCACCCATCCGTACGGCTGCCGCGTGATCCAGAGGATCCTGGAGCACTGTCTTCCCGAGCAGACTCTTCCCATCTTGGAGGAGCTTCACCAACACACTGAGCAGCTCGTCCAGGTAGGTGCAGCTGCTCTCAGGTGCTTCTTGACTACTGCCTTGCAATAGGAAGGCTGCCAGCAGCCTAAGTGAGGCTGGAGTTACAGTGCTGCTGGGGTTGTGTGGACATAACAGCTCCATTTCTGAGGAGGAATGGGGAGGAACACGGCAGACAAGAAACAACACGGTCAGCAGTAGTTTGGGCTATGTGTAAACATCCAGAAGGCATCAAAGTTGTAGTTACTCCTTACGAAAAGTATCTCAGTATCGAGTGGGTGTGTGTCCAAATGCTTCACCCCAGAAGTTCCAATGCAAATAAGATCCTAAGGGATTTAATGTGAAGATGCAATTACTTTTAGGAAAAGATATTGCTTAGTAAGTGGGGTTCTGATTAATGGGTTGTTTTTATGCACGTCTCCTGCCTGCTTGCTTCCCTCTGCAGTTTTCTGAAAACTCATGTTTTCTAGGATTCTGCTGTCAGACACCATGAGTATAATTCCGGATGAGTATCCTGTATACTCATGTGTTAAGCACATGGAAAGTGGGAAGAGGTTGGGCATAGAAGTGCCTTTGGTTATACTAAGTGAAAAAATACACATCCTGTGGTCTAAGTATACACATATTTGGAATAAGAACACACATATGGACACTCTTGTGTAGTTAGAACCATGCCTTAGCCCTCCACTATGTGTTTTCTTATTCTAGATCTTGGAGAAATCCAAGAAACTTGAAATAAGCAGTTAATGACACTTAATGATGAAGTGAAATCGTTTTAAGCTTTTCATTTGATACAAAGCATTAGTGTTTTTTCTCCTGATGGAGGTGCAGAATGCATATTTTTGTAGAAGTAGAAAGCATTTACATGACCTAAGCAGTAGATATTTGAATTAGTGTCTAGTCTAAGTGTGTAAGTCTTGATGCACATTGGGAACTACTTTGATACTAATGGTTCCTGTCCACATTTTTGTCCCGCTCTTCTGCTGTCTCTCAAAACAGGATCAGTATGGGAACTATGTTATCCAGCATGTACTAGAACACGGTCGGCCTGAGGATAAGAGCAAGATTGTAGCAGAAATCAGAGGCAACGTGCTCGTGTTGAGTCAACATAAATTTGCTAGGTATGAATTTGTTCCTTCAAGTCTCCACACCCTGTGGACACATTCTGGCCTTGCAGAAGAGTTCAGGGATGGGGTTGTAGGTAGGTGGAAGGAGGTGGCAATAACTCTTTATTTAACAGCAGGATGCTCTTTATAACTGCTTAGGAGCTGGGACGAGCGATTGGCAAGGTAAGTTGTATTGTAAGGAAGGGTGAAAATATCAGAGTTCTAATCCAAATCACTGAGCTTGACCAAGAGTTATTTTTTAAGTGGACTTTATACCTTGGATAGCAACTTGTTGTAGAGAATTTCACTAACTCCAGAAGGCCTTGTCTACCCAAGGGAAATTACTGGAATAACACCTCTTTTTCATTCCCTGTTTCATAAAAGAATCTGCTCTTTCTATATGCTAAGCCTTGCAGGCATTTTGAGATAAATGTATAATGATAACCCATTAGGGAAGCTGAAACAGTCTGAGGTTGTTGCTCCAGATGCTGCAGAGCCAGACGTGGCTCGAAGCAAGCCATGCATGGACAAGAATTGGAAGGAAGGTGTCTTAATGCTGGTTTCTTGGAGGGAAGGTGTCTTAATGCCATTTTATCGGCGTCTTCCTCCATGGCTGATCCTGCTCTCTGTTTTAGCCTTCTTTCCAGATGTGTTATTTAGTATATGATGTCTCCCGAGCTGAGTGCTGTTTGCGGCAAATGACTGTGATTTTTTTCAATTCAGTCAGGGGTGCAGAAGATAAGGCTGGCAAAACTCTCCCTCCCCTTTCCCATATCCCATTTATGGATCTCCAGAGAGCAAAGGCCAGTGATCTCCTGTGTTCAGGAATCTGGGAAGGTTTCTGTATTCTCTAAGCTGTTCTGTTCCCGAATTGCATTTCCGTCCTGTTTTAACCTTGTACCTCCCTTCCCGTTGAGCTCCTGTATTGAGAAAAGCCAAAGAAGAGCCCGAGTTCTGCAAAGGGGAATGTGGGAGAACAGACATTACTCTCCAATCCGGTGTCACTCTGGAGATGCCCAAATAAACCTGGGGGACAGAAAACCTGGACTGCTGCCAGTTCCCCCTCAACTCCCTGATCTGAAAATGTGCCCTGCGAATGTGTCCGTGTTCCTTGGGCTGCTCTTCTGCTTCACGCTGCTGGATTTCCATGCCAGCACATACGTTGTCCCCAAATGATCTGCCCTTGTTAGAAGCTTAAGGAGAGTGACTTGGGATTGAGCAGAAGACCTCGTGAGGGTGGTTGGTGCTCACGGGCTGCCCTTCTCTTACCTTTGCAGCAACGTTGTGGAGAAGTGCGTGACTCACGCGTCCCGCACGGAGCGGGCCATGCTGATCGACGAGGTGTGCACTATGAACGACGGCCCTCACAGTGCCTTATACACCATGATGAAGGATCAGTACGCCAACTACGTGGTGCAGAAGATGATCGACGTGGCAGAGCCGGCGCAGCGGAAGATCGTCATGCACAAGGTGAGCGGTGCCACGGGCTCGCAAGGGCGCGGGACTGGTTGCCCGAGAGAGACGGAAGGTCCTAGCGACGACGACGTTTCTGAAATACCAAAATGTGAAATAATGAGCTTGGGTTTTAAAATCAGTCTGTTGCTTGCAGCGCTCTCTTCCTGACCTAGTAACCTAGTTCCCTGCCCGTGATGTAGTGAATAATGAAACGTCGGAGGGATTTTGGCTGCGGCTCCTGTGCCTCGCGGTGCCTTCCAGGGCCTGGCAGTGATGACGCTCTTGCCCTCACTGGGAACACTGTTCGCTGATGAGAGCTCTACGTACTCAGCAGAGCTGAGCCAGCCTTGCAGACACTGGAGCCCAGCCCAGAGCCGCTGCCTGTCACCTCCTGTCCCAGCTTTGCCATCCTGGTCGGAGAGTCAGGAGAGCCGCTGGGATCGTTGTATCAGCAGGGCACATGTGTTATTCCTAACCAAAAGCAGGCATGTGGTTTAAATACGCCTCAGGCAACAATGTTAGTTCTGTCTGAGGCCTAGGAATCACTCAGAGAAGTTCTTTTAAACCAATTTATTTTGGATTAATACAGATTTATCAGGAAAAACTAATTAAAAGGTCTCAACAAAGGGATAGGTGTAGCTAAAGTTGGAGCAGAGTGACCTGTAGTTCTGCTAACCTCTTGCTGTATCTTGATTCATATATATAAACATATATATATACAAATGATCTTTACTGGTATGTTCTCGTTGCTGTCAAGCCAAGCATTTGAGTAAAATGGTAACTAGGTTATCAGTGGGGTTGTCAAAAATAGAACGAGGATGACAGCTAAATAAGCCTGCCTGAATGTGATGATTTTAATGATGTTGTCAAGCCGAGGGAAGCTTGGCAGGGTTGAGCCTATCAACTGTTGCTTTTTTGATGGTAAAAACTGCCACTAGTACAAACAGGGAGTTTTTACTATGTTTTTGCCAACAACAGCACCTTCCATGTTGAAAAAAATAAGCCCTGGGTTCTGTCAGTCCGAATTTTGTCTTGGGAATAAAGAGCAAGAAAGAAGGATCTTTTGGACCTCGGATGCTTTGTTTTTCCGTAATCACAGCGTAGCACTCGGAGCTTCCTAGGAACAGGGAGAGCCACAGCATAAACTGATGACTTTTTTTGAAGAAGGATTTGGAGCTGAAAAAGAACAGAGGTGACAAAATAGGATGAACTAGGGCCGTTTTTCCCGTGAGGCTTTTGCAGACAGTCCCGGCACAGGCAGGTAATGATGATCCATGTCCCGGCGCGCGGGACGAGAAGGGAGCGCTGCCCAGGATGCTTCCTCCTCCTTTCTCCAGCGTCTGCTTCGGAGTTAAAGGTCCATCCTAACTGCATTAGTGAAGAACCCGCCTGGGGCCTGGGGTATTTCTCATAGAGTAATGAAAACGAATCGTCCTAATATCTCGTATCTCCTGCAGCCGTCCGGCAGGACTTGAGCAGTGAAATGGTGTTAACTGTGGCTAAAACGGGAAGGAGCCTTTGTAATGTGCAGGAAGGATGGCTGTGCTCTCCGAGGAGCAACGAGAGCGGAGCTGGAAGCAGCTCTTATTGTGAACAGCGTGCAGGTTGTGTCCACAGATCTCCTCTGCCTAGAAAAATCTACTTTAATTGTCAGGTTCAAAAATGTTACTGCTTTTAAGCAGTAAAACTGCTTTTAAGCAGTAACTGCTTTAAGTCCAGGCCTCTTGTTTGCTTTTCCCGACGTAGTTTCACATGGACTCCTGATATTCCTCCTGGGAGCTCTTGCAGCCTTTCAGCAGTTTTAAAACACAGCCTAGGAGGAGGGCAGAACTCTTATTTTTGCTTATTTTGCTGCTGCCAAGTTGGGTAGAAGCCGCTCGCGTGCCCTAGTGGGGCTCATTGTGCATCAGCCCGGGCCCGTTTGCCCCCGGGGGTGGCAGAGGGCAGAGCAGTCCCGGGGGGCCCCGCGGTGTCACCGGTGCCTTTGGAGGGCAGCGAGTGCCCAGGAGTCCCCTTTGGGCATTAAGAACAACACTAGTGAGTTATGAAACACGAATATGACACGTTGCCATTGGGGTGACTGCAGCAAACTCGGGTATCTCGAGCGCTTCCTGCTCCTCGCTGCTTCGTTGCCGCCTGGTTGCTGAGCCTCCCTTCCTCTTTTTCCCCCCTTTTCTCTCTCTCTCCTCCAGATCCGGCCTCACATTGCCACCCTGCGCAAATACACCTACGGGAAACACATCCTGGCCAAGCTGGAGAAATACTACATGAAAAACGGCGTGGACCTGGGGCCCATCTGCGGGCCGCCCAACGGCATCATCTGAGACGCGCCGGGCATCGGGCACCCGCAACCAGCAACCACCGAGACCCCAGGATACACCTAGAACCCGTTTCATGGTTGCTAAACTACTAGAAAACACACAAAAAGAGTAAAAAAAGCCTTTGTAAATTTCTTTAATTTTATTATGCATAACATGTACTAATTATTTTTTTTAATTAACTAATTGCCCTGCTGTTTTACTGGTGTATAGAATACTTGTACATAGGTCTCAAATGTACATGGAAGGCCACATTTTTGTTCACTGTTGTATCTATATTCCAAATGTGGAAACTTTCAGGGTGGTTGGTTTGAAGAAAAGGAAAAACAAAAAAACACAAAAAAAAAGTTTTTAATTCATCTGCCTTGCAGGCAACTCTTTTGCAAATACCTGTTTTTTCTCCTTTTAGTCAAAAGTCGGCAAGAAGTTTTGAATTTTAGTTAAATGGCACAAAAGACGCATTTAACGCTGTTTATAAATATATAAAAAAGGAAATTCAACTTGCTAAAGCTTCAGTTTAAAAAAAAATAAGTTTTTGAAACTTTTTAATTGCTTTCTTTTGTTGTTGTTCTGTTTTCGAGTATAACCTGCTAAAGGAGGTAGCGATGGGATTTTGGAAGAAAAACATCCACAACCCAGAAAGGTTTTAAAGCAACAGGGTGGGGGCCGGTGGATTCGTTTACTGCCTCCTCAGTTTGTTCTGTTAACCTTGAAAGACAAAAATTTGATTATTTAGCATGAGGAAAAAAAAAATCCAACTCGGCTTTGGTCTTGCTTCTATAAATATATAGTGTATACTTGGTGTAGACTTTACATATATAAAAATTTGTAGTATTTTCTTGTTTTGATGTCTGATCTGTATCTATAATGTACCCTAGTAGTGGAACATACTTCTGACTGTACAATTGTACATTTGTAAACCTCTGTAATGTAAATGTGGAGAAGTTTGAATCGACATAAACCCGTTTTTTGGTAAGAAAAACAAAAAAAAAAAAGAATTAGCAAAACCTGTGCATTTCAGTGTATATTCACACCTTTTATGGTCGTAGCATATAGTGTTGTATATTGTAAATTGTAATTTCAACCGGAAGTAAATTTTTTCTTTTGAAGGAAATGTTCTCTTTATACAGCCTAGTTAATGTTTAAAAAGGAAAATAAAATGCTTGGTTTTATTTGTCACCTAGTTGAACAGTAGCAATCCTTTCTAAATGTTATACAAAAATGATTCAGTTCAAAATAGTGTTTTTTTGAATCTTAAAAAGTAATGTTTTGCTTATTTTGTGACAGTAAGAAAAAAAGAAAAAAAAGTGCAAAAGTACAGAAACCCCCCTAGTTTTCCTTACAATCAGAGTCCCTTTTCACCTTGTAAAGTGTGAATCACCTTCCCTTTTTGTACAGAAGATGAACTGTATTTTGCATTTTGTCTACTTGTAAGTGAATGTAACATACTGTCAATTTTCCTTGTTTGAATATAGAATTGTAACACTACACGGTGTACATTTACAGAGCCTTGTGTATATTTCCAATGAACTTTTTTGCAAGCACACTTGTAACCATATGTGTATAATTAACAAACCTGTGTATGCTTATGCCTGGGCGCCTATTTTTTGTAACTCTTGTGTAGATTGTCTCTAAACAACGTGTGATCTTTATTTTGAAAAATACAGAACTTTGGAATCTGTCTCAGCCGCTTTCTTGGGATACGGGGCCGCAGCGAAGCCGCCCCGGGACCTGCTGCTCTGCAGATGCTTAATAACCCCGAGGGCTTCTTTGGTATTGTCCTTGGAGGTGGTTAAAACCCTTTTTTGGGTTAAAACCCAAAGGGTTTGGGGCTCAGAGCGGCTCCTGGTCGCTCCGGTGCTCTGGCGCTCCCAGCACGGGGCTTCCTTGGCTCCCGGGGTCCCTTCTCCTCCACTTGGGCCTTGGGGGAGGAAGGGCTTGGGGAGCAGCACCCTGTGCCCCAGCTGGGCATGGGGCCGGTTTCCTGGGGTTAATACTCCCTGCAGCCCTGGAGAAGGGTTACAAGAGGACCCGAGAACATCATTGCAGCCGGTGAAGCTGAGGTTTCCAGGGAAAAACTCCACCATCCCAAAACCTTATTCCAAGAGGCAATATTGAGCTTGGAGTGCAGGGCCAGGTGCGGGGTTGGGTTTGTTCTGTACCTTCCTCCACTCCTGGTTCATCCTCAGGCTGGGGTCCAGCTGCCAAATGTCTGGGGCTCTTAGACCACGTCCAGGATCTGAAGGAAGTGCCGCAAGGGACCGTCCCTCTTGGCGTCTCCTGCCCTCTCCTGGGCCCCTTCCCACCACAGGGATCCCTGCAGCCCGACTGAGACTCCTGCTCCATGGAGTGACCAGTTCCTAAGTATCTTCCCGCCTACTCCTTTGCAGTTCAAGGGCTTGTGGTTTTATAGATGTGATTCTGAAGGATATTGCCAAAATCATTTTGGAAACCAAGGCCGTTTCTTCACTAAGCACTTGTGCAAGGACAAGTGCAAAAATTGCTGCCGCTTTTGGCACTGCTGCTTCGTGTTTACCACCCAGCCACGGAAAACACTGTCCGTGGGAGCCAGTCCTGGCTTTAATCAGTTTTAATCAGTTGTTAAAACACAATTTCAGAGCCAATTGCACAGGCTGTGTGTGGTGTCCAGCTGGTTTCCAAAAAAGAGGGAGGGACTGAGAAGGTGGTTTAAAATAAATAAATAAATAAATAGCTGGGTCAAAAAGCCTCCAGCTGAGGGGGCTCAGAGGCAGCAGCTGAGCCCGGGCCAGCTCTGTGCTGCCTACAGGCCACCTGTGGCACTGCCCTATCGGGCAATTAGTCTAGATCGAGGCCACAACTACCAGGAGCACCAAGAGCAACGGTGAGAGCAGCCGCAGGGACCCGTCACCGCCCAGAGGAGCCTCTTCCGTGGCACTGACCTCCCCTGGGCTCATACACGAGCGCTTTTGTGATGATGGGGTCACTTGTGCCCCCTGCGCTCATATCAGAGAGAGCCATCGTCTAGTGAACTTACCCTACACCAGTGCACACGGGGCCAGCAAGCAGGAGGGTCAGGCAGAAACGGGGAGGCGAGCGCAGCGCGGCCAGGGTGGCGATGCTGAGGGAGGACGTGATGCTGAGGGAGGACGCGATGCCGAGGGAGGACGCGATGCCGAGGGAGGACGCGTCGCTGCCAGCTGGGCGGGAGGCTGCGCAGGGCCTGCCAAGGGCGGCGGGGGCCGTGCCGGGACTCAGCCATCGTCTGCTCCCCGGGCTGTGCCAGGAACAGCACAGGGACAGCCCTCTGCATGGGACACGCACGGGACGGCACAGGGCTGTGCCAGGACTCAGCCGTCATCTGCACTCCGGGCTGTGCCAGGAACTGCACAGGACATGCACAGAGCATGCACGGGACATGCACAGGACACGCACAGGGCGGCGCGGGGCCGTGCCAGGACTCGGCCGTCGCCTGCTCTCGGGGCCGTGCCAGGAACAGCTCAGGGACGGCCCTGCCGGGGCCTCCACGCGCCCGGGGCCGGCGCCAGCTCACACGGTGACTCAGTCACTGTAAGATGAAAACAAGAAGCCCAATTAAATAAAAAGATCCACTTTACCATTAGCCATCATGAACTTTATTTTTAACCCAATATTTCTGGATAATCAATAGCTGAGAAAGCATAAGTGGCATTTTTTTTTCCTCTTGGTCTGGTAATAATTCGTGCAGATTTTATTTTATATATATATATTTTTTAATAAAAGTATAGTGTTCTTTCTTTACTATGCAGCCCACAAGTCTAACTAGAAATTTATCACTTTGTTCGTAGTAAAATGCTGGAAATTAAAAACCTACCAGAAAGAGTCTCTATCAGTTGATTCCAATAACGGAGCTCCTCAGAGAAGTCTTATGTTTTTTTAAAAATATCTACTTTGTTCTTGAGCAAACCAAGAGGAGACTGAACCTATTTATGCAGACAGCATGAGGCATTGGTCAAATGCATCCTGAGTCAAGACACACTCCAACATTCAGAAAAGGCACTTCCATATCCACTTTTCCAAGCATACTCCTCTCCTAGTACATGTACAAGTGGTAAAGTCAGGAAAACAAAAAGCAAAACCAAAATGAACAAACAGTAAGAAACACCTCACCCACGATACAGCAACAGCACTTTAAAAAACCCAGGAATTTACGGAGAGAAAAGGCATTTCTCAAATAAAGGAAACCCACGAGCGCCCTGATGAATCTGACCGCACAGCTGGACACACACTTGCCCCTGGCAGGACTTACTGAGACAAAAAGCAAAGGAAATAAGTAAAGGAAACAGCTTTGGGAAGAGAAGCGACATTGCAAATCTCCTCGCAGACGTGTTACAAGGCTGCCATCTACCGTGAGCGCAACCTAAAAACTACCAAAAACCCACTCAGCAAAACAGCAGAACATGTTTAGAGGCAGAGCAGGCCACACGCAGGACACGTCAGTCCGCAGACTAACGAGCAGCTCCGGAGGCCTCACGGTGCCGCCTCAGCAGGACGCTCCAAACCTCGGGCAACTTGGGGCGTATCGGGCCGGGCCTCACGTCATGGCCTGCGTCGGGGCACCTCGTGTGGCCTGGCTTGCGCCAGGGCACCTCATGCTGCCCTGCCTGGCCATGGCACCTTACGGCCTGCGCGGCGTGGCCGTGGCACCTCGTGTGGTGCTGTCATGGAGGACGGCGGCCGCAGGCGGGAAGCAGGCGCTGCCGCCACCATTAGCGCCTCGGAGGGGGCAGCGCCCGCGACTCGATGCTGCGGGGCCGCTCAAACCCGGAGCTCGGTCGCGCTCACCGAGACGGTGCCGGGAGGGCGGAGGGGACAGGAGGGAATCGCTCGCTCATCCGCCCGGCCAACGGCTCCCGGCGCCAAGAGGTGCCAGCACAGGGAAGCCCCAGGGATCGGCGGCACCAGGACTGTCCCCCCTGCCCACCGCCCTCTCCCTCACAAACGCACACGCGCCTTGGGCGGCTGGGAAGGACAACAGAGCAGCTGCGATGGCCCAGGGTAATAGGAGAGGAGACAGAGAGGAGAAGAAATAAAGGAAATGGAGCACGTACTCGAGCTGCTCCTTCCGTCCCTCACCCAGACGCCTCCCTGCCCGGCCTTACCTCTCCGAGCATCTCTCGCTGCACCAGGTCAGCAGACAGGACCCTGCACCTGGGGAAAAGGATGCAGATTCGCCCTCTCCTTCCCGCGACACGAACGTTTCCCTGCAAACTGAGAAACAGCCCTGCTAGAGCAGCAGCAAGGTGAGCAACAGCCTCCCCTAAGGAAGGAGCCCACAGCTCACCTCCGACAGAGCAATACAAACCTCAAACTGGGCTTGGGAAGCTAAGGAAATCTCCCCCGTGCAATGCACAAATTTAACTTCCAGGGCTAATAAAATTCAGACCTTTCTGCTGCTAACAGTAGAGAAGTGGTGTGTTTTGAGAGGCTAATATTTATTGTGAGGAAAAAGCAATGTTAAAAAAGGCAGATTTTCAGCATGCAACCTAATACTCGGGATTCAAGAGTCGCTTTGTCATTCATATTCCTTAAAAGTCTAGAAACATCTTATGAAAACTGAGTATTTCATAATCAGCATTAAATCAAGAGGGAAGCTAAGGCTGACCGAACTGTTGAGAGTCTCATGTTGGAAGAATGCATTTAAAGTCTTTCTGAAAATCAGAGAAGTTGCAGGTATTTTTCTTATTTGTTTAACCATATGGCTGACTACAGTAGACTTCCATGGAATTTTCTCACTCTCCCACAGAAACAATATATATATATATATCATTTTTAATTTTATTAGCACAGAATCATATAGAGACTGAAGATAGAAAGATGGGGACATACAGGTGTACTCAGAACATGGAAATCTCACCACACAGATGGGAATGATTTGTTACTTGTTTTCTTGCCAATTCTTTCTCCTCTCCCCTTGAGGTACCTGAACACGGATGAGCTTGCAGGGCACCAAACGCCATCTGAAAAGCCAAAAGCACCTCCAAAAACTGCCCTTCCACAAACCAGAGCTCCATTACCAAAAAAGGGGCCAGGCTAGACTTAGGAATACCACTACCATGAGAGACCTGAACACGAATACTCCAATTCCCAAGTCTCCTACTCACATGAGTTACTTCCTGGAGCAGATTCTTTATGTATTGATTATCATACATCATCTTTAAAAGAAAGCAAAAATGCAGTTATCCAGTATGTGCCCACACCCTAATGTGCATGTCTATTCATTTTTACATAGTTCAATGAAAATCCATTCTATAAATAGAGAAGCAACCCTGGATAGAACTGACCACAGAAGTACAGCACTTGCAAACACCATTTACAGACACAGATTTGACACAAGTGTTTTATGGTGGCACTTGTACAGTCAGTTGGTCCAGTGGCTTCTGAACAGCCATGCAAACCTAGGGACAGGTGAAAAGAGGAGAGATCCGCATGGAACAACCATATGGAACAACCGTATGGAACAACCGCTGAGCCTGCTGCTCAACAAGACTGATGTACAATATGACATCTGCAGTAATATTACCAATAAATTAGGGAAAAACGGTTCAGATATACTTCCCATAACATGACATTCAGCATTCACAAGGTCATAGAACTTGCTGTTTTATTTAGATTGCATGGTGGCAAACAAGCTGTTTACCACTGCATGGCATCACTGCAATCTCAATTATTGGTATTAGTAAGCTGCACCACTCTGATATTTAATTGCTATGCAAAGACAACACCTTGAGACAGTTTCCTAAGAATTGCCTTGATTATCAGAGGGTAAAGAGAGCTCTTCTATCATATGTGGTCATTTCTTCATACAGAAATAGCTGGAAGTGATTTAATCCAACAGATGACAGACAGTTTAGTTAACCATGCACTTGTTTGTGACTAGATTTATTCACACAGATTTAAGACATCCATGTTTTTGCAGAATAAAGCAGGTAGGCCATTCAGCTTTTGCTACTTCCCTCCCAATGGAAGGGATTTATGAATAAGGGTTTTCTGAAAGCAATGTAATCAAGATTTCTTAAAATGAAGCTGCAGCTCAGTCCTCCAAGCAAACATAGAATCATCGGAACAGAGCTCTATTTTACATCCACTTAAATACAGAATTTATGGGAATATTCTGAGCAAACTGGAGAGAGGAAAAAAAAATTTATGGAATGATTTGTGAGACCAGCCTCACAAAACAGAAAAGCATGACTTTCATAAGCAATTTTTCTTGCATGACAAAAGATTACTGAACAACAACAACAAAAAAAAATTAAAAAGATATTCTACAGAGAGAGAAAAAAAATAGGGGAAAAAAAAAAGGCTGAGCAGGTGACTATTCGGTGTTTCATGTTAAGCTCAACTCAATCATTTGTAATCTTTGACCACAAAGTCTTTCCTTGAGTCACAGCCAGACTGTTAAAATAAGACTCCGAACTGCAAAAACACCATACTTGGAATAAAGCTCGTTTCAAATTGCCGTTTCTAACTCCACTGGCCTCGAAGCGTTTCTACAGTAGTTGCAGTTGTCCAACATGAGTTCCAAGCTGCTGATCCAAGGCCAGCGTCGCTCCTCTCCCGCGAAGCGGCCTCCAGGCTTTCAGACTGGTCTTCTCTTGTTCCACAAAAACTTAACTTTGGACTGGATTGAAGAGCTCCCCAAAGTCTGTCCCGTGTCCTCGCCGTGCTCTAGACCGCGTTCCGAGGTGTTCCGTTGTGAGTCACTGCTTTCATATTGGAGGTGCTTGCTTGATGGTTGCAGGATCTGTGGGAGGCAACACCTACTTCAAAGACCTCGTGAATAGCTTTGCGGAAACAGTGAAAATTGTAGTCTATCAGACCTGGGAAAAGGAAGAGAAAGGGACAGGGGAAGTGTGCTCAGCTTGGCAAGGCCATATCATCAACAGAGCTTGATGGTTAACACTTGTCTTTCATTCACTAAACAGCTACTTCACTATCTGAGCATGTTCAAAATATTTAACAATCAAGCTTACCAATGCCAACATTATTTTAGATTCTCTCAGTATTTAGATATAAAGTTCTAATTTGAAAGGCAAGATGTGTATATATACATATATATATATATACACACATATACACACACACATGGATTAAACAGCGGAAGGGGGGACAACACGAGACTCTACCCTACACAAAACTGTCTTGCATGAATGAATCGGTGTGACACGGCAGTGACTGTCACTTGAACACAATCAGGCAATTTTTGGTTGCGACACTGACATATCTCCTAACTTTCAAGACCAAACGTGGCAGTTATTAAGAGAAAACACCTGCTTTTCCTCTTTCGAACAGCGTGTGAATGCCAAGGCAGGCACTGCCCCGATGTAAGAGCTGTTCTTTGAAACCAGAGAGCTCTCATTTCTACCCTGCAGCACCCACGAGACCAACCCTCCCTTTTATCTACTCTAATCCAAGCAGCTTCACAGCTGGTTAAACCTTGATTGCATTCAGCACTGCTGCAAGTACCCACCATATGCTGCACTAGTTTACTCTGCTGATTCCTTCAGTCATAGGCTAAAAAGGTTACTGTGACACACAGAGCATATACCTGGTGACAATTTTCTGTTCCTGCAGGACAAAATGAGCATTACTGCATTTGATTGATCCTACTACAGCAGAAGCTAGTGACACAGACCAAGGTGGCCTGCAAACCCGTAGCAGGAGGATATGGATTAGAGCAGTGACTCACAAAATAAAAATAAGACCCCTATTATCTCCCTGGAAGGGCTAAACCCCCTTCTCCCCAATAAATTAAACAAATTCAGTCATATGAAATTCAGGTGAATTATAAAGTCATAATAACCTGTACAGTTGATAATGTTTATTGAGTAAATTCAATCAGGGAAGTCCTTACCTTTGCGCTCAAAACTCTCTTCTCTAAGAATACAGACTAATGCCAGAAACTTTGTTACTTCCTTTAAGTACAGGACGGTGGTATTATTGAGCTTGATAATTGCCATTGACTCCTTATCATAAGCACTTCCAGTGCCATCTTCCTTTAACCTAAAAAAGAAAAAGTTAGAGCACCCCCAAGCTGCAAGGCACATGTAACTAAGACAAGCATTTAATACCTGTTAAATGCAGCATAACAACACGTGGAAGAATATTACATATATTGAATGGTGAGCAAGTGAAAAACCTGAAGTGCAAGTCTCGTAATTCTCATACCAGTACGACCCTTATCACAAAGCTAACAAAAAAAAAACTTTGCTAGAATAAAATGAATAAAATATCTTCTAGGAACATAATTAAGAGCAAGCTCTCAGCACACACAAGGCACAAACCAAATTACAATAAATATTGCTTTCTCCTAATGCTTGTTACTGAGTTTTACGTGCAACCATGCCCTCTACAAAAAATAATCGTCCTTGTATCTAGCACCTAACAGCACAGAAGTGAATAGAAAGAAGGTTAAACACAAGAATCCAGTTGCACTTATTTCCACACGTTGCTCTTCTAACTGCTTCAGTTGGGTATCATAAAATATAAAGGAAGAACAGTATCAGGGATGGAACAAGTCTCTCAGAAGGGCTCAGAGTTGCCACTCCAGAGAAAGGGTAGCCAATACATTCCTGCTTTTAGGATGGATACCCTTCAGGCCATACAATGACTACACTTCCAGCTAAAAGTGTCCCTTAAGAGGACCAACTTTATCGCCAGGAGGGAGGTATTCCCCACAGGCACTTCAAAAACTATTTTGACACAGAATTCAACCATAAATTTCAAGAAACAGGCACTACATGCATTCTTTGGGCAGAGTTAACACAGGCTGAGTTAACTCTGCACAGGTGCTCTATGCAGAAGGAACAGGGCACTGTGATTACGAGTTACACCATGAGCGAGGGGATGTGTCCATCACCAACTGCTGTAGGCACCAACACGCATCCACCACCCAAATGTGACACAGCAGCATTCACATTTTACATTAAGTACTTGGCTTCTAGAAATGTCAGATGTTTTTTTTTTCCAAGGATGAGTAGAGGGAGAAGGAAACTGATTATGAATGCTATGATTATGACTGCTAATCAGTTAGCTTTTTCTTTTCCTAATTGCTTGCAGAAAGAATGTGGTTTCCAGACCAGCTGATAGTGTCTGATTGAATGATGAAGCCAACATGACTTGTGTAGTTTGCAACCTATTCTACAACTTTTAAGGATTTTTTTTTCCTAAGAGTATTCATCACTTACCCGTATATACAGGAAACATCTATCACTACATCAATCATGTCACAGCACAACTCATACGACTGCATGTCCACAGGGGAACTGTCTGTTGCGATGTAGATTTTGCTGACTACATCGAAGAGAAAAGCTTTTTCAATGCCTGAATTCTTCAGAAAGAGAAAGACTTTTTAAGAAAACTGTATTTCATCTTCAGAAGAAGTCATATAGTTTCACATTCTTAAAGCAGGTAATGGTTTAAACATAACCAATTTAGACGTTTAAAACAGCGAAGTGTACAGTTTATAGGTACAGTACCCTAGTTGCTGTAGAGCATACTAACATCACATTCCAATTGACAAAATAAAACTTGAGATTGGTTAGAATTCTTTTAGTTTATAAGCTACCAGACCATAATTCATGTTACTTTTTACTATACTTCAAGGCCCAAACTTAGAAGTTTTCACCTTTTGTGAATCTATTGAAATAGAGGAGGTATATGTTCACATTCACCTGCTGGAATAATCCTGGAGGTGAGTTATTTTAAGTAGTAAAACTTACTAAGTGTCAACACATACTTTCTATATGAGGCAGCTGCTATACAACTCGACATGCAGAGCAAATAAAGTCACCTTCTAATCTTACAGCTTCAGAACAGCATCACAGTATGGCAGTAATGAATAAGGAAAGCACCAAAACAATTGTATTTTCCTACTTGTATCTGAGCACTTGGACACAGTCCACGTGCTCATAATGACTGCAGAAGCCTTCTGCTCTTCAGTGAGTTGTCACACACCAGTTACCAACAGGGTTTTCTGGCAAAGCTTCGTTGCAGTTTATATACCAGGAACCTTTCCTTCCACCTGCCCAGTTGGTACAGCCAAGGCAATGCCTTGGAGACATCCAGCTCATCCTTTGGCATCAGGGTGCACTTGATTCCCTACTGTTCTGCTCTTCAGTCCCGTGAACGTGCCCGTTACCTGCTGAGCTGCATTACTGGGCTCCTCTCCCAACAGAAAACAAGCAGCAGAGCAGCACAGCGTGAGGCTTCTGCCCCACACTGCAAGAAAAAGGGCAAATGGTTCTCAGGCTGCATGAAAGCAACACTTTAGTTTAAGGCCAAATTTAACTTAGGAAAAAAAGCCTTTTGCCAGCACAGCCACATTGCATAAATAACTGCATTAATGGACTAATTAGTACACTGTGCTGGCAGAAACCTGCTGCATCAACTGTTCTAACTAAACTCTGCTTGGTCAGTGTTTTGAGAAACCTGGTAAATCATGCATAGGTACCTGATAAAGACCTTCAGATGCAGACAACAGTGCCAGCAGAAAACACCAACATCAGGGTGGCATCTGAATCTCCCGCACACAGCTCGAGCGGATGCTCCCTATCAAAGTGATCTGTCCTACTGTTCCAAAGGTTTTGCTTAGAATTCTCTTAGATTAGTTAGCTTAACACTTACTGATATAAAGATATTTAGTAGATTTTCCAGTGTTGGCAGTTGCGGAATTAACTTCTGTACCACTTTACTGAAGGCTTCAAATATTGAATGGTCATAGATACTGGTCAAATAAAAGCTGGGATGAGCAGGGAGGGAGGAAAAAAAAAAGCAAAAATATTCAAATACAGAATTAGAGTTGAAATAGAGGTGTTAAAGCTGTGTAATATAACACTCAAAGTTTGATGTTTTAACCAGAATCCATTATCACAAGTGCATTTTGCTGCTGCTACATCAAGAACCCCTTTGCTGAATGAAACAGATTCTCCCCTCTCCATGAAATGGGAGAAGTGAGAGAAATTTGAGCACATTTTCAAACCAGACTTTGCCTACAGAATGCTTAATGCAGTTAACTAGATCTCTTAAAATGCTGTCCTGGCCTCTCAGCATTGAAATACTGGCAATACCTTAGCACTCTATGAGATTACATACAACAGTAAAAAGAGAGAGATACATTGTTTTAAACTTATCTCTACAAAATTTCTTAAGCTATGAGCCAAATATCTGGTGAGAGACTAAGCACTTAAAAACAATCACACTGAAAAGTCAGTGCTAGTCAGTGCTAGAACAGAGAAGCAGCTCCTGTCTCCCTTCCTTGCCTCTCTAGGCCATATGCACAATTTTAGCCTGTTAATCTGCATGAAAACAAGACAAAATGGACCTTGAATTACCAGTGAGTTTATGAACAAGTCTGTTGATTAGAATTCGATGTAATAGCTTACCTTATTTTAGTCAGCTAAACAGCTGACACTCAGCCAATGGGATGTATTTTATAACAAAAGTCTGCACAATTTTAAGAAACTAACAAAACCTTGTTCCAACCCACTATTAAAACTAAGTGCTATTAATCTGTACATGTATCAGCAATGGTAAGATCACATATGCCAGAATGTCTCACTCACCTAAGGTGAAGTTTTTCAAGGCCAGCATCTGTAAGGTCATCATTGGCCCTTTGATGAATATCCCTCTGAGTTTCTATTTTGTGGTCATCTGATAAACCATCAACTTTATGAATAAAAACTTCAAAGTTCATTTCTGGATTGACCTTGTAGGCTTTAGAAACCGTGGTGTGGAGTTTTGTTAAAGCTTCCATGTAGTCATCCTGTAAATCAGTTTTGGCAGGAATTAATAAAATGGCTTAGCTACAATAACTATTCTATTCTGCACAAGGATAAAATAATTCGGTATTTGAACTTGATTTTACTTTCATTCCTAAAGAGAAACATGGATTTGGAGAATCAGAAACCCAAGTAACAAGTTTTAGGTTGAGTTCTGTAATGTAAGTGTCATTAGCTACATAAGGCTCAGCTGTACAAACCAGGCCCCAGGGCTTCACAGTGCAAAATGAATTTCCACAGGGTGTTAGGAAGCTTTTCTTACATGTAGCTACACTTCAACTCCAGCAGAATGTGGCATCAAGACAGTCCCAATAGCCAGGTACCCTCAGAGTTCCCTCCTGGGTTCATTAGGAGCTGCCAGATATCTAATGAGACCAGATACCCAATGATCCCAGAGACCGAGGTCAGCAGTGAGCTGTTATTAAATTAATTCTGTAGTAGTCAATGGAAGAGGGAGGGGATTATTCAGACTACTCAGTAGAGCAGGTTCTCCCTACTCAGCAGACTCTGGGCTTTGGAGAACTTACCCTTTTCCACACTCTCCCTTGGGAGTGTGTCCTACCTGGTGAATCCACAAAATTAGACAACATGTCAAATTCAAAAACAGCCACTCATACACAAGAGATGCTGTAAGAACTTACCTAAAAATTTAAATTATTATTTTCCTGATCAGTCCTCACACACATAGTGCCACAAGAAAACTTTGGTGTTGTTAGTGACTTGTACTTACCTGGGCATCAATAACATATATTAGAGCACCTGTTCCTCTGAAGATCATCTCATAATCAAACGTTGGATCAAAAAAGTCCATCTGTCCAGGAAAATCCCATATTTGGAAATTCACAAATGAACTGTTGGAAATATCATCTTTGTAGATCTTGTTGGTACTTTCCAAGAATAGAGTCTCATTGGGAGACATTTTATGGAATACCACCTGTTAAAAGAACACTAATTATAGTCCTAACTTAGTAGGGAAGATCAATAAAAGCTCTGTGAATTCAATCTCACAAGAAGCTTTGTCCATTTTGAAGTGTACAGCTTATCCTACACATATTTATTCCTTCTGTGTTAGTGAAGAGACAGCTTCTTGCATCAGTAGATTATACACAGGTGACCAGAACTACACAACTGAATTCAGTTAAACATATTTACAGGTCTGAATAAAGCTATCAACTAAAAACAAAGACAAACCACTGACTGTTTTGTTTTTCCCCTTATAAATCTAACAGTATTTTCTTTGCTACCATCAGGTATAAACAGCCAACTACCATGAGGTATAAATCTCTGTTAAGCAGTTAAGAACAATTCCTTTCCAGTCCTGGGAATTTCTTCTTAGTATTGCTTTTAGTCTAGTATTGAGTACCGCGGTACAACACAATCAAACTGCTCCTGAACTGCAATAAAAGTATACAAAAATAACATTTCTGTTCTAGATATGCTAATAGCTGCTGCCAAATGAATTATTTCTGTTGACACTCTCCTTTCAAGCATCCTAAACAGAAGATTAAAGTTTATAAGCTAGTCAATAAATAGTTATGCTGCAGTGATAATAAATGTACTAATTGCTAGTATGCAGAAACCTCAGTGGGATTTTAGCTCTTTCCTGAAGAAAAAAAAGGCAAGCAAATATCTGCACAGCAGAACAGCCTGTAATTCAAGCACTCTTAAACAGCAAACATTATTTTAAAGAGACTAAAGTGCATATTATAAAAGTCATCCCAACTTGTGAATTCGTTTAAGGCTAAGACAGCAGAAAGAAAGATGTTACTTATGAAACACTACTTTGGGTATGTATGTATGTGTGTATATGGATATATATGTGTACATATAAAAAAATATGCACACATACATACACACACAGCCCCTTTCACACAATTCTAGAAGTCAGTCATAAAAGAGCCAAGATGCAGCAATCTTGTGTCGAACCCTGCAACACCAGACAACCCCCTGCCCCAGCAAAGTTAAGGGACTGCATAGTGAAGCCAAAATAATATATCAAACTAGATTTTGAAGAGCAAAAGGAAATAAATTCCCATGCTGGAGGCAGACACTTGAGGAACCCAAATCCAAACACGGTTTAAGGCAACGAAACAGTTGTATGGAAAGAACAGTTCTCAGATGGGCACTAACTGACAAGAGCTGAAACTCCCCAGGGTTTGAAGAACAGTTTTAAGGGATTATGGAAATCAATACTCTTTCTTTGGAACTCACAGGGAGCAAGACAGAAATAGTGAATCAAGCTGAAAACAGGGCTGAGAAGCAATGTCATCTTGCCACCTCCCAAAGAAAAGTGTTTCTTCAGATGAATATTCCCCAGGTAGGTTTACACTAAACAGGTGAACCAGGGCACAGTTTGGGTCTAATTCCATTTTTTATTACCCAATAGCTACCTGCTTAAGCAACTTTGATAAAGCAAAAAAAAGGCTGTGGAAGAATCCAACGGGAATCATGCGGCTCACATTGAAACCGAGCGGTTTACACAAGACAGAGCAGACGAGGCCACAAAAACTCTTCGGAATCAGTAAAGCTTCTCAGCTTCTCTCTTCACTCCCCCAAGGGGTATCTGTTTTTACCTGTCAGAGGTACCTCTCAGAATGTCACCCTAGCTGAAGTGTTGCCTGAATCCACGCAAAGCAAAATTCCCAGACCTCAATCCTATACTCCAGGTGAAAGGTATGATTCCCACAACATCCACACGTGATCCAACCACCTTGCCCTTGCAAGGCACCACATCAGTCACACTACAACAACACCTATAAATCACAAGAAGGAAGAAGAGTTAACAGAGAAATCGCAAGTTGCTGAGTACTAAGACAAGTAACAAACACAGGATAAATTCCCCTTTTTGGCACTTTTTGCATACACTTTGCAAGCATAAATTACTGGCTTATAGTTGATAAAACTATATCCTTTTCCTCAGAAAGGAGGCAACAAGAGAGCCAGAGCTTTTCCAGTGCAGGAAAGCTGTAGGAAAGAACCCCCCATTGGGAGTCGTCTCGGACAGCTACGGAGCACTCGGGGAAATCCAGCACCACTGGGGTTTACCCACCAGAACCAGCCAGTTTCTCCACTGCAGCACAGCATCGTTCTGCACGTACAAACAGGCGCCTTTACCTGTAAGTCCAAATGCACAACAGGTTTTCAAACTTCTCCCTTTTTCCTCCCCCACTCCTAGATATTGTAAAAGCCCTTTTTTTGTCTTGACGTAATGTAAGCCTATTTCTATTGCCCCGCTGCCCATTAAAGAATTTGCTCAGGCAAAGGAGGTCCTTGAAAAGAGCGAAAAGGTACCGTATTCCAGCAAGATTCTTTGGAGAAGCTACTACTTGGAAGTGAACATCTGCATCGCAGGTTACAACGAAAAGCAATATCCAAGGGCTTCCCTAACAGCAATAGAGCATTCCTCCTTCCTTCCCATAGGATGGGCTAGGGATAGGACACCATAGGAGCAACAGAGCTGGAAACAGTGGAAGGAAAACATGCAGCGATTACAGGAATTCCCCAGTTACAAGGAGCACAACATTACACCTTGCTGTAAGATTTCCTGGAGCATTAGAGACTGCTACGTAACAGATGTTAGATAATTGCCCTGTTCTGACTATCTCCCTGCTCCCTCAATCTGTTAAGTCTTTTTAGCTCCTTTAAAGAAAAAGAGGTGTACATGAAAGGTACCCAAAAGCTCCAAGTAAGCTGCTGCTCTAGGTTTTTCCAGGTGCTCCATCTCAACTGTCTCCACATGTAACTTTAAGTAACATTAAGCCCAGTTACATAAATTGCAAGTCTGCTCCCTCCACACACACAAAATTATGATCTGAAGCAACAATCGCATTCCCAAGATCATCCCCAAACTCCACTTTGATTCTGATTTTTCAGTCTAGAAAATCCACTTGACTAAATCAAAGCAAAACGTCCTTCCCCAGGGCCATCAGTGTCTGTTGTAAAAGGGCTCCTGATAATATTGCACTTGGCAGAAGGCCGTAAGGGCAGCGCAATTAACTGCTTTCACACAAGATTCCAGATTGCCCCCACCAAGCCAATACTCTTCCTGACACAGGGAATTTGCTCGTTCCTCTCTCTGCCAGGGTGACAACGCTGCACACAGAGGGTGACGTCCAGGGCTGCCTGCGTCGGGACCTGGCAGATCTAAGCCTGGCAGGCAGCTGCAGAGGAACAACCTGGTACCCCAGAGGACAATCACACACTATTCCCATGGTTGTTCTCAAGCTAAATATGCAACTTTCCAACAGCTAAATCCCACCTCTTACTGTACACTCACTGCTTTCTTCCTATATACCTACTTTAACTGGTGTTCAGACAACTGATGCTACCAGCCACAATTATTAGAAAGAGGAAAAAAAAGCACTGTTTATATATGTTTTTACCAGACTATGTCTTGCAAAGTCTAAGAATCTAGCTGAATTTGGATTCGCCTAGCTTTACCTTTTTCAAATTCACATTTCATGTAACAAGATCCCTAATGAGAGTTAACAAAAAACTGTTCTAGAGGTTTGCAGAAAGAAATCACTGCACGGGGATGCGCAGCGGGGCACCAGGCCTGAACAGTGTGGGGACAACAAGAAAGGCAGCGACAGTCCAGCCTATTATATTTGACACTAGCACAACGGAACAGTTTCCTTGCAAAACTAGAGCGTTTTGCAAACTTTATTCCAAAGAAAGGGACACGTCTACAGCAGTCTATAGAGCTCATCAGATTGGGAGCCACTGCTATACTAGTCTGTGAATTACGAAGTAGTCTGCATGGGATGGCTAAGAGGCAATTCCTATTTGCTTCCCTGTGTAAAACCCTTATGGAAAAGCCTCAAGGACTCAGCACTCGCATTAGAAGCAGGCTGAGGGCCACAGCTCAAGAGCCCGTGCGCTGCTACGCGATTCCTTCCCACAAACATCACCGGAAAACTCTGTAATAGGCGGCGCACACAAAAACGTTGGAAGAGGAACGCAGAGGATCCCTGGCACCCCTTCTCCTGAGCGGGGCTGCACCTGGGCACGCTCCGGTCTGTCCGTTAAGGAAAGCTCCGGCGGGGCTGGAGCACTAAAGTCACGGAGCGGCCGCTCTTGTGCTGACTCAGGCGCAGGAGACTCGTTCAAAGGCAGAAAAGGTGGGACGGGGGCACAAAACAGGAGCGCTTCCCCCACAGCTCAGCTCGGTGCACGTCCAGGGAAAAGTTTTACATGGAAGGAGGGGAAAAAAAAAAAGCCTGCCGATGAGCTTCACCCCGGCCTTTTTGCTGTTTATTCCTGAGGCGTTCCGAGGGGGAGGCACAGCGGCTCCGAGCCGCGCTGCCCGGCACGGCCGGCCCGAGGCCGGCGCCCCTCGGCCTCGCCTCGCCCGCGGGAACGGAGGAGCCGCCCGCAGCGGCCCGGCGAGGCCCGGCCGCCCCTCACCTTCTGGATGGAGGACTTCCCGCTGCGCCGCAGCCCCATGAGCAGGATCCGGGGCTTGGAGTCCGCCCCGCCCGCGCCGCCGCCGGGCCCGCCCGCGCCGCCGCCGGCCCCGCCGGGCCCCGCGCCGCCCTCCAGCTCGGCCTCCTCCTCCTCCTCCCCGTAGCCGAAGTCTTTGGGGAAGGAGTCGGCGGCGCCGAAGCTGCCCCCGACCAGCGCGGGCTCCTCCGCGGCGCCCGCCGCGCCGAACTGCAGCGCCATGTCCGCCCGCCGCCCCCGCCCGCCGGCGCCGCCCCGCTCGCCCAACCCAACCCGCTGCCGTGCAGCCCTCGGCGGATTGGCGGGCGCCGAGCTCCGGCGGCGCTGATTGGCTCAGGCAGGCAGCGGGGTAGGCTGTCGCCGGTCGGGCGGCGCGGGGCACGTGACGGCGCTGCCGCACGTGAGCGGGAGGGCGGGCGGGCGCCGCCCGGGCCGGGGCGCGCGGGGGTCCCGCGGGGCCGGCCCTGCCCGTCCCGGGGCTGCAGGGAGCGTCGAGGCGGCAGCGCCGCCAGCAGCCGCTTCCTGGCACGGAAGGCGGCGCGGGGAGCGCTGCCCTCCTGGCCGCGGCTGCCGGAGCTGCAGCCGCCTCTGTGTTGCACCTCGCGCGGCTGCGGCGGCTCCTCCACCCTTCCCGCTGCGCTTCCTCGCCTCACGCTTTGAGCCGTGCGAGCTCCTCGCGGCGTTATTCATCTCTCCCCATCATGGGCACAGCTTTATAGCGAGGACATGTCCTCACCCACATGGGAATCTTAACTCTTTTACTGTCTTTCCTTAACTGAACACAACATGCTTCTTTTTAGTTTCTTTCTTCTCTTTGGGCTAAGAAGAGGCAGAGTAGCAGTTACATTTAGTAGCCCTTATTCACTGCTGTTAACAAAATAAGCTTCTGCGTGCTACTACCCCTGTACACCAGCTACAATTCTCATTCTAAGGAAAAAAAATAGCAAGTAGATCAAACACAGAACTATAGCCTTTCCCTCCCTCCCCCCATTATTTTTCCTACCAGCAATTGCCTTTAAATTACCTAGTTTTAGGAAAAAAGAAAAACGTTCTCAGAGATGCACCTCTCTTGTGAAGGATAACATTGTATTTGAGAAGAGCTGTGAGTCTGATTGGGAATAATAGGGGACAGAACCTGAAGGGAAATGAGAAATCACAAGTCACACCTCCTGGATTTTCTGCTGTGCCCACAAAACTGGCCTCAGGGATTTTCTTTTCCACATTATATGAATCATATGGCAAACTCCCCAACTCTCACTCTGCTAGGCACTCTAATCGCACAGGACGTAGCTGTTGGAGCAAGGATTAGGCAGCCTGTGGAAAACAATCCAGATGTATCTTGAGATACTCCCCAAGGTCCAGTCTGTGAAATAGGATTGTGGATGCGAGCTACAGAGAAATAGGTACATGTTATGCAAACAAAGTTCAGTTGGTAATGCCTTTCCAACAGTGTGGTATGTCCATCACTTAACAAAACCATATCCATTCTTTTTATGGAATGAGTGTTTTTATGGAATGAATGCTTGACCTATCACCCTCTGGTTTGTTATAACCATCAGCATTTCTTAAGGAAAAAAAAAAAAAGAAGTTGACAAGTCTGTATTAACCTACCAGTTGCTGCTTTAGCTACACAAAAACAGCTGTATACACAATACGGCCTTTTTCTTTTAAAGAAGAGATAACTCGATAAAGATGCAGAGTTCACACACAGAAGAAGTCAGGACTGCAGTTCTCAGGAAGCCCTTTATTCAGTCAAGGCATTAAAGAAGAAACTATTGCTATTCACCACGCTTCTCTTCTTGAGGTGGTTCATACTGAGCCAGCTGTGGATGTAAAAAGAGGAACTTAGCTGCAGCATTTTTGATAAAACTCCCATATTAAGTAAACAGTTTGCCCCAGTAGTGCTGCACTTACTTTGTGCATTCTTAATCACCACTGATTTATGCAAGTCCTCTCAACAAAATAATAATTCTTTGAAAACACCTGCTTGCTGCACTGTCTATTCCTGCAGCTAGAAAAAGGAGGATCTGCAAATATACTTGAAAACTTGTCTTGCATTTAGTTTTTACCTGTTTCCTGCTCTGCATCTTAAGAGTGCTTTTATTCAAAAATAGCAGCTTGATTAGTATCAGTAATATTGATTAGTATCTTTTATGCTTCAATTTTCACCAGAATGATTGAATTAACCAGTTGTTATTAGCAATAACACCCAAACTAACATTTCCTACAATTATCACAATTTTCATTATGCTTTCTGGAACGTATGCAGAAAGTTGTCCACATCTCAGAACTGTTTCAGACAGCCTGTAGACCCATAAAAGCACAGGTTTATATTGGCTAGCACTTCCAATAGACTCTCTTTGCAGATACAAGCACATCAGATTTGTTTTAGTAAAATTAGTTGTTCTGGGGGAAATAAAGTGCCTCTACCCATAATATCCTGTTACAGGCAAATCAGGTGTGGGGGCCTGAACTAGTACATATGTGTTTCCTCCCTCAAACAGCCTTTTGAGAGCTTTCATGGTTATATAGCTTTTATATGTTAGCTTGTTTTTTATTACAAAAAAAGCTCTTGAGGAAGCATGAGCAATTTAGTATCAAACAATTTTAAAACATCCAGATGGATCAAAGATATGTGATTAACTGACCCTTAAAAATACATATACATACCAAAATATGCATGTATGTTAACAATACAATATTACAGAAAACAAGTCTCTTCCCAATCAAGAAGCCTTCAGTAGGTGGAAGTGAGGAATGAATTAATTTTGCATTGTTAAGCTTGTGACTAAGAAACAACATTTACTTACTACGTTGAAATAAAGGTAGCTGTATTGAAAGTATCAAAGCAGTCTTTCTGCTGTGAAATACAGAACTCCTTAGGAACACTAAGCAGACTTTTTACCTTGCTTTTGAGTTTTTTATTCTCTTCCAGCACAGCTTCATATTTTTCTTTCATCTCTGCTGCTTCCAAGCGAAGTGCCTCTATTTCTGGATTTTCAGGAGCTGAAGCTCCTAGATGATGCTTTAGAAAGCTGATATTTAGATGTTAAGTATTTCCTCAGTTAAACAGTATAACTTAATTTTAGTTCTAACACTTATGATTAAGCTACTGGTGGCTGGAATAAATATGTAAACATGCCTAAAATTGCATTAAACCATTTACATTGCTACTTTTTAAAAATTATTACTATTCTGCAGAAGTTACACAAATAAGAAAGCTTTAAAACTACTAGCAAATTCCTAAAATAAAGGCATTACTAGACAAAAGCAAATGTTTTGCTACACCAGGTGCAAAAATAGTAAAAAATAAAATAAAAGCTTAGAAAGAGCAAGACAAAACACTACATATTTTTTTCATTGCTCTTTTGTGTTAAAAAAAAAAAAGTCAGTGTCAGAAAATGGAAGAGACTTCAGACACCACAAATACAGTAAACAATCAAATCTGATGTTGCAGATACAACATTCTTTAATACACAAATAAGGTTTGGGCTAACTGCTGTCACACTGATGTGTGTGGCTTTCTTGCCCCTGCTGGAGTTAGCTCGCTGACCTGAAAGGTTCTCAGCACGAAGAATTTTACATTTGTTTGTTAAATTCTTTGGTGATAAACAGCAGCCAGCAACAGAAAAACAGTGGCTTGGAAATGTCAGCAGTCTGGAGGTTGACAGAGCAGCTAGTTCAGCTTAAGAGGAGTTTCCAGTTGTTTGTTGTACTTTGTTGATCAAGAGCCACTTGCAAGACTGCTATTGTTAACTAAAATATCTAAAAGCTTCTTCTAAGCTTAAGTGTTCCATACAAGCCTCTCTCGTTCATCCAGGAGTCAAAAATACCACTTGTGTGTTGCATTAAGTTTCTATGAACAGTTGACAAATAAAAAAGGATACTCCAATGCACTATTTGGTTTCTCTGGTTCTTCATATAAGGCTACCAACACTGGAAATAGAAAATAACTCAGCAATTGCAAACAGTAGATGAAACTTCAGATTTACAGGATGTTCCAGCAGTCAAAGAAGCATACAGGCTGGAGTACCACGTTGAGAAAAAGCTTCTGTTTAACAGGATTTTCACCTCCTTTGACTGTAGGAGTAGCCAGAACAGCTACTCTGAAGTTTCATCGATTCCCATGCCCACAGAATTAAGCTGTTCTCGCTCAGAACACACATACAAACAGCCAGGACAAACGTGGCATTTTCCACACGCAATCACAGCATTAGCTTCAATCGCCAACGTGGTAATTCCTGCTATTTTGAAACTCTCCTTTCAGGAGCTATTATTTCTGCTTAGGCCAAATCTTTGTACTGCAAGCATCACCAGTTCTTTTGTAACTTTCTCCATAAAGGCAAACCTCCACCAAACACAATCAGGCAACTACATGGCTATCTTGAGTAGACGAGGTTCACCACTTCACTAACACTCTTTATGGATCTGGGTTCCCTTGCACAGGGTGCCAGGAAGACCAGGCACAAGCATCACTACCATAACAAGCTGAAATAAAACCACCTCCAAGCAATCCAACTCCGTACACAGAATACTCAGTCTCATGAATCATGAGAAAATTCCCCAAAATACACTTTCACCAACCACACACACAGCCACAGACAATGTTTGCTTTTATAAATATTTCCCGAGTAATGTTTACAGGGAACTTGGGTGCCCTTCTCCCAGCTTTTGATCTCCGCACTGCAGAGCCACTCGGGTTTTAAGCTAAGCACCCAAGTTAGAAACAAAAATAGGAGGCTGCTGCTTGGAGGATGTGTTTTGCCATCACAGAGGATGTTTAGCACTGTGATAATACAAATGCATCAACAGAATCATCAGCTATTACATTCAGCATAGGCCAAGACTCCTAGGAGCAAAGTATTAATTTTCTTGAAACACCTGCTCCCCTATTCTCCTTTTAAACAACACCCTTGTCAAGCAGGAATGTTAACAGGCTTCCTTAACATAGTGATTGAAGAAAAAACACCAACGTTGGGACATACAGTTAGGGGAGGCTTAAAGCATAACATCAGTATTGCTCTAGTCAGATACGGATGCTTAGTCATTTAAATTCATGAGATCGAGCGGAACTCGGAGCTTCTGCTCTATTTTTGTTAATTTAAGAGCCCGTTTTATGTCTTGCCTCAGGCACTCTGCCCACGCAGGAGCCCTCAACGCTGCTTCCAGGAGGGGCCCGGACACACGCGTGGGGTTCCCAGTGCAACCGGGCACGGAGAAGGCGGCGGCCCCCCCCGCGGCACCGGGCGCTCGAGCGGGCAGCGCCGGGGCTCGGCCCCCCGAGCCGAGCGGCGCTCTCGGGCCGCGGAGGCGGCCCGGGCCCGGCACTTACCCTTGGTGAGCGTGTCCAGCACCCCCGACTTCTCCAGGTAGCGGCGGAACTGCTCCCTCTTGGAGTCCGCGGCCTTGTGGAGACGGCGCACAGGTCAGAACGCCGGCCCCGTGCCGCGTCCCTGCCGGCCCGGCGCCGCCGAGGCGGGCCGGGCCAGGCCGAGCCGAGCGGAACCGAACGGACCCGGGCGGAACCGGCGGCCGCCGGAGCGGCGCGCGCGCCCCCCTACCTTGTAGTGCGCCATCAGGCCCGCCCGGCGCCAGCAACGGCCGCGGCTCTGCGCATGCGCCCTTTACGGCGCCAGCGCTTCCCGGCGGTCACCATGGCGACGGGGCCTGCAGCCAGGCCCCGCCCGCGGCTCTGCGTGAGGCCGCGCAGGGCCCGGCCCGGCCCGGCACGGCCCGAGCCTGGTCCAATACGCGCAGATTCCGTGTCCTTTGGGCGAGACACGGCGACACCAAGTGATAAACAATACACTCCTTATTGCCATCATTACATATATATATATATATAGTCTTACACCTGCAGTTCCAGAGTCTTTTTGCACCTTTTTTAAATTATTTTTTCTCTGCAGTGTTCTAAGTTTGCTGTGGAATAAGGTTAAATTTCCCTATTGGAAAGTTACTGCGATTAACCCTTTTTTGTTGTGGTTTATTTTTGACACGTCACCGCCCAAAAAAAGGCAAAGCAAACAACCCTATTAACAGCAGGAAGAAAACAGATTATTTTGTATCTTGCCTTTAACCATCAAATTTTGCAATTACAAATTCTATTTGTGAGCATCTGAATCTAATGTTTCTATTATTAGACAGTGGAATTGCAGTAAAAAATACACTTTTTAATACAGGCACATTAAATGCAAATACACTTTAGCACACATTTACATGTCCACCGTAATGTCACACCAGAAAATTCAAAGATTAAAGCTACTATAGCAGTATCAGCTGGGATATATACCTTTAGACTGTTGTTGTTCTCTAATTTTATTCTGTTTAAATACTGTCAACTGTAATTTTAATCCTTGTGTTCTGTGGAGCCTAAAGTTTTAACCTAAACTTTATTACTTTTCCCTATTATGTGGCTTTATTTGCTTTACATTTCCTCTTTAGTTGCAAGGATAAAGGAAAAGCTTATACACGGTGGTTTCAGTCATCATTTTTATTAAAAAGAACAACAAAACAACTATGCTGTTTAAATATTATTTCACTAATAAGCAAAGGTGTATCTATGTGGAAGACCTGGTTAAAGCTGATTAATTTGATCACTCTTAGATGCAGCTATTACTTGTTTTGCAGCGTGCAGTAAGTGTCGCAGCCGTCGCTAGCGGCTTTCCCACTAAATTTGCAGGTCGGTGGGAGCTCGCCTGCTGCTCGCGTTGCTCGACAGCGATACCCGCCTGGGCGGAGGGAAAGGCTGGGGGCTGTCACAGTTTCGGCTTTGCTTGGATTCCGAGCTCACCTCCCCGCCGGAGTCCGGGGTGCCTGGTCGGCTGGGGTTTTTCGGGTCCGCTTTGGCCGCAGCGTGGCCCTTCCTTGCCCTGAAGCTGCTTGCTCTCCTGTTGCTGCTCTTCTGGAGAGGATTTGTCGCGGACCCGGCGCTCTCAGCCACCGCGGAGCAGTTCCATGAGCCGCCGGCTCCTCGTTGTCTTCTTAAACAGTTAATAGGAAAAGTATCAGGCTGCAGTGAGCTCTGAGATGGCATTTCAGGAAAGCTTCTCAAGCACGTGCTTGAAGCTGCATCTGTGTTCTGAGGACAAACAAGGAAATGTTTCTTTTCAGCATCTTTTTGAGACTCGTTTTCTTCAGTAACCAGCTCCCTAATTAAGCCTTCATTATTATTTGTGCTACTATTTCGAATCTGATAGTCTAAAGCATTTGTATGTGGCCTCTGCTCTGGCAGTTTATTTTCATGACTGTGATGGGTGCAATTGTTGCTGCTTTCTGCACGGTTATTCTGAATAGACTGGAAGACAGGAGGAGTACTTAGAACTGGATAGACACTGGCATCAGTTTGCTTTTCCATTAAAAAGGTATAACCACTCAGTGCAGAAGGAAGAGTTTTTTGCGGAGTTGCAGATATTCCCAAAGAAGACTGCGGTATTGCAGAATATTTCTTAGATTTATTTATGTAGAAATCATCAAGGTCATCCTTGGTTTTATCCAGTCCACAGAGTCCCATTTTAATTTTTCTGAATCCTAGGTGAATAATTTCTAAGATGTTTAAGAGCAATGATACAGTTGCTATTGATTGCATAAATAATATGAACACAGTCTTTTCTGTCGGTCTTGATACAAAGCAGTCAACTATGTTTGGACATGGATCCCTCTGACATTTATAAAGGGGATCTAGTTGAAAGCCATACAGAAGATATTGCCCAATCATAAAACCAACTTCCACTGCAGATCTAGTAAAAATATGTATCACATAAGTGCAGAGCAAAGATCCTCTCAGGGGTGCTTTGTTTAGTTTTCTTTGATCCAGCTGCCGGAGTTCTCTCTCCAGCCTTTTTCGATTTTCAGTCATTTCTAATTCAGTACTTTCAAGTTCCACTCTGATCTGAGCTTTCTTTTTTTGCCTCTCCTTTTCTAAGGCTCTTAGTCTGTATAAGGCATGACCCATATACACCAAGGATGGGGAAGACACAAATATAACTTGCAGGACCCAGTACCTTATTAGAGAGATAGGAAAGGCCTCGTCATAGCACACATTTCTGCAACCAGGTTGGTCAGTATTGCATATAAATTCTGATTGTTCATCATTCCAAACATCCTCAGTTGCCACCCCAAGGACAAGCATTCGAAATATGAAGAGGATAGTTAGCCAAATCTTTCCAATAATAGTAGAATGAATGTGGACCTCCTCTAAAATGCCTCCAAGGAAATTCCAGTCTCCCATGGTTATTCTGCCATCTTAACACCAAGATGTATGAGAAAGAAGAGAAACAAAATCAAATACCATAAAAGCTGCAGTCATTCCTTAATATATTAACAACAAAATTGCAGTAGAAGAACCATCATATCTGACATTTTAGCCAGTGCATGATAACCCGCTATTCGCTGGTAATCACGACAGAAATGCAGTGTCCGTCCACATTTATATAACGTAAAAGACACGCTGATAAGGACATAGCTAGGAGGTATTAAGCACCCTCAATCTGGATCAAAGTCCGTGGGACCTGAGGTTACTGACTTCTAACAGGATTGGGTTCTTAGCTCTTAGTTCTTAAATACGTCCTTTTGAGAGAATTCATACGTAAACACATCACGATCTCGCATGCGGTCAGCAAAAACTGTAAGATGAGTTTTATTTTTAAAGTCGATCAAATATTATCATACTCACCAGAAGTTCATAAAGGTCATAGAGAAGAGTGAAAATATATCAAAAGTGAAAGTATTGGCCTTTATGAAGGAAGATTGTAGCAACTAGTTACAGTTCCCATTGATAATTAAGTGTTTCCTTCTTAAGTGCAGCCATCAGAGCAGGCTGCTCCGTGACCCTTGGGGGATTTTGAAGAGCATTTTGTGACCTGTTTGAGTCATCACTCAATTGACAGCAATGTGGGAGCAGCATCTTTGTTTAGGACAGCTCCTAAGTAACTGACGTGTTAATTTCCTTGTAAATGAACACAAAAATATTTCCAGGTCTTCATTTTCAGGTGTGTTGCACTCCACGTTGCAGCTGAAGTCTACGGTAATGTCCAATAACTGTTTTGTGGTGGATTTTTTTATATATATATCATCTTGTGAGGAAACAAAGTATTAAACTAAAAATGTAGCATTAACATTTAACAAGAGCATAGAGTTTGGAACAAATTTCATTTGTAGATTACAGCAATAAATAAGCAAACACAGTCACTGTAATATTAGTCCAGTTTCCTCCGATCAGGAATGCCTGCATCTGAAATACCAAAAACAGTGCATAGGTGTCAGTTCTTGCTCTCTTTGGCCATGATTTTATTACAAATAAATGATCTATGCAAAAAATCTGTACTAGTATTTGCATTTCTAATTATCTTCTGAATACAAATAAGTTGGTAATATTTTTGTGTGTAGTCACAACTCCTGCATGTTTCTGTTTTGATCTCTGTTACAGGAGACTATGTTGTACACAAGATTTTAAATTCTGTTTCAGTATCCATGCTGTTGTAAACCTTTATAAAACTATTTTACTTCTACATGTGCAGGGAAGACAGTTATGTTAAGGGATTTACCTTTACATTTTATATACAGTGCAAATTAATATAATTCAGTTATATTATGAATAGAAAGGTATTTCAAGACATCTTTCTGTTCAAATGTAAAATACAATTATTACATTGAATTTGAAATCATATGGTTGCAATAATGATTATAGAGAAATCTAAAAGAGCCTATTAAATATGAAAATGCACTTTCAAAATGGCTTATAGACAAGTTAAACATTTATAACATAAATAAAAATAAATTTCATTTTAAAAATAAAACATACCTTTCTTTACAAAAATCTGCAAAACTGAAAGTCCAAGGCATCCAATGAAAATTTATAACTCCTGCCATCTTCCATCTGTGTGAGCAAATTTCATATTTTAGAAGAGTTTCACCACATACTTTCACTATGGGAGCAATTAAAGGAATGCAAGCTTTGCACATTGAGCTTATATTTGCGAGGGATGGAGGGAGGAGAAAATCAATCTGTCGTTCAGTTTGCTATGGCTCCTAGCAAATTTAATTATAGCCAAATTATTAATTGCAGTGAAAGAATCTTCTTCAAAGAGCTAGAAATGAAACAGAGTTCTAACTTCCTTTAGATTATTTCCTCTTTCAATCCCTTTTCTTCCAAACTGTAAGAAAAATCCTCAGCTTCAGACCGTTGTCAAGCAACAGAAGATACTTTATACTTTGAATCAGCGAAGACATTTCTGATGAAAATGTATGTCACCACAAATGGATTCAGAATATGAACAGAAGCCAAACTGACTCAGTGAATGACAAAATTATAGATACATATTTAGATACTCAGCAGTTATGGAACTACCAACTTGCAGATGACGTTTTAGTCTGTTTGCATATCTCAAAGCAAGGAATACTCAGCTTGCCTGAGCAAAAGGCAGGAAATAACGTCCTTACGATCACTATACAATGTAACTTTTACACTGGAAATCTATTCTACTGGAATAGAATGCTCTGCATTACACTTGTGATGTAAAAAATCAGCAGTGGCTTTTGTGATCTCTCCAGGCTCCCCTGCTTTCCATGCCCTAAATTGCCCTTCACCAAGTTTTTTAAAAAAGGAAAGATTAATGTGGAACAGTCGTAGCATAAGTTTTAGAGACTTAAGGTACCCTGTCACAGCAAACAATACCTTTAAAAGAACCTGCCTGGCAGCTGTGGATAGACTGTAATTTGTAAGTTGAGCTGATGCAAAAAATATATTTATTATAGCTTAAAATTCAAGTAAGAATTTCTTGAGCTGATCGTACCATGACAGTACATTTTGAGAGTGATGGCAGGCTGCAGAACACTCTTTCAAATGTTTTATAACCTGGTAAATGCTTGCAAAAATGTTGTGAGGAGAGGATGGAAACCAGCCTCCTTTTTGCAAAGAGAGGATAAAGAAGGAAATATGCTTGTTTTGTGTGCAAAGAGATTCCTGGAGCTGGGATCAGCACCATATGGACCAAGAATACAGACTCGTTACACAAGCCTGTTAATCATGTGTAATTTTCACTGCTAGGATCAATGAGTTGAGAAGTATATATACCATTAGAAAAGTTCTTTAGGTTATTTTCATCAGTGCACTGCAGAAATGTATTACCGATACAAACAGCCTATGTAGAATAGATAAACTTCCTATACTGAAAACTCTAAACAGCAAATCAGTATCTTTTAATTTTGGTGCTGAAGATCAATCAATAGGTCATGTCCGATTTCATAGCTAAATGAAAGCTAACACACAAGTAATCAATTGTTTCTGCAAGCTGGCAGTTTGTCTAGAGAGAACATTTCTAATAAATGCGCAAAGCAAGTTTCTGAACACGTATTTCTGCCATAAGAATTTTATTATTGGTTAGAAAGATTGTTGATCCATTAAAGTGGCTTTTCCCCGCTCCCAGCCCAACACTGAAGCCAAGTTTATTTGAATGAACTATGGATTCTGAGGAACAACTTGTTTTGTAAAAGATTTATGTTAAAAGGAACATTTAAAAATCTACACATGATATTAAAAAAAGCATAATCTCATTTAAAATGATATTTTAGTCAAATGACATCTTGACAAGTCCAGAGGGAAAATTCACAAAATTAATTGAAGTGCTGATCACAATTTTATAGTAGTGATTCTGCTGTTTTATGTTAGCTCAGACATTCTGTGAATATTTATATAAACTGTCATATCAACCTTCAGTATTTATTAACAAAATATTTAGTGATGCATGTACAAAATATTCATTTTTCTCCCTGGTCTAGAAGTTGTCTTGAATGCTTTTTTGTTTGCTGGTTATTATATATCCCCCCAAACTTTATCTAACTGCTATATTGATCATGTTTTCTTAGGTCAAGGTCAAACACCATAAAAATCATTCCGTCATGGAAAAATTCTCTTAAGATAAAGAGCATTTCACTCCTACTCATCAATAATATGTACTTTGTATGTACAATTGATTTTCATTTTCTGCTGTATTTGTCTGACCCACAAAGTGATAACTAGAGGCACAAACATCCTTTGGATATTTCCTACTGGCTTTCAGGATAATGGAGACTTACTCCGATCATTCTATTGCAATTGTAAATTTAGATTCACAAATAATTAACTGTAAAAATGAGAAATTTGGGTGATGGTACAACTCAATATAGTCTTGCTGAGTACAAAATCTGGCAGTAGTGTTTGAAGGCAGCTAACAGAGTAAACTCTAAAGGCAAAGGCATATGTCCTTAACCTTTGACTGTTATCCATGCTAAGTTATAAAATAGCTTTTTATTTCAGTGATATGTGTGCAATATGGTAGGTGCAGATTTGTGTTTCCACTTGCACATGCGTTATTTGTGAAGACTTTCCAAGATTGTGAAGATTTCCAAGATTTTTTCCAAGACTTTTCCATGTGCACGGAGGCCGCAGGGCGCTGCCCAAGCCCCATAGGGCCTCCCAGCCCCGTGTACTCGCAGGCCCGTAGAGGCCCCTTGGCCCCTTGCACATGGAGGCCCTGGGAGGCCGCACGAATACTCCTAGTGTCCCCCTGGCCCTGGTCACATGGAGGTCCCGAGGGGCCACATGAAAGCCCGTAGGACCCTCCTGACCAGGTGAATAGGGAGGCCCTGGGGCCGCATGGAGGCCTGTACGGCCCCCTGGGCCTGTGTGCACAGAGGCCCCTTGAGGCCGCAGGAAGGCCAAGAGGGCAACTGAGTCCCGTGCACATGAAGGACTGAGGGGGCAGATGATGAGCCGTAGGGCCCCTGGGTGCTGTTCGAGTGCCTTTGGCACTCCGAGCAGTGCTTGTTTCCCTCTATAAGAGCACAGGTCTCCAAGGAGTTCCTGTGGGGCTGGGGAAGGAGCTGGTTGTCCTTCAGGAGACCCCCTATTTGAGGCCTTTGACTCTCCCTGGGCTGTGCGCTGCCCTGCAGAGGGGCACAGCTCTTCTGTGGGACATTTGTGGTGGCTGAATGTGCCATGCAGAAGCCACAGAGGGGCTAAGGAAATGGAATTTTCAGTCTCTTTTCAGTGGTGGCCACCGACAGAACTAGAGGTAATGGCCACAAACTGAAGCACCAAAAGTTCCACAGGAACTTAAGGAAAAATTTCTTAACAGTGAGGGTGCCAGAGCACTGGAACAGGCTGCCCAGAGAGGTTGTGGAGTCTCCTTCTCCGGAGATCTTCAAAACCCGCTTGGACGCAGCCCTGTGCCACGTGCTCTAGGTGACCCTGTGTGTGCAGGGGGTTTGGACTAGATGATCTCTAGAGGTCCCTTCCAACCTTGAGCATTCTGTGATTCTATGATTCTATGAAATGCTGCTGGGCACGGCTGGCAGTGGGCAACAGAGCTAAGCACCATATGTCTTTGCCTAGAAGGGAAGCGTTGGAATCTCCCTCAAGATCAGCACCTCATCAGTGTCTTTATTCCGATCACCAGAGCCATGTGCTGTCACACCCTCTCCATCACTGTCGGGACGTGTGAGCTGAGAAAGGGAGGCACGTCTGTAGATCTGCGTGTTGCAAGTGGACACCGATGGCAGTGCTGGCCTGTGTCCTTCAAGGGTAACTTTAGGGTGAGATTGTCCCCCAGCTGAGAGGTGAATGCCCAAGGCAGCTGGGAATGTGATGTGGAAAGCTGCTCTGGTGGCTCTGTACAAAGTCACAGCGAGAGCTTTTGCCTCTCACACCTGGAGCTCAAGGCAGGGAGCTGAATGAATGAAGGTGCTGCTGAGAAGAAATGCTGTGGAGGGGAGCACACCTGTCTGCTCATGTGTTGGGAGGTATCTGTGAGAAAGGGAAGAAGTTTTGAACAAAGTCTCTCCTGGTTTGACACTGTCTTTTCCTCCCATGCATGGAGGGCACAAAGCGTCCAACAGCAGCTGTGTCAGCGAGCTCCACGGGAGCCGTTTGCCAACACGCAGGAGATGCCAGTCTCGCACTTCTCGCTCTTTCTGGGCATCTACCTGACTCACCATCGCAGCCGTAGCCTGCGACCACCATCTCCACACCCCCATGTACTTCTTCCTCCTCAACCTCTCCCTCCTTGACCATGGCTCCGTCTCCCACCACTCGCTGTGCCTGCGTCTCCCTGTGCGTTGGGGTGGTGATCGCAGCCCTCATAGGGCACCAAGTAACCGTAACGGAGACAGTTTCCAAACTGACGCTCCTTGCGGGAGCGCAGGGTGTGCGGAAGGCCCCAGGGGCACAGCAGGAATGTTCGCTCAGACTCCGCTTGCAGGAGTCTCCAAGGATTTCAAGGTCTCTACCACGGCCTGGCCTCGGCTCCTGGGATTAGGGGGCTCTCCCAAGGCCTTCCCTCAGTTTGAGGGATCTGGGGGTATCTCCTGTGACCTGGTCTCAGCTCCTGAGATTTGGGGGTCTCTCCATGGCCTTGGCTCCTGGGATTTGGGGGTCTCTCCCATGGCTTTCTCTCGGTTCCTGGAGTTTGGGGGTCTCCTGCGGCTTCGACTCCTGACATTCGGGGTTCCCTCCCATGGCCTTCCCTCGGCTCCTGGGGTTTGGAGGTCCCTCCCATGGCCTCAGCTCCTGGGATTTGGGCGTCTCTCCGTGGCTTTCTCTCGGTTCCTGGAGTTTGGGGGTCTCCTGCCGCCTCGACTCCTGACATTCGGGGGTCCCTCCCATGGTCTCGGCTCCTGGGGTTTGGGGGTCCCTCCCACGGCCTTTTCTCGGTTCCTGGAGTTTGGGGGTCTCCTGCGGCTTTGACTCCTGACATTCTGGGGTCCCTCCCATGGCCTTCCCTCGGCTCCTCGGGTTCGGGGGTCCCTCCCATGGCCTCGGCTCGTGGGGTTCGGGGGTCTCGGCCTCGGCTCCTCCGCCATCCCGGGGCTCGCGCTGCCCCCGGGGCGCCCCGGGGCCGGCGGGCGGCGCTCCCGGGCGGCCGGCAGGGGGCGGCGGCGGCGGCGGGCGCCGCTCTGCGCATGCTCGGGAAGGGCCCGAGCGGAGCGGGCCGCGGCGGAGCCTCCGCGAGCCGGAGCGAGGTGAGGGCGGCACCGGGCCGGACCGGGCCGCACCGGGGACCCGGGCCGGGCGCGGGGCCCTCGTCCCAACTCGTCCCCGCTTCTCGACGTGCTTCGCCGGGGCCCGCTCCTGCGGCGGGGAAGGGGGCAGCGGCCGGGCCGGGCTGGGCCGGGCCTGCGCGGCCCCACGTGCGGCGGCGGCGGGAAGAGCGGGAGCGGCGGCGGGAACCGCAGGGACATGGCGGGGATCCACGCGGGAAAATCCAGCGCTTCCTGCAGGGCACTGAGCGCTTCCTGCAAAAGCGCCGGGAACTTCGGCCTGCGGGTGGGAGGAGGCTCCAACTCCCCGTTCTCCTTTGCGGGGAGCACCTGGGGTTTGAGCCCTTGTGTGCAAAGAGCCGAGTGTTCCGTAGGGAGGCAGAGGGCTCAGGGCATTCCCATGTTCTGCTCTGCTTCCCGCGGGGCCTGTCTGTCATTCCCCACTGGGAAGGCGAGGAAGGTTCCTGGCGGGCTGAGAGCAGGGGCAGCACGTGGGATATGGAGGGGATTGAGCTTGGTGAGAAATCCCCCTTTGCTTTCATTGCCCGCTTGGAAGATCCAGGATCCGAAAGCAAAGGGGAGCAATCCGAGTGTCTCTTTAGGTGGAAAATATTAATGGACAGCTGCAGCTCTGCCCCAAACTGGCGGCTGGCTGGTGCCTTAACAGAGTGTCTTTGTTTAGAGCTGAAGCAACATGCCAGGAAAACGCACTGCGAGGAAAAGCCCTACATCAGAAGAAGGGTCTCCAGAGAGGAAGAAGCGCAAAAGTAAGAAAACCACCTGGGAACTGAGTTTGTCCTGGTTTTATACTGTTTGCTGAAATACTTTTTTTCAGATTATTTAATCTCCGTGTCCAGTATTGAAGGTGTTTCCTCCCTTTCCCCTGCTGCAGTTTGCCATGCTTCGCACCGGACAGAGCCTGGGCTGGTGCTCACGCTGGGACAGGGGGACGTCGGGCAGCTGGGCCTGGGGGAGGATGTGATGGAGAGGAAGAAGCCGGCCCTGGTGCAGCTCCCGGAGATGATCGTGCAGGCAGAAGCAGGAGGGATGCACACGGTGTGTCTCAGCAAGACGGGCAAGGTGAGAGCAGCACGGAGCTCTGGGGACAGGGACACGCACAGGGACACTCCAGCTCCTGGCCTGAGCCTGGTCTCCGTGTGCTGGGCCACATAGTTTGGGGATAGGAGGAGAATTCAGCGTGGTGGGTCTCCGTCTGCTGGTTTTGTGCTCGTCTTGTCCTTGGGGTCTCTTGCTCACCAGGCCGCTCTCATCTGCAGATCTACACCTTTGGCTGCAATGACGAAGGCGCCCTCGGCCGTGACACCTCCGCAGAGGGCTCGGAGATGAAGCCAGGGGAGGTGCAGCTGCAGGAAAAGGTGGTGCAGGTGTCAGCGGGGGACAGTCACACAGCTGCGCTGACGGATGACGGCAGGGTTTTTGTCTGGGGCTCTTTCCGGGTACGATGATTCTTTGGACGCCAGAGGCTCTGCCAGTGATCGCTGGCCTGATGTCAGTGACTCACCTGCCCGTGTCTGTCTCTTCGTGCAGGACAACAACGGGGTGATTGGGCTGCTGGAGCCCATGAAGAAGAGCTCGGTCCCTGTGTTACTTCAGCTCGACGTGCCGGTGGTTAAAATTGTCTCAGGTGAGTGAGAGCCTGGTGCGTGCGTGTGGGTCAGGCTGCTGAAGGAGACTGTTTCAGGGTGCAGGTCCAGAATGAGCAGTGTCCTTGTGCTGCTGTCAGCTGGGTGCAGGGTGTGCTTGTTCCCTCCTGGTTCTGGAGCAAGCAGGCCCTGAGTCTCTTCCAGCGCCAGCTGTATCATTAATGTTCATAGAATTGTTAAGGTTGGAAGGGACCTCTAGAGATCATCTAGTCCAACCCCCCTGCACACGCAGGGTCACCTAGAGCACGTGGCACAGGACTGCGTCCAAGCGGGTTTGAAGATCTCCAGAGAAGGAGACTCCACAACCAATATGGGCAGCCTGTTCCAGGGCTCAGTCACCCTCACTGTTAAGAAATTTTTCCCTATGTTCCTGTGGAACTTTTGATGCTTCAGTTTCTGGCTGTTTCCTCTAGTTCTGTCGGTGGCCACCACTGAAAAGAGGCCAGTACCATCCTCCTCACTGCCTCCCTTGAGGTACTTATAGACACTGATTAGATCCCCTCTCAGCCTTCTCTTCCTCAGGCTGAACAGGCCCAGCTCCCTCAGCCTCTCCAGTAGATCCACATCCCTCTTGGGTTCAATCCAATCTGACTTGAAACTCTTTGATACATGGGGTCAAAGCCCTGGCCTGTAGACATGGAGAAGCTGAGGAGAGGCCCAGGTGAGGGCAAGAGTGACCTAGGCCTCTAAATGTGCCCAGCCAAACTTCTTTGGAGTTTCAGACCAGGGACTGAAATGAGCTGGAGAGAGATCTTGGTGTTTTCAGCCATGGCAGACACTGGCATCCAGGTATCTGATGCAATAAACCCTGCTGAGACCTGAAGAGCTTGGATACCTGGGGATAAAACGCGAGATTTCCGACCCTGGCTCTTGTGGGCTTCTCGCGGGATCGGAGCCTGTGACTGTTGCTTCACCTTTCCCACTCTTCCTCCCAGGGAATGACCACCTAGTGATGCTGACAGTGGACGGTGACCTGTTCACGTGTGGCTGTGGCGAGCAGGGCCAGCTGGGGAGAGTGCCGGAGATCTTTGCCAACCGAGGAGGAAGGAAGGGCCTGCGTGAGTCGCTTTGCTAAGGGATATTTGGTGCTGTGGTGAGCTGTCCTTGAGCACCAACACTTAGCCTGGCCGAGGAGCCTGAGTGTTCTTCTGCACCCAGTCTCCTCCCCTGGTACCAAAGGGCTGCTTGTAAATGAAATACTTGAATGCAGTGATCTGGATCTGAGTGGGGTTGAAGAGGCCGTAAATCATTAGTTCATGTCTGATCCCTTGTTTGCTGCCCCCAGAGCGCCTCCTGGTCCCCCAGCGTGTCCCTGTCAAGGGCAGAGGCAACCGAGGCAAGATGCGTTTCCAGGATGCCTTTTGTGGCGCTTACTTCACCTTCGCCGTCACGCAGGAGGGACACGTCTATGGTTTTGGCCTCTCCAACTATCACCAGCTGGGTAAGCATCACGTCTGTGCCCTTGCTCACCTGCCTGTTTGGTGGGGCCACAGACTCCCCGTTCCCTGGCTGTGTTGATTCAAAATGGGGGCCCTGCAGGGTTCCCCTGATCAAGAGCACCTTACACCCCTCGTGCACCCTCCTCCAGGTGTCTCCCGCAGGTCATCCCGGAGCTGGGAATTGGGGTGGGAAGTCACCTTGCAAAGCTCTGGATTTAAGTCCCTGCAGCCAGTGAACTTGATCAAAAGTTTGACCTTCGATTTTGGGGATTCCGGAGCTGGGCTGGTCTCTGATGGGGATGAGCTCCTGGATGGGTGTCTCGGTTGCCCGTGGCTGGCATGGGCCGTCTGTGCTTGCGTTCCTGATTTGCTTGGGTTTGGTGCCTCCCCGTCCCGCAGGGACCCAGGGCACCGAGCCCTGCTTTTCTCCACAGAACCTGACGTCCTTCAAGAACTCCACCAAGTCCTGGGTTGGCTTCTCCGGTGGGCAGCACCACACGGTGTGCATGGACTCGGAGGGTGAGTGGGGATGTGGTAGGGAAGGAGCAATGCTCCTCCCTGGGGAAGGGAGGGTCCTGCCGCAGGCTTCTCCCACCTGCTGGAATCATTCCCGTTGTGTCCCCTGTGTCCCAGGTAAAGCCTACAGCCTGGGCAGGGCTGAGTACGGCCGGCTGGGCCTTGGCGAAGGGGCGGAGGAGCAGAGCACCCCCACGGTCATCCCGGAGCTTCCCAGCGTCTCCTCCGTCGCGTGCGGCGCGTCGGTCGGCTACGCCGTCAGCAGCGACGGTGAGTGCCAGGCCCTCCGTGGGCTCGGGAACGCCGCTTCGTGTCCCATTCCCAAGCAGCTTAATCGGGTCCTGCCCCCGGGCCAGATTTGAGCCGCTTCCCTCTCCTTTGGCTGCTGCATCCGCTCCCCAACGAGCCCCGTTTGCGTTGCCTCCGTTGCAGGCCGAGCGTTCGCCTGGGGCATGGGCACCAACTACCAGCTGGGCACGGGGGAGGAGGACGACGTCTGGAGCCCCGTGCAGATGACGGGCAAGCAGCTGGAGAACCGCGTGGTCCTGGCCGTGTCCAGCGGCGGCCAACACACCGTCCTGCTGGTCAAGGACAAGGAGCAGAGTTGATGAAGCGGCTCCGCGCAGCCGAGCACGGCAGCGGCGCGGGCCCCGCGCACACACACACCACGGCCACCCCCGGCCCCGGGGCGCGAGGGCGACCGGATCCCGGGTCTGCTGCCCCGTGTCCTTGTGCCAGGGAGACGGGGGGCTGCAGAGCTGGGCCCTGCAGCCATGATGCTCCAGGCTGCCCGGGCAGTGTCTGCGTGGCTGGAGCAGGGCTCCTCAGGGATGCTCTGGGAGCTGGGTCTGTCTTCCCTTGGTATGAGGTGCTGTCTCAGCTCCCCCAGTGCAGCTCGGTCCAATACTGTGGTTAAGTTGGTTTGCAACCTGGTTTTTGTTGTATTAAAAAAAAAAATCCTGGCCCAGTGAAGCTGAGGGCCTTGTCCCTCCCTACGCAGAAGGATTTGGGCTTCTTAGGCTTCTAAGGTCCCTGGTGCCCTTCTCAGCTTGTTTGGGGTGAAATCCCAGTGCAGCAGAAACATTCCTGTGCAGAGGGCGCATGGGGGGATCCCTCATTCTTGTTTCTCCCACACGTGAAGACTCCCTCGCGGGAATCTCATTGCTGTGTTGGAGGGCGCTGACTCCCTCCCAGCCTGGGGCTCCCAGGGCTGGGAACGTCCCAGGAGCCTGGCCCGTGTCCCGCACGGATGTGTCCTCGGCTTCGGAGACTCGGTTGCTGCTGGAGGTGGTGGCTGCTGCCTCTCTCGCTTGGCTGCTTGGGGGTCTGAGCCGAAATCCCACAAGAAGGGAGGCCGGGAGCAGGTCGCTCCATCAAATACCTCGACTTGCCATCTGCCTGGAGCAGCCTCCTCCCTCCCTGCTTTTTACGATCTAGCCACCTTTGGAAATCCAACAAAACCTGTCTTTTGGGGGGTTGTCATTTCTACTGTCCTTCCTTTCCTCTTGCTTTGCTGAGGAAGAAGGTTAATTTGCCATTGGGGCCTCCCTGAGAAGACAGAGGGCAGAATCCAACTATGCATTTGATGGCACAAAGTGCCCGGCCTGTCCCTCGTCCCCAGCACGTGCAGCTCGTGGCCTGACCACCCTCGCTCCCTGCGCCGGCCCCGTCTCTTCCCTCCTTGCTGCCTTCCAGGTCCCCAGCCCGAGGAGGGGCTGCTGCAAAGATAGTTTTTTAAGTTAAGTTATAGCAATAGGGGAAAAGTGGTGTGTGTGTGCGGGGGTGGGGGGATGTACAATGCTCAGAATAGGTTGAACTTTTTAAAAAGAAAATGTAAAGTATTTTGGTTGATTAAACAAGAAAGAGAGGCAAAAAACTGTAATCTTTTAATCTTTGGAATAAAATGAGTTTTGATAAATCCTGTTTGTTTCTTTTTCCCCACGCTGGTGCTGCAAGGACAGCGGGGCCGGTCGCTCCCAGCGCCAGCCCTGTCCCCGATGGCTCCACCATGGGATAAGTGGGGGACAGGGGGGTGCAGGCTGGGACCTGCCATGAAACGAGGGGCTGGGGGCTTTGCTGGGAACATCCGCTGGGATCACAGCCCTCCCCGGAGCAGCCGGAATTCCCGGTGGGAGGCTGCGGCAGAGGGTGGGCGCTGGTTTGCGGGATGCCGGCGCCGCACGCGTGTGCACGTGTGTGATGGGGACACGCGGCCGCGGGATGGCAGCAGGAGCAGGCGCTGGGAGCGCAGGGGACGGTGGCACCGCGGTGACGATTGTCCCTGGCCCGGAGCAGGGCTCGGATGCAGCGGAGGGGCCGGCTGGTGCTTTAGGTGGGGATAGCACAAACAAATCAACCTTTATTTTCTCTCTTTCTGCAAAATACTCCAGCTCTGCCCCACTGCACCATGGTGACAGGGAAAGGCCGGGCCTTGCGGCCCCTTCGTTAGCTTGCTAATTGCCCAGCTCTGGTGCTGGGAGCTGCATGGATGGGAGGAGGAGGAGGAGGAGGAGGAAGGCTCCCTGGTTCTGCTTGCTCCTTCATCACCCTAAGTTGATCCCAGTGCTGAGGGGGCTGGAGGCAGTTTCACATGTTTTCCCAATGGGCTGCAGGCCCTTCCCTGCAATTCACTTTCCCCAGCACCGCTGCCATGAGGGGACCTCATCCCCATGCACCTCCATCCTGGGAACTGTGGCCCCGCCGGGAAAACCGCCTTGCCTTGGTCCGATTCCCAGGAAGGAGCTCCTGGCAGTGCTAACGCCTCATTTCCAAACCCAGAGGGGTTATTTTTGCATCCTTTCCAGGGTGAAGAACAGGAGTGGAGGCGCCGGCACGAGCCCTTTCCCGCGGTGACAGCGGCGGCTGCGTCGCCCGCTGCGAAAAGTCCCTATTTCGGGTGCTCCTCGCAGTGACGCACGTCTCGCTCCCAACATTGCTGCTCTATTTATAGCTGATAAGTGCAGGGAGATTTAATAAGGGGAGACGCGGGGCTCCGGCGGCGATGGGGCGATGCTGACGAGCCACCCGTGCGCACCAAGAGCCGCCGGGGCTGGTAGAGAATTGCTGGTATATATTCATATATATATGTGTGTGTATATATGTTTGTGTGTGTGTGTGCAAATATATATATATACATATACACAGAGAGCTGCTGGCAGAGGAGCCCAATGGTGGTGTCTGGTTCAGGTCTCTGGGACCTCTCTGCTCCCACCCAGCTAGAGGGCAGTGATAAGAAATGCCTGGGAATTCTGAGTTATTCCCATTGGATTTGCCTGCTGCGGTTCTAGCGGATGATTTGCAAGGCGAGCAGCAGCTCCGCGGGTGCCGCGCGCACTAATGACGCCGGTGCAGACAAAGGGGCGGGCGGAGGTTTAATTAATCACATGTGCAAGAATCAAGCCTGTTGCATTAGACTTCGTTAGGCGGTTGATTAATCAGGAAGGAATGTTCCCTGCAGAAGCAGACGTGGTGATCGACTGCAGGGACAGTGCATGGACATATCTCCTAGCCTGCAGTCTCCTGCTTCCTTGGGACCTTCATGAATTGCTCTGGCAGAGGTGATAAATGCTCCAATATCCCATGTCATCTCATGCAGGAGTGGGGTGACAGCCTGCAGCACCCCCCTGTCTTGCATTCACACCCAATCCTTATTTGCAAATAAAGTAAGGCCCAAGGACCCAGCTATTAAAACAAATCTCAGTCTGGGTAACCTGCAGCAGTGATGCAGATCCCAGGCAAAGGCTTTTGGCTGCTAGGACTTGCAGAGCTACTGGAGCTAAAGGGGTGAATGCAAAGAGATAAAAAATACGGAAAGCTTGGGGTGCACTTTTCCAATAAGGGTGTTTTGGAAGTTGATGTAATGCTGCTGGAAGGAGACAGTTTGTCTGTCTCGGCTTTAGCCAGAGCTGCTCCTGTGCCCGCAGGGATGGAGCATGGTCTGGAGCAGGGTTCAGGCTGCTCTCTCTCCCTGGCTTTTCCCTTGGGCTTTTGCAGATGGGGCTGGCGCTGCCCTCGCAGAGTGGGGAGCCCTGGTTTGTCCTGGTGGGGCTGACAACGGGACACACTCGAACCTGCCTGAAACGTTCATGCTCTGGGACTCGCAGAGCCAGAGCCTCCTCCGAGCCGTGCCCGGAGCCGCACTCGCTGCACACCCAGATGGCAAAGGAGAGCCGGAAACCCTCTGCTGCGCTTTAATGTATTTATTTATTCTAGAAAGCAGCTTTTCTTGTACAGAAATGTCATCAAAACCCCAGAACTGACGGCTGGACATATGAGCTCAACCCCGGGAGAAGGGTCAGGTCCAGTAGCCGGATGTGACTCCGGTGCACGTGACAGCAGGGGCGTTGGGACACCAGGAGTCACTTTAATTCCAGAGATTTGTAGACTGAGTTATACATTTTATATATAAATATATATATATACATAGGTATACAGAGACATGCAGCAAGGTAGCCATGGGTTCCCAGCTTGCTGGGATTCACTCCATTTCCCTAGTGGCAGCTGCAGAAGCTGCTTTTCGGGAGGGGAGGCTGGATTGAAGCCTATTAAAAATGTGGTATCTGTCCTATGCCAGGAAAATTCATTTATTTTATTCAGCTAAACCTGACTCAAAGTGCAGGCAGCCGGGACAGCTGCTGGGCTGCAGCAGCGGGGACCAAGGCAGGATAAAAGCGCAAGACACCACAAGCTTTTAAAAAATTAACAACCCTCTGCCTTTCCCCATAGGTGTCTCAATTTGTCAGTTCTTAGCTCCTGGGGTGGAAGCAAGGTTAAATTTCCACTCTGCTTTTTTCTGGGCTAGTCCTTCCTTGCAGCATCTTGTGCAGCCGGAGATGCTTGGAAGGAGGCAATGCTGAGCGAGAGGCCCTTCCTTGCGGGAGATCATGCTTGTTTTAGCTCCAAACGGGCAATTTCATCCCATTTTGTCCCAGATGGAGAGCAATGGCTTCAGGCCACCTCGGCAGCGTGGTCCTGACGCTGGAGAGGTAACGTCCTCCCTTATGCGCAACAGAAGCGGCCGGGGGGAAGGCAGCGACGCCGGCGCTCGCAGCAGCCACCAGGCCCCAGGTGCTCCGGCCTCGCGCCTGCTTCCTCCGGCAGCAGCAATTAGCCCAATAAAAGTGATTAGGGCAGCGAGCAGGGGCCGGCAGGAGCCATCTGCTCTCCTGGAGCCCAAGCCGCCCAGCCAGCAGCTCCTGCAGATGCTGCCATGGCTGCAGGGTTGCAAAGTGATGCGTCTCCTGCAATATCTTGCTTTTCCTAAGGAAAAAAGATCCTATTTCTTTACCCTCTTTGCAGGTTTTTGCAGTCACTCTTTTTTTTTTTTTTTCTTCTTTTTTGAGGGAAAACAGTGGTGTTCTGGAGCAGTCCTCGTGCCACTGCGTCGGTCCTGCTAGAGCTCCGTGGTGGTGACCTGAGTCACCTCGGAGGGCAGGTCGTCCCCGCGCCGCTCGTGGCTTTCCACGGCTAGTCATGCCGGCTTGTGGAGGGCTTCGGAGGGGGTGCAGGTGGAGATGCCCTCCCGTGTGGTGCTCCTGCCTCGGGAGAAGCCATTCGGATCCATACGGGCCCGGAAAGGCAGGCAAAACTCTCGGAAGCACCTCTTGAAATTCTCATCCAGGAACGCATACAGGACGGGGTTGAGGCTGCTATTGGTGTAGCCCAAAGCGATGCAGAAGTGCAAGCTGGCCACTACGTAGGGGTTCTTCTTGTCTATGTCCACCAAGGTCCAGACGATGACGAAGATGTGGATGGGCGTCCAGCAGATGATGAAGGCCGCCACGACCACCAGCACCATGCGCGTGATGCGGCGCAGGTTGCGGTCCTTCTCCTTGGAGCCGGACAGGAGGCGGACGCTCTTCAGGCGCAGGATCATGAGCCCGTAGCAGATGGTGATGACCAAGATGGGCACCATGAAGGCAAAGATGAAGACGCAGATCTTGGTCACGGTGTCCCAGTAGACGGGAGGATCAGGAAACTGGAGAGTGCACAGCACCATCCCATCTGCAGGAGAGAAGATGATCAAAGAGGGATTAAAACAGAGAGAATACTATGAAATTCTCTTAAAAAATGACACTGTGGTGATTTTTACTTGGCAGACCATTCATGCTGCTACATGGAGGGGTGCCCATCACCGAGCTCCAACCTGCTCCAGGACCAGGTGTCTTTGCTTTGCCATGAGGGTCTGGTCAAGGCATCACCCCTGGGATAGACAGATGGGGCCCCATCCCCAAAAGCCACTTGCCTTTCGTCTTGGTGACCGCCATGACCATGATGGGCACCCCGACGACAGAGGAGAGCACCCAGATGCACACGTTGATGATCTTGGCCTTGGCCGGCGTGCGGAAATCCAGGGCCTTGACCGGGTGGCACACAGCGATGTAGCGGTCCACGCTCATCATGGTGAGGGTGAAGATGCTAGTGAACATGTTGTAGTAGTCGATGGACAGCACGACTTTGCAGAGCAGCTCCCCGAAGGGCCATGTCTCCATCAGGTACTTGGCGCTCTGGAAGGGCAGCGTGCTGGTGGCCAGCGCGTCCGCCAGCGCCAGGTTGAAGATGTAGATGTTGGTGGCTGTTTTCATCTTGGTGTACCTGGGGGGTAGCCGAGAAGGGGGCCGTTACGCGTGCTCAGGGCGGGCTCACCATGCACATCCACGCGCATCCCGGCGATGGGGTCACACTCTTGTGCACCCCGAGTGCTGGGACCCTGATCCCAGCCTGTAGGACGTGCTCAGGCCTTCTCAAGGTCTCACCCACAACCTGACCAGGGAGGCGCTGGTCATTCCTGCAGCTCCTTTACTCAGAGCACAAAGGCAACCTGAAGGGAGAAGTCTTTTTTTCTCAATTAAATTGATCTACTCCATTTCCCTGAGCAAGTTGCATGGTGCCCTTTACCTCCCTGAAACTGTATCTGATTTTCCATCCAGTAAATCGTGATTATCCAGCCTGCTTCCCTATCAAGGTTGCTCACAGAAATTGGATCGATTAGCCCCGGAAGTGCCGGCCATCTGGAAGCAGCACGGCGGGCCAGCCTGGAGCGCCTCTGGCTTAACTCCTTCCAGCGAGTCCCACCTCCGAGCATCCCAGACGGCTCCGAGCATCCCGGGCAGCTCCGGAATTAGCAACTGCATCAGGACATCTCCTTGCATGGATGAACCTGCTGGGAGCGTCCCCAGGGCCGGCGCTGGAGGGCTCGGCCGTGGGCAGGGGTGGCCAATTGTGTCACGGTGCCCAGGGTTGTGCCCAGGGTTGTGCCCAGGGTTGTGCCCAGCACCGGGGGAATTGACCCGGCTGCTGCTGCGTTGAAATACGTTGGCCTCGGCTCGTAGGTTCTGTGGGGGATGTGCAATAAATTGGGTGGAAACAGGCTGGGTATGTGCAATAAACTGAGGGGAGCACGATGGTAAAAGATGCTTCCATCTTGAAAGCATATGGAAAATTTTCATTCTGGGCAAACCCAAAATCTTGAGATATTTTTGGTGTTTTTAGGTCTCTGGCTCCTCTTGATTAAAAATAGACTTTTTTTTTTTTTTTTTTTTTTTTTTTTGTAGCATTTACAGTGCTTTGATGTCTGCTTTGTTTCCTTGGGTGCTGGCAGTGAAGGGGAAGGATGGGGATGCGGCCAGCGCTGCCGCTGCTGCTGTCTAAGCAATTCCGCATCCCACTGCCAGCTGTGCCAGGGGCTGGAGCCTGTGTCCCCTCCCAGGCGAGGGCAGCCGTGGGGGGATGCTGTGATTTGGCCCCTCTAGATCTGAGGCCTTGGGGTGCATCTGAAAGGCTGCACCGCTTGCAAAATAAGTGAATGGGGAAGAAAATTAGTGGAAAAATTCTGGGAATGCTTAAAGCAGCCAGCTTGGGGTTAAGGAGCCTGGCTCAGGGCGCCCGGCACGGCAAAGGGGTCTCCACGGCTGGCGTGAGCCCATGGGGACATGTGGGGATAGATGCGGCTCCAAGGGGATCGTGGATCCAGGCTTTGCAGCATGCTCATCCCAGTGTGTCCCTTGGGTCCCCAAGCCCAGGGGGACCCGCTCCGTCCGGCTGCCCGTGCGCTCCGCCGAGGCTCCCCAGGGCCCAGGAGGTGTCCCAAGGGACACAGACCAACAGCGGTTCCCGGGCGGAGAGCTCTGAGCTGGAGCCGCGCTCCCCTCCCGCTTCCCTGCGTGCTCCCGAGCGGTCCCGGGCCGGCGCTCGGAAGCGCGCGGAGGCGCACGGAGGCGAACGGAGGCACACAGAGGCGTGCGCTCAACTTCGCAGCGCACCCGCAGACCCTGTCGCTGTCGCAGGCACTCGCAGGGCGCCGATCGCTCCCATTGCAGCATCAGGTTGGAGACCGGGGGGCCAGAAACCATGGAGATGGGATGCACATGTGGCTGCGGCTGCTGCGGGAGCTCAGGCCGTGCAAAGGCAGCCTGTTACGGCACGGCCAGTGCTCCGGACCGACTCCTTCCATTTAATTTTCTGTCTGGGGCTGGTTTCGAAGCTGATGCAAAAATCGCAGGTAGGGTCAGGGCATGGCACATCCACCCTGCTGCCCATCCATCTGTCCCCCTCTTCCTCATTGCAAAGAGACTAAAAAATGCAACTTGGAGCTGCTGGCTGGGGGAATCCAGGATGGCACTTCCCACTGAAACACGAGTGTGTGGGTGTCACCATGCAACCTTGAGGCTTCAGGGTGACCGTCCCCGAGGGGCTTTGGTGGGAGTGGGGACTGGACACCCAAGGACTCCTGAGGTGGTTGATAGAACCAGTACAGGGTGCCCAGGGGGTGGCATCAGCTTCAGGTGCCACTGGGCTGTGTCAGTCCCTGCTCTTTGTCAGGGGAAATCTGGAGTCCGATGGCTGACAGGAGCTGCTGCCACGAATCCAAGGAGATTCAGTAATTCTCTCTTGGAGACCATCAGGTCCTGGTGACAGAGCCGGTTCCTGCCCTGCCCCATGCACACATGTTTTTATCTTCTTTTCTGAGCTTTTAGCCCCAGAAGGACAGGCAGCTTTTCCTCACTCACATGCATGCCATGCCCTTGCACGCCATGCACGCGCATGCCGCATGCTCTCCCTGCGCACACACCCAGCTCAGGGCTACCTGAGCTCATGGACACCCAGGCTCACCCACCGGCCCTCTGTCACGGTCTCACACGTGGTAAATGCTCATCCCAGAGCACACTCACCTGAGTGCGCACTCACCTCCCTGCAAGCTCAGGCTGGTGCATGCCCACCCCAGTGCACGCTCATCCCCGTGCTGTCTCGCACATGGTGCACACTCACTCCTGCTGCGCTCCTGCTGCTCTCTTGCACGCAGTGCACACTCACCCTCAGTGCACACTCGCTCCAGGCGCTATCTCGCACGCTTGCACACTCACTCCTAGCGCACACTCACCCAGCTAGCCCAATTCGCAGCCACCCCCACGCACCCTCCCCGATGCAAAGGCAGGTGACAGCAGGCCATGGGCCACGTCCCCCCGGGGTGGCCAGGGTGTCCCGCTCTCACCTGACGATGCCGTACATGACGAGCACGTTGCCCAGGAGCCCCACGACGCACACGACGGCGTAGAGCGCGGTGATGACGACGGCGATGAGGATGGAGGTGGCGTTTTTGGCCCGCTGCGGCACCGTGTCGTTGGCGCTCCGGTTGCCGAAGGCGGCGGCCCAGGCGCTGTCGTTGTCCCCGCCGGGCAGCTCCATGGCCGGGGCCGCCGCCGCGCGCGCACCGAGGACGCGGGTTCGAGTCCCGCAGCCGCCGCCGCCGCCGCCGCCGCGCGCAGCCGCCCGCTGCGAGGGGGGGTCTTATAAACCCTGGCGCGTCCCACGTGGGGCCGGGGGGGCCGGGCCCGGCCCGTCGTCCCCCATCCCGGTCCCTGCCCACCGCCTGCTCCCCCCGCCGCAGCTCCGACCCGCAGCGCTGCCGCTGCCCGTCCCCCGCCGCGGCCACCGATCCCTCCTTCCCGACCCCCCATCGCCGCCTGGGCCCCTCCTCAGTGTCGCGCTCTCCTCCATCCCTGCTGCCTCCCCCCGGTCCCTGCATCCTCTAAGCCGGGTCCCTCCCCGGTTCTTATCCCACCCGCTCTCTCCTGCCCCGGCAGCAAGCGCTTGGGAGCAGATCCCAGGGAATTGGGAGGAAGCGGGGTCAAACAGCCCCTTATCCCTCTGCTCCCCCCGCCTCTATATGTGGCTTTGATCCCACTGCAGCCCCCCCATTGCCCTATTGCATCCTTGAGGGGCCGTATCCTGCCGTCCCGGTCCCCAAGCACCGATGCCCAGAGAGTTGCGTGTGCCCCCCCCCCCCACCCCCCATATACCCATCCCCCAGGCAAGGAGGAGGCCAGAGCTGCTCCTGGGGGGCAGAGGGGGCCCAACGCAGCGGCAGGGGCACAAAAATCCCCCCAAAAAGGGCAAATTGAGGCAGGAGAGAGGGAGGATTTGGGGCTGAGGGGGTCGGGTATCCGCTGTGTCTGGGGAGGGGGCCACAAGAGATGCGGCAGAGCAGGGGCTGGGAGACGCTCCCTGCTTGTGCTGGTTGTTGCTTTTTCCTTTTTCAGCTGGAACATCAAAAATAAACCAAACGGCTGCGGAAAACAAATGGAAAATCTTTAGCAGTCTTGGCCATCAAGCCGCTCAGCTTGGCCAAATGCCACGGTGCCCAAAGTGCTTCCAAAAGGAGGGAAACTGAGGCAGGGAGGGCACCTGCAAGGGAACGTTGGGACCATCCCCTGGGAATGTCCACATACATCTTTTCCACCTTGTCCCGACTTTGCTTGGAGCAACCTTGGAGCTGCTGCCCCCATCCCCTGCAAGCAGCCCCTGTCACTGTGTACGGCACCATCGGGGAAGACGTTCTTCCTCGCCAGAATTCCTTGTTTTTAATTAAAACATCCATAAAAAAAATCACACTGGCGCCTGTGAGCGGCTCTGGCAATGCTCCAGCCCAATCCATGGGAATCCCTGAATGGATGGGAAGATAATAGAGCTGATTTCTCTCCCAAGGCTTTCCCAGCTCTCCGGGGCTCCAAATGATGATGATTTCCTCTGTTGTATAGAAAATATTGATATAATGTGCCTTTTCCCTCCATCCTGTCCTGGCCTTCCACCAGGAGTTGGGAACCTGGTGTTGGACAACTCAGGGCTGGGAGGTATAACAGGAACTTGCACATTTTTCTTCCCACTTGTCTCCATCCTTCCCAGTGCTTCCCTCCCTGTAGCAGCAAAGGATTAAAAACCGTGGGCAAATTCAGAATTCCAGAAGCTGAAAGCAGCTGCTGCTGGGCACCTTTCCCATTTCGGGCGCTCCCTGCCAAGTGAGCAACTTTGTTGGGCTGGATTTGCTCTTTTTTAGCCCAGGCAGCTCCTCCTGCGGGGAAGGAAGGAAAAGGCACCAGGAAAAAATCACACTCAGCCCCATTCCCTTCTGCTGGGCAAAATGTGCTGGGTGTGTGGGTGCTGGGGAGAGGAAGGATGCAAGGAGACCCTGGGTCTGGCAAAGGGATTTTTATTTTTGGCTTTTTCAGTGCCTGGATCACATGGAGATGCTGGGATGGAGATGCCTGGAGCATCCCAGGATCTCTCCGTTGCATTTAGAAGAAACCAAAGAGGCCACGTCAAGAGCAGCACTGCTCTGGGACCTCGCTCTGCAAATCCGAAAGGTCTTTCCACCATGGCATCTAAAATATATATATTTTTTTTCATGCAACTTTTCAGCTTCCTGCCAGAGCTCCAGGATATGATGCCTCATTTTTCTGGGATTCCCCCATCCCCAGATCCGGGACCAAGGCTGGGACCCGCTGTGGCTTCAGCTGGGGTCAGAGGGGAGGAGGTAGCCGCTTTCCCAGTGGAAAAGAGCAGGAGGTTTTGAGGTCTGAAGGGATCTCTGGCCACCAAGCTGGGGATGCCAAGGCTTGACCTGTCTGCATCGATCGTGCTGATTAATAGCAGCAATTAAATAAGTATCGAATGCGTAAGTCAAGCGATTTAATAACCAGCAGCCTTGAGCGGGTGTTTTTCCATGGGGGATTCCAACAGCTCCATTAGCTTGGCAGGGATGGGTGCCCAAGGGACAGGGTGCCAGCGCAGAGGTGGGTGCTGGACCCAAGGGTGTCTGGATGAGGGAGAAGACGTTAGCGGAGGCAGCAGCTCCCAGAGTCTCATTTATCTTCCCTGCAGCTTCACAGGGATCTTCCTCTCGCCCTCCTCCTCCTCCCTCCTCACCAGCCTGGAAAACCAGAGACAGAGGAGATGGGTATTTCTCTCTTCTCTTCCCCAATCCTGTCTTTTTATTTATGTAATTATTTACCTATTTGTTGCCGAAGGCCCTTTTAGTGCAGAAATCCTGCAGGTTCCAGCTCGCACATCCCCGGGGGCCACCAGGCTCCCGATGTGCTCCAAAATAAAGAATAAACTATGGAGAGCCTCCGTGCGGCTGCTTAATGTTTGCACCAGCTCTGTTTTCAGGGCTCGCTGCAGGGCGCCTAAATATAGATAGAGATATATATTTTCTAAACACAAAGTGCCAGCACCCCTGTTCAAAGCCAGATGCCCGTTTAGCAGGTTGCATGGCTGAGCGCTGAACACAAGTATTTAAAGGCAATATGAAATGACCGATGCCTAAAGGAACTCTTTCCTAATATGAGCTTTTATTGACTGGGGGTTAGACTGGAAATATATATTTTTTCTGCCTTTTTATTGAAATTTATTTTATTTATTGCATCTTTTCCCGCTGTGCCACCTGGGCATCACCATGAAAGATGGCAAGAGGGACTATATATATACATATATATACACACACACACACACACATATATATATATATATATATATATTCTTTCCTTGCTGTATCCAGGCTATCATAGAACGGCTTTTTTTTCTCTCTCTCCCTGTGCTTCTACCTTCCTCCGTATCCTGGCGCAGGCTGGATCCTTGGAGGCCTTGGATGACTCACCGCCTCCGAATCGGAAGGGCATCAGCACATGATTCCCCCCCTTCCGAGGCCCCTGGGCGCTGCAGCTCCCTTTGCCTGGAGTTTTTACCTTCGGAGCAGCATTTCCACCCTGAGGACAAGATGGGTTTGCCTGCAGACCTGGAAGCTGACAAGCCAAGGGCCGGCTGGCCTTGGTCCTGGGCGCCGCCCCAACGCCAAGGTGATGGGCACGCATGTCCCTGCTGCAAATGGAGAGCTGCAACAGGAGCCACCCCAGGGCCAAAGCGGCTGCATCTCCGGGAAGCAGGAGCTCTGTCATCCCTCCGGCCCTCGTTTCCTAGCGGTGGAGGCTGAAGTTAACTCGCTAATTGCACTGCGCGCACGAGCGGGCTGCTTTGCAGAGTGCAATTAATTAGCATTTGCTTCCCCCATGATTGCTGACCCTGCCAGATGCAGGAGCAAATTGGCTGCTGCAGGTACCGGGCTCGCTCCGAGGGGCCGGTGGTGGCTCCGGGTGACCATCACGGGCTCCGCACGCCGCGTGCTTGCAGGGGAGCTGCGAGACAGCAAAGCGGCAGCACCCCGAAACCCGTGCCCGTCGGTGAGTCCAGGAGAAGGACGAGGACATTGCATGGAAAGGGAATGTGCAAAGCAAGTGGAAAGAGGTCTCTCCAGCACGGCATCCGATCACTGATGATCCATCAGCCACTCGTCACCGCCGAGCGGGACAGAGCAAATACACACGGGGTCTGATCTTGCACGTGCGCAGGATTTGCTCCCCCAAATATGTGTCCTGTAGCACTCGGCACCTTCTTTTTCCTTTCCCCCTTCCAAATCCTGCATTTCCGCAGCAATCTGCCTAGCGCCAGCAGGGCCAAGAGCCCTGCGGAGGGATGGCGAGCGCCGCACACGAGCAATTTTCCATGGCCACCACCTCCTTCCAGGCCCCACGACGGGAGGACAGGCCTTGCTCCAGCTGTGCTGCTCCCTGGAAAGGTTTTTCCTCCGGCAAGGGGATCTTTGCTTCATTCTTCCCCCTCCACCCGTTTAGCTAAGGCAGAAAAACGAGCTCACTGCCAAGTATTGCAATTCCAAGCAGCCAAGATCAAAGTGCTCCGCCAGCTCCGCAGGCCTCCTTTGGCCCAGAAATATCAGGGCATTGATGTTTCTTTGGAGGAGAAAAAAAAAAAAAGAAAGGAAAAAAGGTCGATTTTGTGCTTTTCCGCACAGCTCATTTGGGGCTGGTCTGAGTCATCGCGCGCAGGCTCGGCCGAGCTCGGCACCCGCGGCTGTGCACCCACCAGCCCTTCAACTCGCAAAGGTTGCCGGCGACAGATTGATTTTTGTCCTGTTTCTTTTTTTCTTTTCAGGGGGAAAAATATTTTAAAAGAGAGGAAAAACAGAGTCCTATCAGTCTGAATCAGTGTTTTTGTTCTGCACGTTGGGGCTGCTCAGCCCCGGGCACCAGCTTGGGAGAGCAGGGTCCAGATGAGGTCTGTTGTCACGGCACATCTTTGCTGTGCAAAGCAGGAAAATGGGGGACAAAATAGCAAAAAAAGGAAGAAAGTAGGAAAAAAAAAAAAAAAAAAAAAAAAGGAGATTGCAGAAGTGGCTTCCCCGAGCTGTGGCAGCACTAATGACGGCGCCGTGTGGAGTTGCAAGCACCGGGCAATCAGCAGAGGCTTCAGATCTGCACCCGGCAGCTGCTTCATGAGAAATCAGTGCCCAAAAAGAGGGGAGAGGGAGAGAAATGAAGCTCCTGTTTGGAGCTGCCTGGATTTGGGGGGATCCTTCAGTCCCAATCAGGCTGCAGGGTTTTCTCCTCCTGCATGTGTTGGATGGGGTTAACTTGAGATTTGCCATCTGACCCTGATGCCAGGCCTTGCATTAGCCCCCGCGTATAAAGCACAAGCTTTTGGGTTATTTGTTTTAATTGCAATCTTAATTGCCATCTCCTGGTGCGTCACAGAGCTACTCGGAGCGCGTCGTCACTCCACCTCCGTCTGGCACGCGGGGTTTTGGGGGCTTCCCAAAAGGAGCAGCGAGCTGGCTCAGCCCAACACAAATTCAGGGAGCCACGTGGCCGCTACAGGAGCCAAATCCCGGGAGCCCAATCCCACGCGCCGGTGGCTCGCTCGGGCCGCGAGCGTGCGCCTCTGCAGCCAATGAATATTGCATGTGGCATCAGCGCGCCGGCGACGCTGGCAGCGCGCGCCCGGCGGTGCCGCCTTGCAAAGCGGGTGCCCCGGGCGCAGCCAGGGCTCCGAGCGCCCGGAGCGGCCGCGAGCCGGCGCTGCTGCAGGGCCCGAGCGCCCTCCTGCTCACACCGGAGCCCGCGGGTGCGCGGGGAGGGGGACACCCTGCCCGTCCCAAGGGACCCGCTGGCCACGGGGACCACGGGGAGGGGGCAAGAGAGGCTACAGTGCGAGGGGATGAGGAATAGGGTTGCCACGGAAACCGCTGAGCTGTCAGCACCTCTGTTGCTTTCGTTTCTATATTTTTTTTTCCCAAGGCCGGGTTTAAAATTGCAGGGGAGAAAAGCAGCGGCGAGTGACTCTGGGTGGCGAGAAGGGGCAGGAGCTGCAGAGCCTGCACCAAGGCTCAGCCCTGGGTCTGAGCGTGCCACGGGGATGCTGCATGTGCTGCATGTGCTGCCCATCTGCATGTGCTGCTTGTGCTGCTCATGCTGCATGTGCTGCCCGTCTGCATGTGCTGCTTCTGGGGTGCAGCCCCAGGGGAGGCAGCCGCTCTTGCGCGCCCACTGGAGACCCATCCCCGCGGCTCGAGCGCTGACGGGGAATCCTAAGTGCAGCGGCCACTTCCAGTGCAGAGCAAGAGGGTGCTTGGGAGCTGATTGCGGGCACAGAAAGTGACTGCCGGGTTTAACCCTTACCCGGTTTGGGAAGGGAGAGGAGTCACGACATCCGTGACATCCACAGCCAAGAGGGAAGGGAAAACCCCAGAGACGTCACTCCGAGGCAGACAATTTGCCCTGCAACAGGATGTGTGGGGTGGGAATTTACCCCACCTTGCAGAGAGCAAGGGGGAAATCTTCCTTTTGGAAAGCTTGGGAGCCCATCCTGACCACTGGAAACAGCTGGACACCAAGGATACCCTTGTGACCCCCCAGCACCACTGATGTCCATGGCTCAGGCACCAAATCCCACATCTCCCTGCAGAACACTGGGGAAAATCTGCCTCGGCCAGGGACACCCTTGGGGATAAGAGAGGGAGGAGTAGATGTTGATGGGAAAAGAGCTGGGAAATTTGCCCTCCAGCTGCAGCCCGCCCTGCCCTCAGCTCTCCCTCTTTTCTTCCAAGCCCTGATGCTGCTCTGGAGCCTGGCAGCTCCGGAGCCTGCCTGGAATTATGGCCTGGGCTGCAATCCCCCTAGTTCCTGTACTGGAATTTCAAGCAAAGCCGTTGTGACAAATCCATCACCTGCTCCCTTCCCACAGGCTCCAGGAGTCACCGGTGCCCAGGGCTGCGTCCCCGTGGAGCCACCGGCCACCTCGGGGTCCTCTGGTCCCACTGCACTGCCAGGATTCATGGATGCGCTGCTGCGAGACATACACTCCCATCCAGGCTCCCATCCCAAATCCAGGTTGTGCCGCACTGGCCACTGTCCCCATCCCCATCTCCAGCCAAAATGTAAAGGGAGCTCCAATGGCTCCATCCTGCTGGGAATTCTGAAATGCAGGGGCTGGTTGGGATGTGGTGCTCCCAAGACATGTCCTCAGGACTCAAACCAGGAGGCTTCAGATCAAGCTGGAGGCCCCAGGGAGCAGCCAGGGGATGTGGGGACTCGGGAAGGGACCCTGGAGCGCTGGCAGCCCCGGCGGCTCTCCCAGGCCAGGTCTCCTTGGAAAGCAGCCACGTCGCAGGGACGTTTCACGCCTTTATTGCTCCAGCTGGAGGGTCACTTCCCACTTTCCTGCCCCGCAATCCCATCCCCTTCCTGGGGACACAGGTCCCTGGAGCCAGATGTCACCACACGGAGGGACAGCAGTGGCATCCCAGCAATGTTCCTGGGAGCACCCTCTCAACTCCCCCACCGGGTGCATTTAGGAGAGGGGCAAGGACGATTTGGGGGCAGGCCTTTCCCATCCCCTCGGAGAGAGAGAGAACAGCCCCTGGTGTGAACATCTCCACTGCCCCCCGGTCATGCCAGCCCCGGTCCCCCTGCGCAGGGACGTGCCCGTCGCTGGGGCCTCTCCCCTCCATCCGCAGCAAAGGCGGCGCCGTCAGCAGAACTGCAAGAGAAGCAAAGAGGGGGGTGACACCTGCACCAACCTGCACCCCGAGGGGCCACCCCCCTGCACCCCATTGCGGTGCAGGGAGAACAGGTTTGGGGACCCCGAGGGACATCCGCGCATCCCTTCCTGCTGCCCCATCCTGACCTTCCAGCGGTTCCCGCACTCGTTGCACAGCACAAAGGTCGTCATGGGCTCGTCGGCGCTCCGCGTCTGCACCTGGGGACAAGGCAGGAGACAGGTCAACAGAGTCCCCACGTTGTCCCTGGACCACAGGGACAGGGAGACCCCCAGCCCGGGTGGTCCTGCGGGGCTCACCTGGTTGTAGGTGCAGTTCTTCTTCTTGCACTTGCCACACTGGAAGAGGTCGGTGACGGTGCCACCTGTCTTGGCCATCTGGTGCTCGCGGATGGCCTCCTGGGTCATGGCATTCCTCAGCTCCTTCAGCTCGTCGCTGGCCATCTCCTGCCACGAGCGGTGGCTGTGGTCAGCGTGGGGACATCATGCCCAAGGCAACTGTCCCAGTTGTGGGTAAGATTCCACCACCCACCGCATTGCATTGGGTCCAAATTTTCCCTCTGGGAATGGATCAGCCCATCCTCGGGTGCTGGTTAGAGACTGCAGTGGCTTGTCCTGGTCCTAGTGCTCTGGGGGAGCAGTACCCAAAGCTTTTGGGTTGATGCCACCTCCTAGGATGCTCCTAATGCCCGAGCAAACACCATCTCCAAGAGTTTCACCAGGAAGCCACAGACCCACCAAGAGTTTTACCAGGAAGCCATGGACACACAAAGCTCCTTGGGTCTGACAGATGGTTATTTTGTGCCATGTAGTGGGACAAACCCATACACCACATGGGCACCACCAAGCCAAGATCCAGCTGGCCTTTGGGTCCCCCCTTGCCAAGTGGATTTTGGGGAGCCAAGCAGGCTCCATCCCTGCTCCCAATCTCCGGATCACCGTGGGCACAGGCTGCTGCCCAGCCCTGGCCCCCTGCGCACCTCGGCCGTCATGCGGGCGATGAGGCCGGGCGCGATGGCCCCGCACAGCACGTTCCTTCGCAGGTTGGGGTTCTTGGGGTCCTTGAGGTTGCTGATGCGGCTCCTCACCCTGTTGCGGTACTTCATGTCCGTGCTCTTCAGCTCCTGGAAGATATGTGCTGCCCGTCAAGGAATCAAGGGCACTATGTGGCGGGGACACCAGCGCCCCAGGCACCAGCTGCCACTTTGCAAGCTCTGTGTGGTTGGCACTGGGGCTAAGGCCCATGTGCACCTCAAAGAGGGTGGCTGTGGTCGCACAAAAGTACATGTCAGGGCTTCCCTCTTTGGGGATTTAAGGCCATGCTCAGCTCGGGATTTGGGAGCTTCTCTTCTCAGCCTGGAGAAGAGAAGGCTGAGAGGGGATCTAATCAGTGTCTATAAGTACCTCAAGGAAGGTGGCGAGGAGGATGGTGCTGGCCTCTTTTCAGTGGTGGCCACCGACAGAACTAGAGGTAATGGCCACAAACTGAAGCACCAGAAGTTCCACAGGAACTTAAAGAAAAATTTCTTGACAGTGAGGGTGCCAGAGCCCTGGAACAGGCTGCCCAGAGAGGTTGTGGAGTCTCCTTCTCTGGAGATCTTCCAAACCCGCTTGGACGCAGTCCTGTGCCACGTGCTCTAGGTGACCCTGTGTGTGCAAGGGGGTTGGACTAGATGACCTCTAGAGGTCCCTTCCAACCTTCAGCATTCTATGATTCTGTGATTCTATGATTTTGGATGCTCTTTCATGTCCCCCTGTAAATCCAGGCTGTGGGACAACGGGGACCGTCGCCACGATGTGAGCTTTGGGAGCAGGGGGCTCCGGCTGCTTCCCGCGAGCGTTGGGGCTTGCAAAACACATGAGCAGCTCCGATGGTGCCGGCTGGGATGTGCTGGGCTGCCCATTGGCACCGGTTCTCCGGGATCCAACCTCCCTCCGCAGGCAACGAGCACCGTCGGGTCTGAGCAGAGCCCATCACCAGCTGCCCCCGGCCCTGCCACCCCTCCAGCTGGGGGGCGGCGGTGACGTCCCTGTCCCCCCGGGCCCCCCGCGTGTCCCAGAGGATATGCTCTTCAATCTCGGACGCCATCTTCTCGCAGTTGACACCAAACTCCTTGTAGTCATCTACAGGGCAAAGAGAGGTGTCAGGATGCCCCGCGCCCGGGCAGGGGGTGGCACCAGCGGCGCCTCCCGCGCGCGGCGCCCGCTCACCGTCCATGCGCAGCGCGGCCGTGAGCATCTCGATGCACTTGTCCCGCACCGAGTCCCCCGTGAGGTAGCAGCGGGACAGGAGGCAGGCGCTGGGTGACGAGGGGCTGGCCGAGCTCCGCAGCGGCTCCGCTCTGCCCTTGCTGCTGTTGGCTCTGCAGGGGGGAGGCCACGGTGCTTACGGGGACGCGGGAGCGACCCCCATCCACGGGTGCATCCTTAGGCCCGTTCCTACCTCTCCTCCTTGGCATCGCTGGAGTTTCTCCGGGCGCCGGCGGGAGCTGGCGAGGGGCTGGAGCCCGTGGAGGCTCTCCTGGGACACACAACAAGGACAATGGCACGGGAGGTGACACACGGCAGCATGGGGACCAGGATGCTCGTGCACGAGCAGGCAGGCACAAGTGCAACGCAGAGCCCCCAGGCAGGAGGATTTGCTCCGCATGGGGCTTTCCCAGTGCCCAGAGCGGGATCAGGGCTTGCAGCCTCCTCCAGCTGCTCCATACAGGTGGCCCATGGTGGCAGCACCCCCAAACTAAGGACCAGAGCCTCCCAGCAGTGGTGCCACCACCACACAGGTACCAGCTGCACCCTCTGCAATGCAATCCGGCCTTCTCCATCCATCAGCTGCCGGGCAGAGGCCTTTGCCAGATAAGGATATTTCGCTTTGCGCCCCTTTCTCACCTCTCCCCTGACGGCCTCTTCTGCGGTGAGGAAGAGGAGGAGACGGCAGCGGAGCCCCTCGCGTCTGCAGAGTCTCTCCTGGAAGGACCCGGGGAGCAGAACCACACGTCAGATGAGCTCCCCGGTGGGTCCAGACCCCGTGTGTGGCACCGGGGGACCCAGCAGCCCCCGGGAAGTCACCCCCAGCACCCACCTCTCCTTCTTGCCGGGTGGAGGGGACGTTTTGGAGGCAGCTGGTGGGGTCCTGCTGCAGGAGCACGAGGATAAGGAGGGATGCAGTGAGCGGGACGAGCCACATCCTCAGGCTCCAAAAGCGCCCACGTCCCTTTGCTGACACCCCAGGGAGCGGCAGGGTGGGCTGGACCCTGCCCATGTCCCAAAGCCACCCCTGCTCCTCCTCCGTCACTGGGCCAGTACCTTTCCGCCTTGGCGTCGGTGCTTTGGCCCTTGGGGCTGGCCAGGTCCAAGCCAGGCTTGCTGGGCTTCCTGGGGGGAGAGCGGTGTCAGAGCAGCGCCTTGGAAACAGCCCTCCCCGCACCGCTGTCCCCACTGTCCCCAAGGCCACCCCAGCGGGGCACCACCTGTGTGTGCACCAGCCCCCACCTCTCCTTGTGCTTCTCCCTGTGCTTCTCAGCTGGGCTCTTGCCATGTTTTGCCACGTGCGAATTCGCCCCTTCGCTGGACCAGCTGGGAAAATCCAGCCCTTTGTCCTTCTCCTTCTTCTCCTTCTCCCCATCCACCTCCTTCTCCTTCCTGGGCGTCGCAGAGGACTCTGGAGGGCAGAAGGGACGTGGATTAAACCAGTGCCAGGCACTCCGGGAGCTGCATCCCAGCGAGAGGAAGGAGGTGAGAGGTGGCAGCACCAACCTTGGAAGCTCAATCCCACCCTGCACCCTTCTCCGCTCTCCACAGCCCCACAGAGAAGTGAGTTGGGGGCCGGTGGAGCAGGACACCCCAGGGCAGGTGTCCTGGGCATCGCTCACCCAGCAGCCGCTTCCAGTTCTTGATGAGGATCTTGGCCGAGGCCACCACCTCCTCGTCCGAGCAGTGCTTCCGCACCGAGTTGACGGCTACCCCAATGCGCGTGGTCTGGAGACACGTGTGGATCATTATTAGGGAGGAGGGAAGTGGCACCGCGGCCTTAGACCCCAGCCCGGGGCCAGGCGCACGAGGGAGGACACGCAGGAGTGATGGCCCTGGCCACTGCAGGGCCACCATCAGCCCACGGTCTCTCACCTGCAGCAGCTGGATGGTCATCGTGTAGCCGGTCAGTGACTTGAGCAGATCCAAGGCCCCTTCCTGGAGCAACGAGAAGCCACGAGAAGCCATTCAGGAGCTCAGGGGAAGCCTTGTGGCTGTGCAGGAGGGAGCCGTGTCCCCCGGCTCTCCTGTCCCCAGTGAAAGCCACCAGCTGGGAGCACATCCTAGGTGGCCTCGTGCCACCCAATGGGGTGACTTGCAGAGCAGGCAGGATGGACAGATGGGGACAGATGTGACCACTGCCAGACGGGCACGTGCCTTAGTTTCCCCTCGGCACCAGCCATGGGATCCTGCAGCTATAAGGGCTGGAAGCCCTTTTGCTGGCCACGTCAGCTGCTCTCCTCTCTTCCTATCTGCTTTGAGACGGGAAAATAAAATAAAACAAACTCCGTAGGGAAACCCGGCTACTGGGAAGGGCCTGAGCAGCTCCAGGCACTCACAGGGGATGGGGGCTCTGCACAGCCCTTGGGCTTGCAATGTCGGTGGCGTTAAATATAGCTGGGCCCAGATCCCGATAGGGTTGTTTTCCTCCCAGGTATTTTTAGCATTGGATGAACACAAGCAAATGCCCAGGTATCATCATTGGGACCATGCTGCCCCAGAGCCACACAGATCTGTCCCCAGCGGGGATGGAGCTTGGAAGCCACCAGCCCCGTGTGGCCGAGGCTTTGGGCAGAGCAACTCCTGGGATGTGGTCACCAAAGCCCCAAGGACAAATCTCCAATGGCAAGAACGAGTTTTTCCTGCTTTCCGGCACGTCCAGGCAGTGTTGAGGAGGGGGGATTCCGGCTCGGAGGCTGTGGGATGGGTTGGCTCTGCCAACAGCCCCAGTGCAGGGGCTCGAGGCTGTGCCCACCTCCCCTGCCCGCGAGCCCGCACTTTGCGGGGGCAAAGGCTGCCTGCGACGGTCAAATATTAACCCCAAGGGCCAGGCCCCGCCGGCCTGTGTGCAACCGGATCCCAGGATGGATCCGCACCCGGCGTGAAGGGGGCAAAGCCAGACGCACGGCTCAGCAGCCCGGCATGGAGATCCTCTCGCCCGAGTGTGCTTGCACACACTTGTGCAAGAGGCACTGCACACGCATGTGCAAGGGACATGGCACACACGCAGAGAAAGCGGCACACGCTCATGCAACGGACATGCTACACGCTTGTGCAAGGGACACGGCACACGCTTGTGCAAGGGGCACTTCACGCGCTCGTGCAAGGAACACGTTCTCGGCTCTGTCCCCGGCCCGGATCAGGTTCGCGCGGCTGGGCCGGGGCCAGGCACCTGTCGCCCCCGGCCGCTCCGTGTCGCCCGGCCCGGAGCAGCGGCCGCAGACAGGAGCAAACCCGGCCCAGGGGCGACCGGGGGGCTTCAGTGCCGCCGGGACGGGGGGCTCTGCAACGCGGGGACCCCCTCGGCCCCTCCTGGGCTGCGAGGCAGCAGCGGGAGGAGGGGCAGAGCAGCCTCCCCTCTTCCTCCCTCCCAACGCCGCGAAGTTCGCGGCTTCTGTCCCTCCCCCTGTTCTGCTCCACGTTGCAAAGTTTTAACGCGTGCACACACACGCACACGCTTGCACACGCGTGCACACGCTTGCACACGCGTGCACACGTATCCCGGCCGCCTTACCGTGCTCTTCCTGGCCACCATCTTATCCAGTTTCTTGGCGATCCGCACCAGCTCCTCGGCCGGCCCCATTCTCGGCGGCCCAACAAGCGCCGCGACTCTGGGGACATGCGGGGCTTGGAGGGGAGGGACGCGGGGCACCCGGCTGCCCCCCGGCTGGAAGGGGCGGCGGCGGCGGGGCGAAAAAGGGGGGAAAAGAAAGGGAAGGGAAGGGAAGCAAGTCGGAGAAAGCAGAAAGGAGGTGGGGCTGCCCCGGCCAGTTATAAACTCCTGCCAGGCGGGCGGAATAGCACGGGGGGAGGGCTAAAAATAGCCGCGAGCGCCGAGCGGGACAAGGATCGCAGGGTGGCGGGGCGCGGGGGGGACGAGGACCGCAGCGCGGCCGGGCCCGGGGGTCCCCAGGCCGCCCGCCCCGAGGGTGCGCGGGGACCGGGCCCAGGGAGCGCGAGGGGTCCCGGGGAACGGGGCGGGAGACCCCCCTCCGCCGCGCCGGGATAAGCAGCCCCGAGGCGAGCAGCTGCGGGCGGAGATAAGGTGCTGGTGGCCAGGGACGACTGCAAGGAGCCCCGGTGCCAGCCCCGGAGCGCCCGGGGTAAAATAAACAGCGCGTTGAGCGCGGGTAGGGGTGCCGCGAGCAGTAAGTGCATTGCGTGCGCGGCCTCCCTGCGAATACAACACATCGCACCCGGGAAGGGGGACGTCTGCTGCACACGGGCACCCCACGCCTACAAAACCTGTGGTTTTATTAGAAATCCGAGAGAGGAAATGTTTGGTTTTCTTTACAAAAAAGGACGGCTTTTTGAAATGAACCGTTTGCCATGTAAAGGGGACGGGCACGGGGATAAATCACAGCGTGGCACAAGGGTCAAGGGCAGGCAGCTGATGGGGGGCAGCAGCCTGGGGGAATATTGGTCCCTAAAAATGCCCAGGGAGGCCCCAAGGGCCTGGGGAGGGGGGTCCGTGCCTTCCCCAGGCCCCACATCTTGCCTGAGCTGGGGGCTGTGATCCAGCATCAGCCCCTGCTCGAGGGACGGGAGCACAGGGGGAGCCTGGGGTGAGCCCCCCTCCCCTCAAATGGGGCCCTGGCTCCAGTGCGTCCATCCCCAAACCCTCACGTGACACTGCGTGAGGAGGGTTGGGTGATTTTTAAGCCACCTCACCTATAATTAATAACCTCCCCTTTCCCATTCCCTCCCCGGGGAAGCCAGGGAGCAAAAGTGATGAAAGGAGCCAGGGGGAGGGGGACAGTCTGGGCAGGGGGCAAATAGGGGAGCAGGTTGCAAAAGGACCCAGGTTGTGCCTTTTGCAGCCCCGGCCCCGTGGTGACTGTCATTGGGTCAATGCTGCCAGGGGTCCCACTGCCCCTTGCTACCCCCTGGCTGCTCTGTGCCCCCATGACAGTGCTAAAGGGGGGCATCCCCTCCTCAGAGGCAGCTGAGGCCACTAAGGGAGGAGGGTGCCCCTGCAAGCACCGAAATCTCATCCCACACATGCAGCGAGCATGTCTGTTCTCTGTGCTAACCGCATAGCGAGGGGCAGCTCTTCAGCCTCCAGAGCCACCAGCCATGGGGGACTGTCCCTAGGTGGCCCCAGGGTCTCGAGCCTGAGAGTGTCGGCTGCAGCTTCCAGACTCCAGCATGCGGAGAACGGGATGGGAATGGACGAGGGTGCCTGTCCCTCGTGCCCCAGCTCTGCTGAGCTCTCTGTTTGTGAGTCCATCCAGGCCCCAGCTCATGCCGAGGGGACAGGGGGACAAGGGGCAGCTCAGTCAGTCCTGCAAGAGGTGGACAAAGCTGGCTGGAAAGACGCCAGTGCGGGAGCCGTCACCCTCGATGAAGCCGACCTGGGGATGCAGAAAGGGGCATCAGTGGGAAGCAGGGCAGTGCGGGAGAGGAGTGGGAGAGGGTGTAGATCCTCACCCAGCTCTGCTCGTCCTCCTCCCGTGTCACCACGATCACCTCGCCCTTGGAGAAGGTCAACTCCCGGGCCTTGTCCCCCTTGCAGTCGGCCACCGCCTTGACCCGCTTCTGCCGCCCCTTGGCCTGCCGAGCAGCAGCGAGGAGGGAAAAGGGACACATTGCGACAGCCCCTCATGCCACCCTGCCATGCATGTGACCCCTCCTGACATCTCCATGCAGGAATGAGGCCCCTCTGAGACCCCCCAAGTCGTGACACCTACCGGAGCGAAGCGTCTGGGCATGGGCACGGGGGGCGCCTTGCCCGGCGCGGGGTCCTCGGGGCTCTGGGGGGACACGGGTGAGGTGGCTTTGCCCCCAATGCTGCTGATGCGCCGGTAGGAGCGGGTGCTCTCTGAGCTGCCAGGGACCACAGGGACAGTGTCAATAAACCCCATCCCACTCCACATGGAGGGGGACATGGATGAGACCCATGGGACACGGTCCTTGCTCCCAACCACAGCCCCAGGCGAATGCTGAGGGAGAGGGGGCCCGTGGGTTACCCAAGACTGTGCCCTTCCTCGCCCTGTCCCCTCTCACCCTAACCAACCTCATTTCCAAAAAAGGGTGGAAAAAAGAATAAGCTTGGTAAGTTCTGTGGGCTTCCAATCCCGCGTTCTCCTCCCAACTGATCCTAGTGTCCAGGGATAGCCCAGCACCCCAAGGCCTGCACCACAGGGTCACCACCGAGGGGACAGGAGGGTGGCAGTGGGGACCGCTGGTGACAACGTAGGGTTGCCCATGTCCTGTGGGTGGCCAGCAGGGCTCCAAACCACGGTGCCATCCCCACAACCCACCCGGGCTCCTGTCCCCACCTGAACTTCACGGGGGGCATCTGCAGCACGTCGGGGGCCGGCGGCTGCGCCGGGGCCTGGCCGAGCTCGGGCGCCCTCCGCGCGCTGCCGCTCTCCGTCTCCGAGCGGGTCTCCCAGTATGCGGCGCGGCGGCTCTCCGGGGGGCTGCGGGCCGCAGGGGCCAGGTGCCCGGCCGCGCTGTCCAGGGTGCCCGGGGCGCTGGAGGAGGAGAGGCTCCGGGATGCCGGCGCCTCCGGCAGGCCGGGGAAATGCGGCTCTGAGGCTTGCCGGGGAAGCTCGGGGCGCTCTGGGGACCGGAGAGCACGGGGACGCATTGGAAAAAGCAAGTGATACCAGAGTACAGCGGTGCTCAAAAAAACAGCAGGTTGCAGTGGGGCAACGCTGGAGTAAAACCCAACCCGCACAGCAGCCCTCTCCACTCCTCCCTATATCCCTCTGGTCCAAACACCGGGAGCAGAGCGGCTCCGGAGCAGTTGTGGGTCCAGACAAACATCCCCAACTCACCGGGGGGTGCTTTGGCACGGGGGCCGGCGCGCGTGGGGTTTTTGAGGGGCAGCGGCGGGGGCATCTCGTCGCTGTGCGCGCGGCGGGGCGCGGGCCGCGCGGCCACCAGGATGCTCTCGTAGGTCCTGTTGGTGATGTCCATGCCCGCGCAGCTCCAGCGGCTCTGGGGACAGCTTGGGGCGCTCTGGGGACAGGCGGCGGGGGGGCTGGCGCCCGGGGGTGACGGGCCTTTGAAGGAGCGCTGCAAGGGGCTCACCTGGGCAGGGGGAACGGACCCAGATCACCAGTTACAGCCCCACAAAGCCACCCCGCGTGCCCGGCGCTGGGGATGGCAGCGGTACCTTCTCCTCGAGCTCGTCCTCGCTGTCATAGGGGTACTCAGCGGGGGGCTCCCAGTCGTAGTCCACGTGCACCTGCAGCGAGAGCTTCCCCGCCTGCGCCTGCTCCAGCTGTGGGCCCGGGCCGGGGTGCAGGGCTCAGCAATGGCCACCCCTGCCCACCGCCACTGGCCCACGTGTGGGTCCCCCCCGTGCTACCTACCAGCTCCTCGCACTCGGCGTGCTTGAGCCGCCTGGCCACATCCAGGGCTGTCTCACCCGCCGCGTTCACTGCGCCAGGGAGGGATGCAGCTGAGATGATGCCCCCTACCCAAATCCCACGGGAGATGCCCACGGGAAGGGCGCCCCAAGCCGCGCAGTGCCCCGTACCCATGCCAAAGGAGGCTTTGCCTTTGAGCAACAGCTTGAGGCAGTTGGGTTGGTTGTAGAGCGCGCCGTAGTGCAGAGCTGTGTTCCCCTCCTGCGTCACCCGGTCCAGGGTTCCCCTGCGCCGAGCCACAGGGAGGAAACTCAAGGCCGGGAGCAGCCGAAGAGCCACCAGGTCCCCATCCTGTCACCCTCCTCCCTTCTGTGCCCATGTCCCCAGCCCCACGTACCCGTTCTGGATGATGAAGTCCACGAGTGGGAGGGAGGCCCGGTCCGCGCAGCGCACGGCCATGTGCAGCGCCAGCTCGCCCTGCTCCTGCCATAGGAGGAGAGCAGCGGCTTCAGCGCCCCGGGATGCTCCGAGCAAAACAGGGGCAGGAAAAGACCCCCGTTTTGCTAGGATGCCCGCAGCGGGCAACATACCTGGCCTTCGGGGCTAGCCAGGGGCTTGGTCAAGTCGTGCCCTTCAGCGAAGGCTTGGAGCAGGGCCAGCAGGTCCCGGGTGCGAATGGCTTCGCAGAGGCGCTGCGGGTCGTCCCGGCCGCCTTTCTGCACGTAGCGCCGCTCCATGTACTTGGCCACGATGTATTCCTTGCGGGCGCTCCTGCGGGAATGGCGTCGGAGCTGAGCGGGGGGAACTGCGGAGCAGCCGGCCCATTGCCCTGCGCCTCCTGCTCCGAGACTCAGGATGGGATGGAAACACCCAGAAGGCAGCAGCTCCCCTCCAAGAGGTGGGAGCCCTCCAGGGCAAAACGCTGCATCCTTGTCCCACCTCTGGGCCTTCCGACTCACATGTCGCTGCCAGCCGTGGGCTTGGGACTGTCCTGCGCGGGCAGCGCGGCCTCCATGATGTCATTGAAGCGGCTGTTCCCGATGCTGATGGCCAGCTGAGCGGGAAAGGGGCAGTCAGGGCAGAGGGAATGCTGAGCCCATGACCCAACCTGGCTTTTTGTGACTTGTCAACCCGCAACCCCATAGGTGCATCGACTCCTGGAAGCTTTTCCTGCACTGGCATCTTCCTAGGGCCTCCCGCCACAGAGAAGGTCCATGGGGGAAGCTGCTTTTAACAGGGCTCCCAGCATCCCTCCCTTTCGCAAACTGCTTCCCCAAGGTTGCATTCCCGACCCCAAAAGCCAGAGCAGCCGGGCTCGAGGAACCACTTACCAGCAGCTCGGAGGTGCTGAGGACGTCCAGGGTGAGGGACTGGATGCGGGAGTAGTGCACGCCGAGCTCGCGGTGGATGCCAGAGCACTCGATGCACGTCAGGATGCCCAGGTTGGTGGAGAGCCACGTGGGGTCTGCAGGTGGGATGCTCTCAGTGCACATCACCCCAGAGCAGCCTCTGCAGAACCTCAAGCCCTGTCCCCATCCCCAGAGCCGCCGACGGGGGCCCTCGAGCCCCGACCCACCTGAGGCCCCGCAGTCGCAGCACTGCTTGTTTCCCGGCATGTTCTTCACCTCGCCAAGGACCAGCTTGGTGAGCTCCTGCAAGGCACTGTCGGCCGCGGCGCCCGCCGCCGCCGCGCTGCCGTTGGGCTCGCCCTTGAAGGCGTTGCTCAGCGCCTCGTCCTTGCTGTTCTGCAGCACCGACACCCAGCTGGGCAGCGGGGAGCTGAGGTCAGGCCACCCGCTGCCACCCTGGGCCAGCGGCCCTCGTGCCAGGCCGGCCCAACGCTCCCCGGGGTCTCCGAGTGCGTAAGGAGAAGGATGAGGTTTGCCCAGCCTGGAGCAGGAGCCCCGTGTCCTGCACCCGAGGCAGCCGCTTTACTCACGATGGGGGTTTAAAGCGGTGCCTTTGCCCACCCGTGGTGCCCACCTCGTGGGACGGAGATGGGCCGTGTCACTTACACAACGCACTCTTGCTCATCCTCCGCTTGGAAGTGATATGTCCTGTTGTCTGCAGGGAGGAGGAGGAGGAAGAGGGGAGAAAAAGGTGAGGGGGAGATTCAGGAGAGCCAAAGAGAGGGTCTGAAACGACTCCAAAGGGCTGCATTTTTAAAAAAAATAAAATCACTACATGTCACCCTTTCACCACCACATCCTTGCCCCACACTCTCCTTTGGGTCACAGATGTCTTGACCGTGATAGATCCCACCCTATTCCTTGGAGGAACTTGTCCTTCCTCCACACGGGCAGCCCAGGAGACGCCCAGTCGGATTAGAAGGGCAAAGTGTGCCCAGGTACCTTGGCAGAGCTCCACGGGGAGCCGGGAGAACCCGCTGGGACTGGTTTGGAGAAACTCCCTTAGCAAAGGGAGCTGATCTGGAGGCGGCCAGGCTGCACATGTCAACACTCCCGCCCCTCGCCGCCTCCGGATCGGAACCCCAGGGCAAATCCTGGCCACGGAGCCACCCACCAGCCGGGGCAGGAGGGATGACGGAGCAAACAGCATACACAGTGCTGGAACCTCCCTCCCCATCACTCACGGGTCACCAGGTCAAAGCACTTCTTCTCCTCGGCGTGAGGCCGCACTTGGCAGGTCAGGAGGTTCAGTTTGACCGGGGGCCGGTTTATCTGTGTGGAGCAAGGACAGAGCCACATGAAAGGGCTGGGGTGAGCAGGGAGCTGGAAGGCGGAATGAGTCGCTGCTGTTCAAATGCACCGGTGGATGGATATGGCCAACCATGTATCTCCTACAGCAGCCACTGTGTCAGCAGGAGGGCAACCAACCCCAGATGGTCCCTCAGCCTCTTGATCCCGGTGGGATGACAGTGCCAGTCAGATGGTCTTGGGCCCCTGCAAGCTCCCTTTGAAGGAGGTCTTGGACCCCTCCACGTTCCCTTTGCCGGAGGTTTTGGACCCTGCGCGCGCTCCCTTTGCAGGAGGGCCCATGGGGACCCATCTCCGTCCTCCTTCCTCTCTGCAGTTCACGGCCTCCGCCCCCAGAGGGCAGCAGCTGCCTCCAGAACGGCCTCGGCCCCTTTGACCCACTCTGGAACCTCAACGCCCATCTCGCTGCCCGTGCCAAAAACGTCTCCTTGGCGTTGGCACATGGCAAAACGCGGGGGACACGAGACGCGAGCAGGGAGCTCCCCACTGGGTATTTCCAGGCCTGGGCTCAGGCACTGCTGAGCCCCTGCTTCTCCAGGTGAGATTTCAAGCCAGCGTGGGCTAAACTAAACCTGACCTCAAAGCAACAACACTCGAAGGATGCATTCAAGGACCAGGTGGGTCCTACAGAAAACGTCTACCCCATCTGGTCTTGCATTACTTGGAAGTCGTGGTCTGGTGGCGGCTTGTTTTCCTGCCAAGACCCACAGGGTGTAGTTGGGACTTTCCAGCTAAAGGAGGGATCCTCTGGAAGATATGAAGGAGTGGAGGCTTCCGGGTCACATTCCCAAAGGGCAGGGTCTGCACACAGGCATGCCCGACAGCAGGTTGCTCTTGGAGCTGCCATCCCCGTTGCTTACCGTGCTGTGGGAGATGGTGAGACAGCCGTACTTCACACCGCACTTCCTCTTCTGCCACACTTTCCGAATCCTGAGCCGGAGAAGGAAAGAGGAATCATTACCCAGCCTGATCACCCCCATCTCTCCATCACCCCAAACCACCGCCGATTGCTCTCTGGTTGTTGTACTCGCCCTCACCCATCGCTCTTCTTGTACAGAAACCCCGACTTCTCCGTCCCGTACTGCTTGTTCCCTTGGTGCTGGTGGATGCTGTAGCCATTGCCAGAATTCTTCCTGCTCAGGTTTTCCTGAGCTCACCAGGGAAAAAACGGTATTAAAAGAAATGAGAAGCAGTTGCGGTGTCCATGCCAGAGTGACCTAGAGCTGGAGAACACTGCCTGGATACCGGCAACGTGCCCATCAGGACAGGAGAGCTCCTGCAGTCCTTGCCCTTCTCCCAGTGTTCCCCAATCCTCCTGCTCTGCCACCTCCTGCGGATGTCCCCCTTGATCCCCGGCTTCCCTGTCCCTGCTGCCCGTTGTCCCGGGTCTCACCTCTTTGCTCTCCAGCTGCAGGATGCTCCGGAGGGAATCGCGCGTCTGCGTGAGCTGTTTCACCTCCTCCTCCTGGGCTTGGTGGAGCTGGGAAGAGAAGCAGCTGCTGTCACTGCTGTGCTGAACGCATGTGTTCTCAGCACCTCGGGGTGGCGCAGGGGACCGGGGGACATGCAACAAGAGGGAAACGTGACATCTTAGCGGGTGTCTGAGCAGTGCTGGACAGAAGGATGGAGCACTTACTGCGTGGAGGGACACAGCGAGCTTCTCAATGAAGGGGTAGAGGTTCTGGGCAGCCTTCCAGCCATCTTGGAAGAAACTGGGCATTTATTTCATTCAAGTAAGGAGAGATGCAAATGGGGAGGATGGAGAAAAAGAGGTTATTTACAGAAAACGTGACAGGAGAAATGAGCAGCCTCCCAGGAAGCTGCTTTTGCTCTGCGGCTCCCCTGCTAGTAGGGCCTAGGGATAGACACTGCTGAAGGATGATCCAGCCCAAAGGGTTGGGACAACCCAAACATCTGGGGACACAGGACTGGCCTTGCATTCAGTAGAAGCTCCTCTCTCATCTCATGAGGATCCATGCTGGCCAGATTGTGAGGACTGGACCCCAAGCAAGGACGTGCTCTTGGCCAACACAACTGCATCCTCCCTGCCCTGGTTTCCCCACTGGTGCAACAGAGGTGACCCTCGTCCCAGGCTCACTGGTGAGCAGCACCTACTTGTGCTGAGCGTGGAAGAACTTGATGAGGCTCTGCAGGAAATCTGGCCCTTGCTTCATCTGGCTCTCGCTGGCTTTCAGCAGGTACTGGGGAGGGAGAAGGCACCAGGTTAGGCAGCAAAAGCGAGGACTACCTGAAAACTCCCAGGAGAAAGAGCACGATGGGTGAGACAGTGGTGAAGACCATAGCAAAGCAGTTCAGAAACCGGGATTTCTCGCTCCTAGTGGACAGCACATTGAAAGGGAGGAGGGTTAAAACTTTGGCTTGCTTTCAAGATGCCGAGTCAAGATGTAGGATTTGAAGGCAACTCGCTGGGGACCACCCTCGGAAAAAAAACCTGGATTTGGAAGTCTTCCAAGCCTTGGGAAGTTCAGGGGCCAAGACAGGCCCCTCGGGTTACCAACAGAGCATGCCTCACTCGCTGCTTATTACTTCTGGAGTTAATAAATAACCCCAACCCAGCGCAGCTGAAGAAAACATAAAATAGGCCAAATATTTTCAAGACGCGACCCCTTTGCTCCCAAAATCACATCTTGAGCAGAGAGCGCCTGCAATGCAGCAGCCCCGGAGGCCACGGTCCTTCACGGTGACATCCTGGGGGACAAGCGCCCGTGGCGCTTCAGCCTCATAAACCAAACCAATCAATCGGCCACAGGCAGGAAAAAAAATCTCAAAATTTGGGTCACATGAGCAGAAAAAAAGCAAAGCAAAGAGAAATTTCCCTCCGCAGGCTCATCTCCAGGCTTGCGCAGCTGTCAAGTTGCCCAGGAGGTAAAGTTTCCTCCCGGCCGCCGGCGCGCGCTCTCCTGGGGATTGCGAGCAGGAGGCGAGCGGAGGGGGAGGCGCTCGAGCCGCTCCTCCAGCTGCGGAGCGCTCCGGGCCTTTTCCATGGCGAGGAAACCCTGGGAGGACCGGCGGAGTGCAGAGGGGAAAACACTTCAGGGCAATCCCGGCCCGAACTCTGCACTGGCCCCAGAGATGCCCATGGGATGCTGTGGATCAAAACCCGGGTGTAGCAATTTGCAGGGTGGATAAACGTGTCGAGAAGCTGGATTAATGTGCCGAGAGCCGTGAAAAATGGCAGCGTGGCCCAGGGGAATGCACCATGCCGGGCTGGGAAGCAGGAGCGGGAGAGGATGCAGGAGCAACGCTCAGAACAGGGGGGTTCCCACTGCTGTGCGGCCAGGGATGGGGCAGGACGCCTGGGTCCCTGTCCGGGCTCCAACTGATTCCTTGGGAGGAGTGCGTGGTTGGGCCACGTCGCTGCTCAGGGTTCAGTTTCCTCTACCCAGGCACAACCAGGAGCTTCCAGGGACAAAGGGCCTGTTAAACCGCTCCAGCCCATCAGGAACTGCGGAGCCGGAGGGACTCCCAACCCGGAGCCCTGAGCATTGGACCAGCCCTGGGCAAAGTCCCAGCCGGAAAGGACCACAGATGCCTGGCTGCCACGGAAGCTCCCTGCTGCCAAGGGAGGTGCCGGGAGAGTCCCAGCTCTCCGACCTCCCACCTGGAGCAGGGGGATACTCCCAGCACCGCAACGGATCAGGATCTGGCCATTCCAAACCCCCTCAATATCAATCTCGGGAAGAAAATGGAGCACATCCCCACCCCAGGAGCAGCAAATCCTGCATGCAGATGCATGTATATGTATGCATGCATGCAATGCATGCAAAACCAGCCCCTGGCCCACATGCAGCCCGGGTCCCCCCGAAAGCAGCATCAGGGGTGCAAGACCCCCGCGCAGCCCCTCTCTGCGGGGCTGCCTGGCCCCTCCCCGGCCGGGGCGCTCGGAGCAGCCTCTCCATGTGCTGTTATTTATTTAACAGTGCTGCTATTCAAAGGAATGACTCATCTGGCCGGGCCCCAGCGGCGCGGCCCCGCGCCGAGCCCCGCGCCGCTCGCCCAGCCCCAGCCTCCCGTGGGGCCGAGGGCGCCGCGCAGCCCTGCGTGGGACACGGGGGACGCTGCATCCCGCATCCCGCCCCGGCTCCTCCCAGGATTTTGCGGCAGGCCTGGCTCCTACCTCGCACATGTGGAGCTGGAAGAGCCGCCGCTCCCTCTGCGCGTCCTCGGCCGCCTCCGGCACCGCGGGCTCGGCCTGGGGGAGCCCGGCCAGGCGCGCTCGCTCCTTCTCCTTCTCCATCTTCCCTCTGCTGGGCAGGAAGCGGGAAAGGGTCCCGCAGCAGAGCTGGGATGTGCGGATGGGGCAGCAGGATGCACCCGCAGGGAGGAATAGGAAGAATTCCCTCCATGTTCATGTCCTTCCAGCAGGGAGGATGGGAGTGGGGATAAGGGGACAAGGGCTTTCCCACTCCTCTCTAGCTCTTGGGAATGCGGCACCAGCCACAGCCCCAGGACAAAACCCCTTTGTGCGCTGGGGGATTAGGCCAGAGGCAACCGTGACTTACACTTTGGTCTCATAATCCTTCCAGGCCTTCTCGATCTGCTTCTTGGAGTCCTGCAGAGAAGCAGGGCAGCGGTGAGGGACCCCACGGCACTGCAGCAGTGTCCGGCCACCCAAGTCTGGCGACCCGACAGGGACATTCCCCAGCTCCAGCCATCACAGCCCTTGACAACCCCTTGCAGCAGCTGGGGGACGATGCCACCTCCCCCGGCCGCTCTGTCCCTCCAGAGGGGACTCACCAGGCGCCCGTCCTTGAGCTGCCCCTTCAGCAGGCTGTCCAGAGGGAAGGACACGATGTTGTTGAGGTTCTGCACCTGCCGCGGCGGAGAGGGCAGCGTGGCGATGGCACCAGCGTCCCCACAGCGTGGGGACGGCCCCGCCAAGGGTTAAGGAGGCTGCGATGGGCGGCCGCAGGCAGCGGCGGGGCAGGCCGGGGCTCGCTGCTGCAACACGGGTGACGTGGGGCCCTTCCCACTAACCGCCCTGGCGCCTGCTGGGGAAATCGCTGCTCTATCCTCGTCCCCCTTCCCTGGCAGGGTCACCCCAGCGGCCACTCTGTGACACTGGGAGGTTCCCGGCATCGTCCCAAGCTGCGTCCCCGCTGCCGGGAGCGGGGATCACCAGCGCCCTGCAGGGATGCAGCTCATCCCTGCTCCGGAGACGCGGCTCTGCACTTGCCTTCAGCCTCGAGGAGGAGGATGAAGCAGGGGGACGTGGCCGGGGGGTCTCAGCAGCAGCCCCGGTGCCTGTTCCCACCTCTCCCACGTGCGGGGCATGGGCGCGCAGCGCTTCCCTCGCCCCAGGAACCGGTTGGACTTCTTTGCCCGGCCGCTTCCCCGAAAAGCGTCGGGAGAGCACGCGGGGGCTCCGGGCAGGGATAACTGGGAGGAGGGAGGGCAGGCGGCAGGGAGGCCTGGTAGGGTAAACGTCAGGGAAGGCCACTGAAAGTGCCCCCAAAACGCAGGTAACCCACAGCGGGGCACTTGGGCAGTTCGTCTTTTTCCAGAGTCGGCAATGTCCCTTTACAGGGCACCAGCGGCTGCCCCGGGCACCACACACCCGGCTCCCTCTGGCAACCTGCTTCCCAAGATGGAGCTTTCCAGCTCCCGCCTGGGCCTCCGGCAGCCCTCACCTCCCCGGAAAACAACGGGAAGAAAAACGAAACAAAAAGCAGCTTCTCTCAGGAAAGCAGGGAGCCGGCACTCCCTCCCGCTCCCCGGGGCTGCTTGGATTCGCTTTCTTGGCAGAGGTGCAATGGATGCGAGATGGGGTAAAGAGGGATAAATAAACAAGCGAAGAGCACAGCCCAAAGCGGATCGTGGCGGTCACGGCCCCGGCAGAGCCGGGAAGGAGCAGCAAAATGCAGCACAGGGGTCTTGGTTGTGCTCGGAGCACCGACCGCCCACCCACCCCAGGCAATATCCGACTGGGGATGTTGTGCCCGTGATGCTGGGCACCTACCAGGTTCTTGAAGAGCGCGGTGACCTCGCGGGTGAAGACGGCCAGGTTGAGGAAGCCGGTGGAAAGCTCGTGGTTGTTCTGCGAGAGGTGGTTGTTGCCGAAGGTCTCCAGGGCCTCGCTGTACTGCTCCTCGTTCTCCGCGTGCGCTGGGCAGGATACAGCCCCGGTGAGAGCCCCGCAGCACCCCATGCCTGCGGGATGCTCGGAGCATCCCCCCTACATCCCTGCATCCTCAAGCAAGGATACTCTGGGATGCTCAAGGACCCCCCTTTCCCTCCCTCTTTTTAAGCTTGCCTCCCCGTGGATGGGCATGGAGGCTGCTCACAGACCATGGGAACATCCAAGGCACTGCCCAGGCAGGGGGATGCCCAGCGCCTCCCAGAGCCCGACTTACTGAGCCCGGAGACATGAATGGCTTTCACATATTTCCTTATCCTCTGGAGTATGGCTTGGTCCCCATCCAGGCTCTGTGAAAGCGCAGAAACAAACCCCAATGAGATCCCGCGCCTCGCCAAGCACGGCCGGCCCCCCCGGCCCAGCTGGCCACACTGGGCCCTTGCAGCGGCGCTTGCTCTGCCACGCAGATGTGCGGGGCCGCAGCCAAGCTGCCGAGCCCCAGGGATCCCAGCACCGGCCTGGGGATACCAAGAGCCGTGGCTCCGTCCTGGGGTCCGTGCGCTGCCGGGAAGGGCTTTGGCTGCACCTGGAGCGGCTGCGCGCGAGCGAGGTGGCAGCGCCGGGTGATGGGCTCGGGGAGCGCTCCTGGCACACGGGGAGCGGGGATGCTTTGTGGCTGCAGCAGTGGGGGGTAGCATCTGTTTGGAGCCAAGCAGCTTCCAGTCACCATGGAAAATGCCTCCAGAGCAATCACGGGAGACGTGATTGGGATGGGGATACACAGGGACATCCCATCACGTAACGGGGACAGCCAGCCTGTCCCCACCATGCAGCCAGAGTGGGCACAGCAGAGTGCAGGGCTCCACGCAGAGCACAAAACACATCCCCCACCTTTCCAAGGCCCAACAAGGCCTTCAAACACGCAGACAGCAAATCCCAGAAGCAGGAATGCTGCCAACCATGGACGTGCAGGATAGCGGTTGTGGGGATCCCTTCCCATTTCATCCCATAATGGAGACTCCCCGGTCATCACCCCTCCACATCACTCCCTTGCCAGCACCTCTATCTGACTGGGATGCATCTGACCTGCAACCGCTGAACATGGAACACCGGGAAAAGAAGCACTGCAGGCAGCCAGCTGCGGACGGCTCCATCAGGAAAGAGTTAAAGGCAGCTTGGCTGCGCCGCAGGTACCAGAGGCATGATAACAGACTGGAAATATTTGGAGGGCGTGAACGGCAAGAAGGGCGAGGGATGAAACCGCGGAGGAATTGCAAGAAAGAGCCGCTCGCTCGCTCGCCGGAGGTTTTCGGGCTGATGTCAAGGCCGATTTCCTGACAGCGGGGTCAGCCCGGCTCCAAGGGAGGCAGAATTTGGCGGGGCCGAGGATTGGGGTGGAGGGAAGAGGCGGGAAGCGGCCGCCCCCGGCCATGGTTGCCCCATGGTGCTGGGGAGGCCTGAGGAAAACACCTTTGTCATCCAGGGGATGGCTGCACAGGGAAGCCGCGGGATGAGCTCCAGGACTTGCCACCCTTGTCCCAGCCCTGGGAGATGTCACTGTGCCTCAAGGAGCCACTGAGGTCCCCAAGCCACTCGTGTCCCCTTGCTGCACCAGCCCATGGGCTCTCCTGGGGCACCTACTTGCCTTGGAGTGGCAGCAAATGTCCCCTGGGCACAGCTCTGGAGCCCCCGGGGTACCCCCGGGCACAGCTCTGGATAACTTGGCTTGCCAAAAGGGGCCCAGCTTAGCCTGGGGAAGAGGAAACCAAGGCTGGATTCGACACTTCAGCCGCAATGGAGGGAAGGAAGAGCTCCATGTTCTGCGGGAACAGGCCAGGTCACCCCGGCTCCCGCTTGCACCCAGAGGAGCAGGACGAGCCACTGGTGAAGGGCACTTGGATCCCTCCTGCATCCCTCGTGGATGCTCAATAGGGGCCTTTCTTCCACCTCCCCCTCCTGCCACCAGCTCGTGCCGCTCGGTGCAGGAGCCGCCGTGGCTACCAGGACATCGACCCGTCCTCCATCCCCGTGGGACAGGCAGCGGCATCGGCATCCCGAGCACATCTGTCACCCCTGCCCTGTCATTCCACCTACATCCCCCATGGGGGAAATGCTTATCCTGCCCGGATCCAGAGCGCCCAGTGCCTGAAGCAGCACCCAGTGCCACCCTATACCACTGGGTGCAGGGTAGACCTCTTAGCCCACCCCAGAGAGCAGAATGAGGGCTCAGCACCCCCCAGCACCCTGATGATCACTCCCCTTTTCCCCTCCCTTCCCAATGGCTCAACAGATGGAAACAGGAAAGCGACCGGAGCTGATTCAGACCTCAGGGAGCTGCTTTGCTGCCCTGGTCTTGCAAGAAGCCAACACAGACCCGTGCACTGGGTGGCTGCAGTGCTGGTGGAGTCCCCGATGCAGCACAGAGGGGAGGAGCGGGGAGGATTCAGGCCTCAAAAACACATCAGTTCACAGGAAAATTCAACTTCAGAGCCCCAAGCTCACACAGGCTCCGGGCCAAGTCACATCCCATGCGGGCCCCACTTTCCCCTCCCCAAGCACACGCGGCAGAGCCCCCCGCCGCTGCCTCGCGGCAGAGACTGAACCTCTGCGGGACACGGATCCACTGCAGCCCCCGAGGATGCCAAGCAGCCGAATGAAATTCCCACTGCTTCCTCCTACCCCAGGCCAGGGGAGAAGGAGGGAAGAGCCAGCAGCGGGTGCACGTGCCAGGATGCTCCCCGCCGGCCCGTTCTCCAGCTTGGAGGATGGACTCTGGAGCTGGGGGGCTGAGCAGGGGCCCCTGGCTCTGGCCCCGCTTCCCGGCGCGGCCTGGCTCTCCTTCAAAGCCATTCCTCGGCTAAGAGGAGCTGGCAAAGGACACGGGACCAGCTGGAAAGCGCCTCAATTAAAGGCAGGAGAGGGGGAAGGAGGCCTGCCGTATCCTGGACCTTCCCAAAAAAGGTTGCTGAAGCTGCCAAGTGGGGGGCTAAAACCCTGCTTGGCTTTTTCACGCCGGGGGGGCATCCCTCTGGAACTGGCTCCTGCTTGATGCCAGCGGGCTCTTCCCCAAACGGCAGAGCTAGAGGCTGCTGCTCTTCCCGACTCCGAGAGGAACCGCCGGTGCTGAGGGTGCAATCAATGGAAAGGTGGCACAAGCACTTTGCGGGGATGGAGCCCTGAGCGTGGGCTGTCTCGCGGTCTCACGCAGCACCCGGTCCCCACACCGGCCCACCCAACACCTTGAAGGGCACCAGGGATGGCACAAGCCTCCCCCAAAAAGCTTTCCAATCCCCAGTTTCCTCATGCTGCCGTTTGTGGGGAGGACGCAGGAGGACGCGGCACCCGGGCAAGCAACAAAAAACACGAGTGACGCAAACACTGCGCCGGCCTCCCTGCCAGGCTGGGGGAGGCCGAGCAGGGCACCCCAATAAACAGAGGGTGACGCAGCAGAGAGGGCAGATGCTGCAAGCAAGAGCACCCATGGGTGCCAGAGGCACCGCAAGTCCCGGGAGAAAGGGGAAGGGGGGTGTGTGCGTATGGAGGGGGCTGTTTCCCAAGTGGGGAGCGCATCCCCTTCCCTCCCTCCCAGCCCTGCTCACCTCCTCCAGCGCCCCCACTGCCCCCCGGCACTTGGGCATCTTGGAGGCGAAGGCGGCGGCAGCCGGAGAGCTCAGATCCTCGCCGGTCACGGCCAGGAACTCGGCCACGCTCATCTGCTCCGGCATGGTGGGGGCTGCGGCGGGCCGGGGAGCGGGGCGGCACCGGGAGCGGGGGGCACCGGGGCTCGGTCCCGGCGGCGCCGCCGCTCAGCGCCCCGTGCCCGCAGCCAGCCGGGCTGCGCCGCCGAGGTTCTCCCTCTGCCCGCCCGCTCGCTCGCTCGTTCCCGCCCCGCCGCCGCCGTCACGTGCGCGCCCGCCCCGCCGCTTGGCCGCCGGCCCGTTAAAGGCGAAGAGTCGACGAGGACCTTCCCGGGGCCGCCCCGCTGCACCGGGAGCCGCGGGGACCCCGCCGGTCGCCTCCCGGTCGGGGGCAAGGAACACAAAACTGCTCGGCCTCGTCGAGGAAGACTAAACCCTTCGGCCTCGCTGCTGTCAGCAGGATTCAGGGCTCCAGCATCAGAGCCCCCGCTCCATCACTCCAATGTCCCTGGATCCAGCACCCACGGGACAAGCAGTGTCCCCAGGATGGAGGGAAAGGGCAGCCTGTGGGGGTGGTCCAGCACCACAGGGGACATGGGGGCCGCCAGTCTCCTTGGTCACAGCCTGGAGCTCGAGGGCAGGATGAGGCTGTCCCCAGTTTCTCATGCTGCGCCACGGCTTTGCTCCAAAAAGCCCCAAAGTGACATATGAGGGCTGGGAGTAACAAACAGATTTCTAGGGGAAGGAGAAAGGGGAAGAAGGAGCTGGTCACAAATAACAGGAAAGAGAATCAGGGAAGGAGGCCAGGGTCACGTCTCCGTGTGGAGACTGCCCAGAGCTCCTCTGGCCAGCGTGTTTCTCAGAGCACTTGGCCCTTCGCAGCAACAGAAAAGCAGGATTTTATCTTGCTGATCACTTGTGGCCGCCCAGGGTGAACCCAGCCTGGTAGGAAGGGCTGGATTTAGGATCCCTTTTGTCTGAGGTGCCAGACTCTCCCTTCCCCTCTGCTCCCTTTCCTTTTCCTCCCTTCTATCCTTCTCTTGCCTGGAAAAGGGGCCAGGAAAATGCAGCTTTGAGGCCAGATGCACGGAGTCAGCCCAAGTCTCTGGCCCAGTCCAGCACGTCTGGAGCACACGGACCCCCGATCGCACCCGCCCGCGGTCTGGGGGCTCCTCTCTCCGCTGCATCCCGAGTTTTCCACCTCTCCTGCCCCGGGACCCGTCCCCGCCAAAACGCAGTCCCCTTCGCTCCCCCCAGGCCCAGAGCGGGTCCCCCCGGCAAGACAGGGGCTGGGACACGGGCTCTCTTTCCTAGGGTGGCCCTGCCACCTCCTGGCCAGCGTGGGGACTGCCAGCCGGGCCGGTGCCACCTCCGTCCCGCCGGGCCGCTTGGGGACCCGCAGCGACCCGGGAACGGGGGCTGGGGACACGGGACATGGCCCCATCCCTCTGTGCCCCTCACTCGGCTTCCCTCGCCCTGCCCTTCCCTCCTCCTCCTCCTCCTTTTCTGCCCATCCGGATACCATAGGACGAGTGATGGCAGGGCTCATAGCCGCCAGGCATCACAGGATGTCATCGAGTACTGTGGGATGTCACCGAATACCACGAGATGTCACTGGCTCTCAGCGCCCCAAGACCTTGGGTTGGTCCAGTGCTGCTGGGGCAGCACCAGGGAGAAGGACCAAAAAGGTTCCTCACTCTCCAGCCACCAAACCCTGTCCTAGAAGGTAGGAGCACGAGCCCATCCCAGCCTGGCACAGACCCCAGCCTCCTCCTTGCTCTGGAGCTTCTATATTCCCATTTTAGACCCAAGGAGCAAGGAGAGAAGCCAGCCCTACATCCACCTTTTCCCCAAATAACCCCCAAGCAGCACGAGCTCTTTGACTCAAAGTCTTTATTTTTCATCCCCCACTGAGCGGAAAACATCAAGTGCCACAAGTTTTTTTTTTTTCTTGATTTGTTTTGTTCTTTTTTTGCAATAAAACACATTCTCACCCACAAGAGTCCAAGCCAAACTGCAGCAGAACTTAAATATACACATCCAAAAACCCAAATCCCAAACAAAGCTTCAACACTGCTGCGTTGGAAGGTGGGTCCCGTATAAATACAGTGCAATCGCTATGTACATTTTACAACACCTGGAGCCAAAAGCAACCCCTCTGGGACCCAATTCCTAGCAAATTCCCAAGGGGAAGGGCTCGAAGATGCGAGGTGATGGCAGGGACATCACTGGGGATCAGCTCTGCTCACTGTCGGCAAGTCCAGCTCCTGCGTTCCCGCATTTCAGGATGCCGTTCCCAGTAGGACTGTCCCCACGGCGCCCACGGTGCTGAGGCCAAGAATAACCCCTGAGCGGCCACATCCAGATCGGCGCTGGGATCCAGTTTAAATATCCCCAGTACAAATAGCTTTAAGACACTGAAGTGGAGGATTGGAGGGGCTGGATCCTCCTAAAAAAATACTGCAGCGAGCGCTTGGCATCCTGCCAAGGTGCTTCCCACAATTTCTAGAGCCAGGAATGAGGAATTGCATGCACATGATCCATATGGCTCTTGCCTACCCAAAATGCCCCCAAGGGACCAGTCCCAACCTTAAAGAACTGGCCTAACTGGGGGACATGGGGAAGGACATCAAGACAAGCTGCCCCCCCAGGGACAGGTTTTGGGGCACCACCAAGACGGCCTCATCTTGCAAGAATCGCTTGATTATTTTCTCTTTCTTTCCTTTTTCTATAGGCAGTAATCAGATGAGATCGGAGCAACTCCTTGGATGGGAGCTGGGAATTCTCACAGCCCAGCAAGGAGCCCCAACCCGGCACCCAAAGCCCCTCCGCAACGGACCAGCAGAGAGGGAAGAAAGGCCACAAGGGTAGCAGACATCAACCCGCCACCACGATGCCACCAACACCACCGCAGGAGCCGCCATCGGTTTAACCTTCGGGGTCCTTGGCCGCGCCAAGTAACCGAGGGAGAGGAAGAGGCCGAAGGCTCGCAGAGGTCGAGAGGAAGAGGCGCCGGCGAGGCTGGGCCAGCTCAGTTCTTGAGCAGGTCGCCCAAGTCGTACGCCTCGAAGAGGTCGCTGACGCCCTCGCCGTCCTCGAGCCCCCACAGGTAGTCGTCGTGGGCCAGCGGGGGCGAGAAGCCGACCAAGGGCCCCGCGTCCAGGTAGGACGGGGCGCAGGGCAGCTGGTCCTCCGTGTGCTGCAGGAGGTGCCGCGGAGAGCCCAGCAGCCCGGCCTCCATGCGCGGGGGCTCCGCTGCGGCGGCGAGAGGCGGAGGTGAGCAGGGGACGGGGGCATCGAGCCGTCCCCGCGGCCACCAGCGCTGGCCCCCCTGGGTACCTTTCTCAGGGGAGGGGACATCGCGGTGCGTGGCAGGGATGGGCTCCTCAGCGGGGGGCTCCTCTGGCATCTCCTCCGGGCACAGATAGACCTCGATAGGGCCCTTGGTGCTCTGCAGATGGAGCTGTAGCTTGTCCTGCCAGGGGGAAAGGGGGGCTCAGGGCACCTCTGGAGTGTCCCCCAAGCTCCCACAGCCCCTCAAGGGACAAGCAGCCCCATGGGGCACACGGACACCCCAACCCTGCCATGCAGCGGAGAAAGGACCACCTGGAGATGTCCCCCGGGATGCTCCAGATGAAGCCACTCAAGATGAAGGCAGCCCCCCTGCCCCGCAGCGGCCCCCACACACCTCCTGCAAATCAGGCACCTCCAGGCGCGTCTCTGGCGGAGCCTTCACCGCGATCACCGTCTGCTCCTCGAAGGTGCCGATGGCACGCAGGTCCTGGTAGGTGACGTAGGCCAGCGTGGACACGGAAGGGGTATAGGAAAACACGAAGCTGCGAGGGAGACCCCTCCATTCCCCCCAGCCCCGCAATGTTGCTGCCAAACACGCAGCTCCCAGCGTTTTCCCCATCCCAGGAAGTGCATTTGTCCACCCAGGATGGGAGCAAAGAGAGGGCAAGGGACTTGGACGGCACCCAAGCCCCTGCTCCGAGTCCCATGCACGGCTCTCTCCCAACAAGGATATCTCTGGTTGGCTTCATCCTCCGTCAGCTGCTTGAGCTGCAGGGCACAGTCCTGCAGGAGCCGGTCCAGCGTCCTCTCCGTCTTGGCCAGCTCGGCCAGCTCCTGGCGCAGCACCTGCTGCTTGGTGACCACTGACACGTCCTCGAAGATCCCCGTCCCCCTGTGCCACACACGAGCTCCACTCACCCATCACTGTGTCCCATGTCCCCAAGCCACCTCGCCCCATCCTTCCCAGCTCACCACTTGTCACCTGCCCTTGGGAGCCAGCTCACCCCATTTCCCCCATCCATCCATCCATCCATCCACCCATCCATCCATCCATCCATCCATCCTTCCCTCCCTCCTTCACCTACATCCACTGGATGTGGCTCTTGGACTTCTTGCGGATGAGCTGGATGCCCTCCAGCACGTTGGTGATGTCGTAGATGCGCCGCTTCTGCACCTCGAGCAGCTCGGCAGCGCGGTTGAGGTCCAGGACGCCGTCGGGAGACTCGCTCAGCAGCCGGATGAACTTCTTGGTGAGCAGCCCCAGCGAGGTGTCGTAGCGGGTCTTCTCACCGGGGGACTTGGGGGCTGCAGGGAAATGAGAGACCCCTCCGGCCCCTGCTTCAGGCTGGGACACGGATGCCCCAGGGCCAGACATGGTCCTCGCCACTCTAAAGAGGTTTGGGTCATTTTGGGGCAGTGTGAGGGGACAGTGCAGAGAGCGGCAGCTCTAAACGGGAGAGCAATGGGGTCTGCCCCTCTATCCCAAACCAGCCTCCCGCTTTCCTCCCCTCTCGGCCCGGCACCACTTACTCCTGGGGCTGGGCACCTGGGCCAGGCTCCTGCCCTTGTCCTTGGGCGTGCGGAATTCCGGGCAGCCCGGCTGGCCTGGGCCCTCCAGGTCCAGCTTCCGCTTGGCCTGGAGCAGGAGAAATAGAGAAAAACAACCCAGTTAGGGCAGAGCCAGGCACCAGCCCCCACTCCAGCCCAGCGGGATGCTGGAATGGATGGCACGGAGGGACCTTCCGCCTCCCTCCTTCCCGCAGCAGCTCCCAGGATGCGTCCGGATGCTCTCAGCACTGGCAGCCTGAGCGCTTCCCGCAGCCGCCGGCACTCCGCCATCCGCAGGGATTTCTCTGGCCCTGAGCCCCAGGAATGGCACCAGCTGCACCACCGGCTCCTCCGGTTTCTTGCCCGCGTGGTGGGAACACATGGCTGGCGCCGGAGCACCTGGATCCGGCCCTGCTCCACACCGCGTGGATGCCCCCGCCACGAACCCAACCGCTCCGGCTGGCAGGGGGACCTGCCGGTGCCACCCAGGGGGCAGGACAAGGGATGTGCAGCAGGTGCAGCCCTGAGGAGCTCCCGGAATGAACCCGAATGCCCCCCCAGTCCTCAAGTGGTGCAAATCCTTCAGGATTTGCAGATCCCTTGGAATTAGCAGCGACAAAACCCAAAAAGTGGCAACAAACCCCAGCAGATTTGGGCTGAGGGCAGCCCCCGCCCCAGCTCTGTGCCCTCCTCCAAGCAGTACCTGTCCCCAGGCCGGGCTGGGCCACAGGGTCCCCACCAGCGCATCCCGCATGGTCCCTGCGCCCGGAGCGGCTCCGCTCTCCGCTGCGGCACCCGGCTCCCGGGGAGGGGTTTGGAGCCTCCGCGGGTGTTGGCATCCGAGGGGGCAGGCGGAAAGGACGCCGCCGGCGGTTTTCCGCCCCCCCAGCCGGCTAGGGAGCCAGCTCGGAGCTTGGCTCCTGTGGGAATGCGCTCCCTCCCCTCCCTTCCCCAAGCAGGTTTTCCCCGGCAAAGGCGGCTCCGTCACCAGCCCCGCCGCCCCCGGCTCTGCCCCGGAGCTGCCGGCACTGAGCGCGTGGGAAACACCTGCCCCGGATCAGACCCCGGCGCATCCGCCAGCCCTGCGATGATTCGGCACGGAGACCCCCCAGATCCCAGTGGGAACAACATGCCCCCGACTTGCCAGATCCCAGGCCGGAATCCAGGCCTGGCAGCAGCTTTGGGGGCTCCCCATGTATCCCTGTTCCCCCCCAGCCCCCCCACTTTGGGGACACACAATGGACAAGGGGGAGGCTCAGTCCCAGCTGCCGGGTGGGATTAGGGGGCCGACAGCTGAGCCGGGCAGCACACGGGGCGGATGAACGGGAGCAAAACGGAGTGCCCAGGAGCAGGGGACAAGCCACCCTGCTGTCCCCAAGCGCGGTGGGTTGTGTCCTCCACTGCCCTCTCCGGTCATCGCACAGTCCCCCCCACCTGGGGGGATGCGGGTGGGATGCGGCAGGGGGAAGAGGCAGGATCCCTGTTTTGGGAGAGGGCAAGAGGGACGGGAAGAGGGGGGGACGGGCACCGCGCCAAGCAGCCCCGGGCGCAGCCGCGGCGCCAGGGGCTGCACCCTGCGCCCAGCCCAAGCATCAGAGCGGCTCCATCGCTGCCCGGGGCCCCCGCGCCGCTGCCAGCGCCGCCGCAGCGCCCGCCCCGCGCTCCGGGCTTGCCCGGGCCCTGCCCGCACCTCCTGCCTCCTCCGGCCCCCGCGCTCCCGGGACGTGGGAACGCGGCGCCCCGAGAGCGTCCCCCCGGAGCCACCGCCAGCCCGGCCCTGCAAACAACCACCCCCATCCCATGCACTGGATAGAGGAGCCCCCAAGATCCGCCCCCCCGGATGCCAAACATCCCCCCAGGCGCATCCCCGGATAAAACGTGGTGCCCATGGGCCCTCCTGCAAATACAACAGCCTCCCGAGCCACTTCTGCTCCCCCTTTTCCAAAGGCACAAGAGGCAATAAACAATGGAAGCAGAAAAGGCCCCTGCAAGCGCCAATCCAAACGGCTCCACCAACACGCTGCGGACACAGTTTTCTCAGGGTTAAGAAAGCCTGGAACCCCCAGCAAAGCCAACACTCTTCCCGAGACTCCTTTGTAGCCCTATGGAGATGCCAAGTGGCCACAAGCAGCACAAATATTCGGGATGGCCCTGGGATTTACCCTGCACTGGGTAAAACAGTTCCGAAACACGCGCATCCATGGGGGACATCTCCAAGCCCGAGGCGAAGGGAAAGCGGCAGCTGCGCGATGCCGGTCCCTCCTTCCCGCGCTGGGCAGCCGGAGCGAGCGACCTTTCCCCATGCCGTGGGTGCCACGCGGCCGGCACGCCGTGGGAGCGGCTGCCGGCGCCTGCTGGGAAGCGGGAGCAAACGCTCCTTATCCACTGGCTCCAGCTCCGCGTGCAAAGGCCACCGCTCCGAGTCCTAATTCATCAGGGCGAGGTGCCACACGGCATTCCTGGCACGCTGCTGTGCCGGCCTTTGGAAACCCTGGCACTCCGGGCTGCCACAGCGGAGCCATCATCCCTGAGGATCCATACTGGCACTTGAGGAACCATTTGGGCCTGGAAAACGAAGAGCTCCAACGGCTCCGGCTGGGACAGTGAGCCAGGATCCCTAGAGGGGCCACAACCGTTCCGGAACCGGTAGCACGGAATGCTCCAACGTTGGCACCACTGGAGCCTGGATGAGCTCTGCCATTATGCTCAGAAAAGCAGGAAGGGTTGTTCGTCGGGATTCGGGGAGTATTTTTCGGGAAGGGGGAGTAGCACAGGTGCTTCCTTCCTTGCCAGCCCCGCATCCACAGAGACACCATCAGCCCTAGTGACATCCCCAGCTGGCACCAAGCCCCAGCGGGCAGGGAACATCCATCCATCCATCCACCCATCCATCAGGCAAAGCCGGAGTGGGGCGGCAGGCGCATTGGGATGCCCCCCCAGCCCTGGGAGAACAGAGGCTCCCAGTGCAGACTGGACACGCGCCCAAAGCAGGACAGGCGGGAATTAAATGCCCAGCTGCCAGGGAGCTGCCTGGCACAGCGGGGCCCTGCGGGAGGAGAGCCCAAGCCGGGAAAAGACCAGCCAAGGGCTTGTCCTGTGTCCGACCCGCTCAGCACCGGGATGGGCAGCGTCCAACACTTCTTACCCCCAGTTCTCCCATTTTCTCCTTAGCCCAGCAGGCTTGGCAAGCACAGCCCTGGCCCCAAACCTTGCCTGCGTCGCAATGACACAGGCACTGCCAAACACAGCTATCAGGAATCCCCTTGTCCCCCCAAAGCCACGTACCCCAGCCCAGCTCTGCCCAGGCAGCCCAGAGGGGAAGGGGCATCCCCGGGGGGACAGGGACAGCAGGGGACCCCTCGCAGCTCAATCTCATCCCCAGCAAACACTTTTCAAGCCCCACTGTGACCCTCCAAACTCAATATCTCATCCTTGCCCCAGCAGGAACCAAGCCTCTGCAGTGAAGCAGAAAGGGCCCTCGTCCCCTGGGGGGGACAGGCCACCATGGGTGTCACAGCCCAAAGCCGGGGCAGTGAAGACACAGCGCAGGGACGGTGCCTGCGCAGCCTCCACTTCCTTACCACGATATGGGACTTTGAAAGGGCCTCGGCTCCACCACTGGAGCCACCACCCGAGCAAGCAGGGACAGAAAAAGAGGGAGAGAGAAGGGAAAAAAAAAAAAAAAGGAGAGAAGCGGAAGAGCAGGGCCAGCTCTGCGGGCACACAGGACCAGGGGAAGTTGAGAAACCCTCGAGCCATTTCACCGCGACCCCTGATTTTGGCCTTTGCCCTCTTCCATGGTGGGGAGACACCCTGTGGGTCGCAGACCCCAGCGGGGGGCGGGGGGAGCACGGCCAGGAGCTCCCCCAGCCCCGCTCCCTTCCGGAGACCCTCAGAAGAGCGGGTGCAAAGCCAGGATTGGGGTCGGGGCAGGGTGGGGGTGAGGACGCCTTACCGGCAGCCTTCCCGCGGAGGCCGATCTGATGCCCGGGCCCGCGGGGCCCTGCGGGGTGGTGTAGAGGCCGCCGCGCCGCGCCGGGGGGACCCCCTGCGAGCAGAGCTGCGTGAAGCCCCCGGCGGGCACCGGGGGGCTGCCCCGGCCCGCAGCGGCCGCCCGCTCGGCGGGGCCCGGCGCCGACATGGCCCGCGCTGGCGGCGGCGGCGGGTGGCGGGGCCCGGCCGCCCCCGCGCCGGGGGACGCTCCCCGGGGGAGCCGCAGCATCGGCGAGTCCCGTCCGAGAGGCCCGGCGGGCAGGTCACGAGCCCGCGGGCGGCATCGCTGTGTTTTTGCGGGGGAGGGAGGCTAGGAAGACGCGGGGGGGCCGCGGGAGCTGCCCGCCTGCAGCCGCCAGAGGGATCCGCGGGGCCCTGACAGCGGCCGGAACTCCCGAAAAAAAAAAAAGAGAGAGAAAAAAAAACAGCTCAAAAGCTGCAGATGCAGCTGGAACACGGGGAGAGGAAAATTAAGTGGGGAGCGGGGAGAGTCCGCGGCCGGCAAAAACTTGCGGGAAAGGCGCGTTTCGCCCCCAGAGTCGCCCCCGGCGGCCGTTCGCGCTCGAACCGGATGGAGGCCGGAGCGGCGCGGCGCGGCGCGGCCCGGCACGGCCCGGCGGCGGCCCCGGCTCTTCCCCTCCGCGCTCCCGTCTGTCTTTCCCTTTTCTTTCCTTCCCTTCCCTTTTTTTCGCTCTTTCTCCCCTTCTTTCTTTTCCCTTCCCTTTCTCTTTCGCTAGCTTTTTTTTTTTTTTTAAGCGCCAAACGACGTGCCGCGAAATTCAGATTTCCCGCGGAAAACGCAGCGCGCTGATTGGCTGCCACTGCCTCCTCCCACCCCTCGTGGGGGGGGGCGTTAAAGGGGCAGCGCGGCGCGCAGCGGGGAGGGGTCCGCATGCAAATGAGGAGGCGGGGCCTCTTTGGCGCCTCCTGCTCCTGCTAAAGAGGGACGTGGGGGTGGGTTTGACCCCTCTCTCTAACCCGGGGCACGACTGGTCGTCACCGCGATTGCAATTTTTTCTTTTTTTTTTTTTTTTTTTTTTTTTTTTTTACTTTTTGCAAGGAAAGGCCCGCAGCTGCAGCCTGTGGGTTGCAAATACCCCCCTCAAAATACCCCTGCTCCCCCTCCTCCAAAAAAAAACCACCTCTCCCAAATTTATCCCCTGCCCCTCAGGCTGCAGAGAGCTGCGGGATCAGTCCCAGGGGGTTCCATCTGTTTGGGAGAAAAAAAAAAAAAAGCAATTCAGAGCCCTGCACTCAAATCCTGCCTGGCAGCGAATGCCCTCACAGCCAGGAATATGGGGGGCTGGAGCAGTTCAGCAGGCAGGAGGCTGGAGGGCGACTCAGGCATCGGGGGTTTTGGTCCCCCAAGGTCCCCAAGGTCTCCAAACTCTGTGTTTTCACTCCAGCCATCACAGCAGGGAGGCAGAGTCCAGGTGGCCTGTCCGCTCTCCCGCAAGGCTCAGTGGGCAAGGACACGTGCCAGGACGCTGGATTTGCCTTCTCTGCTTCTCTCCCAACCTCCTTGGGGACACAGTTCGCTATGTCATCGCCTGCTGCCACATCGGTCCAGTGTCGCGCTGCAAGCACAAGTCCCACCCGTCCCAATGCCGCTGCGCATCCTCCATCCGTCCGGGCATCCCACATGGGGGGCCTGGGACGGGACATGCTGTCCTTGGAGCCAGGCACCTCTTCTCTCCTCCACCGTCACGTCCCATCCTCGGGGCTGTGCGCTCTGAGCTGGGGCCACTGGTTTTGTGACCCGTTTGCGGTGCAGTGTGTCCTGCATCTCCTCGGTGGCAATCATGTTTGCCTGGAGAAAGGAGCAAAGCGGGAGTGTGAAGGACACCAGGTGGGATTGTTGGGACATGGTGGGATGGCATTTGCTATGAAGAGACCCCCCTGGAAGAAGGACACCGGGACAGAGTGGACCTGGTGTGATGCTGGTTGGGAGCGGGGAGGGGGTTCGGCCGTGGAGGGCTGCAGATGGGGACCCTCAGCATGACAGGAGCGCTGGGGACGTGCCCACACCTCACCGATCGCTGGAGTAAGGGTTGTCCGCGCTGGTCAGGTAGCTCCGCATGATCAGCTCCTGCTCCTGTGCCTGGTTGAAGTCCATGGCCCTCACCTCCTCGACTATCCTGGGAGGCACAACGCGGTGGCGTTAGGAGGAAGCTCTCCACCCATCCTGTCCATCAGACCCACCACCCAAACGCCACCATGAGAGGAGGGAACATTCGTTCATCTCGCTGGTGATGCTGCAGCCCCCGAGTTCCACTCAGCCTGGAGCTCTGCTCCATCGCCCCCCAGCCTTCACCTTTCCTAGAAATCCCTCAGGATGGGAGTAATGGACATGTGGACTGGAGAGCAACCGGAGAGAAAGGCTGATA